>NC_080056.1:6480516-7680516 GCF_026212465.1 Amaranthus tricolor
TTGAAATCGTCGTTCTTGAGCAGAAATTAAGCATAACGGATGTCTTAGTGACCGAGTCCAGTTGCCCAGATGAGATGGCCTAATGAATGGTCATGCTTACATCAATCGGAGGAATCAAATTGGGGAAGCTATAGGATAAGATGATCTTTTAGTATTTACAGGTTTAGGATGATTGTAAGTTTGTAACTACCGTTATGAACAATCCTAGTAATTAGTCCTAATGATTCATCAATCTTCTTTTTCATTGGGCATTTAGGAAATGTACATTTGTAATAACTTCTAGGATTTTTTCACTTCCTTTGATTTGATAAACTAAGTATGCGATCTTTCTTCTTTAATAGTGCCTCATTAAATATGTAACGTTGCATTGCAAGATGCAAAAGTTGTCTCGGAACAAAAAAATTGGGGAGAAGGTTGTGTCAAACAAGAAAGGAGATAATCAGTATGATGAATGAAGTAAGAGTAATTTTATAATCACATACTTCTTAACGGCCAACTGATGTTTTTGGTCAAACAAGTTTGCGTCAGGTTATTATACTATTGCTCAGGGTTACCATGTGAATGAAAGAAAAAAATTGTCAACCTTATAGAAGAGTTATTAGTTGAGGGTTGCCATGTAAAATTTTCTTTTTTGATAAAATATCTAACATCAGACACTTTGACGTGTACGTTTGTTTACTGCATGAGGACACAAATCCGTAAACTTAAAGATCAGACTATCACTTCTATCTCCTTTCTTGTTGGTCATTTCATCCTAATTTTATCTTCTGTATGATTCCCTATGCTTAAATGATGTTTCCGTTTGATAGTTAAACAAGCAAAATACTGTAATAATTCCTTATTCCCTTTTGCAGCTTGGGGCACTTAAAGACAGGATCAAAGCTAGCAAGTCCGGGGATGAAAATGAGGCTCTCAAATTTTCGGAAAAGAGCTTGATAAACAAGGTGCATTTTCTGCTGAATTTCTTTAAGCATATGTGACAGATAACAGTACAAATATTTCTGGATGTATAACTCTGTACATGGTGTTCATCTTTTATTTCATTACTGTTCTGCAGATATATACTGATTCTGCAGAAGCTAAAATTCCAGCAGTTTTGGAGTACTTAGGAATTGTTATTGAGGTGAGTTCAGTATGTGTGATGTGACTTTGGTCATTGGTTCATGCAATTGGATTATACCCTATGATTTGACCTAAAAAATCAGCCTGTTGTTCAATCTCTAATTCATGCTAGTGGAGACTAACCACTAACAGTTATTTAAGATACTACTATTATATGCCCATGTGTTCCTAGTGGACCATTCTTCTATTGAAGTTGACTGATTAAGTATTCAGACTTCTTTCTTCGCGAAGGAAATTTCTTATCTGATTATGGCTGAATGGATTGGCGTCAATATTAAATATTTTTGAACAAGAGAAAAAATCACCAGTTACTATTTTTGCTTGAATATTTTGCAAAAAAAAATGAACTTGTTTGGTTTGGTTCAAATTCATGGTAATGGCCTTTTAGTCAATAGGTAAAAACAATATTTGTGAAGTTGCTTTTTTCTCCTTATTGGGACAAACCTTAGACATTCAATGGATTGTGGGTATTGCTTGAACTTAGGTGCTTCAAGCAATATAGATCTCATGAATGTGGGAAAATTTTACCTAACTATGAGCTATGTAAATAATGCTGATTTAAGTAACAGTGAAGGTGTAACCTTCTGCTGTAGAATCGGACAAAACATCAACGAATCGTGTTAACATCAACACATTATTTTTTTGAAGAAAGCCTAGAGTAAGTGCTAAAGCACTGCAAGAGGAAGATCGTAATCTTTCCTTCACCTCATTACAATTTTATCTCTCCCTTCCTTTGGATTGGTAGCTTTGCTCGCTACGTAAGCAAACTTTTTAGAAATTGAATGTCTTCACTGAGTAATAAGAATTGATTCCAGCATCGATGTTATTTGTTGCACTTTTTGATTACATATTGATATATATCTTTGTTCCCATAATTGGGTCTATCTTCAAGTTTCGTTTCTTGATATGCTCACTAAGTTCATGTTAATGTATTAAGTGAAGGATGTCTAAAATAATGAGAATACTAGTTATTTGCCTAATCTAGTTTTTTGTATATATTGGTGAAGCATAAAAAAATTTGAGAAATCTGGATCGGCATAGATCATGCTTGTACTTTTAGGAGCCTGAAAACATAGGAACTTTGAGGGGATTTTGGTTCTGAAAGTACACTTACGGTCCGTTTAGTTAGTGGTACTAAATGATGGTAATGAGAATAATCTATAGTATAAAATTTCTTCAAAAGTTTCATGTCATTCCCATGGTGAGGAAACTTTAATCACAAAAAAGTTCTTTTGTTTACAAATTTTCATTAATAATACCATCTCTCCCAATGGTAATGCATTGGAATGAATTTTATGAAGAAATGAGATGATTGAAGTCGGACAAGCATGACCATTAAGGTAGCCAAGAGATTCTCAACCTATATTACACTAGTTTTCATTCCCATTACCACCTTTTATTACCACCTACCAAACGGTCCATTAGTACTTATGGCGTCCTCTTGTGTTATAACGCAAGGTATCAAGATAAAGAAAAACAAAATGAAATAGCATTGCCCATTGCATACTGAAACTTTAATATCTTGGTGAGCATTGTAACTGCAGCGATTGTGGACACGATGCATGCTATGGGTCTTTTGCATCAAGTTGTGTCAAGTAATTGCAAGGTGTCCTTGTTTATGTAATTAGTAGGTAGTTAGTTTAGTTATTCTGTTTGACCCAATTTCATAAGTTGATGTTACTTCGGTTGGTAGATGTAGTTAGCTCTTATTTGACATCAGTTGTGTTAGCTAAGCAACAATCAGAACGCTACGTATTACTCCATCCTATTCACCCTAAACGTCTGAATTCCTTATTGGTTCAAGTCATCCTAAGTGTCCTATTTCTAATTTGGATATGTTAACAGTACCATTTATCGTTACTAAACTTAACCTTTTAAAAATACTGCTCTCTTGTTTTAGGGAATAGTAAAGTTTGGATGTGAATTTAGTTTTGTTAACAATGAGGGAGTTATTGAGCGTTGCTCAATTGACTAAAAAGAAACCAAATTGAGATGAGTTGAAGCAGGAGGATATATTAGGAGTTAATCTACTTGGATCAAATCAAACACATAAAATTAGTTTCTGGTGGAAACTTTGAGATTGATCTTAAAATGCCCATGCATTTGTCTGGAATTGGTCGTGTTGTTTCCCTCAAAAATCAACATTGAGGAGCAATTTTCTGTCAAATTCTGGTCCAGCAACCGCGTTTATATAAGTAGTATTGTCTTTGCAATATGTTTGACCGATTCATAAAACTCCTAGTTATATATTCTGTAATAGCAACATCCTATTTGGCATCCATAAGGAATCTTCATTAGCTTTTTTGATGGAACTTTCATATTTCTGAGAAACATTTCTGTTGGACTGGAACAGGCTGGATGTAAATTTATAATATTTGCGCACCATCAAACCATGATTGAAGCAATTCACAAGTTCCTACAGGTTATCATTTTTTCCTTTCATTATTTTGAAGTCAGCAAGTTGCAAATTAATCAGCTTAGATGGCCCACACTTGGATGGGACGAGGGTGAAGATAATCGAGCTCACTATAACCTACATGAGAGCAGTCTCAAAAACATTACCAACCTCTCTTTCCCCTTTCTTACCCAAACAGGAATCCTCCAACTTCATTATGTGTGGAGTTGGTAGCCTTCAGCATTAACCTCCCATTTCTCATTCTCCTATACATCGGGTCATTATTGTTTTAGGGATTTTTGTTGTGAGATTGTCATAATCTGACTTTTTATCTTCCAGAAGAAAAAAGTTGGTTGTATCCGTATCGATGGCAGTACACCTGCTGCATCAAGACAAGCTCTGGCGACAGATTTTCAGGAAAAGGAAGCAATTAAGGCTGCAATTGTATGTCAACTCTTTGTTTATTGGATGTTATAAACCTTTCCTATTCCTGTTGATACTTGTTATATAAGCCACTTCTGGAATTTATTTATCTCGATTTTTCTGTCACAGCTATCAATAAAAGCTGGAGGTGTTGGTTTAACCCTAACAGCAGCAAGCACTGTAATCTTTGCTGAGTTGTCATGGACCCCTGGTGACATGATACAAGCCGAAGATCGTGCTCATAGAATCGGTCAGGTATCAGATTAATCTGGAAACAAGAGTGGTTGCTCTTTTTAATCAGTCTGAAGTTCGTTTATCAGATAGTTTTGAGCAATCAACGCCTCATATGTACTTTTATATCTTTATGATCTCGACCATTTCCCTTTGATCTTGCTAGGTTTCTTCTGTCAATGTGTATTACCTTCTAGCAAATGACACCGTTGATGATATCATCTGGTATGATGTCACTTTTGTTATATTTTCTCTGCTCGATTCCTGTAAAGTGCAAGAGTAAGTTTATTGACACTGATATTAACGTAATGCCTTTTTTGGCCCTTTTGCAGGGATGTTGTTCAGAATAAACTAGAAAATTTGGGACAGGTTTTGTTTTTATGCCAATTGCATGTTCATTGGTATTTTCTCATTGCTTTTCTTTTTCCTGTTGCTGAAATGAAAATTTAATCCCTTTTGTGACAAATTAGGTTCTTGATGGACATGAAAATACGATGGAAGTTTCACACAACAGATCAAGTTATAGTCCTGCAAAACAGAAGACACTTCATTCTTACCCCTTGCCTAGCACTAGTCCTGCTAAACAGAAGACACTCCACTCTTTCGCTTCACCTAGTTCTAGTCCATTGAAGCAGAAAAAACTCGATTGTTACCTAAAACGTTGCTCTAGCACTGAAATTACTGATGTCGAGCCTCAATCAAAACATCCGAAAAACTGATACAATGTTTGACAAGTTTTCGTAACTTCATAGCTAGCGTAACTTGTACTTCTGTGTAAATGTACATAATTCTTGGTGCAGTTGAAATCTCCAGCAGCCATCTATATGTATTGTAGAAACGCGGGTGTTTCATATCCATCCCTTTTCTTCCATTGGCTTCTTTTTTTTTTTTTTTTTTTTTTTTTTGGATAATGTGGATAAATATTAAGAACTATGCAGGAACGTCGAATGGATTGCACGTACTGGTTGCTAAAGATTGTCCTTATGCTTATTATGTTCATTGTTGGTAATAATCAATATGGTGTTCGAAAAAATATTAATATTACATCTATAAAAATTGATATTAGATTCAATTTTAAATGAAAATTATATCAGATCTAAAGATTCCTAAAAAATATGGAAAAGTTATGCAAGTGTAAAAATATTATGAATGTAATGTCATTAATTTAATTTGTTATATTTGTTAGTCACAATGAGATAGTGTTTGTGTTTGTGTTATGTATCTAGTATTTACTCTCATGTCATTTTTACTTTTTGTCATTTACATCATTTGCTATTTTAACTCTCTGTCATTTAATATTATTTGCTATTTTAGTTTGTTTCACTAATTTTTTCATTATTTCAATCTTAGACAATTAGTTTGTTTCACTCATTTTGCGTTATTTCAATATTAGACAATGATCTAACACTTTATTTAAATCTTATCCATACATTTTAATCTTGTTTTAGTTTTCTTACTATATATCCACATGTTTCTTAAAAACACTATAATTCTTTTTGGTACTAATTCATTAGAACAAAACCATATTTTAAGTTATGTTATGTTCCTATCGCTTTTTTTAATTTTTATCCATAGATCTTTTCTGATGTTATCCTCACAATTTAATTATTTCTACTATTCATTTTTTAACATGCTTACAATGACAATATGTTATACACTTGAAATCTCTTATGGAGTGTCATCATCATCAAACTATTGCTTGCATTCTGCTTATAGAAGCTATGGCCAAGGTTTAAAGAGAGAAAAATGACGACAATACTCATGAAGAAGCACGTGGTTCGAAAACTAAGCATAATTGTTGGGCATGGAAAACGGTGTTTGCCTAAAAGTACCCAATGACATCATCAAAGATATTTTTATGAAAAAAAAACATGTACTTGTACTCCATATGATACTCATGCCATTATGCTGTAGACACTAGACACCCATTGAACAAACTCTGCTGCTTCACAACTCACAATCCCACTGTTGAACCTGCTATCCCTTCAACTTCAATTTCAATTTCGATTTTCCTTTAAACAAAATGCAAATGCCATTGCAATGTAAAGTTAGTGTAGTAGAACCATTCAACATATTTTCTCCAAATAAATTAATGGCAGCTTCATCCATAATTCCCACTTGTTTCCCATTCATTCCGTTTCCAGTCTTCTCCCGCAAAACGGCGTCGTATAGGTGCGTTTCCGCCGAGAAAGCGGCGGTTGCATCAGGGCCGGAATTTTCTGTAACACCCAGGAATAAGTCTGATGTTGATTATTTGGGGGAGAGCACTAAAGGCGATTTTAATGTGAATTTTGACCATTTTGAAGCTTTTGGTAAGGCTACTCTTTACATATTTTAGTTTTGATTTGGTATGGTTTTGTTATTGTGTTTAGGAAACTGGCTGTTTTTAATTTGGGGGATTTTGTTTGTAGTTCTTTTGCTTTAGGTTATGGAATTTTTGAAATTGTTGTTCTTTTGGATGGGCTAAAGTTCTATAGTTTTTATGATTGTTCATTTGATCACCTGTTAAATGGGAACCAACTCTTTTTTATCAATTCTGGACATCTCTTCCAATAGTAGTGAAACTTGGTCAAAACTTAAGAGGGCAAAGATTTGAATCTAGGACATCAAAATTGGGTTTAGAAATGAAGGGCAAACCTTTTAAATATATATAAAAAAACGTCAACTTACTACTAATCCAACCATTAATTCATTATTATACAATTTTAGATGGTCTCATTATAGACACATTATACTAGGGAAAAAAGGTTGGGGTGAAGCTGCCCTCCGCCCCTTTCAGTTTTCGTCACTGTCACCTAAGTGGGAGCCACTTAGTGGCATTGGGTAATACTTCAAAATGCTATTGTGTATGCTAAATAGGAAGAATATATGAAAAAACCAAGGTGGGTTTTCCCTTTTTCAATTGATTAGTATCTAGAAGATGAATACATAATTTATGGGGTCGGATGGATTGGTAGGAGGGGAAACTCATGTTACTATGGATGGTCCAATTGAGGAGATAGCTAAATTGGAAGCTGAAGGTGCTGAGAATTTGCTTCGTCACTTGGGAATTCCGGTATGCCTTTTCACTCTTTTATTGTTATTATTATTGTTTATTTTTGTGAATTGCAAATTTAGGTTGAGTCATTTTTGTAAGGATCTAAGGGCATCTCTAATGATTTGCCACTATAATTTTTGGCTACACTAATTTTCAGCTCTAATGTTGTTCAATAGTGACTTTGCATTTTGCATTGTCCTTAAACATCAATTATAGATGTTTTGTTTTGTTACTTCCTTTGTTAGAGAGGTAAGGTGAAATTATAAAACTATTTCATTTTAATGGTCAAGCAAATTCCCCCCTCTCATTGTTTGAATATTTCAAGTAACATGAAAAGCCTCCATTTAAGTTGTCGTTAGTATTAGTACTTAGGAGTAGTGGCATATGATGAAGCTTAAAAATGAAATGCATTTCTATTGACATTATTGCGCTTCTTTTTCACTTGGAATTCACGTATACATACTTATTATAACATATTTGAATCTATTTGAGAATATTGAAATTGGAATCTTGTAATTTAGAGTCTAGAGAAACGTCACCGCTAAATTGGAATTGTGGATGCACGAAATCGTGGGAATTCAGGAAAAGTCAAAGTAGGATAAGGCATATGAAATGTCATTTTAGCACATAGGAACATGAAGTTGATGAGATTAGGAGATAAGGTTATCTTTAAGAAGGAAGGAGAACTGACCAAGTCATCACATGTGATTTAGTGTGGTTGGCTCAAATGGAAAAGTGTAATCAGTGGTTTATGTGATTTAGGTATCTTTAAGGGAAAATTTACGGACATCTATTAAACCAATGTTATTATATGGATCAAAATGTTAGGCCTTGAGAAAGAATCATGCAGAAGATGTGTGTAGTTGAGATGTGTATACTATGATAGATGAGTGAAATACCTTGCAAGAAGAACTTAGGGATAAGGTCATAAAGAAATTGTTGGAAGTTGCAAACATAGTAAAAGCATAAAGAATCACATTTTATGTCCGTATAAAGGATATTTCATGGATTGGTGGTATGAGAACCGTATCACCATGATCGTCACTCAAAACATGACTGAAACCACATTGTTGCATTATGGTCCTATTGTGAAATTTGGGGACTTGAAATTGTGTGAAATTGAACATAAACAAGTACAAATACATGACACTATTTTTTTCAAGTACAAGTTCAATGTAGTATGAATTACAAGTACAAGTTCAATGAGAATTACGTTTAATATTTGAATAATAATTTATACTTGTGCGACTTTGAAACTTAGGGAGAAAGTCTTTATATAGTAAGTGCTAATGCTCGTTTTACATCAAAGATAAGGTTAAAGATAAAGTTAATACGGTAGCCATGATCGATGTCCCATGTTTGTTCCTTGTTGCGTTGTTTTGACATAGGTATGGTGGACATATGTTGTGTCTCAGTAATATAGATTGTTATTGATTTGAACTTGGTGAACATTTATTAGATCAATGTGAACTTCTTGAATATGATAACTTTTTTAGGTGAAAATATTGCATCTGTTGTTATCAATTTTTGTTCTAAACTAATTCCTCTTGAGATTGCACTTCTTTGTTTTCTTGTATATAAAACTAAGTATGGTTATTGGAGCTAGTGTTTTGAGTGCATTGGTAATAGGTGATGCTATATCATTGATATCTTAAGCTTGTAGTTGTCATGCAACTCATGCTAGTGCTTCTGTGAAGTAAGGTTCCCTTTTTTTGTCCCAAAAACTTGTTTCTAAATCTTCCAGAAAGCAGTAGTACTTAACATCATCACTGCTTTACTATTTTGTTGGAAAATTCTATGAAAATTCCTAATAAATATATGCTTGAACATTTTTTCATTTCTGTGTGGTTCATATACAGGGTCCCTTTTCTGCTACTCATTCTCCTCGTGGCATATTTTGCTCCCGTACCCTCAATCTTCGGTCAATCAGTGCCATTGGATATGACATGGACTACACTTTGATGCATTACAATGTCATGGTATCATCTCTTTCACTTTCTAAGCTATTTGTTGAACAGACATATCAATTATGGGTGGGATTTTTTGCCCACTTCATTTTTTTAATAAACCCAAATTTTCCTACAAAGTGCATATGCTATTGTGATCTTTGGTTGTGCAGTGATTAACTGTACTAGCTTTGTATATTTTCTCATCCGTTTAAAAATTTCATAGATCTTTTACCTTTGTTTTGTGAATGGTTATTAGTGATAACTGATAAGACCATGTTATTTTAGGCTTCCAAGCTAAAGATGGGATTTATGATAATGAATTGAGTTTAAGACAATTATGAAGCCTTTTCTTTGGATATATTTCATTATTTGATGTTCATCCTGACATTCAGTTATGAAAGTTGGAGGGAAAAAGTAAGTAGTTGTCCCATATCTTGTTAACTCTTGTTTGATTACAGAGTGGTGACTGAATCCGCTTTGAGCGATTATAATTCTCTTATATCGACTTGCACTCCCCTACATCTTCAATATTTTCTGTTTTCTGTTTTACCTAGCTAGACATGCCTAAGGCTAGAGTTAGGCGCTTTCCTAAGGTTAGGCGAGGAGAATCCATCAATCGAGTGCCTCAAAGCGCCTAAGAGCACATTTTGGTCTTAACTTAGAAGAAGCTCATTTGATACGAGTACTAACCACATGTACTCTATTATTTTCTTTTTTTTCTCTTCTCTTCATCTTTATTTTCCTTCTATATTTTAAACCTGTAGCTTATTTTGGGGGGTTTCAAATTATATTTTCTCTGGGTTTTGGGCACCTCACATCTCGCGTCTGGAGCCAAGTGTCTCGCGGCTTTTAAAACCATCTTTGTACTCTCTTTTATGTGACAGTGTTATATAATTATATCATTGATTTTCCTTTGTAGCACCCAAAAACTATGTTTTTACATGGTGATGTTTTCCTTTGGAATCCGTGTGATTAGTGCTAAACCATGAGAGTGTATCGTTCGAAAAATCATAGCACTAACTTAATTAAATAAAACTGTCTATCCCTTTAGTTAATGTTTTTCTTTGTCACAACAACAGCAATGCCAGAGTCTTAATCCCAAAAGATTGGGGTCGGGCCGGTCGGCTATATGAACCAATATATGAGTTTCAATATTCGTCCACATGATTCTTCATCTCCATTCTTTTCGATTTTCTACCATCTCAATTTGTAATTCTATATTCTTCATATTCTTTTTCACTCATGTCCTCCATGTCATCTTTTGTTTTCCGTATCCTCTTTTAAGTCTCTCAAGTTCCAACTTTCTTTCTCCCTTACTACTTAGTGCACAAGGAGCATAGATGGATGGAAGGAAAAAATCAAAAAGGAATGTGTTTGTGTATTTATGAGTTCTCTGATATACATTCATATGTTGAAACGCATACATGCATTTACTTGCATATGCTATGAGGAAAAAGTGCAGGGTGGTTGTTGCTTTAATCTGATGTCGATCTGAGTTTATAGGATGTTCAATTATTGTTTGAAACTACGAGCTTGGATGTAAATGTTTTATGGATACGGGTTATTTTGTAGTCAAATTGTTGCTGTCTTATTATTTTTAATTAATGTGCCTATGTCATTACTTTCATTAAATCGATAGGAGTAACTCTTAAATTCTATTCATTGTGGTTCGCTCTCTAGGCCTGGGAAGGGCGAGCTTATGATTATTGCTTAGATAACTTGAGGAACATGGGGTTTCCAGTTGATGGTCTTGCCTTTGATCCAAACTTGGTAAGGCAATTTTGATATGCTTCTATGTCTTGACAATTGACACTAGTATATGTCTACGATTTATTTGCTTCATTCACTCAATCTCTTGATTATTGCTAGGTTATCAGAGGTCTTGTCATAGACAAAGAGAAGGGAAACTTGGTTAAGCCAGATCGATTTGGTTATATAAAGAGGGCTATGCATGGAACGACAATGCTGTCGACAAGAGCAGTAAGGTAATCATGAACCTCCCTTAAAAGTGTTTGTTGTGTTTGCTTGTATATGTGGTTCAAATGTTTGATTTCCACCATATGCGCTTGATCATGACTCATGAGGGACTGAGAAGAGGATGATTTGTGGGGTTTATATTATTTTTTTTTAAGTTTTAACTTTTTATCTTAGTCTCGTATTTTCTTATATTACATGATAAGTTTTTTTTTTTTTTTTTGCTGCATTTCGTATCCTTTTCTACCAATCATTTTGTTATCATTAAACACTTAAACATTAACAACATTAAAAGTACGCGATTATCTCTTTTGGTGGTGGTGGTTGGTTCTTCTCTAGTAGTGATGACAACTATTGGATGTAGATGGCTTTACCCCTTTGAGACTGAAGATGCTCTTTAGAGTTGATCCACAATCCAAAGGCTCAATGGTTGTTTGTCTTTACTCCATGGTTTAATGTGCTAATTTGGTTTTCCCAACTCCTATCTAATTCTTAATTGACAACAATAGTGTATTTTTGATTTGAAAATATGTAGTTTGATATTCTTGAATTTAAAGGAAGAAATTTTATAGAGGACTCTTTCTATATAGTAATTTAGATGATGATTGATGTTTAATTTTCCTTTAAATACTACCTCCATGTTTTTAAAAATTAACTCTTTGGAATAAATGCTGCAAATAAAATTGCTTCTACCTCCCAATGAAAGTTTTCTGCCTCATTTTTTTTTTGTGGGTTTGGGTAGGGTAACAGCAGTGAAGATCAAGGAAAGCATAAATTTTAACATATAGTTGCAGACATTATATGAAATAACTTCAACCTATTCTCTTTTTCTATTTATGAGTTATGGATGTGTAGTTTGATTCAGAAGTACCATATAACACGTTAATTCCATAGATTTGTTTCATGTGGCTGAGAATGGAAAGAAGGCTCATGTTTCCTTTACCTTCTTTCTTTTGTTCGTGTCACAAATATGTGGCTAATGCTGACAGAGCCTGCAATCTTGTTAAATGGCTCTTTAAGCTGAGTTGCTTGTTAAACCTACAGTAAAACTTCTAGCCTTAGCATTTTAAGTTGTGCTATAAATTCAGAAACCAAGTATTGGAAATAGTCTTTTTGTCTCAGGTTTCACTATATGGCCTTCTTTTTTGTGCGTGATTAATTTGGTGTATGCGAGTCATTTGGGTCTAGTAGAGAATCAAAATAACCTCATAATATCACAGAGATCATATATTTTCAACAAGTCCATGTATTTATGCCTGTTGTATGGTATCCCAACGACTGATAGTTAGCTTGTAATTGAATACTTTTCGTGATGAATTAATATTGCTGTATCCAACTCTAATTCTTGCAACCTAAACTAGTTGACCTAATTTGTGGTGGAGCATAGATTGGCGGGTGCAATTTGCACAGTGAACCTATATGTGTTCTAATTTCTGTCTTCAAGACCATGTCATGTCATCTGATGGTTGTATTCTTCTATGCAAGGAAGTGAAATCTATGGAAGGGAATTAGTGGATCTTAGGAAGGAGAGTAGATGGGAATTCCTTAATACCTTCTTCTCTGTTTCAGAAGCCGTGGCTTATATGCAGGTTTTCAGTTCTTTCTGATCTTGTCAGTTACTATGCAATGCTATATATAATAAGGTTCTATCAAGCCATAGTTTTCATTTTGTCAACTTAATATATCTTTGCTGCAGCTGGTTGACAGGCTGGATGAAGGAGCGGTTGCAGCTGAAGTTGGCCCACTTGATTATAAAGGGCTTTACAAGGCAAAAATATGCTGCTGATTTTTCTTTCAATGTCTTTTATAATAACTATAATAATCTGTTTTACTTTAATGTAATTATTCAGGCTGTTGGAAAGGCTTTGTTCAGAGCACATGTCGAAGGGCAACTAAAGGTGCTCATATTTCTTTTTTCATAATTCACTGAAATTGGTCTAGCAATTTCATCATAATTACAAACTTTTCTGCAGAGTGAGATTATGTCAAAACCTGAAATGTTTGTAGAGCCCGACCCAGAGCTTCCTTTAGCTTTGCTTGATCAGAAGGAGGTACTGCATGATATTAGTAATTTCTTATGACCCGAGAAATGGTTGTGAGATCTAATCTTACGTCTCGTTTATCTTATCAGGCTGGTAAAAAGCTTTTGGTGATAACCAATTCAGATTTTCTTTATACGGACAAAATGATGCAGCACTCCTTCAACAGGTTTCTTCCTAATGATATGGATTGGCGAGATCTTTTTGACATGGTACACTTATTTGTAAACTTCTCCATGTCTTACAATTTCAGCCATAAATAATATCTATTGACACATAATTCATTAAAAATCTTGAATATAAGTTAAGTTGGTTTTTGTGGGAAAGGCCATTGGACTGCCACCATCATTGTTGGATATGTGATTGACTGTTAACATCTATCGAACATTGAATATTAGTTTCTTGTCCAATGCTGCTTGCTTTTGTTGAACTGCTAGATTTAATATAGTATAATGGTCCATGTTTTCCCTTGAAATATTTATCTGTGAGGTTAATTAGGGTTGATGTGAGGGTTGTTTTACCTTGGTCATATTTTCCTAGGATAATGGTTGAGGCATTGTGATATCTTTCCTAAAATTGTTTTGTATCATATTGTTGAGTGTTTATTTCATACTTTGTGGCTCTTATTATCTGTGCCAACAGGCTTTTAAATGTAATAAGGTGGTGATCAATCCAGTTTGCTTTATCCACCAAACTGCACCATTAAAAACTGTTTTTGTTTGCAATCTAACCATAATTACCTTCATTTCTGATAGATGAATTGAAATCTGTCCTTTTACCAAATTTATGAGCAAGGATGAAGTTATTGTACTACTGCCTTCCAACTTATAACGTGGGAAAATCATATTAGATGTCCTGGTGATAAAACCTCAAATTGTTGAACATACTCTTTAATTTTTACTCTAGTTCTGTGAAGGGAAAAGAAATTTGGGATCTGCTTAATTGATTTAGTAAGACGCACTGGTTACAATTCATGCGGATCCAAAACTTTTGTTGCACCTTTTTTTGGTGGTTGGTGTGGAGGGGGGGGGGGGGGGAGTTGGGGATTGCACTCAACTGAAACTTTCATGATACAATGGTTCATGGTCTACTTTGTATTTTATCATTTATGTAACGAAGAATGTAATGCACAAAAGAAAACCCCAATCTGTAAACCAAAAAAGATGGATGCATATTTTTGTACTGTATTGTTTGTGGCCTGGAGGCCCTAGACAATGCAGTTCTGTCCTTCAAGAGAACTGATATTTTTCAAATTATTGTGGAAATGGCTGTCATGATAGCTCGTCTCGTGACATGTTGCTTTTTTGTCCTCTCCAGGTTATAGTCTCTGCCAGGAAACCAGAATTTTTTCAGATGTCACACCCTATGTATGAAGTAGTGACAGGAGAAGGTCTGATGCGCCCTTGTTTTAAAACACGTACAGGTAATGTCTGCACATAAGGTACTTTTTGATACTTTCTGAATTCCGATAGTGGTCTGGGAGTGTTCTTCCCTTTAAGGCTCTAAAAACCAGAAATTGGAAGTGGTGATAAGAGACAATTTGAATATATTTTTTCATTTATGTATCCATTTTTTATTGTTTAGAACAACCTGATAATATTTTTATGTTCAAGCAGGGGGTCTGTATTCAGGTGGTAGTGCCCAGATGGTTGAAAGCTCCCTTGGTGTTTCTGGTGATGAGATATTATACGTTGGTGACCATATCTATACTGATGTAAGCCAATCTAAAGTCCACTTGCGGTGGCGTACAGCATTAATTTGTCGAGAACTAGAAGAAGAGGTTAGAATCTATTCTTCTCTTTAGTCCACTTGGAAGTTGGAATGACTTTAAGATGGCTGAATGGTTTTATTTTGCTCTTATCCGATACTTACCCTCGTATATCTTTTTATTTTTGAGCTAGGTATATACAGATATTAGTTAAGTGATATGCTTAATGTTAATATATGCCTCTGTTGTGAACATCAGAACTCTATCAGCTAGTTCTATTGGTTTTATTATATAACATTGGGTCCACGATGCTCGTCTTTGGATAATTGATGATAGGTCCTATGATATAAATTTAAGGATGTTTTTCTCTTTAATATGTATATGTAGATAGGAAAGTTCAAAAGTTCCTCTTTCTGGAAATTTGAAGTCACAAATTGATGATAAGTCTAAACCTCGTTTCATAGTTTGTTTTCGGAAGGAGGGAACCAGGAATTATTTCCAATTGCTTCTTGATCGTCATAGATAGAAGCAAGCATCTTGTCATAGTTTTTGTGTCCTCAAGTTGTTGGAGTACAGTCCTCATAATTTTAAATAATGGCATTATTGCGTGGACTCCATTGATGTGCTCTAAGGTCCAAACTACCCAACCTCACATCTTATCAACTGAAATTAATCGATCACACTTGTTACCTGACATAATACTAGCAACCGTCAACAATCTTTAACTAATTAGTGATAAACTAATATGATCGTTAGTGTTTACCACTTCTAGTTTGATGTTGTTGCCTGATCTTGTGCTCTTCAAATTTCATCAGGATAAATCATTTGTGAAATTGCTTCTTTCTTGATTGGTATCCTTGCTACGCATTGCTCTTTTATCTTTTTAGCGTTCAATTTGCTTTTGGTGGTTCTCACTCTAGTTCAAATGTTGTCTATATCCTACTTGTGGACGTACAATCAAGCCTAGTGAGCTTGAGGTTATGAATTGGTGTGACCATTCTTTGTAACTCATTTGACCTTGAGGTCTTCCCCCCTATTTAACTTGGAAAACAGAGTATCAGCTAGGTCAAGATTGTTTTCAGCCCCCTTGTTTTTTTGTCATTTTTACTGCTGCAAAAATTTTGGATAAAGAAAAAAAGATTGAACTCACTTCACAGAACGGAAAAAAGTACATAATGTACTATATTGGCGTACTAATGGAAAATTTGGAAGAGCCAAAGTGAACTCAACTAAGACAAGTTATGTGCCTATGTTGCTTGATCTTGCTTGAGTACTTGTTTAGTGAGAAGGTAACAATGAGTTTTAACCCTTGTTTGACTGTGCTGAACTCAGATGACTAAATAACAATCTTAGATGGCGGTACTCCATTATATTAGGATTACTGAATACTGTATTATATTCTTCTGTTTGTTTCCATATACTTATAAAAGCGTCTGAACTGTTGCCAAAGTTGCAATGCTAAGTCATGTTAGTATTAGGTTATTCAGATGATTGTTCCTCTCTTATCCCTTTCTATTTCAAATATTGTAGCAGTATATTCTCGTTTTTCTGAAAGATAATGTGAAGTGAAAAGTCAGATTCCGTTGTTACAAAGTCACTCTGAATACTGAATAGCCTCTCAATTTTCATATTAACAATAACAGCATTTATCTGGTGTATCTGAAATATTTTTTTTCCAGTATACTGCTTTGATAGGTAGCCGAGCACATCGAACCTCTTTAATAGAGCTAATAAATCATAAGGAAGTTCTTGGGGATCTTTTTAACCAGCTTCGCCTTGCTCTTCAGAGGCGAATGAACGATCGACCAGCTCAGGTATATTTTTCATTTGACGGGTCGTTGATGATTTAGCATTGAACTCCCCCCCACTGCTCACCCCACCCCCGGGTCCCCCATGCCTGCAACCCCCGAGGAGGGGAATATAGGAAACAAAGTGATTGATTTATTATACACATCTATTACCAACTGTTGAAACTTGAAAGGCTATAGAATTCGTTTTAAAAATATTCATATGGATACTAGATGTCACTGCCGTGCCAAATATATCTTAAAAATCCTTGCAAATTTTTTTCTCGCATTAGCTCCTAAAATTGATTGAAACTTCATAAATGTCCATGCTTTTAGCCATCACTCTGGTTGGCATTGCTGTGCTACAAGCATTCTAATTTCTATTTTTGATTGTGCTATGCCTACTTGAATTTCAAGCATTATACCACTATTTAATTCACTCTAACGATAAAAGTATGGACTTGTAGACATTTGCAGCGACCAAACTGGACGATCATGAACTTAAAGAAAGCATACAGAAGCTGCTTATTGTGATGCAAAGATTGGATGAGAAGATTGCTCCAATGTTGGAATCAGATGGAGAGCTTTTTAACAAAAGGTAAGGAATCACAAGGGGAAATCTCACAGGCGTATGATATCTAAGTCTTTTGATTAGGGAGCTTGTCATGATTCCCAATCCGAGATTATAGAGAGAGGGTGTTCCACCACCATGTATGTAAGCGAAACATATTGGCTTTGGCTACAGCTCATTAGAAAAGAAAAATGAAAAGAAGAAAGCAAAGTTATCTTATCCAGCTTTCATGAAACGTAGACTTGTTATAAGAAATTATTTCAAGTATATTTGTTCCATTTTTTCCAAAGTAAGCTTTAGTCATACCGATGGAATTGCGTATGACGAGTTTGTGCTCTTTGATACAAAGAAATACATATGTTGTTGGCTTTTACATGAAATTGCACTTTTATTTCTTAAATCAGATGGGGATTCCTTTCTCGTGCTGGCCTGTGGGATAAGAGCCACTTGATGAGGCAAATTGAGAAGTATGTTGCTTTTTCCCTATAAGATCTTCTTTCGGTTGATTGTTTTTGGCTTGGACGGTGATGAGACTTTTATCAGTATTTGATGGCATCACTTCATGTTCTGTAGTTTGTTTCCTGATCACTTCATATACTGAGTATGATGATGATGATGATTTGGTTTCCGAATGCAGATATGCAGACATATATACATCTAGGGTTTCGAATTTTCTTCATTACACCCCATTCATGTATTTCCGCTCTCAGGAACAGGTATTTTCTTCAATGAATGGATGTTAAAAAGCAAGTTTTATTTTGACATTTGGTTCTGTTTTCTCGCTTGTATCCATGAAAACCTTCTAAATTATTTTTCTCCCCGTGCTGCAGAATCTAGCGCATGATTCGTATTCCTTTTACTGTACACTATCCGATGAGGAATCATAGAACAGCATGCTATTTGTAACAGTAGAATCCGACTCAACCAGGAAGTCGAAGCATCTAGTTTTCATTTGATATGAATGGAAAAGCGATGAAGATAACGTAGATATTGTAATGCGTCTTTCTTGTATCATGTCGTAAAACCTTTTGAGCTAGTACACATTTTTAAAAACTTCATGGATAGTTGGTAGAATTGAATTGGATATTATTGCTTCAGGAGAAGAACTCATCCGATTCATCTTTGCAGATTTTGGGTTTATTTCCCCTTCACTAGCTCTCGTTCTCCCTAGAAATCAAAACATCTGGCTTAGTTTATGGTGTTTGCATGACCATGAGCTATATTCTAGTCCAAAAAGTACTTTGCCTAATGAAAAATATGAGCAACCTTAGTAGCAAAGAAACAACTAATGATTTAGCCGGAGATTAAGATCAATGTCCAATTTTAAGGGTTTATAAACTTGGAATACATTCTTTTTATTATTGCAAGGAGACTTGATCTGTCAACATGTTCAAGCAAAGAGGAAAAATTATATTCGCAAGTACTTGGAGCACAGAAAAACTAAGTTCAGACTTCAGAGAGCAAAAACCGGCCTTGCATTCGACCGAGTAAAGTACTTCAATTGGGTTTAGTGCTACCACTCGACTGAGGGTTTGGTCGAGTTCTCCGCTAGATTTTGCTCCACGAAATTCCAAAAACACAGATTTGTACAATTCTGTTGAACATCTTTCGAAAGAACAAAGTTTTTACAAAACACGAACAATTCCATCATCCTTATCAATTTCATACCATTCAAGAATAACAATAATGATAATCCTTACCGTTTCTCTTTTTTAACTACTCTCATTCCATCACATGTGCAATTTCCACGCCAAACGACCCCTAAACATCTATCGCAACTCCATGGAGCAGTAACAACGAGGCAGTTACAAATAACATGTTATTCCTTGCTTTAATATCAAGATTAAACTAAGAATGAATGAGTTCAATAATAAGTACTCAATAGTAGGGAAGTTTACATTTGCTAATTGTATGACGCCTACCCAAACTGACTGGAGGACAATCTGCAGGAAGCTTCAGATGTTCTTTATTATACTTCACTTCTACTAGACTTAATCCGTGAGGAGGCATAGACAGCGCATACTTAGCCAACTCCTTACGGTCTCTTGCTTCCAATATCTGAGGAACTATATCAGGCGGAATCGCTTCCCTTCCGATTTGAATCAACAATGCCACCTTAATCATAGAAACTAATTAGTCTCAACTCTCGACCACCTTCATAACATCAACATGTGAAAGAATGAAGCATCTGCTTTTGCATTTTAAATCACTCACATCTTTGGATTATACATGAACTAAGGCTGTGTCTATTTTGGAGGAAAAAGTCATTACAGCTAAAATTTCTTTTTAAAAGAACAAGTTCAGAAAATCAGTTTTCAAACTTTGTTTGCTTTGTTGGGTCGTTGCAAGATACTACTATGTGTCTCTGATTTTTCTCCATATACTATTTTAGTCTGTCTCAAATGGTTTGCTCCATGAACCCACCTTCAATACCCCACTAAATTCTACTTCTATTTCACAATCTATTTCTCTCTCCTACATTAAAACTTATATTTGCTCCATTAAAGAACACGACCTCACCTACATACCCTACTAAAGTACCCATTTTCTCCCGTTTCCTTGATTTGTTTGCAAACCTCTGAGGAACAATCTCAAGGGATAGAAGAATATAAGATAAATAAAGAAGAAAGTAAGGGACCATAAGGAAAAAGGGACAATCCATCCAAGAGTAAAATGATTTTTCCTTTGTAAAACATACGATAGTGAAAAGATGTTTTTTTTTTCCTTCCAAGAGTTATTCCAGTTTCCATGTCTTCCCACACCAAACACAGCATCAGCACACTTTGACCACTTAAAGAAGAATATATATTCGTCAAATAAAAACAGAAATTGGACAGAAGAGAGTATATTATACCATGTTTCGAACTTGTCGATACAAAAAACCTGAGCCTTCAACTTCTAGGGTCAGAAGAGGTCCCTATAAAGTATAAAAATTGTCATATATTTCACTCAAGAAACACAAGAATGATAATTATATCAAGCAAGACATTTGTTGAAGCCTTTAACAATTACCCTCTCAGTAACTTCAAATCGAGATATGGTCTTGATAGGATTCCGTACTCCATCATTGCGAATCGCATTAGCGAAGGATGAGAAGTCATGCTTTCCAGTGAAATACATGGCAGCATCTGCCATAACAGCTGCATTCAGCTTATACACACTATGATATGCATAAGAACGCTGAAATGGATCCATGACAGGGCTATTGTAAATGCTGTAACGATAAATTTTTCCTTCTGCAGAAAAACGAGCATGGAAGTGCGGTAATGCAGGGCTCATTTCCATCACACGAATGTCAGGCGGGAGAAGACCATTTAATGCTGCATGAACGCCATCCAAAGCATCATAATTGTAAGGCGTGACAAAATGTGCAACCTGAAACGTTATTTACATAAGTGTCCAATCAATGTTGTCCATCTTTTCAAGATTCTTAAGAGTGAGGAACTAGAATTCAGACCTGGCCCCATGCGTGAACTCCTGTATCAGTCCTTCCGGCACCAACTAAATTGAGATCCTTTCGGTCCAACTTTGTGGCCACAGTTAATGCTTTTTCTATGGCGCACTGTACTGTTGGTGGTGAAGCTTGATATTGCCATCCTGATACAGCACAATATATAGATGTTGTCAATTTTTGCACACAGAAATTACATGGTTAAAGTTAAAATATAATATCCTTTCAACACAGGATTTCAGAACGATGAAATTAGATGTGCAATATGCTCTTTTTTCTAATAGATAAGTTTGACATGAGCTACATAAAGCTCAAAAGGGAAAAAGATCTCAAGTAGACTGATACTCACCATGGAAGGTTAAGCTAGTAGTGGAAATGAGGAATCCAATGAGACTTCAAGCAATATAACTTACAACTCAGATCTTTCTAATGGAAGGGACTTAGAATTAGAAAATTTGGTCAAATTAGATAAATGGTTAAATCGGTTCACCAATTTAAAATTTTGGGTATATTCAGTTAATTCGGTTAAATCAGTTCAATTTGGATTGCTTTCATATAATTTGGTTCGGTTCAATTCACAAATTCTTGTGAGACACGATCTTTTTGAGAGATCATCTCTAATGGGCCGGCCCATTATATAGTTTTTAAAATATTGAAAGTAGGCATTAAGAATGATGTAAGTAGACAATTAAGATATTGAAAGTAGGCATTAAGGATATGGTAAGTAAGCACTAAGGATAATGTAAGTAGGCATTAGGAATACGATAAGTAGGCATTAATCTTTAATGGGTTGGGCTTGAGATACGTCTCTCAAAGAGACGATCTCTCAAGAGACTAGCTGAGTTCAATTTGGATTATAAAAAATATGATTTGAATTTGGACCTGAAAAATGAAAACCAAATTTAATTTGGTTTGATTTGGACTTGTTTATAATCCAGGCCAAACACTGAATTTACACCCCGAGTTGGCTCATCTTGCAGAAGATACATTAACTGTAAAGCTAATGACTATAGTAAAGAAAAGAAAGGAGAATTTAAAATCACAGTATGATTCTCTATAGCAGAGTTTGAAGTATGGAAAGTAGGCATTCCAGAAAAACAATGCACAATAAGTCCTGAGTTTCGGATCCTTTCTAGTATTTGAAACTGTTAAATATAAGTCATCCAACTCCAAGTTAGTATGAGGTCTTTTAGTAATATGCCCAAAAACAAATCCGTTTGAGCTAGGCCCAAAGTGGATGATATCATACTAATGCAAATCACTCATGGATAGTGGGGTAGAAACTTCTTTTCTGCAGCCTCATATCCACAACCCGATTGATTTTGTGATTTGATATGATGGTTTAACTCAGTTTCCAAAAGGATGAAGCTATAAGAAACTTAATATACTTGAAGCTCACCAAGTGACCTTTAAGAACGCGAGGAAACGGAAACAAAACTAAGCGTATCCATTTGATTTTGTTTAATTGGGTTTAGGTAACAAAATCCAATTGTTGAGGACAACGAATACCCCTAATCTATTAACACTTCATAACAATAATACTTAACATTACTCTTACCCCTCCTAATCCATTTCTTTTTCATTCCATTTTCATTTCAAATACCAAATACCCCTAATTAATTACATCGAGAATGCACTAACATTGACCCATGTCACCAAGAACAACATTCTCTAACATGCCTTGTATCAAAGCTTTACTATGATAAGAATTCAACCTTAAGTTAATTGAAGATTGTTATGGTCTAATCTAATCTAATGACAAACAGATGGGATCCCGGTTGCGATTGCCACCTATTATATGTGTAATTATCATATATACTTGGCCATTTCAATCAGCAAATAACACAGATAAGATTCTGTTAATTATTGATTGAAACTCATAATCATTTTCAAAATTTGAAATGAAAAGGTCTAAGCCCACTGCTTGGATTATTCCAACATGATTAAAGAAGTTCTTGTTTCTAACACTTTCCATAGCAATCACATACACATATACTCCTACTCCATAATTTGAGTCAGGGCTGAAGCTGGAACCCTTAAAATTTGGGGGGGGAAAGGCTAAACCCGATTCTTGAATAATTCCAATTTTACTATCCAATATAATTGAAGAAATTCTTCTCTCCAACAGTTTCCATAGAATCACATACACATACATAATTCGATTAAAAAACTCGTTTACTTTTAAATACTTGTTTTGGTCCCAAAATTTTGTTCTGCTCTCCATTAATGTCCTCTCGTATTCACAATGTTCACACCAGTTCATAGCTCAAACTATGATAATGGCAGAGTAAAAGCATACATGAAATTAAAATTCAGTAATTTTGGATACAAATATATACACAAATGAAAGATAGAAATGAATAAGGAGTGGTAATAAAAACTAACCAGCATAATTGGTACCATCATAAGCAATAAGAAGACGCCATTTAAACAATGGAATTGTTGAAGCTGGATTCAATGGAGGTTGCCCACCTGAACACACGACATTTAGAGGAAGCGGCGTTGTCACTGTTGAGCTCATTCCCCGCCCCCAATGCAGTGCTATGCTCTGCCTGTTGGATTCATACCAAGTTGTAACAACAAGATGAATTAATTGTAATTACTCTTTTACTCCTTTCAGTTTGAATCAATTTATATTTTTTTGGATTGTCACGTTCATATTTTTTATTTGGTGTAATTTTACAATTTGGAAAAAAAAATCCATTAAATTATTTTTTTCTGAAAATCAAAGTTTTTTTTAATTATAGATGACTTTCAAATAAAGAACTTTAACCGAAAAAGTGATATTGTTGCTGAGATTCTCAAAAAGGAAAAAAATATTGCTTTGGATGAGTCAATTGTATTTAGTGTTCAAATGTATTTTATAAAAATTGGTTTAATAGAAATAATCTCACTCTCACCGTGTAATCTTTTTATTTAAGAATTTGCAGAAGATATGTTGATAAATGTTGCATATTCAAATGCTAACAATGTCATTGATATATTGTAGGAATTGTATTTTTATTGGCACTAGAATGGGTATTGAGAAGCTTCATTTTGAAATACAATGAATGAATAGCATATTTACTATTATTTTAACAACTCATTTTTATTATCTATTTATTTTTTATTTTATTTTCCAACTCAATTTATTTTTCCGCTAATTTTCACCAAAAAACAAAGGGTACGAAATGAAAGGAATAGCGGGAATAATTGCTAAAGAAATAACATTCACAAGGTTAAACTCTACGCAACCTCTGTCATTACAAAACCATGAAGGATGAATTTAATTATATATTCAAAATCACAAGCAATACAATAATCGAATTCAGTACCTTTCCTGAGAAAATAGAGATAATTATTATCATCAAGCAACATAAACATACTGAAATAAGAGTATTTTCGAACTTCTTTGAACTTCAACAGCTCATAACCTCCAGAATCAGCAAAAGTCGTCATGAGATTGGATGAGTACATTGATTTTGCCCAGTGTCATATGATCCACGAATCGCAAATCGAACAAAGTAAATAGTGGTCAGTTTTAGGCTATTTTTGAGCCACTTTGAGCAAATTACGAACTCAAAAGCCGAACTAACTAGCGAATCATCTTTCACTGATTCTGCCAAAAGATACTAATAACATGCCCAATACACACACTTAAACCTCACTTCTCCTTTGGTGTTTCGCTTAATTTGCATATACGAGGATTTGTCTGAAACCCATCAATTACGATAGTAAGAGCTCGATCATGGCATCACCAGAGGCTTCATTCTCATTGTTGACACTAGGTACGATTTTATTCGGTGATATAAGCTTCACAAACTCCCTTAATTCTTCAAAGCTGCAATGCTCACTGTATGGTACTTCATATCTACATGATGCAACATAAAATCCAACAGTATTAGATGTGGTACAACAAATTTATCAGATAAACTAGTACATTTACAAGATCGTTTCCATTTCCCCGCCCTCTCAACAATTGAAAACCAAAAACACAGTACCATCCGTTGGCATTTTGCACTATAATACGACAAATGCGTTTATAAATATCACGTTTCAAGTATAAAAAATATGCTGAAAACTTTTTATAAGATTCAGAGCAAAAAGTATCCTCTTTCACCTAGTGCCTTGGCTTCAACACGTCTCAATGCGCCTTGCGCCTTTTAGAACTAAGATCTTGACTTTTACCCAAAAGATAAACTGTTCTAAAATGCATGTTTCTACCACTTGACAGGACAAAGAATCGAAGGAACTGATTTCAGTGGCCTTATAACTATCTTCCATGTCAGAATCCGGCTTCAGTAATAGAACAGCAATATAGTTTCATTAAGTCCAGTCTATATGTCATCAGACACATTGCTAGTACCTATATTAGAGGAGCTAGTCTTAGTTACCGCTAACACTATCCATGTAGCGGGATCACTAACTAGATGGATACTTCAATTCAACAAGATGGTAAGTGCTATTGGAAAAAAATCAGAGGACGTAAAAACATATAGCAACCTTATAATGGTACCCTGCTGCCACCTTCTACCTGCACGCCCTGCAGTTTTCTTTCCTTTACCAAATGTCCAACCAGTGGGAGAAAAAGCAACTATTAAACTGAATCGTTCCTGAAAAACATAAACCAAAAGAATCACCCAAGAATGAAATTCACCTTGTCAGATCCATGCCTCGTTAAGATCACATCAAAATGGAAAGGAAAAAGGTTTTTGGTAAGGTAGGAAGTTTTTTATCACTTACTGCATATTGACATGACAGCTGTTTCAACCTTTTGAAGCTTGCAATTGTCCACATAGGAACAACATGTATGTTACTCTCATGTTCATTGAGAGTAAACCGCTGCATATCTTCAGTAGGCAGCTCCAAACACTCCAAAAGACGAAGTTTTGCTGCAGGAACATAGATCTTTTTATTCAGAACACGAGCTACTTCCAAGAAAATTCTCTCCTTTCCTATTAATGAAAAATAAACTGGGATCAATGATGAGATGAACGAATAGAACATGGGAGGAAATTCACTAAGAAAAGAGGCATACCAATTGTATAACTGCCAATCAAAAACAGAGCTTTGGAGTTGAAAGATTCTGCTTGAATGGCCTCGATGACAAACTGCACAACTGCTTCCTGCTTTGGAAAGTTGTACTGCCAAAAAATTGCAAAGTTAGTTTGTAAGAACAAAGTCAACAACATCAATCTCAAGTGCAATAGGGTAAAAATAACTATTTTTCAAATGTAGTTCTAGACCAATGCTTTTAATTAATCAAGGACACTAACACAATTGGGGATCGGAGCCCAAGAATAAGGAGATGAGACTACAATGTAGAGAGAACCAGACATATCAAGTTAAAATAGAAAGATAAAATCGCATAATGTAAATTTAAGCTATGGAAACAATGGTTTGATCACTTGATCCAATCCCTCTGTCCCAGAACAAGTGACTCATTTGACTAGTCAAGGTCAGGAAAACTCAGGGTAATGAAATGTTGTATGCATTATGTACCTGGGGATTGCAGTATGTCGTATCAAGGATTAGTGTATTTATATTGCATCCCAACTTAGAAACAGTACTCGCCATATCCTCATTGAACCTGAAATCTCCCGTGTGCAGAACCACCTGGGTAGTGGGTACGCATGAAGAAAATCTAAGTCCACAAACAAAAACCAGTAGAGAAATGATAAATGCAAAATACATGATGTGGGATATGGACTATACCTTACCATTTGGGGGCTCAAAGAGTATAATAACGGAGCCTGGGCAGTGATTTGCATCATAGCATGTGACATCAATTCCAGCAACATCTATCTTCTTGTTAAGGGGCATGACCTGCAATTTGTCCCATGGGATTCCAATTTTTGCATGTACAAGCTTTGCTGTTATCATGGAACAATAAATTTTTCCATGAGAGAAGGATTTTGTCAATCCTTGGTAATCTGGACAATAAAAGCATAACTATTAGGAAACAAAGTACAAATGCTCATTAAGTTTAGATATCAATTGGCCAAATGCACTAAATAATTCCCTTGTTCCATGCAGTGTTGGCCTAATTCACTAGCCCACAAAACGGCGGTAACAAACAACCATATTGTCAAGGTCATGGGGAACAACTTTGGGCTAATTTAACAAAACTAGAGCGAAATGCAAAATCATATCCATTATCCCACAGGAAATTATCTAACACTTGTCCAACTTGCAGCTATATAATTTGGAAATTTTAATTCTAAAAGTCCGACCTTCAGCTGATTACCAAATAAAAGTCCCACCAATCATTTACCCTATAAAGGTCTGAACTTTTGCATGTCATTTTCATTTAAGGGTTTAAATGACCTCTAAATTGCTTCATTTTAACAAAATGACACCTGTCATTTTTTCATTCGTATGTTCAAAATATTTAAAAAGAGAAAAAAAAACAAATAACTAATTTTGAAAAAACAGAAAATTAATTATAAAAAATAAAAACAGAAAATTAATTTATAAACAAAAATACTTTTCAAAAGCAGAAAAATATTTTTTTAAGGAAAAATAAAAAATATTTTTAAAAATGAGAAAATTAATTTTTAAAAAATAAAATAAAAGTAAATCTAACCCCCCCTCCCTTTATTGTACAACTCCCACCCACCCACTGTACTGCCACCACCCGCCAAAACCCTTCCATTTCCCTGCGCCATCCCGTTCCCTCCCCTTTCCCGACACCACCCTCACCCCTTCCCTTCCCACTCAATCAATTTGGGGTAAAATTCAATCAAATTTGGGGCAAATTTTGATCAAATTCTATCTAATATGGGGTGAAATTAAGTCAATTGGGGTTAGAGTTTTATCCACTAAACGAATTTGAGGGGAAAAGAAAAGTTTGAGTTTGTGTTCACGTTAATTTTCCAGGGGAAGGTAAGGGAAAGCAATGGCGGTTACGCAGAGAAACAGAAGGAGAAGGAGAGGGTTGTAGGGGGGTGACGGCAGTATGATGGCTAAGTGATGGTGGTCGTGGTGGGTAAGAGGTGCACAGTGAAGGGACGAGATAGTTTGCGTTTGATTTTTTTATTCCAAAAACTTTTTCTATTCCAACAACCAATCAAAGAAACCAGTTGTTCACTTGTTCCTTTAGAGGAAAATGGCATGCAATGTTCGAACCTTTGTAGTTTAAATTAAAAGTCGGACCTTGAATAGATAATCACCAAATGGTCTTATTCTTCCAAGAATTTTTGAAAAGCTATGCCAGATAACTTACGGTCTAAGTGGAAATGGGTAAGAAACCAATGCGAACAATCCCTTCGAAGGTACCGGAATGCATCCTGCAGAGAAGAAAAAACTGTCAAAGGCACGACAGATGAAAGATTTTTGAAAATATAACTCATAAAACGCAATATGTTTTGATAAAGATTAAATAGAATCCTTAACAAAAGTGAACAAGATTGCAAAAATCTGTCCAAAATAGTGAGATTTCAAAAAGGTAAAAATGGTCATGAATTAATTGAATATAAAAGTTTGGTAGAGCAAACAGATGAAGTTCGAAAATTACCACCCGGAATGGCGTTCCTGCAATTGAACACCATGGAGGAATATCTTTGTTTTTTCCATTAGGAATACTTTTGGCTGGAATTTGCCTCTGGTGAGGTTTCGGTTTAGCTGTCTCTGCCTTCTGTCTTGAACTTGCCACATTCTTGTTCTGGCTAGTGGGGCTTGAAAAATATTGTGTAATCAACTTGTTTGTGGCTGGTTTCTTAGTCACATTTACTGTGTTTCCAGAGTCGCTATTTCCCTGTTCTTCAGAAATGTCATGTTCGTTCCTGAGTTGTTTAAGAGACTGCAAAATCTTCTTCCTCGGTCCAAGTGCATTAATGCCTATAGCGATAAGATCCTGCAACAAACAATCATTTATCTTGTCAATTTAAAACTGAATTACATAAAAGTAATAATGTGTAGTAGCCAGTAAGCATTTCTCCACCCATAGACAAACAAACTTAAACTTCCCCAAATTGCAAAGACCAACGTCATTAGCAAAAGATAGTTCCACGATATAGTTTTCCGCAATACACTTACAGGAAAACCAGTGTCTAACTAGTCCTTAAAACATAACACGCATACCAGATATTCTAGTCACAAGTGCAGTGGTTTAAAAAACTAGTTTTGTAAGAGGATCATTCAAGCAAAACTGGTAAATCTCCATCGATTTTTTTTTTATCATAGTGGTATGACAGTGAAGTATCACCACAAAGCATACCTCCTCAGTCAACCACTGCAGTGACTCCCAGTCAATCTCTTGTTCCATGAAAGATGTTTCATATTTGGCAAGCCCCAAACTACGAAGCCATTTAATTACTGGAGCTTCAGGAGCAGCTGGATCCGAAGGATCAACAGAAGGCTTGTCAGAAGAACATAAGGTTTCTTTCTTTGCACAACCTGGAGAATGCTCCTGCAAAATATCTACTATAATCAACTGGACAAATAGTCTGATCATGAAGGTCACATCAAATTTAGTAGAGCATTGTGAAGTGTAAGAAAATTACACATGGAGAGTTAAAGTGTGCAGTCTACTAACACAGGCACAAGACACCCATTGTTCTCCCTCTATTTGGGCAACACTATAGACCCGGACATTACACAAACATCAATACATTAGCAAAATGTGGTGTCAGGCCTATTACCTGTATATTAGCAATAAAACACTTACAGAATGCAGAGTGAGATACTGAGACGCATAGTTATCGGGTCATCAATCTCAAACACTTAACCACTAATACAACGGTACCTTTTCTGTTTAAATACATTGTTTGACAGGGGAACTGAGAGAATGAGTAGAGGGGAGCAGGGGAAGAGAATGAGTAGAGATAGAGAGGAGGTACATGAGTGTGTCACTATGGAAGAGAAAATTTTACCAACTGCAAAAGAAAATTCTTAGTCTTCCTTATAAATCACTTGGGAACTGAGAGAATAAACAGTTGAAAAGGCAAAGAAATTTACAACCCATATTTTGTTCTTTCTCCCTCTTTTTAATGACAATATATGTTCTTACAGGGATTCTATATATTAATTTTGAGCCTCTTGTGTATCTTCAAATTATGAGTTGACTGTAGCATTCTATTTTTGTGGACCAAGAGTTGACTATACGATCTTTAGCGTAGTTGCAAGCCCACCATACAAAATCAAATTAAAGAACATAGCAGTTCCAAGTAAAAGTCTATTACAAATTACAATGCTAGAAAGGCAACACACACCCAAATAAAACTCCATCTCATAATGTGATCTCATCTAAAACGGAGCAATATCAATTATCCCAGGTAAGGTCTTGGGTTCGATTTTCATCTAGCCCTCCCTTCCCTCAGCCTAGCCTGTAATAAAAAAAAAGATTCATCTCATAATTTTCCTTTTATTTTTTACTCTTATTGCAATAAACAAATAGGCTAAACTATAGTACAAAAAGGATGTACACTCATGTAAAGGGAGATGCCATTATGTAAACAAGTGGACAAGGAAAAGGGTTATAAATAATGGGGGGATAGACTGTCCATGTAATTACTGTATTAATACTACTAAAAAACTCTTCAACCTTACAAAGAGATGTTCTTCAAAAATCATGAACCTCAATTAATGGTCAGAACCATAGATTGGACTTTTATGTTGACAATTAAAGTTGTATGAGCACAAAGTGCTAAAAAGGAAAGAGTAGAAGATTCCTAACCTTTGGGATGACAAAATTGTCAAGGCAAGCATTGGCGTGACATTGCCTGGATTCTTCATCCCATTGTGAAATGTCAATCTCACACAAGGGACAAACCAACACAGAGTCAGGGTCGTGAGGGAGGAAACCATCTTCTTCAGAGCACAACTTCATCAACACGCCGAATTGTGTGTTAGCTTCAAACTCTTCCTCATCTTTATTGTCATCGCCACCAAGATCTTCGCCCTTGCTCAAAAACAATGATGATGACGATGACGATGAAAACAATGTAGACTCGATTGAATCAAATTTTCCAGAAACACTCTCAACGTTGCAATGATCAACACTCATAAGTAGACAAGGGGATCTATAAGCAGAGTTTTCAAGTATCACAGAATCCAACTCATCAAGGCTACTGCCCAAGCTCGAATCCTCCCATTGAGAACTTGAACTAGAGCCTCCATATATCCGCATAGGGTCACTATAAATGTCGAAAGAAGGACAACAGCCTCCATTTGTTCGGTAAAATGCTTCATTATTATCTCCTATGTCTTTGTAAGTTGTTGACGATAGAAGAAAGTTTTCTTTTCCAAAAAACGAATTCGGCTTGTGATTCTTGGACGTATTTGAAACTGATGACTTAACCTTCAATGAATCATCAACATCCAATAACTTTAAGACCAAAACTTAACAAAAGGAACAAGCCAAAAGGCAATAACAGTTTTAGATTTCAAAAATAAGAAGCTCCTAAGACTTTTAATCACATCGAAAGAAAACCCTGAAAGCTAATAAACGACTGAATTTTCCAATAAATTAAAATTAACTATTCAAAACAGCGAAATATCCCCTACAACATTGAATCATCTGTAAGAATGTTAAACCCTTAAAGTTCAAAATTCCATTGAAATTTACCAAAAAAATGCGGAATTTTGAGCATGAAAAGAGGACAAACAGAAACGATAAAAGAAACAAAAAAAGTGAAGTAGACTGACATTGATATCGTCGGTGATGGAACTCAATGGAACACCAGGGCGCTTCTTACCAATCATTACTGAATTCAGAGACAATAGAAAGAGAATTCGGTTCTGCAACAATGGTGGACTGAGATTTGAATTTGAGAGAAATTGGTAATAGACATGAATGGAAGATTTAGGGTTTTTCGTTTGGTTTAAATTTTGGGGGTGAGTTTTTGGTGGGAAATAACATCTTCAGACTTCAGACAATAAATGTCAAATGTTAAACGTCGAAACGCTTGCATTATATTTGCAATTGATATAAGATCGTTTCTAATCCGATTTTGATTTCGTTTGTTTTTCTGTTCTTGTTTCTTGGTTTAGCTCATAATTTTATTTTATTCTCTATTATTGTTTTATATTCTCTTGTTTATTTAAATGTATTCAATTATTTCATTCATGTTTAGTATTATTTTTGGATTTATTATTTCTATTTTGATGATTAATTGATAACTACTAAATAATCTATTTAGTTTATGGTATTAGATGAAAGTTATTGGAGAAAATGTACTTCGTAATGGTTGGATTAATATAATTTAAGATAATGAATAGTTGAATACAAGCATGAAAGATCTAGGTTTTTAGATTAGTTGAGTTGTGTTCATTCAATGAATTAATATTCTAACGTTAAAATTATTACGGAATTACTGTACAAAAGTAAGTAATTAATAAAGAAAGTCAATCTAATTGAACTTTTAGGGATAATAGTTTTATTATTATTATTAATAGGTGAACCCGGGAGGAACTATATTGTTGAATAGTTATAATAGTTATCTAAGCCAAAAATGAGATAATAACTTGATAAAAATATAAGAGTTTATCTGAAAGAGTTTATCTGCATGTTTATGATCATCTTGGCGATTGAGTTACAACAACTGCTTTATATACAGATCTAACATTGGTTATAAGGTATTCTTTTTAAAAATTACTCAGTCGTTATTCAAAGACGAAGTTTTCCTGTGTCTTTGTATTTTGCAATGATAATTATTAGAATAAAGGTCAATTATTATCCCAGGTTAAGTTGTTTCTACTAAGTATGTTTTTAGGCATAGACAATTATATCTCTCAACTTCTAAAATAACTAGCATGAATAGTTGGAAAATACTCAAATATGACAAGAATGAGAAAGTTGTATGCAAAAAGATTTTTCAAAACCTATAAAATGGACTTTTTTCCTATAATTATTGCCCCAAAAAAAAGTAATTTCCACCTTAGGTATTATGAGAGAGTATTTCTCACAATACCGTCCACATAGGATGAGTTTATAATTTATTTTTTTTTTTAATAAAACCGCCACATGAAATGGCGGTTTTGTTTAGGAATCTGGACCAAACCGCTAGATGAAATGGCGGTTTAGATGAATTTCAGTTTTTTTTTTAAGAAAAAAAAATTTATTTGAAGCAAACCGCCACTTGAAGTGGCGGTTTAATGGCTGTACAAAATGTCTGCTTCTGTTTTAATTTCTTCACTTCATTTCATTTGCCTCCTTCTCAAGCTGCCGGTTCTTGTTTTAAAAAAAAATTCTTCAATCCTCATTTACTTCATATTCACAATTCCTCTCATTCAACTAAATTAATCAACTACATTCTCATTTTCTCCTTCTTTACTTGTTCATTTTGATAATCATTTAAGGTATTAATATAAACCCTAATTTATTTCAATTTGCAAATTGAATATTTTGTTCATTATTGTTGTCATTTGAAGTTATAAATACATTGATTGTTTGTTACATTCTCTTGATTTCATGATTTAAGCTTACATTTTACACATTTGTAGTTGAATTTTATGATTTGATTTGTATGCATATAAAATGTTTGATGAAATGCTTCAATGAAAGTTTATTACTTTGTTGGGTTAGTTTAGTGGTTTTAGTATACATTCATGGTATTTTTAGCTTCATATTTGAATTTAAAGTTCTAATAAGTGTTCTAATACCTTAATATGAGAAATTCTTGTATTCACATTTACACTTCCCTTACTCATAATCAACAATAAAGTGTATGTGAAATCACATGAAAAACATGTTTGTGTTAGCAGAATATGGATCATTATCCCGTTATAGTGTATTGGGGTGGGGAAGTAAGTTATACTGGATCTGATGTTGTATATAATGGAGGATTAAATATAGTGATGTTTATCCATCGTCAGGATACTAATTTTGAGGTGTTTCATAGCAAAATCTGTGATGTAATTGGTTGTGATCGCAACTCTTTTATGTTAAAAATGGAGATGAAATACCCGGTGACTGGGAAAAATGTGTTAGTCCCGATTAGGAATGATGAAAGCATAAGTGCTCTTGCTTATGCGGCATCACAAGCCCCTGAAACGGCAATGGAGGTTTATGTTGAATTGGTTGCAAATTTGGGTAATGCGAGGGAAGTCATGACTAGCATGGAACTACCTCGTACGACATAGATCGCATGTAGATGCGTGGAATGACCGAGCATCTAGATTGGTTCGAGGAGATAACTTCACAGGTCATAGCTCTGCTATGTACATGAGTTGGTACAGGCATATCTCCATATTACGCCTAACGAACACCACATTTGCGCAGCCAGGATCACATTACCATCCGACATCTACGTTGCTGGTATGTCTTTTTTCAACACTCATAACATATAGTAATAGTTTTAAGTGACTCTTTTAACAATATAATGATAACAAACAGGCTGAGCGCATCCGATCGGTGCTCATACAATGCAATAACACGATTCAAGGGGCCTCTACATCACCAGTTGATGTGGGGTATCGGCTGTGTTCTCAGACCCTAGGCTCCATTAACGCGTCGTTGACCGATGCATTGAGTCAGGCGGGTTATGAGTACCTCATACCGACTCCATCCGTCATTGGCGAGGTAGATGACACATTTCACACTCCTTCTCCACGGAGTTCAGCCCACCAAGGTAGCTCTTCTGAAGGATCCAGTTCTCGGTCCACAAGAGGTTGCCAGCGTTCATCTACTCGAGGTCGGTCTTCCAGATCGCCATCGACATCCGGTACTATGTCACCATTCGTTCCTCCAGCTTCCATCACCACTCCTCCTCTATATCCATCGCCTCCGCAAAGGATCATCACATATCAGCGTGCTAGTCAACAACGAGCTCCTGCTCTTAATGTCATTGCGAAGGTTGACGAGTTCACACCATCATCATCCACCGGTGCGCAAAACAAGAGGGGTCGGATTTGTAGTTTAACAAACTTTGTATATTCTTATATGATTTGAATTTCTTGTATGATTTTCCATGATTGTAATATATCTTCGCATTATTTTCATAATTAATTTTTTCAAATCAAGCTGGTTTGTAATTGATTATTATGGAATAGATGGTATTGAACTAGTTTAATGCAGGTTGCGTTCACTATTTAGGGGAAATAAAAAATAAAAATAAAAATTGCAGGCTACAAGCAAACCGCCAAATGAAGTGGCGGTTTACCAGGGACCAAACCGCCACATGAGATGGCGGTTTGCCTTGACCAAACCGCTACTTCATGTGGCGGTTTAGTGCTTAAGGCAAACCGTCATCTCAAGTGGCGGTTTTGTCTGGAAAATAATTAAAAAAAAAACATATTTCCACGTGGACGGTATTGTGGGAAATACTTTCCCACATAATACAAAGTGGGAATTAATTTTTTTTTTTTAGCATTATTATGGGAAAATAATCTATAAAATGAGATTTCTTTTTTATATTTTTGATGTAAACATCTTTATCGATTTTTTAAGTTTCATTATTCTTTTGTATCAAATATATCAATACTTATTATCCACTTACGTATTCAATATTTTGTTATAAATATTATAATTCAATACTATATATTTGAATCTTACTTTAAAATTTATATTTATATATATACTTCCATACCAAAAATTCTATGCATTGATATATTCTTACACTAATTGACACCCTCTCCATTCTATTATATTTGCCACATTTCATTTTTAACGCAATCCAATTAATGCTAATTAAACTTAAAAATAATTAGACAATTATAACAATCCAATGATTAAACTTCATATTATAAAAGCATTTGATTAGACGATTCAAACAAAATTCCTCATAATTATATTTTTTTTACACATAAGTCGTAATATATAAAGTAAACATAATAAAAAATAAATAGTACCCATAAACCTAATAAAAAATGTTTCAAAACGAAGGAAGCACAAAAAAAATAATTACATGAGCTAGAAACCGACTGTTGATGAGACGCCCATAAAACAAATAATACATGCTAAAATAGCATTACTTGGACTATTCAGCTCATATATGACACACGTCTCACAGTCTTATACAAGAATTTAGATGGTTATATTGGGGGCTAATGTGGGGGATCAGGATATAAGACCCAACAGCCTGAGTGACTACATCAACTGACTCTATTCTCCAAAACCGGGTCCGTATTCTTGCTCATTTGTGCTATCACTTCAACTACACTGGTATCTTATGTACAAGAGCTTTCTCTATAGTCTATTGTCTATAGTCTCTATAGTATAGTGTTACAAACAATGGAAACTAAAATGCAAAACTGGGACAAAAACATATGCATATAACACTATGTTGCCTGCTTATATTTACATTTCTGTAGAACAACTTGTATTTCATCTCGAATCACTCCGACTTCAACTAGCAGCAGAATGTCCTTTACCCTTTGGCATTTTCTTTGTGCTAGCTACAAAACATTAAAAGTCAAAATATGAGATTAGTCACTAAGTAAAACATTGAGACTCTACAGATATCGAGCTCGGGAAATACAAAACGACAAAGTCAAAAGGTATAAGGAGGGTGCGAGGAAGACGTACTATCGTCAACATCCTTCATTTGATAGTAGTGAGGAGCAATCTCGACCAGCCACTCCGGTTTCAACTCCGTTACCTACAACGTTAAAGTCAAAAAATATAACATGAAAAAAGGATCGAGTTACATTATTAATGCTTTAATTCAAGCTTAAAACTTTCAACTTTCAAACTAAAATACTTAAATCAAATAAAATGATTATTGTTTAAAGTCACGCTCGAGTGAGGGTTTCATCCTTAGATCTAGCTCTAGTCGACGAAGTCACAACCATAACCAGTATAAGACCAGGATTGAAAATCCTAATTCTTAACTTGTTCTCAGCCCAGCGATAACTTTGTACTATTAGCCTAACCCAACACTAACCTTAAACTAATGCGCTTCTGCCCAGCCTTACATAGCCTGCATCTTTGTCTAGTGTCAACTTAACCAAAACTGATTGTGCGGAGCAATTGACATGCGTAGAACCAAATCACCCTATTTAACAAATACATCCAAAGCCGTATTCTCACAAGCAAATGCCCATCAACTACAAACTCTATAACTTGCAAATGGAGCAAAACTCCGTGTTATCAGTCATCAACATTTCAAATGAAAAGAGAGGCAAGACATTAGATTCAATAGCCTGGTTCAACATCTGGCCAATTATATAAAAGACCCAGAAAGAACACAATTTGATGATCGTTGAATATTGGAAATTAGGAATCTCGAATACATATCCTCCGTCCCATTTAGTTTACCCCATTTGCAAATGACACGGAGATTAGTGTGTAAAAGTAATAGGGTAACTAAAAATAAGAGAGGATATAAAAAATAAAATTGGTAAGATCATGTCCAAAAACAAAAATATGGTAAATTCATTGGGACAAACTAAAATGAAAATGGAGCAAGTTCACTGCAACGAAGGAGTATATTTATAAAATGCAGGCAACTACCATGTAACATTATTTCTCCACCAAAATCGAACAGAAATAGAGTCCTATGCAAAATCTTCTAATATAGCACAGCTTACCTGAGCTAAACCTGAACTAGGATGAAGGTATACAGTTTGAGCATGTTTGACTGTCCGATAAGATCCATTTTTTTGTAACCTTGCAGTGTGAGGAAAGAAGATTATGATAAATTTAATTTCAAAAATAAGCGTCTCTATGTCTGAGCATAAGGTTAGGTTAGTTCGCAGTTGCTAACAGCAAATAAAAAATTAGTCAAAAAAAGTCAAAATTATTTATTCGCCGTTAATAACTGCAAACAAAAGGGAGACAATGTCATAATGTTAGAAGGGACGGAAAAGTGGAAATTATGTTTGTTCGCGAACAACAATGTTTTTTTTTTCTGTCCCTTCTAACATTATAACATTGTCTCTTTTTTGTTCACAGTTATAACTGCAAACAAACAATTTTGACTTTGTTTTACTAATTTTTTTGTTCGCAGATAATAACTGTGAACATACTTAACCTTAGACTCGGACATAAAAAACACTTATTTTTTGAATTAAGTTTATCGAAGCTTATTTAAAAAAAATTTTTTGTTAAAATTGTTTAATTGTTTCAAATTTTCTTAAAAGTTGGTATTTGAAATTGGTAGTATAGCCTATTTGGAGTTGGTGTTATAACCTATTGTAATTGGTGTTATGACCTATTAGAGTTGGTATCTAATAGTTTATAATAGGTTATGGGTTAAAACGTCAACTCCAAATACCAACTTTGATAGGTTATAATAGCAACTTTAATAGGTTATAATATCAACTCAATAGATTATAACACCAACTCCAAATATGTTATAATACTACCAACTCCATAAAAAAATGAAATTGTCTTGTAAGTTCTCAATATATAAATTGTCTTTTAAGTTAAATATAATTGATTTAGTGATTAGTCTATTAAATTACAGATGAATTCTTTTTTATAGATCTTATTGTCTTTGTCGTTCCCCATAAATGCTTATTTTTACTAATTCTTATAAAGACTTTGTGTTTATTGATATAATGCTATAATTTAGGATATAGTATAATAAAGTATACATTGCTTCATCACTTGCCAATAAAAAATATCCAATTAGTTACTATGTGTCTTATTATTAGCATTAATTGATAACTAACCAACTATTTTTTGAGCAATGATGCATCTTAAATTGAAAATTATTCTCTAAAGTTTATTAGTTAAGTATAATATTTTGCCGTCATAAGATCTTTAGAATAACTTACCTTTTTTCAAAAGGAAATTCCAGGTGAACATCGAACTTTCATAAAATGACATTAAGCAAAACTCTTATAAATTGTCATTTGTCATTTTACAGCAAAATTATTAAATTGTATGATTATTCTTATCTTAATATTATTAGATTTGTTCAATTGTGGAACCATTTGAAAAGGTCTTCTATATTTTCATTTTCAAATCAATACATTAAAATTGGTTAATTCTAATTATCCTATATATTGCACCACATTATTATGATTTATATCAAATGATGTCATTTTCATAATTTTATACAACATAAATAAAATATTTTATAATATAAAAATTTATTTATTAAACTATATTAAATATTCGCAAATTCGCAAAAAAACCTTTAATAAAGCTGTACATCGCACGGATATTACCTATATATATTAGACTAATGTAGGTAAATAAGATTTAAGACCTAACAAAGTGACTACATCAATCGATTATACTCTTCAGAAAGGGTCCATATTCTTGCCCATTTGTGCTGTCACTTCAACTACACTGATATCTATCTAATGTAAAAGAGCTATCTCTATAGTCTATAGTCTCTTTAGTATAGTGTTCCAGATAATGGAAAATAAAATGCAAAACTGGGACAAAAATAAATTCAAACACTATGCTGCCTGCTTATATTTACATTTCTGTAAAACGACTCGGACATTTTTCGGTTTATAATTCATTATCCAAATAAATCTATTTCTTTCTTCTAACAAGCATTCTCTGTATTTCATCTCGAGTCACTCCGACTTCAACTAGCAGCAGAATGTCCTTTACCCTTTGGCATTTTCTTTGTGCTAGCTACAAAAACATTAAAAGTCAAAATACAAGATTAGTCACTAAGTAAAACATTGAGACTCCATAGGTATCAAGCTCGGGAAATACAAAACGACAAAGTCAAAAGGTATAAGGAGTGCGTGAGAAGACGTACTATCTTCAACGTCCTTCATTTGATAGTAGTGAGGAGCAATCTCGACCAGCCACTCCGGTTTCAACTCCGTTACCTACAACGTTAAAGTCCAAAAATATTACATGAAAAAAGAGATTGAGTTGCCTTTTTAATGCTTTAATTTAACTAAAAACTTTCGACTTTCAAACTAAAATACTTGAATCAAATAAAAGGATTATTGTTTAAAATCACGCTCGAGTGAGAGCTTCATCCTTAGATCCAGCTCTAATCGACGAAGTCCCAACCCTAACCACTAAAGACCAGGACTGAAAATCCTAATTCTTAACTTCTCAGCCCAGCGATAACTTTGTACTATTAGCCTAACCCAATAGTAACCTTAAACTAATGCGCTTCTGCCCAGCCATACACAGCCTGCCTCTTTGTCAAGTGTCAACTTAACCAAAACTAATTGTGCGGAGCAATTGACATGCATAGAACCAAATCACCCTCTTTAACAAATACATCCAATGCTGTATTCTCACAAACAAATCCCCATCAACTACGAACTCTATAACTTGCAAATGAAGCAAGACTCTGTTAAAAGTCATCAAGATTTCAAAAGAAATGAGAGGCAAAGACATTAGATTCAATAGCCTGGTTCAACATCCGGCCAATTATATAAAACCCCCAGAAAGAGCAAAATTTGATGAAGGTTGAATATTGGAAAATAGGAATATCAAATACATATAAATATAATCCTCCGTCCCATTTAGTTTACCCCATTTGCAAATGACACGGAGATTTGTGGGTAAAAGTAGCGGGGTACTCAGAAATGAGAGAGAGAATATAGAAAATAAACGTGGTCAGATTATGTCCAAAAACAAAAATATGGTAAATTCATTGGGACGAACTAAAATGAAAAATGGAGCAAGTTCATTGCGACGAAGGAGTATATTTTAAAATTGAACAAAGATTGTCGTGCCAATACAAGTTTTAATTGAAATATACAATATAGTTTAAAGCATCAAGCCACTAAACCGTAAAGGAATGCAACAACGACTACAACGACTAGAATTTTTTTTGAACTTTTGGTTATAAAAGAGAGGCCAAGTCCCAAACCATTGAGCATTTCTAGCCTTTAGTTAAAACATAGGGAAGAACAGTGAGCATGAAATCCTGCTAAGTAAATGTCGCTAGAACGATGAGGATGAAATCTTGCTAAGTAAAAGTCACTAAAACTATGAATCTTGGCTGCCATTTTCCTTGAACTTTTTAATTATACTTTGTGCTGAGTTAGTATCATCTTTTTTTTTTTAGAAAGGGGGTAGTATCATCTAAGTACATTGAATAAGGATCAAATTGTGTTGGAGCAAGTTTAAGTAAAAACACATTTTGGGATGCTTTATATGATTTCTTCCTTAGGGGCGATTAAAAAAACAAAGCCTTCACTTTCTACCTAAGGGTTTTAATCGGAGAAAATAATTTTAAAATTAAATTAGAAAAACTTGAATCTAAAATGTCAACTTTAGGTGATCAAATTCTAGTAATTCCACCTTTCATTTATTTCATTTTAAAATCGCACATTTAACGTCGTCTTCCCATTAAGGTCTAAATGACCTACAACCTGTTGTGCTAAAACCTTCAATTCCACTCTAGAAAATTAAAGACTCTGTGTGCTCCCTCTTAATAATGTTCGGATCCACATTATAACTATTTGGGTCCTTTCAGTTGAATTTCTTAGATCTTTAAAGGGAATAAAATAGTTAAAGGAAGATTTTTCAAAAAACTAAACAAAAGATGAGAATTTTAAATCAACCCACCAAGACCGAGATTTTTATTCAAATTTTCCCAAAAAATAAATTATGAGGACCTCCGGGGGCTGAAGAACTTACTTGTCGCATATATTCCTTAGTTGTTAGAACAAGCTCATGGTATACAACCCATCTTGGTAGTGGCTCCATCTGTTTGCAAAGAAAATTAGAAACCAATGGTTCAATTACAAGAAATAATTCTAAATTCTATAAGAGGCTTAGAGAAACAAAGGAACCTAAGGGGAATACAAAGAAATTTAAATAGAACATAAAAAGAACAAAAGAAAAAAGCAATCTGTCGTGCAACGATATGTATTGTAAGAAATGCATACAAAAACATCCGAAATATGTCTAGACAAACCCAAATGAAAGCCCTACTTCTCTCTTTCTTTTGGCTCGGAAAGGGAGGGAGGAATGAATTTGGTTATTCCCAGCCGCTCAGACAGTTGGACTTGGAGGCTCATTAGCTCTTTGAAAATTAAAATGGCTTCAATGGTCATCTTTGATCACTCTCTTCTACTAGGAAGTACAATATCCGCAATGGTTGCAATTGGTTTCAGGGTAACTCCTTTCGAATTCTAGTTTATGGTTTCAGGGACATTGAAATAGATTTGATGTTCATAGCATAATTTTAGTTTATGGTTGCTTGTATTTATCCGGTTCAAAACAAGGGCATTCATAATTTCTAACCGAGACCAATGATGAGAAGTACAGTCCGCTCAATCCTGAGACACTCCATCTTTTCTTCTTTTTTGGCCCTTTAGCTTCTCTATTCTCACATGCTTATGGTTATTCATGAATATTTTTCGGCCAAACAAGAACTAAATTTCTCCATACTGCAAAAAGTTTTCAAGCAGTCCTCTCCCTCACAAAATAAATATCTTTGAAATCTTAACAGCACAGTGGTATGAGTAAGTAGAACAATAACTGTAAAATAATTTCTATGTTTAAGGAATAAAAGGGTAAAAAAGCATCATTTGATTTCATTCCAAATCATCAATTTTAAAAGGATTTCTTTTTAGTAAGAAATCAAATGGACAATATCATTATCCAAATGAGGGAAAATGGACATCTTTCTTCCTCTTCCATCCCTTCTTTTCCAACCTCTACATATTTCTTTTCATTCTCTTCCACCCCACCCCTTTCTTTCCTTTCTTTACTAAATGGCTATCTGTAAACAGATTAGCCAAGATCGTAATCAAAACAACCTTTATCAATGAATACAAGACCGATACTATGGGACGTTCGAGTCTCCCTAACACTCCTAAGTATGGGACGTTCAAGTCTCCCAAACACTCGTAAGTGTTTCCACCTCTCTCTCTAGATATTTTTCCTCCCCCCAAATATCCCATACTCCCCTCTATTTTAAGAGATGGGATGGGAAATACAAATAAGAATAAAGGCTATTAAAAGACCAACTAACACAACAACCTAAAATACATCTCTAACTAATTTTTATTCATTTACATTATTTAAGACCCTATGAGTATGCCATGTATGACACTATCCAAACACGCCGTAATCCAGTTTACACAACAAAAGTTCATGAAATAATGTATATAAAAATTCTGATTAAATGAATTGAAACTACCAATAAAATGCAGGCAACTACCATGTAACATTATTTCTCCACCTAAATCGAACAGAAATAGAGTCCTATGCGAAATCTTCTAATATAGCACAGCTTACCTGAGCTAAACCTGAACTAGGATGAAGGTATACAGTCTGAGGATGTTTGACTGTCCGATAAGATCCATTTTTTTGTAACCTTGCAGTGTGAGGAAAGAAACCCGCTGTGATTGCTTTCTTTATTGCTTCCAAATCATTAAGGCTAGATATCACTTCAATTTCGACCCTCTCCAAAAGTCCCTCGAGTTGATCTCTTATATCCCTTGCTCGTTTCATGCTCCTGACCTAAATATACAACATATCAAGCATCTTAAACAATCAGCCATCGAATCAATACCAATAGAGTTGTGAAAATACAACTTTTATTGGAATGCGATAACACTACAACTTAATTAGATCATAAGAAAAATTTATAACCTGCTCATAAGATGACAAAGATGAAAGTTCACCTGAACATAATTCTCAAAGCACCACATACTTCCATAGTCACAAGACTTCCAATCATTGTAAACCTAGCAAAAGAGTACAAGTGTGCATTATAAAATACGAAATTGGAGTACTCTAGGATTAGAATCGACAAACTATGATCTTGGATCAGATTAGTGTCAGACATTATCTGTATAAATAAGACTATGGCATGTTATTTGAGCTTTCACACAAAAGAAGTACTTAAGACTGGTTCTATCCATGAAAAACTATGATGTCAATGCACAAACATTATACAAGATACAAAGTTTTTCTCGCATGAACACCATTTCTGAGTTTCGTCCTAGTAACATGCATTGTACTTTCTTTAAGTTTCAGAACACAAAATAAATCAAATTTTTGTAGTATAGGATGAAAGCAAATTATAGTTAACTGCAATATACCTTAAGAAGTGAAATATGATCCCCAACATTTCCCTCGTGGAATCTCATCCTTGCAGTGTCTGCATGAACTTGTTTATCTTTTGGACGGTAAAAAATTGAATTTCCAATAGAAAGCATGGCTGCAATTGTAATTATTTCATCTGAGCATTTATACTTCTCAGACGCGACAATCATTTTAGATAACATAGGATCAAGAGGAAATTCAGCCATTCTTCTCCCAACTTTAGTCAATTCACCTAGCTTATTCAGAGCGCCAAGTGCGTAAAGCAACTCAAGAGCTTTCAGTAATGCTTCAGATGGTGGTGGGTCCATGAAATCAAAATTCAAAAGGTCGTGAATTCCTAGACTTTTAAGGGAAAGCACAACATTTGCAAGATTCGTTCGCTGAATTTCTGGCACAGTATTATCCTCCAAATCCTGGTAGTAATTGTAAGCAGTATACAATCTGTAACACTTTCCTGGACCAGTTCGCCCAGATCGACCTGCACGTTGATTTGCTGATGCTTTGGAGATGGGAGTCACCAGTAATGACTCCATCCCTGTTCGTGGATTATAAGACTTCATCTTGACGAATCCTGGATCTACTACATACTTAATCCCATCGATCGTCAAAGACGTTTCTGCAATATTTGTGGCCAACACAACTTTACGTGCCCCTTCAGGAGTAGGTTCAAATATCTTGGCCTGCATATCTGTTGGTAAGTTCGCATAGATGGGACAAATAATCAGTTCAGCAATCTTTGTGCCAAGACCCCTGGTCCTTTGCTTCAATATTTCTTCGGCTGTTTCAATCTCTTCTTGGCCAGTGAAAAATATTAAAACATCACCAGGTGGTTGAGTTACATGTATTTGCAATGTTGTAACGATTGCTGCATCCAGATAATCTGCCTCAGGTGCTTTAGTGTAGTGTATCTCAACAGGGTAGCGTCTCCCAGGAATTTTAAAAATTGGAGCAGAATCAAAATAGTCACTGAACTTTTCAGCATCAAGAGTTGCACTGGAAATGAGTAACTTCAAATCTGGCCGAAAGCGAGCAACATCCTATCACATGAAAGCACTTGTGTAAGTATGTATATAACGGCATAAGTACAAACACACTTCAAATCTGTGTTTTGCAATATCCCTCCAATTAGATTCCAAAACAACCGCCCTCCCAAAAAAAAATATTTTAAAATTTCAATATTTCGAGTATAAACTCATTTATCATTTCCTCAACCTCCTCCGATTTATTCAATTCTTTAAAATCATTAGATACTCACGAATAAATACAAATTTAAACCAAAATATTCATGGTTTCTAAACTTAGTTCAAGAAAACTGGTATAAGTTCAGCATTATGAGTTGAGCATTTTGATTTTCGGAATGTTACTCAAGAAAACCAAACTCTTCAATCTTCAATTTTTTTTGCCCCATAGAGTACAGTTCTTAAGTTTTAATTCTTTGCCCCAAGAAATGGAAGTATTTAATGGGAGAGGCAACAACAATAAGGAAAATTGGGTAGTTCATTATCTTTGTCTACCTCATTTGTGATTGACACAGAGTAAATACATCTAATAAAGAGCATAGTGCAAAAATGTGGCAACAATTGCGATCACGGTAACAGAACAGTGATATGTTTATCATAACGCTTAAATATTAGTCAAATGCATGAGATATCCCTTATACGGCCCAAAATGCGGCTTTTTTTACTCCTTTATAAAGCGTGAACTACCAGTTTGATTTTTTTATAGAAACCATTACAACGCAGCCGATGCGATGTGGTGCGACTTAGTTTTTTCTTTATGGTACAAAGTAACTCTTTTACGACAAAAAAGATTAATCGGTTAAAAACTTGCATCAGCAAATCCAAGTCATCACACCAAACTATTTTTTCGAAATCATTTGACCTGTGCTTTTGTAAAATGCCTTGTTGAATTCTTACAAAAAAATTGGCTTTCAGATACATAACACACAAAATTTACCAAGAAAAAGGTAATTTCTAGCTATACACTCAAGTCAAACGGAAGGAATAATAAAAGTATTTAATGAAGGAATATGTTTTAAAATGAAAATTGTTTTAAAATTCAAAATTATAAAACATGGTTCCACATGTCATAAACTAATGATTTCAAGAAGTGATCTTGATCAAATTTTCATTTTAAAAATCTATATACAACACCTGGAAATCATATCACTGAGCAAACAAACTCCATCAAATACCAATATGTGACCATCGCACAAGTCAGAATTTGAGAATATTATTCGAGAGTTTGCTCTTACCTTAACCAAACCGAATAATATGTCCGTAGAAAGTGTCCTCTCGTGCGCTTCATCCACCATGATAACACTAGAGAAAAAAGATGCATCAGATGAATACTAGGTAAATGTACAAAAGAATAGAGCTTTACTACGTGTGTATCAAACAAGTCACCTGTAGCTAGCAAGATCTGGCTCACCAAGGAATTCTCGGAGAAGCATACCATCGGTCATATACTTAAGAAGTGTCTTCTCAGATGTGCAATCTTCAAATCGAATGGAATAACCCACCTGTGCGTAATTGAAAACTCGATTAGCAATAAAAAAACAGGTCACACTAATTAACTCAACTTGACATTTCGCCATTTTAACTTGACACTCATAAGAACCTTCATTCTCTTCACACTTCCATTATAAGAGGTGCTCTAATACGCTGTATGAATTATCAGAATTAGGTTTTAAGGGCAAGTATTAAGTAACAATTGATAGCAAAAATTAGATTTGCATTTTTCATTTGCTTTCTTTTTCTTACTCCTTACGAGATTTCAACTTACTTTCTTTTCTTTATTTTTAAAATTTTTTTCTATCTATTTGGCAATCCTTGATAAAAATTTGGAAATCCTTTAAAATAGGACGGATGTATGATGATAGCATACTAAAGATTTTTTTTTTTACATGGTTTTGAAGGTGAACTGGTCGATAAAGCTTTACTAGGTATCTATGGTAGTATGGGCTTGGAATTGTTGAATTGATTTAGGATTTTTTATAATATTGATGTGTTTACTAGAGGAAAGGAATGATGATGGCATTGGACACCTATCCTTATCGGATAAATTGCAACAAAGTAAATAAAGTATAAAGGGATCCCAATATATACTCATAACAAAGATATAGTCATTTACATGACTAACATTAGTGTGCCACATAGCACATATATACGGTTATGGTGATGGTCGTGTGCCATGCGAATGGTTTCACTTTACGGCCTATATTTGCAGTAAATTCAAAAATCTTTATAATACAGTTGTAATACGATGATACATATGCGATTTTGCATTATGGTGTGCCATGCTTAATTGCATATAATTATAGAGGAGTTGAATTCTCTCTGAGGGCTATAGTGTATGTTGCAAGTAGAAACCCACTTTTGGATTTGGTTTAGTATTTGTGATAACAAAAACTTGATTATGTCTTGTTTTATTAAACTTAAAAAAGAAAACATGAAAGGATTCCAATGAGCCCTTAGCTATTTCCTTTTGTTTCAAGGTTGATTATTTTGGGGAAGTGACATACTAGAAATAGTCAGTATGTCAATTCCAGCCAAAAGAAATTTAAGAGAAGAAATTTTAATATTTGACAATCACTATGTTCATTAAATTAGGATGTCATCGAATATTTTTTGACCATATAATTGTCTGTATATAAAAATCTTTTACTTGTATTTAAAACTTAATATCATTAATTTTAATACCCAGATGTCGTTATGAGTGTCAGAATTGGTATGTATTCAAGTGTGGGATCCAACAAATTTACAATTTCAAAAGATGGACCCTATTTGAGATTTAGACATGGGTGTCGGGCATGGAAAGTGACATAAAAGACTACATAAGGGAGGGATCAACTATAGATACTATATTTATTTCCATCGTGAATGGACTTGATTTAAAAGAACCTTCAATTAGCAATTTAGCAAGTTGAACCTAACATTAAGTCAGCCATATTATTCATTGAGTGAAATCCTAAACCCACTTTAAAAATCTATACCTTTTCCTCATTCAGTTTTTGGTGTGGAGACTAGTGTCAACTAATTTGATGTCTTATATAGCATATAAATAAGCAATTCATCCAAAAAGAAATTGAACTAAATTTGCTTGGTCAGGTCATAATTCTCAGAGTTGTTAGTAAATAAATTTAAACGAGTGAAATCCTATATTTGATTAAATATAAAACATTATTGTTATGTAATCTGCGAGGAAATTCTGAGAAGCCGCCTTATGTAATTGTGACAGAATGGTTCTGTCAAGGGCAAAAGCTGCTGGAAATATTATCTAACAAGAACAAATGACAAAGAATTAGACAAAGAATTCACACAGTATTCGAGCTACTGCAGGCTCCTAATCCAACTTTCTTCATTTCTTCTTAGACAAAAAAACATAATATGTACAATATTGGTCTTATATCGGAGTCAAACACAAGACCCATTAAGACATCTCATCAAAATATCTAATGACAAACTATTTACATGACAGCTGACACTTTATTTCTATTCCTCCTTTGATAAGTTTTGAGGGCCGATTAGACCGGTAGCCCATTCATGACAATACCCCCTACCAAAACATTCACCTTGTCCTCAAGGTGAAAAAGAGGATAGGTGGTCAAAAATGTGGAACAGTCTTCCCATGTAGCATCAGAAGGATCCAACCCCTCCCAAAGAACCAATATCTCCTTTACTCCCGAGGGTGACAAGCGCACTTCAATGACATCCAAAGGTTGGGCAGCCAACTCTAATTCCTCTGTGACAGGAGGTGCTTTGGTCGAAGATGCCGAAGCTCCAGAGGAAGCTTTCAATTGAGAAACATGGAACACGGGATGAACACGACAATCACGAGGTAATTCTAGCTTATATGCAACGGTGCCCACTCTTTGAATGACCTTGTAGGGACCATAGAAATGCAAACCCAGCTTTTGATTTGAACGTTTTGCTAAGGAACGCTGCTTATAAGGTTGTAGTTTTAAGTACAAAAAGTCCCCAACCTGAAATTCAACCTCCCGGCGCTTCTAGTCAGCTTGTTGCTTCATCCTCAATTGTGCTTTCATCATATTGAACTTTAAATCCTCTAACATAATATTCCGCTCTTGTAACAGTTGATCCAAAGAGTCTACAGGAGTCGATTGCTGTCCCACTCTCATAAAATGCGGAGGTACACGACCGTACAAAGCTTGACAGGGAGACATGTTGATCGACAAGTGGGGGGGAGGTGTTTTAACTAAATTCAGCCCAATGTATCCATTGTGCCCACTTCTTTGGCTGTCCATTTACAAAACAATGAAGGTATGTTTCAACGACCTTATTTACAATCTCCGATTGACTATCGGTTTGGGGATGAAACACCGTGCTATGCAATAACTGTGTTTGTTGAAGCCGAAAAAGTTCACGCCAAAAGATACTCATAAAAATCTTGTCCCGATCGGAGACAATGGAAGTAAGAAAGCATGGAGCTGAACCACTTCTTTAACAAATATTTCAGCTACTTGCAACGCTGTAAATGGGTGTCGTTATGTCAAGAAATGCCCATATTTAGTGAGTCGATCCACCACAACCAAGATAGTATCCACCCCTCCGGACCAAGGTAACCCTTCAATAAGGTCCATCGTCACATGCTCCCAAACTTGCATCGGAATGGGTAAATTTTGCAACAACCCAGCCAGCTTTTGGTACAAAGCTTTGGTGTGTTAACACACTTGACATGCACGCACATATTGCATCACTTGACGTCGCTGTCCATTCTCTTGCTAACTGTAAATAAGTCTTTAGTTCCCCCATATGACCTCCATAAGGCGAATCATGATACTCTCGTAAAAGAACCGAAATAAAAGGTAAGGATTTAGCCAGCACATAAAGGCCATTGTAGAAAAGAATGTCATTCTCCAATGTAAAACCCAACGAATTAGGTTCCCCTTTTTGCAGCCCCTGTCGTATGCATACCAATGTAGCATCTTTTTTGACCTCCTCTTGCAACAATTGCCAGTCGATGCCATGACAGCTTAGTAATGCCCCAAATTCCATGACCGGATGTGAAATTTGTGATAAAGCATCAGCCACATTATTGTGTTTGCCCGGATTGTATTCGATCACGAAATCAAATGCCATTAACTTCATCATCCACTTTTGATAGTCACCATTAATCTCCCGTTGCTCCAACAAATGCTTTGAACTCTTTTGATCAGTGCGTACCAAGAACCGCCTGCCCATCAAATAATGCTTCCATTTCAAAACCGCAAACACAATGGCCATGAGTTCTTTCTCATATATGGACTTTCCGCTAGCTCGTAAACCAAAAACCTTGCTAAGAATGCGATGGGATGTTTTCCCCTAGCCCATGATGACTTGCATCGGGCTCAACTACAAACAATGCTTGAAAATTCGGCATGGCCAACACCGGAACTTGAGTCATCGCAAGCTTCAAACTCATAAAATCTGTTTCAGCCTCCGTATCCCAAGAAAATGCATCTTTCTGCAATAATTTCGTAAGCCCTTGAGTCACTCGAGCATACCCTTTGACGAAGCGCCTATAATACCCCCTGAGACCAAGAAAACTTCGTAACTCCTTAACATTTTTGGGTCTCGGCCAAGCCAACATTGCTTCTACTTTTTCATCATCAACGGCTAATCCTTCCTCCAAAATAACATGGCCCAAGTAAGTTACCTTCTTAACGCCGAACTCACATTTTTCTCCATTAACAACCATAGCATTTTCCCGCAAGCGACGTAGCAGTAACTCCACATAATGCATATGCTCCTTTTCCTCTTTACTATATATCAATATATCATAAAAGAATACCAATACGAATTTCTGCAAGTAAGGCCGGAAAATTTCATTCATCAAAGATTGAAAAGTGGAAGGAGCGTTAGTTAAACCAAATGGCATTACAAGAAACTCATAATGCCCTTCGTGCATCTGAAAAGTTGACTTGTGAACATCTTCTTGCCGCATTCTGATTTGATGTTAACCCGATTTAAGATCTAGCTTGGTGAAAACCGTAGCGCAATGTAACTCATCCAATAACTCATCTATCATCGGTATGGGATATTTGTCCGAAACCGCGGCTTTATTCAAAGCCCTATAATCCATGCAAAAACGCCATGAACCATCTTTCTTCTTCACCAATATGACCGGACTCGAAAATGGGCTTATGGAAGGTTGTATTAATCTGGCTTTTAACATATCTCGCACCAAACACTCGATCTCGTTCTTTTGACTGTGAGGGTATCAATATGGGCAAACATTTATCGTATTCGTCCCCTCCTTTAAGGTGATGGCATGATCTTGATTTCATGTGGGAGGTAGTGATGTAAGCGGTTGAAAAATATCATCATACTCATCGAACAAGCTTTTCAAATCTGGAATTGGAGCCTCCTTCAAACAATTCTTAATTCCATTATACTCTACCAAAATTCCCCCTACTTCCTTGTTTAACTCTTTTATCATCGTCTTCAAGGAAATTTTTGAGCGTTTTAATGAAGGATCACCCACTAGCATAACGGGTCTTCCTTCCCACTTGAACTGCATAGTTTGTGTCTTCCAATTCGTCCTCACCGATCCCAAAGTTTCGAGCCACTGTATTCCAAGTATCACATCCGAATTTCCCAATTCCAGGGATAAGAAATCTTGCACGATCACTAACCCTTGCAAGTGTACAGTTACTCTCCTACATACTCCTTGTCCAAGATTTCATCCCCATTACCCAAGATCACACCAAACTTCTTGCACTCCTCACATGTAATACCCAATGTTTGCACAACTCTATTAGAGATAAAATTGTTGGTTGCTCCGGGATCAATCATCACTATCAATTCCTCCTTCTCTACACTCCCCAACATTTTCATTGTTTTGGGATTTGTGATTTCGACTACCAAATTTAATGAAATTATGGTGTCCATCTCCTCTCCCATCACCGGTTCCTCCTCAACAATGTTTCCCCCTATTTCATCCTCCTCCTCTTCGTCGCTTATAAGTACACTGACTTCTTTCTTGTTACATTTGTGATTAACGGACCACTTGGCATCGCATTTGTAACAAGGTCTAAGATTATAAATGGGGTTATTATGGGGGTTATTTTGGTAACTTCGCATGGGTGGGTTTCTTGTGGTATATGGTGGGTAAACGGGTGGATTATTGGGGTATTGTTTAGCTGGGTTATTTTGTGGGTAATTGGGTGGGTTATTTGGGTAATATCACACTGGTTCACTTCTCCCCAACCAAGTTTGGGCCATAATCTTGGCCTCTATTTTCTCGGCCCAAGACATGGCCTGCCCCAAATTCATAGGCCCAAGAACCTTCATTTCAGTTTTGATTTCTTCTGTTAAACCCCTCATTAAAGCCCCAAGCATGAGACTCTCCTTCCTTCCCAAATGAGTCAACCTAGTAACAAATTCCCGGAGATACGCAGCCAGCGTGCCGGTTTGCACGACGGATAACCATTGTTCGCATATCTCACCTTCATCCCATGGCCGGAAACGACTCAAGATCAGCCGCTTAAGGTCATGTCAGTTCCTCACCGTGGTGTTTTGCTCCTCCCATTCGAACCACATCTCCGCTTCTCTTTCGAAACTCACCGCTACCGCCTCCAACGTCCCTTTCATTTAACTGATAAAATGAAAAATATTTCTCAGCCTTTCAAATCCAAGAATCTGGATCTTACCCACAAAACGTGAGTATTTCGAGCTTCCTCTGCCGCCAATTAGGTTTTTCACCTCCTGAGCACTCGCCTTCGTCAGAGGGTTTCGGTACATCCCTTTTTGGCCTGACCTATTCCTCTTCGACCTCCTCATGTGGAGGTTCATCGGTAAAAGTCGTTTGCCACCTGCGAACCGGCTCTTCCTTTTCTCTTCTCTCTCCCAAACTCGCCCTTTCCTCCATTAAAATGGCCAAAATCTGGTCCGTTTTATTTTGCTTTCATGTGAGCCTTTCTTCCAAAGCACCCATTTCTGTTTTCATCTAATTAGTAATGGCTTCTTTCAATTTTGACAACCTTTGCTCCAAAGAATCCATGCCTTCTTGAAATTAATTCTCCCACTGGAACGAAATTTGCTCTGATACCTTTGTGACAGAATGGTTCTGTCAAGGGCAAAAGCTGCTGGAAATATTATCTAAGAAGAACAAATGACAACGAATGAGACAAAGAATTCACACAGTATTCGAGCTACTGCAGGCTCCTAATCCAACTTCCTTTATTTCTTCTTTGATAAAAAACATAATATGTACAATATTGGTCTTATATAGTTTTCAAACATAAGACCCATTAAGACACATCATCAAAATATCTAAAGACAAACTATTTACATGACAGCTGTACCTTTATTTCTATTCCTCCTTTGATAAGTTTTGAGGGCCGGTTGGACCGGTTGCCCATTCATGACAGTAATCCTCAACGCAAAATACAATTTTCACAATTTACTTCATATATCTTGAGGCAAAAGGTTTTGTGACTCAATTTCACTCAACTGTAACCCAAAGCAAAAATTAGTGAAGAGTCATGTTGTTACAGATAGTGAGAAATCAACTAAACAAAATATCAACTACTCCCTCAGTCCGACAAAATTCCACTTTTCGTTTTAGTCCATCCCACCAAATTCGCCCTAATTTTATTTTTGGTCATGAGTTACACCCTTATATTTTTCATCCATACATTTAACTTACTATTTTATCTCATCCATATTTCTCCACTTTCCCCAAAAAAAACCAATATACTCACTTTTCATAGTTTCCTAACCAATGCCTATGGGGCAAATTTGGTGGAGTATCTTAATTCAAATTCAAAACCATCATTGATCATACTAAATCATGTCAACATTTGAAGCTACCAATACACTACCATCAGTGTCACGTCCAAGTAATGTATAAACAACAATTCAATAGTGCAATGATGTTTCCAATTCATCATCGTACCAGAAAACATTCAAAAGTCTAAGGATAAGGTGGAAATATAAATCCATTTTGAATTCCTAATCAACAAAGCACTCAAGAAACAAAAACTACATCGGAAAGTAAGACGCTAACAGAAGTCCAATGCTTACCTCATGCCCAAGCTTCACACCCATTTCCTGGGAGACACGAGCGGCAACACTCATGGCAGCAACCCTCCTGGGCTGGGTACATCCAATCTGTATTGAAGGGAAAAAAAAAATCAGGATCTCAATGCATTCACCAACACTAAGGTGACAATACTAATTTAATATAGAGCTTCCTTACAAAACATAATGTGTCAGTCACGAAACCTATTTGACAATAGAAATCAAAGGATAGAAGAACCTAGGTAATGATTGTTGAATATTCCAAGCTCAAAAGTACAAAACACAATAATTACAACCTTGAAATTTTCAAAAGCACCACCACCCTATTGGGTTTGTTTTGTAAGTTGCTTTTTCATTGGCTTTATGGTTGGCTTTTAGCATTTGGCTTTTTGGTTGGCCAAATAGCCCAAAAAAGTGTTAGGTAAATGGCTTCTAAGCCAGCTGAAAAGCCTGCTTTTAAGCCAAAAGCTTTTTGCTTTTTACCCACCTTTTTTTTGTAATAAACAACCAACCGACAACTAATTTTTGCCAAACACCTTTATAATAGTTGGCTCTTAAACACGCAGCTTCAACAAATCATCCAATACTTCCAGTTGGTCAGGCAACAACCATTGGACCATACCTCAATGCCTAGTGGATCCCACCTAAGCAGGATTTAGGAGGTCGGGTGTCGCAACCTTACCTTTGTAATAACAAAGGTCGTTTTCAGTTGACCCTTAATTTCTAAAATCAAGTTCACATGAACTAAAAGTGCAATTTTCAAATGCATTTTGCTTAAATGAAGGTACTTCTAAAGAGAAGGTTCACAAGTCACCTCACTACAACTTTTCTTGTCAAATCAATATTTTAATTTATGTCAATCAAACACAAAAAACAGTGCAATAAGAAAGAGCAAATTTTCTAATTTTTTGTACTTATTGTAACATCACAATCAAGGTTATTGTGACAGATTGCTTCTGTCAACGTCTGCAACTTACTAAGATGAGTAACCAAACAAGAAAATTAATAAAAGAAGAGACAAACACCACACACGATATAAGAGCTACTTGAAGGCTCCTAATCCAATCCTTCCTTTTATTTTTTTATTTGACAAATGAGAATATGTACAATGTTGGTCTTATATAGGAGTCAACACAAGACTCACTAAGACACCTCATCAAAACTATCTAAAGACTAAAATTTACATGACAACTGTCCCACTCTTTTTATTTCTCCTATAATAAGTCTTGAGGACCGGTTGTTCACTCATGACAATACCCCCTTCCCAAAACATTCACCTTGTCCTCAAGGTGAGAGAGAGGATAGGTGGCAAAGAACTTAGAGCAATCTTCCCATGTAGCCTTAGTAGGATCCAGCCCCTCCCAAAGAACCAAAATCTCCTTTGCTCCAGAAGGTGACAGACGCACCTCTATGACATCTAGAGGTTGGGCTACCATCACCAAGTCCTCAGTGAGTGGTGGAATTGTATACGAAGATGCAGTAGCTCCTGTGGCCCCTTTTAATTGTGAGACATGGAACACCGGATGGATACGACAATCACGAGGCAACTCAAGTTTATACGCAACTGTTCCCACTCGTTGAATGATCTTGTAGGGCCCATAATAACGCATGCTCAGCTTCTGATTGGAGTGTTGAGCTAAAGAACGCTGCTTATCGGGATGCAATTTGAGGTACACATAGTCCCCAACCTGAAATTCGATCTCCCTGCGCTTCTTATCAGCTTGTTGCTTCATCCTTAATTGTGATTTCATCATATTAAACTTTAATTCATCTAACATAATGTGCGACTCTTGTAACAGTTGGTCCAAAGATTCCACGGGGGTTTGCTGCTGTCCTACCCTCATAACATGCGGAGGAACGCGATCGTACAAAGCTAGAAATGGAGACATATTAGTTGACAAATGAGAGGTGTTGTAACTAAACTCAGCCCAATGAATCCAATGCGCCCACTTCTTTGGTAGTCCATTTACAAAACAACGAAGGTATAGCTCCACAACTTTGTTGACAATTTCCAATTGACCATCGGTTTGGGGATGAAATGACGTGCTTCGTAACAAACGAGTTTGTTGGAATCTAAAAGCTCACGCCAAAAGATACTCATAAAAACCTTGTCCTGATCCGAGACAATGGGAGTTGGAAACCCATGGAGCCGAACTACTTCCTTAACAAACAATTCAGCTACTTTTAATGTCGTAAATGGATATCGTAGTGTCAAGAAATGCCCATGTTTTGTGAGTCGATCCACCACAACCAAGATAGTATCTACCCCTTCCGACCTAGGTAACCCTTCAATGAAATCCATCGTCACGTGCTACCAAACTTGCGCGGGTATAAGAAGATTTTGTAACAATCCCGCCGGTTTTTGATAGGAGGCTTTGATTTGTTGACGCACTTGACATGCACGCACATATTGCATCACTTGTCGCTACATACCCTCCCAATACCACTCGCTTGCTAACGTAAATATGTTTTTAATTCCCCTGAGTGACTTCCCAATGGCGAGTCATGATATTCTCGCAAAAGCACTGGAATGAAAGGTGAGGATTTAGCCAACACATAACGTTCCCTGAAAAAACAAGATATCATTCTCTAATGTGAAACCCAAAGGATTCGAATCTCCCTTCAACAGTCCCTGCCGTATCGAAACCAACGTGGCATCCTTCTTAACTTCGTCTTGTAGCAATTGCCATTCGATCCCATTGGAACTAAGGAACGCCCCCAACTCAAGCAACGGAAGTGGAATACGGGATAAGGCATCGGCCACCTTATTATTCTTTCCCGAATTGTATTCTATCACAAAATCAAAGGCCATTAACTTCATCATCCACTTTTGATAGTCTCAATTGATTTCCCATTGCTCCAACAAATGTTTCAAACTTCGTTGATCAGTACGCACCAAGAATCTCCTTCCCATCAAATAGTGTTTCCATTTCAAGACCGCAAACACAATGGCCGTAAGTTCTTTGTTCATATATCGACTTCCCACTAGCTCGTACAGCCAAAGTCTTGCTAAAGAAAGCAATCAGATGCTTTTCTTGCAAGAGGACAGCCCCTAGCCCATGATGACACGCATCCGTTTCGACCACGAACAAGGCTTGAAAATTAAGCATAGCCAAAACCGGAACTTGAGTCATTGCTAGCTTTAACCCAATGAACGCTTTTTCAGCCTTTTCATCCCAAGAAAACGCGTCTTTTTGAAGTAATCGAGTAAGAGCTTTTGCCATATTAGCATACACTTTCACGAAATACCGATAATATCTCGTAAGTCCAAGAAACCCAAGCAATTCCTTCAAATTTTTAGGCGTCAGCCAAGCTAACATAGTTCTACCTTCTCATCAACTACCGCTAACCCTTTTTCGGATATGACATGACCCAAATAAGCCACCCGTCTAACACCAAATTCACATTTTCCTCCATTCACCACCATAGCACTTTCCCACAAACACCGAAGCACTTGATCGACATGGTGCTTATGCGCTTCTTCTTCTCTACTATACATCAATATATCATCGAAAAATACTAGGATGAACTTCCGTAAATAGGGTCGAAATATTTCATTCCTTAAAGATTGGAACGTTGATGGAGCATTTGTTAATCCAAAAGGCATGACTAAGAACTCATGATGCTCCTCATGAGTTCTTAAAGCGGTCTTTTGTATATCTTGTTGCCGCATTCGGATTTGATGATAGCTCGATTTAAGATCGAGCTTCGTAAAAATCCGTGCACCATGTAACATATCTAACAACTCATCTATCATCGGAATGGGATACTTGTCTGGCATAGTAGCTTTATTTAATGTTCTATACTCGACACAAAATCGCCAAGAAACCATCCTTCTTCTTAACCAAGATAACCGGGCTTGAGAACGAACTTATAAAGGGTTGTATCAAGCCAGCTTTCAACATATCCTTCACTAGACGTTCAATCTCATTATTTTGACTGTGGGGATATCTATAGGGGCGTACATCAATCGGATCGGTTCCCTCCTTCAAGTTTATGGCATTGTCTTGTTGTCGTGTGGGCGGTAGGGTTGTTAACGGTTGAAACACATCGGAATACTCCTCAAACAAACCCTTCAATTAAGCTGGAATAGGAACATCTTTCAAACAATTCACTATTCCATTATACTCAACAAAGATTCCCTCTCCTTCCATCCGTAATTCCTTGAGCCTCGCCTTCAAACTAATTCTCGAACGTTTCAATGAAGGGTCTCCTACCAACATCACCGATCTTCCTTCCCACAAAAATTGCATAGTCAGCGTCTTCCAATTTGTAATCACCGAGCCCAAAGGCTCCAACCATTGCACCCCAAGAATCACATCGAAATTTCCCAACTCTAAAGATAAGAAATCATGCACTATTTCATCCCCATTTCCCAAGATTACCCCATACCTTTCACACTCTTCACAAGTAATTCCCAATTTCTATACTGCTTCATTGGAAATGAAATTGTTGGTTGCTCCTGAATCAATTATCACTATCAAGTCCTCCGTCCCAATTCGCCCCAACATTTTCATTGTTTTGGGATTGGTAATGCCGACGACTGAATTTAACGAAATAATAGTCATTCTTCTCCTCGATCTCCGTTTCCTCCACTACATTTTCATTGCCGGCCTTTACATCATCTTTGACACTCCCTATAAGCACGTTAAGTTCCTTCTTACTACATACATGATTTACGGACCACTTGGCATCGCATTGGAAACATAATCCTATCGCCCGTTTCTCCCTAAACTCCTTGTCGGTAAGTCGTCGAATCCGGTCCCCGGAAATTGGGTTATTGCGGCTAGCCATGTCTCCGCTGAACTCACTGTTTCGAAATTGCTGTGGGTATGGGGTTCTTGAATTATATACAGGATTATTGTAGGCGATATTTGGGTAATTTCGGGTGGGGAAATTTTTGGGTGGGTTATAAGGCTAAATTGGGTAGGGTTGGGGATTTGTTTGGTAATTTCGGCATCCAATTGGACCGTTCTCCACCACCGGCCTCCTCCTCAATCGTGGCCTCTCTTTCATTCGTTCTTCGATTTCGGTAAGTCTGCCATTCCCCGTCAGTTTCGTGCTGAGACGAACGCCTTCGACGAACCGACTCCTCCTTCTCCTATCTCTGGAACAATTTCACTTGACCACCAATAAAACGGTTAAGATCTGGTTCGATTTTCTCTTACTTACGGGTAAACCGTTCCTACATCGCCCCTACTTCTGTCCTCATCTGGCTTGCCATAGCCTCCTTCAATTTTGCTAAACTTTGTTCAAGTGAATCCATAAATTCTTGAAAAGAACTTCCCGCAGAACGTAACTATGCTCTGATACCTTTGCAATAGATTGCTTCTATCAATGTCTGCAACTTAATAAGTTGAGTGGCCAAACAAGAAAATTAAGAAAAGAAGAGACAAACACCACACACGATATAGGCAGTATTCGAGCTACTGCAAAGCTCCTAATCCAATCCTTCCTTTTATTTCTTTATTTGACAAATGAGAATATGTACAATGTTGGTCTTATATAGGAGTCAACACAAGACTCACTAAGACACCTCATCAAAACTATCTAAAGACTAACATTTACATGACAGCTGTCTCTTTTTATTTCTCCTATGATAAGTCTTGAGGACAGATGGACCGGTTGTTCACTCGTGACGATTATCAAGATTGCGATCCTACATTGAATTGGTGAGAGCACATAGAATTGAATTTTTGGATCGTATCATTGAATCATATGATCTTACAAATTACTAAAATTTGGTAAAATTCATATTTTAAGATTAAAAATCCTAAAAGTAAAAAGGAAATTGTTAAAATTTTAAGAAAGCTAAATTATAAGAAAATAATAGGCATTACACATTTATAATTATACTTGCATATATTTTATAAATACGTTAGCATTATATTTTGCTTACGTGATGATACAAGTATATAAGCAAACAAGAAATAAAAACACCAAAGAACAAGTTGTTCGTAGGATCGGCTGATCCTAAGCAATCATGAACCGATTTTGCTTGCATCAACTCAAATTGATCCTGAACAATCCTATACATTTCAACTTCTATGACCAATTTGGATAGTTCAGAAATTCAAGAATCGTAAAATTGTACGATCCCATGATTTGGATTACGGAGTAATAATGATTACAGCCGTAGTTCTATGCATAGCAAAACTCAATGGTACAAAATCCTGATTAAAGTAATATAGCAATTAGCATTCAAACATCTCCACAAAAGGTAAAATTTGATTATCGTACAGAAACATAATTCATTTAACGAAAATACAAGAATATGCATCATCGAGAAAGTAAAGTACACAAAATAATTCAGAAAACATTTAACAGATACGCCTTGTCTTGCTTTAAGTAGACGAATACATATACTAAGCATGAGATTTCTTACCATTCCAACTTTTGTATAGCCCGCTTCATGAAGGTATTGCGGTATCTGAGTTGTTTTTCCAGAACCGGTCTCCCCTACAATTATAAGGACCTAAGAATACAGATAAGGGAAACCAATCATAACGTTATACCCATGCACCACATTACCAATGCCCCAATACTAGTAACAATCATATGATAAGAAGTAAGACAAACCTGATGATCTTGAATAGCATTCAATAACTCCTCTCGATATGCATACATTGGAAGAGTTTTCCGTTCTTCCTAAACAGTAATTAAACAATGTTCAACTAAGAATCAAGGACCAATAATGAGTTATGTAGTGATAAAAAATCAGTTCGAATGAGATAGAACCGGAAAATCGATAAAGGCTATGAAAATAATAATACATATATACATTTTATACAAACAGGCATTCATAAGACATAAAAATCCTATTGACTACACAAATATAACAGGACTACACATAGTCTTTGACAACATCAGTTGAAGGCAACAAATTTCAATGATACTTGCAGCATCCCTAGGACTCAGAAGTTGTCTTTGCGGAATATCAAGTAATCTCAATCTAAGGCTCAAGCTGAATTTTTTTGGTTTTTTGGTTCTGAATAACCAAGTCCCAACCATAGTGCAAAAAGCGGTAACAGCTGCGATCGCGGTAAAGGAACGATGATGCGGTTATCGTAATGCCTAAATATCTTTCAAAACCATAAATTATGCCTTGATAAGTCCCAAAACACGGTTTTTTACACCTTTATCGTTTTTTTAAATCTTTGAACGCAATTGAGGCAACACAATGCGGCATGCTCCCAATATATAAAAGTTATGTTACTCGAACACTCCTATGTTACTCGAACACGACACAATACGACACGACACGACATGACCCTTAAACCCTCTATAATAGCTCCATACACATTATTCTTCGATGGTGTTGGGCACAACACATACGAGTTTGAGTAGCATAGCATGACAATTCGTGTAACATGTAACATTAAGGAATCCTATCAAACATAAAAGGGCCACTATTTGGCTTTGTGGCATGTTTAGTTTATTGACACTCAATCCATCCTACTGGCAAATACTATAGATAAAATCTGACATTTTATTTCTTATATTATATTGCTCATATCAATAATATGACTCCACGGTTTTCTTATCCAATCGTCATATAAATGATGGTGAAACTAAAAGTACAACATAAATGCAAACACGAAATACATACCTGAAGCTTCTCAAAGGCGGACTTTGCCTTGGAGTTCTCCCGTGACTCGTTTAACATCTCATCTTCAAACTAGAAAAAGAGAATAATTATAGACAATATTTGGCATAAGAAATAACCATAAAAAATAATAAATTACAATCTAAATTCAGTCTACCTCATCCCCTTCCATTACAATAGTCTTAACAAAGTCGATCTGATCTTCAAAGACATATCTGAAACAAAAATTAAAAAGAAAGGAGTGGTAAATTGAACATTCAACCATTATCAAGGAAGTCAAATGCAGCAAAAAAATAAAAGATGTCTCACTCATAATTATCTACATTCTGTTTTTTGTTTTTAGAACCAAATTTAAGTGTTGCTTTTCCTGAAAAAAAAAAAAAAAAAAAAGGCTCCTTTAGATGGGTAAGAGGCTATGAAAATAAAAGATGTCTAAAAATGTTTCATTATTATGACTGATACACCAACTTACCAATCTGGTGATCTTCCCACGCTTCTTGTTCAGCAAATGGGTTCATTTTACCTCCAGATTCACCACCATCTCTGATGAAAAAACAATAAGAAAAATAAACTATATACTCAAATAGGCAATCATGTCCCAGTACTTTTTGTCGACTCTGTATAAAAAGGAAATGATGTAGGTAGCGAATGTCAAAAATTACAATTGCAGACCTGTAACGATGTAAAGCTACGGAAAATCTTTTTTCTTGGTTCACTCCTCCTTCTACGTCATATGCTTCCGGCATTTTATACTGTAATTAATAAAATTTCACATGCGCACTGATTCATCAATGTCCAAAGAGAGCACACTTAAAAGTAGGACATTAGAACTTAGTTTGAAGGGAAGGTTTTAAAATTAAACATTAAATAAACTTCCAAATTCTTCATTAATAGATGTAGCATACTTACAGAACTCACTATACACACATATGTTTTCTCTTTCAAGACTGTTTCAAGCTCTAAGTAACACTAATAGATTCAAAAATCCCCAAGATCAACAAAATGAACAAGCTTTTATCAGATATACAAGTTCAAACTTTTTACTGGCTCATGAGTTTGGGGGTTAGCTCACCCTTGAGAGTAAACTTCCTGATTAGCTCAGGAAACACAAGTTCATTATTTTTGCTACTCAAGTTCATGAAGCGTGTATGAATAAGCAAAATCGATATACAGACACTTTCAAACGAATCATATTCAAAACACAACTTCAACCATAGCATGAATTTAAAGGGGAACACAACAATAAAAAAAACTAACAGTAACAATGATAGTAATAATAATTATGATGATAGTGATGATAATAATGTTAAAAATATTAACAAATAATATTATTAATAATAATAATAATAATAATTATTATTATTATTATTATTATAATATAATACAAATAATACAATATTCCACATATTTACTAGCTTAATATCGTTAAGTGACTCCCAAATTCCACCTAGATGGTTAAGGAGAATTAAATGGACGCAACCTTACCCTTGTAAAAACAATGAGTTGTTTTGATGGAAACATATGCAACTTTAGAATAAAAAGAAGTGCACATGCATTAATAAGTCATTCTTTTAAAATAAGAAAAAGTTTAAACTAAAAATTCCATCTTTCGATTGTTAGCTTACAAAAATCTCACTTTTACATTATCTTTTAAAACTCTCAACTTTTAAATTGATTTGCTTTTAAAGAACTTTATGACGTGTAACCTAGCCATCATATTTAACCTTTTATTTGACATTTTAAACTTTTTAATTTCTTTTTTATTTAAAAAACTTAAATAAGGTATTAAAATAAATTTTAAAAAGTAGAATTTTCAAAAATATGTGAGCTAAAACAGGAAAAATGAGAACAAGGATTACAAAAATGGAGCAAGAAGAAAACCATCAACCTCAAGAGCATAATCACCACCACAATTTTTCTCTCCTCCCCACTCTCCCTCACTTCACCACCATTCCTTCTCACCTTCTATACCCCCTTCCATCCTTTCTCTCTCTCTTCCTCCCTCTTCCCCTCGACTCACTCTCTCTCCTCTTTTCAATCTCCTCCATGATTCAATAATTAAATAACTATCTATTGTTTAATGTCTCCATCGATTTTCATCGACAACCAAAACCCTAGATCTAAAAGAAAATTGTCCAAAACTCAAAATCAATAGAATGGACAAAGGGATAAATTGGAAAAAAGAAAAAAAAAGGGACTGAAAAAGGGATAGAATAAAATTCGGCCAATCATCATCTCTACTATCACCACCACCAAAGAAAAAGAAAAATGTTTTTTTAGTAAGAGGGACAGAGAATGTGGATGAAGCAGTCTAGACAAAAATCAGGATTCATTCGTTGCTGGATTTGCCTTCATTTGTTCATTTAGCCGAGCTTGAGAGGAAGCGTGATATTCTGGAGCAAGAACAACAACTTTGGGATGAATATGTTCGTAAATGGGATGTAGGATCAAGTAAGCCATTTGGTATAAGGAGTCTACAATCAATGTCGTTGTTCGCAAAATGACTCTTTACATTATAAAGTGAAAGATTTCTAGCCTTTAGAGTTCTCGACTTCTAGTAAACCATGAAAATGTTTATGAGAATCGTTCATTAATATATGCATATATACTGATTGTTAGCAGGGGCAGCACAGTAATTAACCCTTTTTTTTAATTACTGATTTTTCTATAGTACAACCATGGGGATGCAGGCCAGGGGTGTTTCATGTATGCTTGTTGCATCGAAGCCAAAGGAAGAAGATAAGTATACATGTTTCAATGGTCTAATTCTGTGGGTTACCAAATAGAACGAGATACAAAGCTTTTTTATATTTTTTTTCTTAAAAAATACTGCTAGTATAGCTACCAAAGGAGAAAGTCCTCGGAAAAGAAATCGGGTTAAAAGGTGGGATTTTAAAAAAATAACAAGTTGAGATTTTTAAAAGTAGACCACCTAAAGGTGAGATTCTTAGGTTTGAATTTTCCTAAAACAATGATTGCAGGTAAAGCATCAATCTCAAAGCTTGATATAATTTTTTAAAAAATTATTAAAGAAAAAGTCAAAAACAGCAACCACATATCAAAAACTAGAGTTGTACATTACCTCGCTCATCTCACTGGCATCTTCTCCCTTCCTTTTTGAGACAAGCTCGAAAATTTCCTTTTTGTACCTGTCATAACAAAAAAATCATGACCAACTGAATTTCAAGGATAGTATCTCTTGAAAATTCATCCAAGCAAAAATAAGAAATACAAATTCTAAGTGTAAAAAAAATCTACATAAACCTTCTTGCTTTAAAAATGTCTAATAGTGCATGCAAGCAAGAATATTATTATTTTTTGGAGGATTTATCCTTATCATTATGGAAAAAGTACAAGCATAAATTCACCCGCAGCCGCAAAATAAAACTTACATTTGAGAAGAGCCTAATCAATTTTCATATAAAGCAACACTGCCTAATACCTAACACGGAAACCACCAAGAAAAGGGATAAAACATATCCAATTACAAAAGATTGTATATATGACCCTTCACCGAACAATCACAAACGTGGTTCCAGCAGATAGATACAAATAGTAAAAGAAAACAAGATCCAATTACAAAAAATGTTTAAATTTCCTTTGGACACATACTTACAGTAACGACATTCACAAAAAAAAATAAAAAAATAAGCGCATGGGCACATGGGCAGTGTATCACCTGAATTCACGACGCTCTGCTTCAGTCAACTCTTCCCCATCAAACAAGTATTGCTCGTCTTCTAGTTCATCTCTGCATTATTATGACCATATAAAGATCAAATGACAAGTCAAAAATCATGTGAATTAGCAAGCTACCAGGCCTCATGCCTATTTAAGTTAGGCACCATAAAAACAGAACATAAAACAATATTGCAAGAGTACCTGAGCTCTTCCAATTTCTTTTCCTCCCTTTTTTTCAAATATTCTTGTCTTGAAACTTTTCTGCAGCAGATGAGCAAAACAGAGATAATCCAGAATTAGTAGAAGCAGAATTTGAGTTTTTAGCATTAAACAGTTGATGACTAAAAGATAATTTGGATTCCACAAAGGGAGATAATATCAAGTTTACATATAACATACATCAGTACAGTGCCACACAACAGAGCTAATGAGCCAAAAGTAATGATTTGCACAAATGAATAAAATGATGAAATAGATGGCCTTTTGACAAAGACACTTTTGTAGAACCTCGGGCTTTAGAGAGTGGAACCTAAGCATTAATATCAAAATAAAGAAATGTAACTTTAACATAATTATAAAAAGGGAGTAAAGGTTTAACATATGAAAGAAAAATTTTAAGTATTCTATTACTTTTTGAATCCAATTTAACAATTTGAATCATGTATTAATAAGCTTTAATTTAAATACGTCCTCTAGAAAATTTGAATCATTATATTAAAAATAGATATTTTTAAGTTAACAACTCATATTGCGATTTCCGTGAATTGAGTAGTAATTGGAATGTGATTGGAATCCAAATTATGTCAAAAGTTACATGGATTTATTGACTCCAAGGGAATGTGAATGGAATACAAGTTCACAATTCATTTGCAGCTTTCATGAGCATCAGAATTATGGGAACATTGGTTCAACTATCTTTCACATGACAAAGATTACTAAAAAATAGGGAAATATCTACAGATTTCCAATGTTTATCCCTCATGTACAATGTACAAGAAGCACATAACTAGGGTGAGAGATGTGTAGACTCAACAAACAGACATTAAGAAACCCCACAGAAAATGTTGCAACTTCATTATTAACTTCACATCTTATCATGTATCACATTCATGAAAAAAAAAATTACAGATGTCTTCGCGATTGCAATACAGAAGACGATGTTGCAAACATAACGACTCGTTTTGGAGAAATCACAATATGAATATTAACTTGAAAATATCCATATATATAATAATGATTCAAATTTTCTAGAGGGCATATTTAAATAAAAGCTTATCAATATGTATTTCAAAAGAATAAAGGATAACATGTTAGAGAAACAACTTATACAGCTCATTACTCTATTATTCTTTTAGACTTTATGTCCCGAATAAATATTAAAAAAAACACTATAAATGACTAATACATTGGAGTAACAACTTATAATGGTTGCTATTCCGTGATTTTAAATCATGTCAAGGTTTGCAAAGCGGTGAGTTAAAAATTCATTAAAAAGCGGCCACTATTTAACAGAATGGCCTCTTTTTTATTCTATTTCTATTTACTGAACAACTTCCCTATGAAGACACATCCTCCAAAATTGTATTGAATTTAGACTAACTAAAAGTACTACTATTATAATGATACTAAATAATAAGTAGTTCTCTTCAAAAGTAATCTTATGAGCTTTCATCCCAACACCTTTATCCCCTGGATGGTAATTTTTTTTTTTTTTTGGCATTCTAGACAAAATATTCATAACTCAAATTAAGATCACAAAAGTACTAATGGAGTGTGCATCATGAGCAACAAAATTTTACTTGTAAAACAGTATTTGTTTCTCAGCATAACGTGCAATCGTAAAAAGTGAACAAAGTAAAAAACAAAGATGAGAAATGATATACTCCAAATGATGCAATATGGAAGCACCCCACATCTAAGCACAAGTAACTAACCTAAGTGCTTCAGTGTCATCCCGCTCCAAAGCATTAGATCTCCGAATTGCCTCTTCTGCAAAGAAGTTCGAGCAATAAAACAATGGGATTTCTTCTATGTTTCAACCTTTAATATTTCAATTCATAAAGAAAAAATGAAGGTCATTGAAGCATACCTTCCTCTTTCTTCGTCAATTTTGACTCCGTTAACTACAAATTAAACTAGAATGAATGAGAGAGCAAAAAAGCACGGAAAGAACAAAGATGAAACAATAAGATACAAAGATTCCACATGTCACTGAAATAATCGACTCGAGAAATGGCATAGATATGGATAAAACCAACACCAAACAGAAACAATTCTAAAGTATGTTAAAGTGTATTCCTTTGAAAAACACCAAAGGAGAAACCCAGAACCAGACCCAGCAGGTATCATGTCAAAAAGATATGCAAAAATCCACATAATAGATTTCAGTCCACACCACATCAAAAATTTGGAAATAGATTTCTGTCCGATTTAGAAATGTTGGTTTTACCACCGATATAATGAAGCTCAGAAAGGCAGGAATCTGGGATAAGAAAGTGTTTGGTACACAGCACATGAGAACTAAGATTATCAAAAAGCCCATGCTTGCATATATGAGATATATTAGAATGTAAACACACTAGTATTGAGAAGGTTACCTTCCTTGTTCGAGCAGCGTCCCGTTTTTTAATATGTCTCTCCAATTCTTCTTTCTCTCTTTGATCTCGTTGTCTTTCTTCCTCTGACTGTTTAATCAAACAAATATATCAATAAAAGATCACAAACAGAAATCTTATTTTAAAATGAATTATATCATGTCTACCAAGTCATGCATTCACAATGAGATACTTAAAAGAGCAACAATTACTTGCACAAGCATTTACCAAAAAGTACTGTTTTTCATGAGTAAATCATTATTGTGTAAGCTGTACTCTGAAATATTTCAATAACTCTCATTGTGCTGCCCCATTTTTCTGACGGAATGTATGTTAAAGCACATCAAGTTACATAAAAGAACTCAAGTGAATATAACGAGAAAAAAGCAGGGCCGATATATAATGTTTCTGCTTTATGTATTTTCATGAGCGGCACTTTATTGGGAGACTATTTCACGACAATCAATAACCAGAATTTTGTGAAATCATTAAAGTCGATTGAGCTGAACCACAGGATCATCTGCAATTAAGCCCATCTTCATTCAACACTTCAAAAATTATCTAAAAGTCCTCCAAGAAAAATGAATAATGATAAAAACCAGATCCGCCTAAGCACACCAAGGGCCATCCATTGGGAAACAGTACGTCACTATTATCCAAAAAATTATAAGCCAATTCTTAGAAGAAAAATCATTCACATGAATGGAGAAATATATGCAAGCAACTCATGACTCTTAGTTGGCTAAATGAACATAGACCTGAACTGAATAAAACCAAGTATGCGATAGAGATATTTATTTCAGCCAGTGTACCATAAATCTCAGCAAAGCTAGAAGCTTTTTTTTGAGACTCTCTACCTTGCTCATCTTTATTAAGTCTCACACAATTACTCTTTCATTGGACCAGTTAACCACGAAGTGTTTCATTACAAGCACAGATATTTCATTTATATTCCTGTCATGTGAATAGACAAAGTGAGTTTTTCACTTGTGCAGTGAAAGAAAAACATGATTGTTTCGTTCTATAATCCAGTCTTAAATACTTGAAAAAAAGAATGTATTAGTTTGCCTTGTTCAAATAAAAATTTCACAATTTATGATTGGCAAGAAAATATAGATTAACACCCCCTAACTTCCAAACATCAAAATAAACAACCACATAATTTTACATGTCCACAAAGGAACGCCCAATTTATATTTCTTTACTTTGAACAGTAAACTGAACTTCAATTATCCCAAGCAGGGATCAATATTCAGTAGATAAGCCTTGGCTCTAAGTTATTGCTATAAACTAGAAGTTTAAAGTCAAAAACAGTGGGACAGTCTCATCTTCCCTGATATAAAAAATTCAAATTCAAAATATTGAAACTGGCAGGGAGGAGGGAGATGCACTGCCATGAAGCTTATCAACCATGCATACCTCATAATCATCATCATCATCATCTGCATGGGAAGATCTTATTTTCACATGTCTGCCTTTTTCTCTGCTTGGAGTCACCTGCATCACATATAAATTCAAGAAAATGGGACAATTAGTACAGTACATACACAAATCTTTACCAGCTTAAAATAACAGAGAAAACTTAATCAATCAGTAAAAGAAATGAACATTATGCCTCATCATCATCATCACCGTCGTCAAGATTGTCATTCTTCTTTCTGAACCGTTTCTTACTAGAAACTACTTTCTTTGAATCAGAATCAATGGTGCCAGCAGATTTTTTCTCAGCAACAGGCATATCATCATCATCATCCGCATCCAAAAGCTGATAAGTCCTCTGTTTCCTTGCCAACATTGCTGCTTCCCTTTCTTGCTTCTGATAAAGCTGATATAATAGAACAAAACGTTGATTTCTAATTTTAAAGGCAGAAGTTCCTCCATATCTATTACAATGATGGTCCAATTATATTACGCAGATACAGAACCATGTCAGATAATAGAATGGAACAGAAACTTTTGTCTAAAGTGCCACAATACCACAAGATTCGCACTTAGCAACACTTCAACATTGGGAAAATGAAACATATTGATTGTCTGGTTGCAAAAAATTTAGAAGTGGTCTTATGAGGTATAAATATATGCAAGATTGTCAGGATTAGGATTCTTCGTTGGATTGAAATCAACTAGTGGGATTGGATCGTTAGATCGGATCGTAGGATCAGACGATTCTACTATCAACAAATTTGCAGAAATAACAAGTTCTATGATGACTATGATTATTGTTTGATCATTTTTCAGTGTAAAAAAGCGCTAAAAACACATACACTTTTGCTTGAATATTAAAAAAAATATATACATCTTACTTGTTTATGTCATTTTGGTTCTCTTTTCTTTATGAAATGACAAAATATACATAAGATATTGGATATACACTACTCACAATTTGCTTCCTCTGGTTTTTATAAGTTGCTAGAGATAGTGACATCTTGTGAGAAGAAATGTCACTATCTCTAGAAGTATTTAGAACACACACACACCAAGGATATAATAAAGAACCATAGTCAATACAAAAGAACAAACATACTAGCAAAAACCATTGTCAAAATACAAGTTTCAAAATAATCATAATACATATTACTCCAAAATTTAAAATCGACTTAAATGTCAAACAATAAGCTTACATTAAACATAAGCTAATGCAAAAACAATACAAGGACAATTAACAATAATAAATTGATGAATCGTATAAAATTTGTATCTTTGGCATGGAAAGCATGCTATCTTTTAACCTGGGATCCTGCTGAGAAATCAATAAACTGTCGTACAAACATGATATACGAAATAGGGAACAAAATGTTGGCATAACAGAAACAAACCTCTTGTAGAATGAGAAAATTTAGTTTTTCAGATAAGCATAATATGTCATCTACTTCTATTTTACATGAATTTTACATTTACTTCTAATTTTACATACAATCCTGGACTTAAGATCAAAAAAAAAGTTCATAATTCGAACCTAAATAAATTATATTATGATGAATCAATAAATTGGGAAATTGGGAAATTCGGAATTCAAACAAAAGAAAATTTAAAAAAAAAACAAATTAAACATGAACATGAAATTAACAACAGGAAAAGAAAAGAAAAAATGGTAAATGAATAACATGAAAAGAAAACGAATCAAAATCAGATTAGGGTTGAAGAAGATAAAAAGAATAGAAAACATGGAAAAGAAAAAATTAAGTGAAAAACATGAAAGATCAATCAGCCATACCTGAAGTGAAGTGGTTGAAAGATTAAGCAAGAGGAGGAACGCAAGCAGGGGGGAAGATAGAGTGAATGAAAGTGAAGAACACAAGCAGCAACAGATAGCAGGGAGGAACGCAAGCAAGCAGAGGGTTTTTTTTTAAAGGGGGGAGAAGGAAGAAGGCTGATTGAAAAATTAGGGGTTTTAAGGGTTTTTGTGGGCTGAAGCAGGTTCAGGCCCAAATAATACGTTACAAGGTCTTTCAAATAGAATCGTTAGGGTCATTCAAGAATCGCAATTCTACACAATCTCGAACAATTCTACCAATCCTACCACTGATCCTACCTGATTCCAATCTGTAAACGATCCTAGTCGTTGGGTCAAATCTGGGTCGTACAATCGTAAAATTCTACGATCCAGATTGCGATTTTAACAACCATGAAGATATGTGCAATTGTTTAGTTGGAAATAAAATAGTATGAGCAACATTAAGGGTAATCCACTTCACACAAAATCAAAAAAGTTACTTATTAATCCTCTTTATAGCTTTCATGTGGTTCATCTTTTCTTAATTCAACATAATCTCAAATAGTAAAGTTCTCTATAGCTCTCCTAAAAATCATTAAGTGCAAGAAACTAAGAATTAATTGTAATTGAGAAACTTAAACCTGTCAAACATTATAATTAAAATGTTGCAATCCAATAATTTCACATTGTAACAAATTTAAATCCAGTGACAAGTATGTCGAACGACCCAATACATAAGGGTCAAGACTAGATCAAGAAATTCAACAAATTTTGAAGAAAAAGAGTCTACAAATCATGGTTGATTGAAACACATAACCCAAAATTCACAAGAATACCAAAACTGATAAACATAATAAATTAATAATGACTCCAACATAATAATTTAACATCAAAACATACATTAACTCCAGCATTTTTACGAGGAACACGAGCATAAATCTCTTCTGCAAAAGCACGTGTTTCAGTAGACGATGATAGCCCAAACTCCACAAGTTTTTCCACAACATCTCCAGAGGAAGAAGCTTGCTTAGCTATACAAAATAATCAATCAAATTATATATTCCCATAAAAATTTCCAATCAATTTATACCTAAAAAAGGGTAAAATAATAATTGATAATTCAATACTCACATAAACCAATAATGTATTGGACAACAGTAGGTTGAGAGTAGCCCAAAAGAGACATCAATTTGTTAGAGACCCATGACTTTAAGTTGGCTTCACTACCCATTATTGCATCAATTCAAGCTGCATAATGAAACCCCAAAAAAAAAAAAAAAGAAAAACCATATAAGAAGATAATTTACACTCATAATCTATAATACTCGGAGTCTCCATATTCTTCGGTGGGTCGGGATTTCGGATACGTACCCTGAAAAAAGAGAAGAAGATGGAAATTTACCTTACTGTTTTTCAAATTGTCATTGAAGGGGAGTGGAGTTTAACAAGAAGAGAAAGTGTTCTAGATACTTTTCCATCATTTCATTAAAACCCAAACCAGACTGTCTCACCATGAGACGGGTAGTTGGCAAATCCAAGGTCCAAACTCCCTGGGGGCACCAACATATTAAAGAAACTTTAAGAAAAGTTACGGTAAATTTCAGCGGAGTTGCATTTGTAAAATGAACAATCAATTTTTTTTTAACTCCTCCAAAAAAAACAAAATTGAGCACAAGGCCCATAACTCAAATCAAAGTCAAAAAAAACATGCCCACAATCCATACTAATCGAAAGAAAAACCTAACATTACCAAATCTCCTAGACTCCAAAAAATTAACAACAAAGTTTTTAACTTGAGCAGCAATTGCTTCATCTTGCCATATTTAGATTGACCCAAGAAAAGAATCAAGTGAAAAAACAAAATTAAATGAAGAAAGTAATAAAACAACAGAAATACAAGCCAACATGATTCTTTAATCTCTCTACGAATCACAAATCACAAATCGAAAAATAAAAAGTGAATCATGGCCAGTTTTGGGCTATTTAGATCAATCGGGTTTCAGCACATTATGTATTCAAGAAGCAAACCGGACAGTGAATTATATCCCATCCTACACAAGGCAAACCAAGCATTATGCTTAAAACAACACAAAGAAAGGCATGAAACAATGAAAGACTGCTAAAGTTAATACAACACTAATCGCTTAGCGTAACATAGATACCTTCTTCTTTGATAAGATGTAGTTCCACTTTGACTCAGCAATCGCTCGAACTGACAAGTGATACCAAACGCGATAAACGTATTTCAGAATCCAAATCCAACACGGCCTTAACTCAATCTGCTTGGATTCTGCAATGGGATAAATGATTAATTACAACAAAATACCAAATTTCTGGGTTTATTAAACACACAAAAAGGAGGACAACTGGACAAGCAATTAAGCAATGAAGAACGTAAAAAGTAACCCATTTCAGAATTGAAATTTGAAATAAAAAAAACCTAATTTTTGGGATTACAAATCAAAATAATAGTCGCTCTGCTTACTTTTTATTTATCTTCCACGCATTTTAAAATAAATTTTGAATCTCATAATCCGGCATCATAAAAAATTATAAAAATTATATATTAAAATTCTTTATATCAAGCGACTCTAACAATATAATTTAATTTTAATATATATTTCAAAAATAAATTTTAATTTCTCTCTCGGAAAAACTTATGAACAAACAAACGGAGGGAGTACCTGAAATTTAATTGAAGGTGGGTTGGTATGGTGTTATCACGGTGGCCGTCGGTAGGCCTGGTAGCTTGACTTCACTGCAGCAAGTGCAGGCAGCAGCAGCAGTTATGGCCTTCAGGCCTTGCGATTTGCGAATTGTGAACAGCAGACTGCGCCAAAGACTCACAGGCTCACAGAGAAATACCAATGAATGGTGGCGGCTGGCGAGAGATTCCGGCGAGGATTGGTGGCGATGTGGTAGGGTCGTTCGCCGTCCGGTCGTCGGTTGGGTGGGTAACTGGGTTTTAGGGTTGGTTATGAATTCTAAAATGTTGGGTCTCCTTAGATGCTTAAAAGCGGAATTTCCCTAACATCTATCTCAAGATCATGAACATAATAAGACACATGAATCATATAAAAGGCGCGGTAAGATAATCTATAGAGCCTCAAACGTTGCTCCTCTATTCAGTCTACCAGAATCAATTAAACACCAACGTCTGCTAGAACGGAAGAGATTATTTCTCTTGCTTTTTCTGGTTTTTCAATTTTTTTGCAATGAGAATGATAGACAGGGGAAGTTTAAATAAAACTGTTTTATGCTCACCCCATCATCCCACGTTTTCCATTACAAAACCTAGGTCAAAAAAAATTGATTCTTTTGTTAACCTAATTGAATCACAAACCCATACTCCTAATGGGCCTGAGTCATTTATCGTTTAATTGATTCTTTTGTAAGACCTTATAGGATTAATTATATTAGTCGTGGTCCAATTATTATTGACCCACCAATTATATTTATTCTCTAGCAAGTAAATACAATTACTAATAATAATTAACTTTATTATCTTCATAAATATCCTATATATTTATATTTAGTAGTTGTCGGAAATGTCTACGGACATATTCCTTCATAAAACAGCAGCAAATCAAATGCCATTAAATTTTAGGGGTGTTTGGCACGTGAGAATTGAAATTATGAGACTGAAGTTGGGACTTAAAATGTGATTTTAGGATTAGATTTGAATCGAGACTTTAAAAATAAATGTTTTACGTTTTTATTTAACAAATGAAAAAAATAGATTAGAAATTAAATAAAAATTGATTATAGTTATAAAATTGTCCTTATAATTCTTATATTTCTTTACTTTTATTAATGATAAAAATGTTATTTTATAAATTTTTTTAAGTCTCAACCCTAAATAGTAAATAGCACCTTTCTCAAAGACTTTTTTGTGGGACTTTACCTTTTCAAGTCTCAACTTATCTACAAGTCTCATCATTTTTCAATCTCCTTAAACAAACAACAAACTTTATATTATTTTACCACAAAATCTCAATCTCCTACCTCAATTCCCTCTTACCAAATACCCCCTTAATTTTTTTTATAAAAAGTGCCTAAGGAACGTGCCCCCAAGGCCCCCTACTAAAACCCACTCACTCAGACGGTTTATATAAGCAGTTTATTAATAAGAAAAAAATTTTAAAAAAATACAGTTACTTTCTTATGAGACGACCTTAGTTGTGCAACTAGCCCAGGCCTAATCATTTTTTAAAAATATTCTGACATACTAATTTTAAGACTTAAAAGTACAATTTCAAGACTTTAAAATTCAATTTTAAGACTTAAAAGGTCAATTTTAAAGTTTTTAATATCTACTTTAATATTTGAGTCATCCTATTTTAAAGTTGAAATGAGAATTTAATGTCTTGAAATTGGTCTTTTAAGTCTTAAAATTGGTTTTTTAACTATTGAAATTTACCTTTTAAGCCTTAAAACTGTCAAATTTCATGACTTAAACTGTCAATTTCAAATCCTTGAAATTGGTCTTTTAAGTCATTAAATTGGTCTTTTAACTTTTGAAATTGACATTTTAATTTGTGAATTTGGTAAAAAAAATATATACAATTGTGTCGGCCTAATAAGATGCGTCTCACACGTGAGACGGTCTCACCCAAGTTTTTGTGAAAAAGTAATGAAATCTAGATTAACAATTGTACAAAAAGGCAATTTTTTTAAGAAAATAGTTTGAGTTGACCAAATTAAATTCATCTACGGTGAAACGATCTCAATAAAGAATTAGTAAACCTCAATACATGTCTTCAAACCAAACCATAAAATACAGATTTTAAGTCTTAAAATATTAATTTCAATACTTAAAAGGTCAAATCCAAGATAACGTTGAAATTGGTCTTTCTAAGCCGTTTGGTCATTTAAATTTTGAAATTAAAAATTTATTTTAAAAAATAATAATACAAATTTTAGAATTAAAATTAAATTGACTTTAAGTCTTGAACTTGGTTTTAAAATTTTACATTTGGCCATTTAAGTGTTTATTTTGATCTACTAATTCTTAAATTTAGTATAAAGTATTAAAAATTCTTGTTTTTTTGTTCTTTTATTTTTGTTCTTGTTCTTGTTCTTCTTATTATTATTATTATTATTATTATTATTATTATTATTATTATTATTATTATTATTATTTACATTTTATGCAATATTAAGTATATTTATGATGTAAGAATTTTTTGAATTATTATGTCGTATTTCCGTATTCTTATCCAATGATAAGACGATATCCATGCATCTTAAAATTGTCGTACCTAAAATTTTCATATCAAGCATACCAAGAAAAAGTATTGGGAAAGTGAAAACTTCCAAAAGAAGTACGAGAAGTTGATTAAAATTCAAATATTGCAAATAAATTGGACCTATTAACTAAATTTATTGGTTGGTTTGACTAGTTGAAAGTATGATGACCAGAGAACTATTTAAGCTAGTTGTTTAAATAAGTCAAGCAAATGTTAGGAAAAAATTATTTATTAGTGGTTGGGTGTTTATTAGAGAAAATACAGGCAAAAAGCTAAAATCAAATGTAAAATGCTTATACGAATAAATTTTTGATTATAGTTTAATAGTTATTTATTAAATATTTTTTTTAATTGTTTGACCAATCAAAATCTAAAAATCAACTAAAAAACCAATAAAAAATCTAATTTGGTAAACACCCCCACATGATGTTGTAAAAAGAGAAAAATTTAAGATTGAATGAACATGATGTTTTGACTGCAGATTGCAGAATCTAAAACTGAATAGCAGGGTACAACAAACCTAAACAGATTAATGATTATGTTACAGTAGGTAATATAGAGTTATATACAGATGCCTTCTCACTCCAGAGGCTGAAAAATAAAACATTACCAAAATACAGAACAAAAAAAAATGAATTATCACTATGCTGATACGTATCGACGACTCCACAAAATCCAGCACGAACACAATTCCTGATTTCGTCTGCTTACTATGTGAGACTTAGCGAAGAACGATGAAGCTCATTGACTCTTAAAAGAACTATTACTTCCTAGGTCAGAAGTTCTACAATTGGTACTAAAAACATGTGTAAAACGAATGTGCTTGTTTACCGATCGTCCAATGAGTAGAGCCAAGCAACCCGGAAAAAAACAAATCTCTCAAAATAAAACATGCCCGGCATCATGTTTGTCATTCCAGAATAGAATCTGCAAATAACCGGAAATTTCTTAGGCTTGAGTGTTGGAAAGAAAACTGAGTTGGCCATAGAAATGAACATATATGAAAGGACAAAGATAGAAAAAGTAAGCAAATTGATATTAATGGCAGGACGAAAAAACATATTACAAGCTATATAAGAGGCTTGTTCTCTCCTAAGAGTCCAAACTCATTACGATATTACACTCATTTTTATCGCCTCCGTTCCTCTATTTATATACTACTACATGTTTAGACCGTCCTAACAAACTCTAGGTTTCTAATAGACTCTGATAACTTATTTAGGAATTTAATTCCTATTATTGTGCTTATATCCTCTTCTTGATAGTATTATGTTTCCCTAATGACTAAGATGCTCGTTTCCATTTGTGTAGACTCTCGGCTAGGTAATGCCAGTCATAACAGAATAGCCACAAAAAGAGCAAGGGATTTTATTGGAAATACTTCACATGTGAGACAAGATAACACATCGATAAAATAGTGGGCTGTTAACCTCCATATATATTGGGTGAGCTAATCTTCCTACTACCATATGGTTCTAGGAAACAATGAACCTCACCAAGTGCGTGTGCAAGTCAACGCTCTTAACCCGTGGGTTTGTGGGCCTGAGCCTACGGGTGTCCCGTGTCCACACAAATGGGCCACGGTGAGATTACGTGACGAATTGTACGGCCTAATAAATATTAGGTGGGATATAGGTCTCAAATTCATTCAACTTTTTTGGGTAGTAAAGTAGTGTTTAAATATACCTTAGTAAGTCCTGTAATTCAATTAATCAGTTAAGTCATCATCAAGGAAATCAAGATCAGCATCATCATCAGTTGCTGGACCGGCATTAGGATGGACTTCCAAAGGTTCCACATCTGCCAGTGTCACCATTTCTAAAGATCCCCTCCTCATATCCGAGTTACCATCGTCATAATCAAGTATATCGTAGTTGTATCCATCTTCATGGTCAAATATATCCTGCTGAGGAGAAATCAGAAGTCCAACTAATCTGCATTTGTTAAGCAACCTCCCCCTAATGACATATTATATCAAACCACCCACAAGAGTCGACAGCTATGCAGGAAATAACAAGAGGGAGGGGGCAATGGCTTGGTCTTAAGTATCTATTTATAATTTATAGGCGCAAAAAGATACCTCATCATCTTGAATAGCATGTCTGCCAGCTTCTACAACCCAGTCATCAAGTAAACCTTCTAGAAGAGCACTATCAAGTGACATCAACTCATTCGCCTGTCTTATTTGGCGCTCTCTAAGTCTCAAGTTGTAGTGAACGTAAACAAAATCAGTTAATTTCTTGCGAGCTAAATTGTTTTGACTTTCACAATGGATTTGATCATATACACTCCAATTGTGTTCGCAACCAAACGAAGAGCATGTTTGACTTAGTATGCGTACAGCTAAGCACTGCAATTCCAAACAATTTATACCATGTTGCTGCCACCACACACCTGATGAGGCGAAACTGAGTCAGAACCTTTACAAAAATGTTAACCCAATCAAGTCACAAAAAGGAGCAGGTCTTTCTTAAAAGTGATGTTTGTCACAAAATGAACACAGGTCAAAATGTTCTCTACTAATAATTCTTCTCACCTGGATCAAGCTCAGTTCTTGTACTGATTGCCAATTCAGTCCCGAAATCAGCTTTAGCCGATACAAAGTCAGAGATCTGTTACGGGAAGAATCAGGTACTAAACTTTTCCCCAATATGAGAAATTAGTATGCGAATAATTACCTGCATGGATGCAGCAACCTGTCTACCTCTATCTGACTCAAGCCGAACGATGCATTCATTTAATCCACGGACCACCTCCGGATTCTGTGTTAATGGAGCAAAAAAAACTAAATCAGACTAGAAACAATAAAATTTACAGTAAATGAGAGTTGTAGTGATCCTACCGCTTGATAATCTGGTCGATATCTATAGGCTGGATTTAAAGAGTATGCAGCGACACATAATGAATGATGAAATAATGAACTCAAATGGCTGTCAATCACACTCCAAAAAGGACCATATTTATCAGCATCCTCACCATGCATGCTTTTAATAGCAAGTTTTGCCCTTAACAGGTCACTATATACATATGGCAAAGACAGGTTACTGTTGCTGTCAACCTTATGCAGTGCTTGCAGAACTGGTTCCACTGATTTCAAAACATGCTGCATTTTCTTCCAAAATGAAGCATTTAGTACAATTTTCTCCACTTCCTTGCCTTCTTCTGATCTGGAATACCGACATAAAAGCCATTTGCTTGATTGGAACATTCTCTTAAGACTTATCCTATGGTCAAATACACCTTGTAAACTAATGAAGTTAGCAGCATATTTAGTAATAGCAGGTCTAAGAATGTCCTGCCTGCCAGTAAATTCCTTCTTCATCAGATTCAACAGCCATGTACGGTTGTAGATGAACTTTGTCACCTTCTGGGCTTTCTCTATACATTCACCGACAATCTTTATCTTCAAAAAATCTTCAAGTACTCTATCTATACTATAGGCAACACACGGAGTCCAAAATAGAGTTTTTCTTTTGTCTTCAAGCATCTTTCCAGCAGCCTTATAATTAGGAGTATTCTGAGTGACTACCTACATCATATAACAGCACAAATATGTGAGTATGGGCCAAATAGAAAATTCCGTAAGTCCGTAGCTGAAAATATTTGTTAACAAGAGAAATGAATATAAGTCACATAAATACCTGAACAACATTTTCCTCACCAATTTCCTCCACCACTTGATCAAGTAACTTGAACAAACTAGAAGGATCATCTACTACGTCAGTGGCATCAACTAAATAAACAAAGTACACACCACGAGGACAGGACACTAAAAAATTAATTAGTATCCTACCCTGTGAATTTTTCCAACTATCTGCCATAATAGAACAACCAGTAACCGCCCAGCATGTCCTATACTCGACAAGATAGCTTTTGACTGTTGACAGTTCGTCGTGTAGAAATCTACCAGATATCTGCCGACTTGAAGGACCTGTAAGACCCGGACCATAATGACCAACAAGTTCCAACATCTTCTGGAAAGAAAGGGAGTTGGCTACTTGCATTGGGATCCCCGCATAATAGAAGAACTCACTAATAGCTGAAAGTACTTCCTTGCGGTTCTTTTTGTTTGAACCACAGCTTCCTTGCTTATAAGTCAGTGGCATATGACGCATTGAAGTCTTCAAGACCGATGAATTTAGCCTCGACTTTTTCAAGTACATCTCTGAACTACTTCCTGAAGAGATTCCACCATGTCCCCTCCTGAAATCTTTGCTCTGTCTCATATCTCCAATAACAACCTTATCATTACTCAAGTGATGCAAAACATCTTCTGGCTCATCTTCTTCAGGTTCATTATCTGAATGCATAAAAAAGGTTGGTGCTTCTTTGGTATTTGGTCTTCTGTGCCTTCTTCCTGTGCGATGCCATTTCATATTATCCTTTATCTTCAAGTATACTTCATCTGGAGCATTTTTACAGGGAGCAACTTCTCCTGGAATTCTAGCCAAGTGTTGTTTAAATCTATTGATGCCTCCACTGACTATTTTTCCACAGTAATTGCACTTCACCTTTTTCTTTCTCTCATCTTGAGCAATCCCATGCTCCCAACCAGGGTCAACATATCCCAATGAGCGAAGAGGAGTCAAATTCAAAAAGAAACTCTTATCATTCATCACTTTTTTCCCTTTTCTTTTATACTCCATAGTCTCCATTGCATCATCATCATCGTCGTCATCATGAGACTGAAAATTCAGATACGCCTGCTCATCATTTTCAGACAGTTTTTGCTTCTTGTTGGATCGACAACCTTCCAAATTCTCTCTCATTTTCAAATATACATCTTCTGGAGCCCTTTCACAGTATGTTACTTCTCCAGAGACTCGAGCCAAGTGTTGCTTTAATCTATATATACCTCCACTAACAACTTTCCCACAATAGTTGCACTTGACCTTTTTCTTCTTCTCATCTTGGGCAGTCCCATGCTCCCAGCCAGGGTCAATGTATCCCGCCGGACGGAGTGGAGTCATCTCTCCCATTATATTGTAGACCAAGCATATATCTTAACTACAACAAACAAGATAACAATTCACAACATTAATGAACAAAACAAGATAAACATTTCCATTATGAACAAAACAAGATAAACATTTGCCATTATAAAAAAAAAAAAACAGATAAACATTTGTACCATCACTGAACAGCACAAGATCATGCAAAATTTGATCAAATGAAGAGAGAACAACACTGTGTATATTACCCTCATTATGTAGGAGAATGGTGACTGACATCCATCAATGCATCACAAATGAAGAAAATAGTTATAAAAAGTAGAGACTTTATGGTAATTGAAGATAGCTTGAATTTTATTCGGAATATTTCACATTAACTATCTATCTTCACAAAGTTTGGAGTTTGAACATCATATTTTCACATAAGATAAAACATATGATTCCAAAAGTTTACTGTAATTTTGAATCTCAATGAGACATTACAATACTGCACTTAAAAGAATCGGACTCTTAACAAGGGAAAACAAGGTCGCTTAATCAGTGGGGCTGAAAAACAGAGTGATGGAGGTCGTTCCGAGTTGAGCCTTAGTCCATTAATCAATGAATATCTACTACTCCACATTCACAGTACAATAGCTTAGAAGTGCATAACATATCTATAATCTAATGAATATTTCAAGCATAGGAACTCAGCTCCTCAAAGGCAAAAGAAACCCAGCCAACTTGTGGCATAAGAGCAACAAACATCTCCTTATCTGTCAGCAGTTCAACTTCTCCTAAATCTACACAATAACATATACAACCAACTTAGGAAAAATCATGCCATACTCCATATTCTAGAATCTACAAGACCTGTGGAATCCTGCATAGCATATTGTAATTTCACCGGGACAATCAGCAGTCATTTCCACATCAAAGTTAACTAGGGCAGCCTCCATATTTCATCCAAGATGCCCAACGTAAAGCTTTTAAAACATAGAAAGAACAAAAAATATAATAGCAAGGTGATCGCATCCCGAAAGAAAAAAAAAATTCATTATTCCATTAAAAACATATTCACCAACCCCATCCGTAATCTGAATACTCTCATAGCTACATTTTCTAGTGCTTTCTAGGGATTATCTTATTCAGAAAATTTAGATAATGTGATGAGGCTATGAAACTCTATTTCCAAGAATCAGGTCTTGTCTTAGTTGGAACAAGTACCACTTTTCTCATGTAAAGTCTTGGGTTTGGTATTTTCCCCTCCCCTTCTTCCCCTCCCCTTCCCTCACCCTACCTTGTAGTAAAAAAAAAACTCTATTCCCAAAATCAATCCTTTTTGTATTTTCATATTCATATATCATGACCAGGAAGACTACTGTCACTGGGAGACTAAGCAATGTGAAATCAATTCATTCAATGCAACCAATAACAGGAATTAAAATCAAAGTAGTTACTTTTCATGTTCCAATTCCATGATTACCCTATTTTATACACTTTTCTTCATTTTTGGTTTTAAAAACACATTCCTTCACTTTTCACCTTAAATACATGCATCTGACGAAAAGATGTATCGGCTCGGTGTAAGAAACGCATTCCTTCTTTTCACAGTTCATAGAAGAACTACAAGAAACAAGAACTAAAATTATACCAAAATGGACGAAAATTGTACCAAAATCGGAAAAATTTTTGCAAATATCTAAATGAGATCACAGTTCATAATTCCTAACTTTTCCAAAGCTATAACAATAACTCAACGAAATAATACCATCAAATATGATCGTAACAGCAAAACTGCAGAATTATACCAAAATTCGCCTTTTGTCAAATTTGTTGATCAGAAGACTGAAGCTGCAAACATTAAATTGCAAAAATGGACCAAAATTAAGGGAAATTGAGAAATTTCGGGAAGAATAAGGTATGAATCGGCGTCGAACGATTTAAATCAACGAGTCAAGAAACTCGTGAGGCTGAGGCGTGACTAGTGGTAAAAAAAACTAGGGTTTGAGCGGAAGCGTTCGAGGAAAGGGATTCGATCGCTGGGTTGACTCATTAACGAAACGCCAGCCGATGAAGGGATAAATCCGAGTGCACAGTTAGCATCATTGTTGACGCGCGCGTTCAATGCGTGAGAGTTTCGGACTCAGTGAGTCAAACACTTTGAGTGTCTCTTATCTAGGGAAGGCCCACGTTAAAGGCCCGACTTGAGTCGACCTCAATTGGGTCACCTCAAACTCCTTAAAATAAGTGTGAATTCAAATTTTATTTTATTTTTTTATGTTTTCTTATTAATAGACTGCTTGTGTGGGCTCATCTCACGGTGAGACGGTCTCATACAAAACTTGTTGTAATTCACTATGCAAGTAACCTTTATTGACAGTTCCTCATGTGAAACAGATAAGGTTGGATCGAGTCACATTCGAGTTATAGATAAATGAGCCATAAATTCTTTGACCTGAATTAACTCGTTTAGTTAATGGAGTTAATTCTTTGATCTGAACTAACTCATTTTGTTAATGGAGTTAAAAATCACAGTCAACCTAATTTTGATTCAATCAACTCGTTAAAAAATTTAAGTTTTTATTTCAGGGTTTTAAATATTGATAAATCATATTTTATGCCTTAATTTTAAACTTTAAATTTATGAGTTATTTATTTTGTATTTATTATGAAAAAATAGGAAAATATTAAATGAACTAAGTTAATGTTATGATAATTGATTTGACTCGAAATTCTTTTGTATAATTAATTGAGTTATACAAGTTTATTTTAGGTTTAAAATTTAACCTTAACTTAACCCAATTAATAAACATCGGGTCAGGTCAACCTATTTAATTAACTAGGTAGAAAATCTCACTCCAATCCTACTTATTTCAGGTTAGATTTATGTAAGATTAGCAAGTTGGGTCAGCTTTTTCTGGACCTACTTACTCCAATGAGACGTTACTCAGTTAAAGTACCTTTCAAAATGAGCGTATAATCTCATAATTTGTGATAGTTGTGTTCTTATATGTTTTTGTAGGACAATTAATTAAGAACTTAATCCCCTGATTTGTATTTAATCAGAAATTAAGTGTTGGTGGTAGCTTGTCTTTGCTATCTTGCCAAGCTGTACAGTAAGATCGTTTGAGAAGATGGTTGTTCCTGTAAAATGCAACAAGGGGTTAGTAGGGCCTGAAATGTTTTTCCGGGGACCCACTCTGACACCCAAGTCAGTAACAGTTTGAGACAGATTGCCTAATAGGTCCTTCCATGAGCACTGTGGTTACAAGGTGGATTACTACTTAGAACTTATTTTGACGTGAGGTCTTTTGTGATTAATATCTGACAAATGTACTTTTGCGGATTATTTATGACAATAGGAGCTACCTTCTTAGATTTATGATTGTGCAATGACAATGCTTATTTGAAAATCAATGTAGGTCTTTGAAAATCAGATGTAATAACTCCTTTGCAATAAATTACTTAGAGCTCTTTGTTTCTCTCTTAGTAGCAGTTGTTAGTTAAAAATTAATTACCTCATTTTTGAGCTCTTTAATGTGTATTTATAGTCTATCATTGTGCATGTAGAACATTCCTCTGTTATTTCAACAATCCGCAAAATTCCTTTGCATGCCACTGTAGTTGTATTACTGATATACGTTCAATGCTCCTTCAATCATCCCAGATAAATATTGTCAGATTACCCTCTAAACTTACTAATTCCTCCCAGATTAGTATTAAATTAATTTTTCCAGATAATTTTCTGTCATAATTGTCTCTGATTAATATCTTACGTATACAAGTTGGATCGTTTAATATATGTATGAGGCGCGTAACACGAACTCATACAACAACTTGGACCTTATCGATTATGCTAGTTTGTATTTGGTTGATAAAGTTGAAGTTTCTTACTATTACATGATTACTAATGTTGTAGTGTGGATTATTTTAGTTTGAAAATAGTTTAGAAAATTCCTGAAAGTAGGAGAGGTATTTTAACCATAGACAGACTCATAATTTTTTTATAGATTTGAAGAGGATTGAAGTTAGGAGTGTACATAAACACCGGATTCGAAATATCGATATTCGGTTTTCGAAATCGGATAATTTACACGTTTTTTGCAAATTGGATAATCCGGATTACATATTTTTGAAAACTGGATGTCCGGTATTCGTTTTTATTTATTTTTTGTTTTTTTTTCTACAAGCTAACCTTGAGTTGAACCTTAATATAATTATTCTCTCCTGGATTTTTTTTTTTATGATTGTCCTTACTTAAACCAATGAGCAATAATATTATTCTTTAATTTTTTTTTAATTTGTTTCCATCACTAATTAAGCTATATATTTTCAGAGAGTTAGTATTTGAATTTTATATAAAAAAGTTTTCCAAAACAAAAGTAGAGACAAAAAACGTATGGTTGAACGAAAAAAAAGACAAAAAAATAATTAAAAAAAACATTCTAATAAAACCGGGTATCCTGATCCGACCAGGATTAAATCGGGTATCTGAAATCCGGATACCCGGTTTAATTCGAGTAGGAATCGAATCGCATTTTTAGGTATTTGAAATACCGGATTTTCGGATCCGAGTCTATCTTAGGTTAGTATTATTGTTTTCTTAGGTTAGTTTCTGAATTTATTGATATTCTTGGATGTGATTTTTAATTAAAACATGTACCCTAAAGAAACCCGCAATTTCAATATAATAATTCTTGTAATTAGTTCATTTTAACTTTTGTTAAATGAAAAAATCACAATTTTGTAAAATTGCTATCTTTATATTATTCGGTCTCCTGAACGTCTCTCAGGTCCAACCCATTAAATCTTAATGTTCACTTATTGTATCATTAGTGTCTACTTACATTATACTTAATGTTTACTTACAATATACTTATTGTCCACGGAAAAAGTACTTAAAATACCTACTTATAATATTTTTAATGCCTAGCGAGAAACTTAGTCTACTAGTGTAACAGGAGCGGCAATTTCGATATATAATTAATATTTAATAATAATTAATACAAGAATATTGCGGAAGTCTCAAAATGCCGAACTGTTAAAAACTTTAAATTATAAAAACTGAAATTGTTTAAAACAAAAGTAAATATTATATCTGATAAGAAATATTGTTTGCTAAAAATGGAAAAAATACATCATCATCAAGTCATCAATAAAGATACAAAAAGCAGCTAAGTTCTCGATAAATAGTAATTGCTGCGGCCTAGATCGGAACCTGAATTAAATCCTGCAAAATGCTGTCATCTATGATATGGATGACAGCCGATTAATCAGTCAACGCTTAACGCTGAGCATAACTTCCTATCTAGCTCAAAATACGAAAATTATACGCTACATTTACAAAATAATAATTTAAGTACGAACTTATAATTAATTGATATCATCGTATACTTTTACCATATTCTTTTTCTGTTCCATACTTTTAAGTCATTAAGATAGCATTCTCAATCCTGACAGAAGTATGTTACTGTCACTTATACAATTCGGTAATCTTAACACTTTAGTAAGTTCATTTGGTTAATACTCATAACCGTACCATGCATCATAGCATCAACACTAATCAAGTTTATCACTGATCAACAAGCGCATCAAATATGACACCTGATATATGTAAGGGTCTGGTTAGGTGAGGACCGTAGTCCTAAACCCTAACTGTGGTGGGAGTCGTCACCCCTCCAATACAATTTATGCTCGAGCTCTACAAGATAGGTAGCTAACCCCCTGTCTTACACCGCATTTTATGTGCCGGCCAACACGTGCGCCGGAATTTAACATGTCGGTCCATGGTTCGACATTACCTTACTATCAAGGTCATTCAATCAATATTCATTCACACAAGTACATCACATTTTTATTACTACAATTTGACAACTTAGGTGATAACCTTTTTTATTTAATAAAATTCCAAATCATAACGTAAAATTAACCTTTATGTCTTTATACATTCATTATTAAATTTTTACACATTAAATTTTATTTATAACTTTATTTTTTAATAGCTCGCTAAATTTACACTAATAACTTAATATTCTATCAATAGTCTCCAAATTAATATTTTCCACAAGTAGCTACTAAAATCTATTTCTCTTTAAATAAGTTCCCAAAATCAACATTTTCAACTTTACAATAAATAAAACTTTATTTTCTTCAAAAAAATCAAATATTCTAATTAAAATGCAAGTTAAAATTGCATCATTTGGATAAGTTTCCAAAATTCTACAAGTTCACCAAAAATTAATGTTTCAAGTTCAGAAAAATAAGTAAACTTATTAGGTTTGCAAAAATCAACATTCTAGTTGTAAAACAAATAAAACTTATAATTTCACAAAAATCAATATTTCTAGTTTTAAAACAAGTCAAACTTATAATTTTCACAAAAATTAATATTTCTAATTATAAAACAAGTAAAACTTGTAATCCCACAAAATCAATATTTCACACATAGTTTTAGCGGCAAGTATACTAAAAATATTTTTACATCATTTTACATAAAATTTGGTCAAATAGCTAGCAAATAAAATATTTTGTACTAAATAGTGATTAATAGTTACTTTTATTATGAAATCTCATATATTCAAGAAAAACACTTCAATATATAATAACTTATAAAAATTTCTCAAAAATTTCTTTTTAAATTGTTATCTTATTATTATCACAAAAATAGTTGTAATAATTTAAAATAGTAAATTAAACTCTTTTTTTCTATTATATGATAGTGGTCGAATGGCTTAAGAGTGTTTTGGGCCTTTTTCACATAAAAAGAACGACTTAATTTAATTTATCATACTAAATCCTAGATTTAAATAATTAACATAACCACTTACAAAAATAAAAACTTTACGCAATAACATAGAAATTTACTATATAACTTTAAGGATAAACTTAAATCTCAAAATAAAGTATAATAACAATATTTTTAATATAATCATACCGAGTAAAATACGTTCATAAAATAACTTACTATCTTATAAACTAGTTTAAAGGCTAACATAAACATATTAATAAAAATTCTAACATAAAAAAATAATAACAGTCCTAATGTAACACTTAACTCATAAACATACTAGCACTAGTTAGTAACATAAATCATACTTAATATCACTAGAATATAATTTTGCACCCAACTTCCTAAACTTGTTCAAAGATTATTAAATTAACATACTAAAAATACTTTTAGCATACACATACTTAATATAATCTTGATCATAATTTCATTAAACTAACTTCCTACTAAAACATATCAACATATTTCATACTTTGCATATTATAAAGTAAATATAATGTAAAATTCCACAAAAAGAGTAGGGTAAGAAGTTATACCATACTAACACCAAGGATTAGTACTAAGTACTAATTAGGAAAATAATAAGAAATAAGTCCCTCCAAAATAGATAATAATGCTTCAGAGATAATCAATCCAAACTCCCAAAATAATGATGATCTTCTAAGCTCCCAAAATAATTAAATCCAAACTCCAAAAATAATATACATTAAATACCCAAAGTAATAACCCAATAATGCTCCATAATAATGGTGATTTAGCTAAATAAAGAGTGTTCTAAGCTCCATCTTTTTGAATTTCTTCAACTAATAATAAAGGTATCAAGGTAATAAGATTTAAATGAAGTGAAAATATAAGAAAGAATGTTAAAAAGATTTGATGATGGTGGTGTAAGCGATCTCATGGCTAAGGGGGTATTTACAATGGGTTTGGGCAACTTTGTAGTTCATTAGATTGTATGAAAAAGTATCTTAGGAGTATAGAAGAAGGTTAACTTGTGTAAGTGATTTAGCGTGTGTAAGTGAATGTGTAAGAGTTAGAGTGTGTAAGTGAATGTGTAAGAGTTAGAGTGTGTAAGTGAATGTGTAAGAGTTAGAGTGTGTAAGTGAATGTGTAAGAGTTAGAGTGTGTAAGTGAATGTGTGAATGTGTGAATGTGTAAGAGTTTGGAGTGTAGAAGAAGGTTAGCTTGTATAAGGAAATTGTGATAATTTGTGTTAGTAATGAACATCATGGGTTACTATAGAAAGGATTTTGGTTCATCAAATTTTTGTTCTAGTATGTACAAGTAAATATACTTTAAAATAATGAGTAAATTTGATAATGAAAATCTGTAGTTTACTTAGAAAATTTTTCTTAAACTATACTTAAAGTTAATAATAAAAATACAACTCATTTTTATATATAAAATAATTAAATCAAGTTATAAGGTTAAAATAATAAGTAGTAATGTTAGTTTAAGGAAGAAAAATAAAACGTAACGTTTTACAAAACCGTGAATATAATAATAAAATTTTACTTTTCGTACTATGAAATAATAAAATAATATTTTAGTGCTTATAAAAAGATTTTAAACAAATAATATTTTTTAAGTTTAATATTTGAAAGAAATTACAAAATCGGAAAAGGTTTAGGAATTAAAGATGGTTTGAAATGGATAACCAAAGGATTAGAGATTTAAATTGAAAATTGGGAATAATTAATCAGAAGATTATGATTAAGAATTTTGAGTCTATTACAACTAGCCTACATATCATATCCTTACAGTATTTTTAATGCCTACTTACAATATACGTAATGCCAACCGAGTAAGTACTTACAATATTCTAAATACCTACCAAAAATTTACTTTATATTTTCCTTTTTGGGCTAGCCCAATTAGAGATGGTCTCTTACAATAATTTGTGTTATAATATGGTGGTTAGGGCTGAAAGTTCGGTTTTGGTTTGATTTTCACTTAAAATCAAATCAAACTAAATTTGATTAGTTTTTAATTTTCAATCTACATCCAAAATAAATTTGGCCACAATTCAAATCAAATCAATTCAGTTTAAAATTTTTTTGTTCAATCTAAACCAAATTTACTCCTTCAAATTAAACAAATCTAAATTACAAATTGAATTTTTAAAAAATTAAATAAATTTAAAAGTCATAGTAGTAAAAGTAGGAATATAAAAATGAAACTTGAATTGTAGGATTAAAGGTTTATCTTTTGTTTGTAAGAACGCTTAAGTTTTTTTTATTATTGCCTTCTAAAGTGAAATTAAATTCTAATTTTAATCGAATTTGAAATTTCGGTTTTCGGTTTTAAGTGAACTCAAACCTAATCCAAACCAATATATTTCGGTTTAGAAATTTCTAATCCAAATTCAAACAAATTTATGAAAAGTCCAAACTATATTTCTTATTTAGCCTGTAAAGAAGTTTCCATTTATCATTTTTGGATTTTCACTTTATATTCCAATAAGGAATCTTTCTATTTATATCACAAATTTTGGACAAAATTAACATTATTCATCCTCATTTTAATATTTCAATAATGCTTATGATTTCTTCATATCTTCCACTAATTTCATTTTAATATTTTTGTATTGCTTATGGTCTCTACAAGGCCACAAGTTTCCCACTAACTTTATAAACATATTTTTTTATTATAGTTGTGGTCTTCTTATTTTTTCTAATAATTTTTATTTCATATTCTTTTAATATTTAGGGTTCTCACTTTTTCTTCATCCAATTTTATTATTCGATAAAATGATATATTCACTCACTAAAAAATTTTATTTTTCTAATTTCTATGAACATCCATTTGAAAAATTAGCACAATTAGTTGTAAGTATAACAACACACAAAATACAAATGGGAAAGCTAGAGAGAAGCGTGCAGAGGAGACACCTCATGGCCTAGTCTATGCCACGTTCTCTACATGCACTTATGTAGTCAAATTATAGGAGTATATATATATATAGTCATCATCAAATATGATTAATAGTTAATTTAATTTGATCTAATTATAGAAAAACGAAAAAAAAAATTAAAAATACAAATAGGTGTAGAATTTCTTTTAGAGAAAGAAAATGCCAGGAATAACAATTGGAGATACAGTGCCAAATCTTGAAGTGGAGACAACTCATGGCAAATTTAAGCTCCATCACTACTTTGCCAATGGATGGACTATTCTCTTCTCCCATCCAGGTTTATTTTGCATCTTTTGCTATTTTAGTCTGTCGTATTTATTTTATATTATTTTTATTATGAACAATAACTCATGCTTTTTTATTCTCATTTTAATTGCTTTTTTTTTTATTTATTATCAAATATATTTTTTTTTCTTAAAAAAACTTTATTTTCTTCTTGATTTTAATTTAAAGGGACGGGTAGTAATAAAGTATTTTTTAAATGGAGAAAAAAATACACAATATTTATTAAGGTGATATGTATTTTATATTTATTATGAATTATGATTTAAGAGTCAATAAACAAGTAATTAAGTTAAATTAATTAAATTAAAAGGAAATGTGAACCGATATTAACTATATTTATGGCCTCTTAATTAATCTACTGGTTATACATGCCTAGAAACACTTCTGGATAATTGGACTTGACCCAATGGTGAATAGTTAGTAGTAGCTTTTATCTAGGATAAAATTAATAAGGGTCAGATGTACGTAATTTTTAACTAAAAAGAGATTATTTTCGATTAATGAAAAAGAGATTATTTTCGATTAATGGTATTTGTAACATAAATAAAAATATACGTGATTTAGTGAATATTTTTTTTTTGTCTTATCTATTATAATATAATATAAAACTCACAAATTTTTGTATGAAATAGAAACTTTTAGCTTATAGATCGGTACCGGTAAGGAACGATGGGATAACAAAGGTGATTAGAGTATATTTGAAAGATGGTTTTGGATTTGTGTATATATTGAAGTTGTAGTGTCTGTATTGACATTTAGTAAGTGTGTAGTAAATTTGATTATATTGATTATTTTGGACTTTCATGGTTAGTTGTATGATTATTTTAGACTCTGGTTTAGATGTTTGGATTTAGATAGTTGATACAGTTATGTTTTAGATCTCGTGACCCTCTTCACGAGATATGATTTGAGAATCGAGTTCTTTGGGTGAGTACACCATGTGATGACCCGTACTACTTGGTCAAACAGTAAGCCGAGTTGTTACACACCCTCGTACAACAAGATGAGCTGTATAAATTTTGTAATGAAAAGAATAAATAGAATGGAGTATGTTTGAATGTTTCAGGTGACTTCACACCAGTATGTACGACTGAACTAGGAGCCATGGCAGCTTATACCGAGGAGTTTAAGAAAAGAGGAGTCAAGCTTTTGGGTCTTTCTTGCGATGATATTGCATCTCATAATGAGTGGATCAAAGACGTTGAAGCCTACTCTGTCAGTTATTTTTTCTTTTATTAATTATATAAGTATTTTTACGGTTCGTTCAGTTAACGTTGCAGGCTAATCTGATTAGCCTTAATCGGGTTATGAGAATGATTTATAGAGTAAATTATGTATGGTTAAGGAACCATCTCAACTCTTAAAGCAAGTTAAAGCTTAAGCAAGTTAAAGCTTAAGTTAATGGATGAAGGCCCATTTGTAAATTATGTGGGAGTCGCCACTTCATGTGAGAGCCCGTTGGGCTAAAAGTGTAGATGTGACACAAATCCTTATAACATTGAATATTTCATTTCAAATGAGGGTTTTTGAGATTCAGATTCGTAATCTCTTGTTACGCTGGCTTTTGATATCATGTCAAGGAACCAACTCAATTAAAAGCTAGCTTAAGCAGATGGTTGTGGCCTCAGAATATATTATATACCCTAACATGTATCATGTTATTTTCATGGCAATAAAAATTTGATCATTAAAATGTTTTTTGTCATAATTTTCCACTAACATTTAATACTCCTATCACATTTTTAAATTTTTAAATGGTAAAGTATTGGAATGAAGTTGAAAATGAGATTCTTGAAATAGAATAAGATGATCATTAGATTAGAGAATTTCTTACTAAAATTACATTTAAGATTTCATAGCTATTCCCATCATTTAGTATTGATTAACAAATGGACCATTAGTCGTACATTTTCTTTATACACAATGTTTCAATTTATTTGTTATTATATTACTATTTTTGGCTAATTATAATTATGTAAATGTCTATACTGTCATGTACGTTTTTTTCTAGCATATACATCATTAGTTTTTAGACTTATTTTTCTTACGGGTTATAATAATTTTTTTAAAAAAATATATTAATTTTTAATTAATGTGCAAAATGGGTAAAACAGATTCGAAGAAGTGTAAATATTTGCATCTTTATGTTTTTCTTAAAGATTTGCATGTTTTTCGATATTCAGTTTTAAAAATCATAAAAAGTAGGCAAAATATATTTAATAATTGCAATTATTAAAATATTATGACTTTTAAATATACAACAATTCATAGTTTAATTGGGATAGAGTATATGCAATCTAATTATTGGTGTAATTTCTAGTGATAATAAAGTAAGCTTTTGATTCACTCTAGGATAGCAAGTCACCTATAACTTGGCACATGATTCATAAGCATAAATAAGAAGTACTTCATCTCAAGAGTATTTACAAAACTTTAATTTAAAATTATGTTTTAGGTTATTTATATTTACTTGAAAAAAAATTTAAATTTGTGTCACGTACAAAAAGTTATTTAAATTAATCAAAGTCAAAATTTTCTCTTTCTCATTAGTGATGTGGGATAATTTACATATTTAAAATTTCACATTTAAGTGTCCTTAAAATTTTAGCATATCCAAAGAATTAATACAAGTTTATTTTTGAAAAATTAATACAAATTATGTGCATAATTTACACGTTTCCACAAATTTTAGCAAATTTAAATTTATTTATAAAATTATAAGAACTTACACATATGTGGTTGTTTGATGGACTTGGTTAGGGAGGACACAAAGTAACGTACCCAATAATAGCAGATCCAAAACGAGAGATAATAAAACAGCTGAATATGGTGGATCCTGATGAGAAAACTCCCAATGGTCAACAACTCCCTTCACGTGCCTTACACATAATTGGTCCTAATAATATGGTACAATAACTATTCCTTTATTATTACTTTCATTTTGAAATATTTACTACTGTTACAGTCAACTCGTCACTACAAAAAATGTGCATCTTTTTACGCTCTAAAATGTTGATGCCCATGCTTATTATGATGCTTAAGTAATTCCCTACACTAAAAAGAGTGTGGGCAATAATTGTGTGGGGAAATAATATTGCCCAAGTTTCTTAAGCGTGGCTAGATAATTCCCGTACTCCTTGTGAAGGCGTTACCTTCTCTCACTCAGATCCTGCTCTCTAGCGGGATGTTATATATGATGATGATGATGATGATGATAAGTGTGGGCAATATTTGTGTGGGGAAATAATATTGCCCAAGTTTCTTAAGCGTGGTTAAATATAGCCTATTAGAAAGATGCTACTGATTTATAATTTTAATGTAAAAATTAAATTGTTTTTTTATTTTGAGTTCCACTAAAAATTTATTTGATGACACTTTATTTTTTTAGTGGCATATATAATTGTTACTATAGTTTATAGTGGTATTTACGAGAAATGTTACTATATTCTATATCGCGAAAAACTTTTATATGATTTTTTATTATGCTGCAAAAGTTCTTAATAAAATGTCACTAAATCCACTATATATACTATTAAAAATTTAAAGTAGTGATATTTAAATTAAATGTCGTTGAATATATCCTACTAAAGCAGATCATACTGTAGTGAACTTGTCGATTGTAAACGAATGTAGGTGAAGCTAAGCTTTTTATACCCGGCATCAACCGGAAGGAACATGGATGAAATTGTTAGGGCGTTAGACTCGCTACAGAAAGCGGCTAAACATAAGGTGGCGACTCCTGTTAATTGGAAACCGAACGACAAGGTTGTGATATCACCAAGCGTGAACGACGATGAAGCCAAGAAGATGTTTCCACAAGGATTTGAGACCGCTGATCTTCCTTCTAAAAAGGGATACCTTCGCTTCACGCAGGTGTAACTTTACCAATAATCACATAGCAATGTTCTTGCCTCCTAAACAACTAATAATAATGTTCGTACGAGCTAAATAGTTTTTCTTATAGTGAAGTGTAAGGAGAATATACTTGTGTTTTGTAATGTGAAACCGAACTATAAGAACAATGTTCGTGTTTTTGTAGTTGGCCCGGCTATTCACTATATACGAGTGCGCGGGTTAGTGTTTTTGTATGTACGTGTGTTGAATGTTACTATGTTAGTACTCGATGTTTGTGTTTTAGAATCAGTTGGCCATATCTTTTCTTAATAATATTATTTACTATGAATGAGTAGCAATGAGAAATATAAAACTTCTTGATCATGATCTTCTATAATAATATTATTAGCTACTCTTGTAACATATTCTTTTTTAAAAGAGACAACCTCAAAACAAAAAGTTTATATTTTTATTTTCACTTTAATTTGTATTAATTGAATTATTAACTCTATATATTTAATGCGTCTCTCGGAGAAATTGTCTTTTACAATAATTTATGTAACATTATTAATTATATATTCTCAGTTTCTTTTAAATAATTACACTTTTTTCTCAAATATAAAATAGACTAAATAAAAAGAGACAATGAAAAATTGAATACAATACCCTACCTAACAAAGGAGGTTGTTAGAATAGTCCTTATAATTTTAAGACAAAGTGGGTATACCAAATATAGATGATAGGTAAATAGTCTTTGTTTTTGTACATGCAATACAAGAAAAATAAAAGAATCTCTATATGTATTATTTTGTACATGCAATACTCTAATAGATACATTAAATATTTACTTCCTCCGTTTTGAAATACTCGCTTCATTTCTATTATGTGTATTATTTATTATTTAAGTTTATTTTATAAATTGCGATTAATGTGTGAGTAAAATTATAGTCAAGTGGGATCTTGTTTGAATCGTTTAATCACATACTTCATAATATTAACTTTTTATAATTTTTAGATTTGTATAATTCAACATACAAATAAGCTAAATTAGACACTGAAATGCGTAAAAAGTGAAATATAACAAGTTTAATACAACAAAGAAAGTATATGTTTTAACCCATAGATTAATATCTCTAATCATGTACAATAAAAAATTAAAAATTTAATATTAATAATCTTTATAATGAGACGAATCAAACAAGATCTCATTTGACTATGTTTTAACCCATAGATTAAAAACTAATCACAAATTAAAAGTAATGAATAAATAGTGTCATCTTTACAATGCTGTGACTAATTTAAAATGAAGGAAGTACTAGACGGAATACTTTGAGTTAATTTAAAATTGATCGATAATTTTTTTATTTATCTTTAAGTATTTATATATAGTAAAAGTATTTTTATTCTTCGATCATGCACTACAACTTATTACCGATCGGAAACTCTATCTACAAGTTATTGGTCATATACATATTTTATTATTGTTCATTCATATATATATGTTTGTCAATTTATAATATATCATATTATAACAAAGAAGAGTTATATTAGATTATTTTATTTTAGTCTTAAAAGATAATTTGTGTTTTCATTTTAAATTGTAAAATCAATTAGTATATGGACGTTATGTCTCCAGATGTACATTTAGTAGTAGGAAAATCTTATCAATTTATCAATCCTCGGAATATATGACGATCATATTTAATTTCATTTTGCAACTTTTTAATTTGATATTACACAGATTTGTATCCATTTTCATGCCAACATAACTTTAAATATTTTTTTGCATTTTTAATTAAATAGACAACTGTTATTATTTTTTAATACATACGACGACTATTTAATACAACTATACTAGCTGATAGTCCCTGATATTTTGAGAATAAGGTCTTATTTTAGTTAGGATAACTATTAATTTTTCAAGTAAGGTCTTTGTTTTAATTGTCGCTTAGTTCTTTCGTTTCATTAGCCTATTTTATAATAATAAAATAGTCCATCTTATTATAATCTAAATGTCTACTTGGAAAATTGGCTGCACACCAAACTGATGACGATCACATATATATGAGTTATTTTTCAACCGACATAAGTAATAAGGAGCAATGTTATCAAATAAGAAAATAAAACATTTTATTTGAATATTTAGATGATGATTATTCGCTACATTTGTTAATCTCATCCACACAATTAAACTCTCTTTTAATTCAATCCACATAATTTACTCTGCCTACTCGAAAAATTGGCTGCACACAAAACTGATGATGATCATATATATATGAGTTATTTTTCAACCGACGCAAGTAATAAGGAACAATGTTATCAAAAAAAGAAATAAAACTTTTTTATTTGAATATTTAGACGATGATTATTGGCTACGTTTTTTAAATCTCATCCATATAATTGAACTCTTTTTTAATTCCATCCCCATAATTTACACTTTCTTCTCATCTATATGTTACTCCCTCTTATTTATTCTAAGTGTCTCATTTCGTTATTGAGTCAAGTCACCCTAAATGTCTCATTTCTATTTTAGGTATATTAACTTTACCAATTTACCTTTACTAAACTTAACTTTTTCACACCTAAAAAATGGTGAAAAGTCAAATGGAACGCTTTAGGTGAATAAAAAGAAATACGAAATATCTACCTTTATCTTAAAAAACAATGTATTTTTCTTTGCTACCGATTCACTAGGACATAATAGTAAATAGTACTTCCTTCGTTCTTTTTTGTTTGTCCACTTTAAGTTTTTCCAAAAGAGAGAGAAATTTTACTTTAATTTTTAAAGTATATATTCAAGACAAAATATATTAATGTGGAATCTTGTTAGATTCGTCTTGATGTAAAAAATTTTAATATATAATTTTTATAATTTTTTATTATGCGTACTATGAGATATCGAGACTCAAAATTTATTTTAAAATACATGAAAAAGTAAAATGGACAAATAAAAAGTATGGTAAAGAGCAGTATTAAAAGGACATACTCCTAAGACATGGCCAACTAATTCTTTGTTTATTTATCTCTCTTTATACCAACTAATTAATAAAACTTCAACTTCCCCATAATTGTTTGGAACCTTTCGAGTATTATCTAAATTTAAAGTCTATACCCCTTAATAATTGGTAATTTCTTCCTTATTCCCAAACTAAATGAGAAAAGGTGCATTTGTGTTAATATTCATAGTCTGGGCTTTCATTACCATCATTACTCCTATACTTGTTCAATGGTCTTCTGTTCTTGCTCATCCTCATAAGGCAACCATCAAACCCCTCATCCATGGTATATTAATATATATGCATGATTTCTTTTCTTGTTTTCAATTTTTTTTATTTATTTATAATTATTTCATTTTGTTTGATTACATATATATAAACGGATATTAACGACATCAATTTAAGCGTTTGGTCGAGTAATCTCATTTGTTCTCGTTATAAGCCCGTATTTGGCGGTATGTATGAGGATATCATATGTTGCAATCAAACTTTTAGCCTAAAAAGCTATAAGTAAGATGTGTGATAGAATATATAATATATTTATAGTTGAGATCCAACGGGCTATAAAGTCAAACTAAATGATCATCATATGAACTTCTTTAGCTGGTGATGGGTCAAGTCTTAACGGATTTTGACTCACCCTATCCCAACTCGTCCTATTAAAATTTTGACCCTATCCAATGAGCAGTTCTAGTTATGAATAAAATGTAAAATAATATTGATCTTGAATCGGAACAATTTACCAAGAATAATTCAATATTTTATTAATTTTCTTCCAATAATTCTAACTTTTGATTAACCATGAATAATTTGAATTTTAGGGTCACTTACTCAAGAATACATTGTTGCCCAAATGATGACCAGTTTTTACAGGTTAATTGCCAAAAAAAAAAAATCAAAACTATTAAAAATTAGAAGTTAAAATCAAAAAATAAAATCACTTCATTCCTGTTTTAATTTTTAAAAATTTTTCATTTTTTTTATAATTTAATTTTATATTTATTTTTTAATTTTTTTTATGCAAAATGACTTGTTTTATAGATAAGAGGTTATCTTGGTGTATTCTTAATAAACACCCCTTATAGTTAGAATTATTTATTGTTAATCAAAAGTTGAAATTATTGTAAGAAAATCAGTAAAAATTGAATTATTCGGGACAATTTTTCCAATTAAATATTAACATATGTGCTAAATGTTTAGGAAATTACGTTGTTTGCAGATAACGCAAGTAATGAAGGATTGTTAAAACACAGAAAAATGCTGGTACTAATTGATGAAAACTATGGAAATGTAACACCATCATCTCAAAGACATATGCCTACCGTTATGATTGTCATCCCGCCTGCTCCATCACCTCGACAAAACTGGATGGGATCTAATTAGACCTAGATTCTACTAATAATTTGTCTCCGGGAGAGAATTAAACAAATTAGCGTGCTATTGTTACTGTTATTTACTGTTATTGTTATATACTCTCTCCAATTCAATTTACTTGTTTCATTTGGATTGGAGACGCAAATTAAGGATAGTGGGGAGACCACCTAAAAGTGGGTAGTTGGGGTAATTTAAGTTATTACGTCTCTTTATCTTCTTCGAATTCGGGAGACTCTTTTGGCCGTGCTCTCCTTTATGGGTATGAGTTGTCGCCGTCTTTCCCTTCCCAGATCCTGAACTTAGTTTTCTATGAGCGAGATATACTGGGTAGGATGATGATGATGATAATTGTTAAGGTGGTACTTGGGGTATTTTAAGTAGTGTAAGTGAGGGTATTTTGGTCATTACTTGTGTGAACAAAGAGTATTTAAGTAAAAAAAATCAGTGACAAAAAAGAAAATAGGACAAGTAGGGTGAAATTATCCAATAAGAAAATAGGACAAGTAAATTGAATCGGAGGAAGTATATTAGTATCTAGCAATACTTCTACGTGTAAGGGAACCAAATTTATACTGTTTGTAAAATATACAAATTTAATTACATTGCAAATTCCCTAAATTTATACTGTATGTAAAATATACAAATTTAATTACATCGCGTATTCCCCAAGTTTAGATTCTTTCATCTATATTCTTGGCTTATTTCGAGTATCTTCTAGCCATTTCTGCGTTTTAGAGTCTTCATATGATTTATAGAGCTTCGAATCGTGAACACATGGTCACTTGAATCGCCTCGAAACGAGTTTGTATGAGGAAGTTATGCTCAAAATACTAACAGGGTGTCCTTAAAGTCGAGTTGGAAGTTACGAAAATGTATAATTAATTGTTCAAGTTTGGATTTCAATTGGGTATTTATTTAATTAAATATTTAGGGTTATTTATTAGGTATTTATGTTTCTTCAAGTGAATTGGGGTTATATTGATAATTGAGTTGGTTTCAAGTTAAATTCAAATCGGGGATAATTAAATTCTGAAATTTCAGTTTAGAAAACGAATCTTTCTGTTTTGCATATTTCGGTGCATTTATGTTTGTTTCTGGGTTTCATTGTCTGCATATCATTTGTAGAGCTCTGAGTCGCGATCACATAGCCACTTGAATCGTCCTATTTGGTTTCTGTATGATTGAGTTATGCTTGTTTTAGTAAGAGGTGTCTTGAAACCATTACGAGATTTCTAATTTGGGATCAAGAGATAAGAAATTAATTGGTTAATCTTCTAATCTGGTTTTCGGGCTCATCTAAGCTTTTTATTGAGTTTATTGGGTGAAATAGAGTGGATGTTTGAGTTTATTCGGGTCGGGAGTAAATAAAATTGAAGAGTAACTCATCCATAGAAAATTTCAAATATATATATGTGGTTTCCTTCTCATAGCTTTTCTTGGAGTTGCTATTTGAGGTAGAACTCTAACCAATGATCCTCTTTAAAGTATTTAAAAGGTGTGGTGTAACTTGATTTTGAGGTCTATATAGGAGCTTTGATCAAGTTATATCATAATGTTGTGATTTTGATTGCAATGTTTGGTAAGAGTTTTTTTTAGCAAAACTATTTTGATATCTAGTATTTGATTGAGTTTAATTGTAAGTCTAAGCTTGAATTATGATTGGGATTGTTGTGTTCTTTGTCGAATTTAGAATAAGTTTTGTGTTGGTTTGATTGTGTGTGAATATTGATTCGAATTTGGGATGTTGATGTTGTCCAAATATGTCAAAATCGCAACTCACGACAAGGTAGTTTTCAGTTTTCAATCAGTTCATGTTTTGACCATATCTTCTTTATTCGAGTTCAGAATGACGCATATGGAAGCGGGAGTTCATTTTGGTCACGGTACTCGTAAATGGAATCCTAGAATGTCGCCTTATATCTTTGCAAAATGTAAAGGTATTCATATTATAAATCTTACTAGAACTGCTCGTTTTTTATCAGAGGCTTGTGATTTAGTTTTTGATGCATCAAGTAGAGGAAAACAATTTTTGATTGTAGACAATTTTTGATTGTAGGGACAAAAAATAAAGCAACTGATTCAGTAGCATGAGCTGCAATAAGGGCTTGCTGTAATTATGTTAATAAAAAGTGGCTGGGGGGTATGTTAATAAATTGGTCCACGACAGATTTGCAACTTCAAAAATTTAGGGACTTGAGAATGGAACAAAACACAGGAAGATGATTTTTCTAATGATTACAATGTACTTGATCAAACACAAGATCTTATATGAACGATATTTAATTCACCTGAAACTTCAAAAATTATTGTTGAATTGATCTTATAACTTGTGAAGTTCACCTAAAACTCCCTTTTCTTGATATTAATTCACCTAAAACTCCACGACCAAATTGATCTTATAACATATTTATCTTACAAGAATAATTTTTCTAATGATTACAATGTACTTGATCAAACAGAAGATCTTATATGAGCGATACTTAATTCAACCAAGACGAGATTCAATTCTCACAATAACGATAATTAAAAAAATGCCAGCACCATCGTCCTTAGTAACGAGTGATGGGACCCACAACATTAACTTTTTTTAATGATTATATGGTACTTGATCAAACTCTAAATATTATATGAGCAATATTTTATTCAATTGAAACAAGACTCAATTCTTACAACAATAATAATAAAAAAACAAATGTCAACGAAACAAAATGTGTCCTTTTTCCTTGACTAGCACCAGCACCAGCACCATCAAATCTTATTTTAATTAGAGAAAGTATCGATTTCTTTTAGGATTGATTCTCATTCAATAAGTCATTTTTATTTGTCATTATACCGTGTAATAAAAAAACAATTAATTAGGCTCGTATTATCAATATGACTCTTGTATTCAACACATGTAGATTGAATTCAAAATTGTAGTTTATTGTACCTTTGTTAATTTCTTGCACTTATTTGATTAGATCCTTGTATTAGATTGAACTTTCATATTTATTCTTATGAATTGAAGTATTGATATGGCCTGTGAGTAGTCTATTAAATAGTGGATGGGTGAAAACTCATCCCAACCATCTTCATGATGAGAAAAAAAAAAATTTATAATCAATAATTGTAATTTGTAAATCATCATAAAAAGATAAAAGGAAAAATAATAAAATACATGAAACTAAAAAAGGTAAATTAAAATCACAAAATACTTGAACTTTCACGTTGACCTTTTTGCACATAAAACGTTAGCAAACGTTAATTTCGAAGCCTTAAGGCTGCTATACGCATATTTATGCGATTCATCATTTTAAATGCCATCAATTTTAACCTTTTCCCCCAAAACATAAATTCTAACTCTATCATCGTTCATCCAAAATCATATTTACTATTATGTAGAAAACAATGTGAATGCAAAACTCAATTTCAAATTGTGCACCTAACCCGAATTTAACCCGATCCAAAATCAACCCGATAACTCAAATCAAAAGTTAACCGATACAAGGAGTAGCTTAATATACTCCGCTTCTTCCCTGTATATCTCTTTCTTTTCTTTCCTCTCTCTCCTTTCACCTCTTCGTGATCGTGGACGCTTCAGCTCTCTGAGATCTTTGTCCTTCCCTTCCTCCTTTCTCTCTCATCATCGTAAGTCTCTCGGTCTTCTTCTTCCTTTCTTCATCTATTTCCATTTCGTCAGATCTGATCATCGTTTGATTGAATTACGTCTCTTCTTCCCTTTGATCTATTTATATTGAACTTTATATGTGAAAAAGACCTTTCTGGAGCTAGAATTGTTATTGAATATCACTTTTGATGCACTTTTTTTAACATTTATGATTCGATTCATCCTTAAGAATCTCCGATTAGAATTTTTTGATTTCGTTGCTATTTTTGCTTTTGAATTACGCCACGATTGTTGTAAATTATGGTTCTTAGGTTTATCTCTGAGCTTATAAAGTTTGTAGATATAATTTCTTGTCGCAATTACTTGAGATATTTCTGATTATATGTTACTTAATATATAATTTATTGTCGTCCATCTTGATTTTGTGGAAATTGAGTGGTTTCGAAAATTGGGGGTTTGAATCTGTCAGGTGAAAAATGGGGCTGTCATTTACCAAATTGTTCAGTCGGTTGTTTGCGAAGAAGGAAATGCGTATTCTTATGGTAGGTCTCGATGCCGCTGGTAAAACTACAATTCTCTATAAACTCAAGCTCGGAGAGATTGTCACCACTATTCCTACCATTGGTATGTCGTTGTTCGTCGCTCTGCAATGTAATCTACTTGATTGTTATTCGTGGGATGATGTAACGCTACTATGTGTATTTTAACCTTGTTAAGCTATTGCACTAAAATTATGTTTTAATGTAGCTTTGAAAGGTTAATATTAACATGTTTTGATATATGTGAATCTATTTTGGAGTTATCATGGAATATATTTTACAGTGAGCTAGCTTTAATAAAGGCCGAAGAGTACTGATATGATCCGCTTATTACTGTGCAGAGATTTTAGTTTGCCTCGTCTCCTGTAGTTCCCGGTGTTTCCTTTCTTTTAGTTGACCCTTTGTACCCCGAAATAGCTTGTATTTTTAATTGCTGAATGAAGGTTGATCATATTTTTATTTTTCTTTTAAGTATTGAGGACCACAAGTGAGGTCGAACTTATGGTGGTTCATGTGGTTGACTATATGTTTCAGGTTTCATGATTAAGATTTTGACATTGTTTCCATTTTCATAATTTTGAAAGGTCAATCTTTTTTAATAAAGCATACACTAATTTTGAGTAGTCATCTTTCTTTAAAGAAGTAACAAACAGTTCGCTCTTGATCCTCCTAGCTTTTTTCTCCCTTAAAAATAGAAAAAATCCCCACCCTATCTTGTTTCATTCTATAAATTGTTCTACTTGCAAGCCTGTTTCTACATAGTTTTGATGGTGTTTTCTTTTTATTGGAACCCATTATATGTTTTGACTCTTGTTTCTATGTGCCGGAAGGATTTAATGTCGAGACTGTGGAATACAAAAACATCAGCTTCACTGTGTGGGATGTTGGAGGTCAGGACAAGGCAAGTATCTTTTTTTTTTCTTTTCTTGATCCTTTTTAACTGATTGCTCCTAGGCTGAGGTGGATCCAAGTGGATATCCAAATAGACCAGTGATAACACTTCAAATTTTTAAAAAACTAGTAATAGAAGATGGACAAATGAAAAACCATTGATGTTGGTGGTTGTGTTGCGAAGAATGAAGAAGGTGCATGTTTTGTGTGTTATGTTCACAGTTCACCAAAATAGAATATAGGGATATTCTTATTCATTAGTTTGGGAGATAGGAGTTGGGCTTTTAGTTTAAGCTTAAGCATGGAAAATTAATTGGACTGTAAGCTTAAACAATTTAGACCACTCATACCACAATTTTTTTTTGATAATGACTCATTCCATTATTTTTAAACTTATATTCTTATCAAAAAATTAAGCAACTCGTGTATAAGACCATCTCACGGAGAGATGAGATTGAATTGACTATTTTAAACAACTAAAGTGGGTGTTTCATTTTCAAGTGTCAAACATCGTAAGTACAAAAGTAAATGTTATAATTAGTTAGGATTGTCTGTCAGTGAGATCATCTTGAATGAGAATTTTTGGAAAAAAGGGCCTTGTTATGTTATAAGATTTCACATGTATTTCCTTGTTTGGCTTGGAAACATAGTTTCATCCCGTGGCTAGCTTAGGTAACTTGGTAATTTGGGGGGTTTGGGGTCCTTTGTTCCTCTTGATGTATCCCCTTACGCTTTGTATGTTTTTTGGTTGTCCAAGATAACTTTAATTCTAATTTGTTTTGTTTTGACTAAGTTGTTTTTTTAGGATTTTGGTATGTATTTATGTCGGTGTTTTTTCTATTAACTTGAAACTTTGGAGAACTTGTCTTATTTATATTGTTGTTGAATGTAATTTAAAAATTTTTTTTGTATCCGCCCCCTTCTTTTAGGTGTAGGGATTTATTTATGATGTAGGGGCCTAACTTTTCTTTTGAACAGTCTTCATATTATATGCCATGATATATCATTTCAACCTCATAACCGGGATGGTCTTGGGACTTGGATGATCAATTCATTATTTGTCTAAGACCTTAACGTAAGGGAGGGGAGTTAGAGGATCAAATGTCTTACTTTGTGAGAAGTTCCTTTTATATGTATTAATTCACCCGACCTTGCTTTTCTATTTTTTTAGTGATCTGGATTCTGGTATGTCATATATGCGGGGGGTAACATAAGATCAAATACGTCTTTAATGGATGATGCTGGTATTCTGTTGCAACTTTTTGAAGCTCTTTGAACATTTTTGTGCGTGCATATAAAAGCTTGTCAATTTTTTCGAATGGTTTGGCAAGCAAATCTGCAGAGGCCATTAATTTTTCTAATCATGATTACTAACAGATTCCTATCTAAATATACTTGTGACTGCCAGTTTCTTTCTAAGTTACTGACAGGTTCTGAGGTGCTACCATTGCTAGCCCTCTTTTTTCAAAATTTCTTTCAGTTTGGCTTCTTTTATCTAGCTAGACTTTTGGAGTTTTATTAAAGGATTACTTTGCCATAGATGAATATTGAAATCCTGAAATAAACTGTCTAACCAATGAACAATGCAAAGTGACGATGGGACTTGGAGTCGTGGGCCGAGGCAGGGGTTGTGGGGTAGATGATTGAGCTTTTTTAAATATCTTTGAATTCGACAAACTGAAGTACTGAACACTTTTTCCGGAATCCCTTTTACTGAAATATAAAAGCAGATAAAATTATCTCCAAGTATATTTTAGTTTTATCTCAGTCCCACTCATTCATTTCCAGGATATTTGATTTATGTTACTTAAGAAGCAACTTTGAAAAACTTTGGTGATTAAACTACGTTTTTAGGCTGTGGTATGCCCAGCTCTTTATTGATTGTGAATGATGTCTCTCCACCTACAGTGTACTGTCTTCTGTAAATCTTTGTTAGGAATTTGTATGCATTTGTTATGAGAAAAGAAAGCAGTACACATTGGGGGTAAAGTGTCTTCTTTGACATAAGATATCCCTTCACCCTGTTGATTATTTTGTGTTCTCTGACAACTAAACACATGGAATTATTTGTACATGTGTACTTATATGCTGCATAAGTAATTTTAACTTGATTCTTCTGTGTGTAGTCTGTATTATTAAGAATCGTCTTTTCTGCTACCTCCCTAGTCCCTAAATGTTTTATAGATGATTTCAGATTCGTCCATTGTGGAGACATTACTTCCAAAACACCCAAGGACTTATCTTTGTGGTTGACAGTAATGATCGTGACCGTGTTGTTGAGGCCAGGGACGAGCTGCATAGGATGTTAAATGAGGTAATGCTCTTCAACTTTATTGGAGTTGTACCTGAATTATGCATTCAAGCAATCCATAGTAAAGCACATTTGGTAGATATAAATTTTGACGTTAGTCTCTTTCTCCTATTTGATTTTACAGGATGAATTAAGGGATGCAGTGCTGTTAGTGTTTGCTAACAAGCAAGATCTTCCAAATGCAATGAATGCTGCTGAGATCACCGACAAGCTTGGCCTCCATTCTTTACGTCAACGTCACTGGTACAACATGCCTCTTTTTATTCAAACTTGGCCGACATTGCTATTTTCTTTTCTTCGTATTTTTTTAACGGATCCCTGCATTGTAGTTATTGACTACTCTTTTCTGTGTTTCTGCATTGACAGGTACATACAGAGTACATGTGCCACCTCCGGAGAAGGGCTTTACGAGGGCCTGGACTGGCTCTCGAACAATATTGCTAGCAAGGTGCGTTTTACTAAATGTCTGGTGTGTATGTGTTAATTTAATGGATAAGATTCCTTTTCTTTGTCATGTGTTCCATTCCACGAGTCTTACAAGCTGTAACAATTCCTTCCTATTTCTATTTTTCCTGCCGAAAACTAGGGGGGCTGAGAGAGGGAGGTATCTTAGTTTGAGTGTTAAAGCCCTTTGTATGGAATCTAGATTTGAGCCTCAAGGTGTTTTTAGCACGATTAATGTGATCTGTATAGGTGCTCTGTTTTTCCTTTCCCTGAGTAACGAGACTTGTACGGGTAATATGATGAATTCCTGGATGTCGATTGTTGTCATGCTTCTTTGATGAATTTAAAGCCATTTTTATGTGCGATTCTTCAATATCAGTAGTTCGGTTATGCATTTACGTTTATTCTGAACTTGTTTTTTAGCATGAATAATGTGATCTGTATAGATACTCTGCTATTTGATTCCTGAGTAACGTGACTTGTACGGGTAATATGATGAATTCCTGGATGTTGATTGTTGTCATGCTTCTTTAAAGAATTTTAAGCCATTTTATGTGCGACCTTCAATATTAGTCGTTCTGTTATGCATTTACGTTTATTCTGATATAAACTCGTTTCACAGGCTTAAATGTAACAATTCACAAATCGAGTTACGCTAGCTGTTCTCAGGATGAGAAGCTGGAGTTAGGCTGAGGACTATCTTTACTGCTAGTGTTGCCTTTTTTTTAAAAAAAAATTTCATCTTGTGTTCTCATTTTTGGCTTGTAATTCTACTGAGACAGTCGTATTTTGTGTTTATGTTGCTTGTTAATTTGATATAATGCCATACTATTTAGTTAATGTAATATTCTGATTAGTGTTTCAGTCTTTTTTGGGTGCTTCAGTTGAAAACTGAAATCGCTGACTGTATTTTGGAAACTGGATTTCTTAACATAGTATGGTCATTTCTTTAAGTCTTGAAATACTGTTAGTAGCTTTTTTTTCATTGGTTTTTGACTTTTAATTTGTCTTTTCCGTGTAAATAGCTAATAAATATTTTTTATTAAATAATTATTTAATAGTTATCTTATTAATTAATACTTTCAGCTGTTCAAATTAGTCAACAATTTAAGCTAATATTCCTAATATTCATTTGTCAATTGCATCATAAATCATCTCTTACAAGCTCTTTGTTTTGTTCTCGTTGATCAATACTAGTAACTGTTAGGACTTTGCAAATTGCAAACTTAAACACACAAATATTTTTTTGAACAAAAAGCTAATTGGCTAATTGCCAAGCATTTCAACATCTACTTAACTATGTACTTCCTGATGTGCCCAGATTGAATAAGGGGCTTTTAAAATTATAATGCGCTTTGCATGGGCTACTTTTCAAGTCCAACTCCGTCTGGTTTAATCTATTTTTATTACCAGAAATTATTATAATCTTTATTGATCAATTTATAATAATTATAATACTGAAACGTTAATAATTTTTATTGACATTGTCATTTATAAATAATTAAATCATCCATCAATTATGCTATTTACAAATCTCATTTTTAACCTTTTTAATTCCTTTTATAATCCGCTCCATTTTAATTGTAGTATAACCCTTATGGCTCGATCCCTTTTCAACCCGACCCTTGCAAACCCCTTTCAACAATAGGCCGTTAAGGGCTCAAAATGGAGTCCCGCCCTTGGAACACATTTGTTTAAAAATAAATAAAGGAACATGTGCAAGTAGCGTGATAGAGAGAGGAGGTAGGTACTGATTGCTGAATGCTGGCGGTTGGTTAAAAGAAGGCGGCAAAAGTGCTGGAAGCTTCTGTTTTAGCATGGATTTTGTTTTTCTAACAGGTAGCTTTCTGAATCTTCTCAAATGTCCCAGCAAATAATTATTTGAATTGTACCAGTCGTTTTGCATCGTATTCAATCTCATCGGAACACCGGGAGTACGAAATATGAGGGTTTGATCTGAGTCCATTCATTAATGGAGGTTGCAGAGGCAAGTACATCATCTCAACTGGCAGATACCAACATTCACTGGGGCAGGTAATTTACTCAACTGAGTCTGTAAATGAAAATGATCAACATTTGCATGCCCTAATTTCTAAGCTCTCGCAAATTTAAACCATTTTAATACTAGTATTTGAACTTGTTATCGGTAAGTAATACATACTCATACTATGTCCCTTTCAGATTGCTAATGATAATCACATTTCAAATGTCCTATCAGTAGCAAATTGCAAAGTGCATCATTGCTAAGCAACTCTAGATTCATAACTGTTATTTGCCAACTTAAACATTTTTTAAATTGCAATTTATTTTTGTTGTGTTTTGCTTATTTTATTATTTTGTGGTGATTGATTATGATTTTTTATGCATTACTATGTTTTTAGCGAGATTGTTATGTACGAGTTTGTTGGTGTTAAATTCTATATATATATGTAATACATTACACCCTACGTAACCCCAAATCGTTCAGAACTTGTGTTCTTTATAATGAAGCATTTGACCTACTCCCGCTTATTCTAATCAAATGTGTTAATTGGTTTTACACACTTGACGATGCACAATTTTAATCTTAAATATCTTTAATTTTCCTTAGTGAAAAATTAGATTTAAAAATACAATGAAACGAATCAAATAAGATTTTACTTCACTAACTTCACATATAAATTGAAAATAAAATATAAATTATGAGTGATTGGTGAATAGCTTCAAAAATAAGAAATGAAATATTTGATTAGAATAGAAGGGAATATGAAATTATCTTGCTAAACTCGAAACCTTAGTGATTTCCTGTTGAGTCGACAACAAAAGCATCCATCCACTAATGATGAAGTGTAACATTGATTAGGGTATTGATGTGCAAGCTAAGGCAAACATATCCCAAGAGTTGGATGCACACAGAGGGAAAATATGCTGAAACAAGGGGCTGCTTGATCGAGCCAATTGATCAGCAGCTGGCAGAACGTCTGTCGTCTGTGGTAGTCTGCTCGATTTGAGCTGGTCGATCACTCAATCGAGCTTTCAGAACTTCGTTTTTTTTTGTTTTAACACGTGCAAGTTTCGGATTCTAAGTTCAGAATGAGATGTGTAGAGTACCAATTGTTTTATCCAAACACTAGAGGGTGTGTTTGTGAGTGTGTGTGCGCTTATTGTAATCGTTGTTATCGTTAGAAATACATCAGGACTTCAAACAAAAACTTCTCTTGAGATGTAGTAGCTTTTACCATAGTTTTTCAAGTCGATATGTCTAATTCCTAGCCTGATTAGGTGCTTTAGGGACTGAGTGCGTCACATTCCATGATTCAATATCCATCACATTAGAGACGTCTAATTATTGTTGGACAAGCACGAGCATGAAACTTCACGTGCAATTATTCTAGCAAATTACACTAAAAATTCATTACCATTACGGCATTGCCATTTTTGAACACCACCCTTAGAGGATTGGATGATATTGGAAAGGTGATGTTCAAAATGCATCTGAAATATGGTTTTCCTATTGTTGTTGGATTGTTCAAACAAATAATACTATAGATTTTCTGACGTTTAACTATGCATATGAAACAGATTGGACAAGACAAGATTCCATGTTATAGGTGCAATTCTTTTCACAGCTCAGTCTGCCTTACTCCATCCTACAGCAGTTGTAAAGACTAGAATGCAAGTGGCTGGTTCAGACCCATATCAGATGAAAGGCATATCAGTATTTACTCAAATATTAAAGACCGATGGCATTCGTGGTATTTTCAGAGGTTTCGGAACTTCTGCCATTGGATCAATACCAGGTCGGGTTCTGGTCTTGAGTTCTCTCGAACTTTATAAGGATATGTCGTTCAAGTATCTCGAAAGATTCCACATGCAAGAGGCTACTCGTCTTGGCATTGCCAATGGGGTGGCAGGCATGTTATCGAACTTAGTTTCTTGCGTATATTTTGTTCCTCTTGACGTGGTACGTTAATCTCTTACCCTAAATCTATTCTTGCTTAGGGATGCAAACAGATAAAATTATACGGGTTTCGCACCGTATTCGTCCTAGTTGGAGCGGATATGGGGATGATTTTGGTGGGTAGTGGGCGTGTATGGGTATGAAAAGTCATGGATAGTGGATTGGTGGTCGGTATAATGTCTTACCCAACCCATACCCACCTGCTTCGCCCCATAGTTACCCACCCAATATCTAAAATATATTAATTTATATCAATTTTGTATATTTTATTTTTAAACTATTGACAAAAAATTAAGGATATTAATTTATTTTATTACAATGTATGGTTTAAACAAAATTGAATTTGCAATTAAATCTATAAGGATTTATAAAGTATATAATGCGGATTTGGAGTGAATGTGAGGCGGGAATAAGGTGGTTATACTCATGATGATATACCCAGTTGGCCATAGCGGGTGGGGATGAATTTGAATGCGTACTCAGGTGGGCAGGCGTGGGTATGAAAATTATGGGGGACTTCATACTGCATCCACCCGCACAATTTTCCATCCCTATTCATGCTCTTGTGTCTTGTTTCAATTCTTCTCCTAAACATTTAATATGTAAAAGGAAAAAAATTTGTCGCAATCACCTTTTGGGAAATGGTTAATGTTGTTAAATCTTCCTTGTCTTTTAAGCGATTAGCCTCCACGGTTCTCATATGACTCACAAGCTCTTTGAGGATTCATTTTTTTTCTTGTGTTTTTGAGGATTCATATGACTCACAGGTGTGCCAAAGGCTAATGGTACAAGGACTTCCAGGAACCATACCGTGCAATGGGCCATTCGATGTTATACAAAAGGTGGTGAGGTCTGAGGGAATTCGCGGCATCTACAGAGGGTTTGGACTCACTGCTTTGACTCAGTCCCCTGCGTCTGCGCTTTGGTGGGGTACGTATGGTGCTGCGCAACACATTATGTGGAGGTAAAATTTTACTGTTATTCGGCCTATAGTTTCTCTTTTCATTCTTTGGTGTAGTCCGGGTTAAGCAGTTCTCGTTTGATCTTAAATCGTATTCTTAACTCTTATTGAAATTGTAGGAGCTTGGGATATAGGGATGATATGGAGAAAAAGCCATCTTCTGTCGAAATGGTAACTGTTCAAGGCAGTGCGGGCTTGGTTGCTGGCGCTGTTTCCTCAGTGATTACTACTCCCGTAGATACAGTCAAGACACGACTTCAGGTGAGTTATTCTGTTTTAATCAGTAAAAATCAGTGACAATCAGTAAAGATCAGTTGAATCAGTGAAAATCAGTTGAACCAAACAGAGCCTAAATTGTACTTATAGGTAATGGATAACTATGGAGATGGAAGACCTTCGGTGACTAAAACAGCCAAGGCACTTTTTAAAGAAAATGGATGGCTGGGATTCTACAGAGGATTTGGACCTCGGTTTTTAAATATGTCGCTCTATGGAACATCAATGATCGTCACCTATGAGCTGATAAGTGAGTCTATTTCTCCATTATCTATGATTGAGTTTCACCTAAGAATTTCTCATTTTGCAACAACTTCCTTTCTCATAGAAAATATTTATCGCCATGTCGGTCAAGGGATGGTTTTAGAGACAACCTCTTTTGCTGTGCTTTTCGGTCTTATTGTTACGTTTGTGTTTAGCAGCAATCGGAGGCGCAGCAATAAGTTATAAAACCATTTTTCCTCTTCGGAGGCTCAGCAATCGGTGCAAAATAGATTCAAGTATGATAAAGCTTTACTGATCTATTTGTGTAGAAACTTGTGTACAAGCTTGATACAATACTACTATTTACTGAGGTATACTCGAGGTATCCTTAAGAAAACCTCGCCCTCAAACTTAGTTAAGATATACTCGAACAACTTGAAGAATCAGATCAATTTTACCTTTACGACTCCAGCAATATCCCGAGAACTTGTATAACCAGTAACTTCAGACCTTTTTCTGCGTTGTCAACTGATAAAAACTCGAAGAAACTGAAGTAAATCAGAGTATCCATCTTGCTCCACCCTTCAACCTTAGCACGCCATTATTAGAAATATAACCTACATGTGATCCCACATTGAAGAATTAGAGAGATGTCGACTAGCGTATACATCAACTTTGTATGCAGATGACTCTTTTGTGGTGATTTTATCAGCCATAATCCTATATTTTCTAAGTCGAGTTTTCTACCGCTATGCGGTCACTACCAACACATGCACTTGCCCTGTTCTAGTGATAAAATAAAAAACCAACACAAAGAAACACTCTTTTCTTTCAGCCTCAAGTTTTAACCATATCTCAAATTTTAAACTAAATAATACCTCAAACAATTGATACCAATAATTTATCTTGGTGCACAAAATTTTTGGAAAACACGATCTACTTACCTTCGACAAAAACAGATGTTTATTGACAAAATCAACTTGCCTAGACAATCCCCGACTCGGATGAGGTTCGCGTGTCTAGTCACTCACTACTGGCTAGACGTTAATTCCTCTGAAGGGAGGTGTAGAATTCTAGTAATGTTAACTTTTAATACGCAGAAAACTAAAACCTTCCCAAGACCCAATTATTGACATGAAATGAAACAAGTAAATATTGGGATGAGAAATTATACTTTTGTAGCGTGAATCCACTAGCTAAATATAATCCCGAGACAAGAACCATAAATGAAGTTCCTCTAGTGTAGTCCACCCACAACGTCTCGTAAGACCCCGTATATTAGTACGTTGTTTAAGAACAATTCTTAAACTAATTTTGTGTGTATACAACTCTTGTATTCAACCCCACTTTCTTTTCAATATTGAGAAGTTAATCCCAATATAGTATAAGCCAACAATGGAAAACTAATTTTCTTTTCGACAAAATCAGCCGGAAAACAAAAGCCACAAGTATGCGGTTTTTCTTTTTTTTTTTCACACTTTTATGTACTACTCAAAATTCTTCTTTATAGCACATGAAAATTGGATGTAAAAGCCTTTTCATTAACTTAGTAGACGTTTACATACACTTAATATTTAGTTCTAAAGAGAATCAAAATATTCTCATAAAGTCCATCACTTAAATGAGAAGTAATGGTGGGAGTTACAAAACTTAATATAACCATTATATTAAATAATAAAATTATGACTATTATCTAGTCCAACTAGATTAGTCACATGACCTAGACTACTATAGGTTCAAACACACAAAATGGTCTCACACATTGATATAGTGTGACCCAATAGAATTAGTAACATTAAGCTCGGACAACTATCAAATAGCTCTCTTATGACGTTTATTGGTCTCTAGTAAAACATAAATGTTACTCAATGTAGACTAAATAACGTCTTGTTATATACTGACGCAATTACGTTAAAAGACTTACAAAAATATTCACTTGATTATTGAACATTTCTAACAGGAAATTCACTTCTGGCTTGCGGATGCTGCCTTCTCAATCTTACGTTTTATCCCACCTTGCTGACCCATGCGTTACTCAAGGTTGACAGCCCTTGTGCAGACGCCACTAATGCCACTTGACCAAATATCTTTACACACAATATAAACCGAGCCCATCCTTTATATAGGCTCGGTAAATAATCTGTATAGAAACCCTTGCCATGCACAGATGCACGCATGCAAGTCGGTGTAGATTAGAGATAGGCAAGAGTCTTGGAACTTCTGAATTTCCCCACAAAGAAAATATTTTGAGCTACACAGGAAGTAAAGGTGATACGAGCTTCGCTAGATGCATCCTTTGATTTGTTAGCTATTTGGGAAACATGGTTGACGAAGTGCCTAAAATAGATTAGATATTTGGTTAACATCCTTGACAAAGTAAATGGAAATGTAGTAATTCTTATGAGTTATATGAAACAAGATAAAGTTCATACTGCATGTACTTGTATTTGATGGGTGTGTCTTGTTTGTTATATGAGATCATAGTTTAATATATCAGCTACGTTGTGAAAGATTTAACATAGTTCAACTAGGTCGCATCATAACCGCGAAATCACAAAAGCGGTTTCATGACCATTACATAGGGCAAGAATGCGGTAACACTCACAAGTACAGTAACAATACGAGATGCAACAACATGAGTAATATGATTGTCATACCGTGAAATATTGTCTAAACTATGAGATATTCCTTGAATAAGCTTAAAATGCAGTTTTTTTCATCTTGACAACGCAGTAATATCGATTTGGTAAATTTGAAACCCTTTATGCCATTACAGTATTACTGATGCGTTGATATTTCCTTGTCAACAGAGAGATTATCCGTGAAGCAGTGATGATTGCTGAAAAGGGAAGGAAGTGTCCGAATAAGGTGGCTCAACAGTGTTGATGTTTATTGTTTATCCGGGCTTCAGTATTAATGTGGTTTATGTTTTTTGGTTTTTAGCTTTAAAAAAACTGAAACCTGAAAACAAAAAACGATAACAAACTGGCCCGAACTTTGTAAAATTGATTGTAAATAAAACAATTGTTTGAATGATATAAAAAGGGCACAGTTTTAAAAGATGTGAAATAAGTTTAGAAGGGATAAGTCTTGTTTCAAGTGTCCTAGGCTCCTAGCTTGTGATATGGGAGTAACAGAGATGGTTATTGTATGTACAGGGTCGGGTCTGGTTCAGATTCGGGCTCTAATTTTAAGGATCTAGAAATCGATACATACTCTTAGGGTCTAGTTTGGGTCCACACCTGAACCATTCCCGTAAAAAAAACTTTTTTATGCTATGTTTGGGAATAATGATTTCATTTGAAAATTTGAAATTGGCCCAAATTTATTGTTTGGCAAATTAAAAATTTTCAAATTTGGATTTGAATCAAATTTTATCATTGCTTTCAAAGTAGTTAAAATTGAGGATTTGAAAATGACTATCCAAACCTTATCATTCTCAAATTCTTTATTTATGATTTTATAATTAAAATTCATAATTTGAAATGAAATACTTGTTCCCAAACACTACATTAGTGAATTTCAAGTGTAAAATCTAGACCATGAATTGGACACTTAAATTTTTATGGTTTGAATTTGAACCTTAAAAGTTCTATTGAACCGGATACGATAGGGTTTAATAGGGTCCAAATAGAGTCTAATAGGGTCCGAATAGGGTTTTCGACCCTAGTCTGTTCTTACCTATTTACTTGCATACGCCAAGGAAGGCCTTCGATGTGAATTGTGATGAAGTTTTGTTTCGCAAATGGCTATTACTTCAAACTGTTGGTTGGAGTTTTTTTTTATTTGATCAGCTAGTTGTCTAAGTCAGCTATTATTGAAATATTTGGTAAATTTCTTTTTCGTTATTGTTTGTTTATTAGAAAAAATGTGGGTAAACCAAAAAATCAATTAAAATATCTACTCGTAATAGTTTTTTGTATTGACTTAAAAGTTAGTTAGTTGGGTTAAAAAGACATTTATCATATTTTTGTTGATTTATCCAATTAAAAAATCAAAAGTAAAAGTCTATCAAAATAACAACATAAAAATCACTCAGAAAACACACTTATATACAAGGAGTCCTCAGTAATATGTAGGGCTGTAAATGTGGTCAGAAACCTGTTTTACCGACTTGTTACCGACCGATACCGAACCCGTTTTTGACCGAATACAAGTGACCAGATACCGACCGCTACCGAACCCGAATGGTGACCGAAACCGTTTCCGACCTGTTTTACACATACCGAAACCGACCGGTACCGAACCTGTTTAAAACCGAAAACCGTTTTCGACCTGTTTTTATCATACCGTGACCGACCGATACCGAACCTGTTTTCAGACCGAAACCTGTTTTCGACCCGCTTAATACCCGTTTTTAACCGACCGTTTTTGACCGAATCTATATTGTACCGAACCTGTATTGTACCGAACCTGGAACCTGTTTTGTACCGAACCTGTTTTGGACCGAACTTATCTACATAATTCTTCTAAGTTGTCAAAATATAATAAAATTTTATATAAAATAATTAAATTAAACTTAATTATATTATTTCTATATGATAAAAATTAAATTAAATATAAATTTTTATAAAATAAATATATAAATTATAAGTTAATATATATTAACTCAGTAATTTAGTAAAGCCTTTTTCTTTTCTAAAAAATTAAGTATAAATTTTACAAAACTCAGAAATTGCAAAATTGCATAAACATAGTTCATACTTTGCAACCAATATAATTACCAAGTTCAGGTTAATTTCCTGACTAATTAATACTGTATTAAAATCAACATATAACAATATAAACCAATACAAAATATTAACCTATGAAATTGATAAACCACTTTCATTTCATTTAATAGTTTAGACGAAATTTAAAATAGATCCATTACATTTTTTTCAGATACTAAACATCAATCATCACTTAAACAAAATACAAAATAACTTTAGATCTCCTTCCTTCTCTTCTTCCTCCTCTTCCATCACCACCTTAGATCTCCTGCTCCTAGTCCTCAATGCGACACCGCCTTTCAATAATCTGTAAGGAACTGCTCCACCAGTATGACGTTTATAATTAGTTGTACCTGCACTACCTGGTGCTGCCGCCTCATAATCGCAGTATTTACACTTTACCGTCCGTACGTCATTGGGGTACGATACATGGTACTGATCCCAAACCGGTGACGTAATTTTTTTATGTTTAACAACTCTTCTTTGTTCGGGGACAACCACAGCAGGGTCAGCCATACCTTAAAAAAAAAAAATAACACCATGGGTTATTTTCAAACAAAAATAAACCCTATATTCAAGCACAAATAGTCAAGGCAGCAAAGAACACAAAACTGTGCAAATTACAGCAAATTTTAACTCTTATCACCTGATTTCTACCAAAAAAATGAAACAAAGATTTATAATATCTAAATCCTTCTGTTTTCCAAAAACACATATGACAACAGGTCTTCCAAGAACCCGATAAGAGTTATAATAACCATAAAATACAGAATGTCTTAACACCTTTTAAATTTGTTTCAAAATGAGTTTTTAAAGGTCTTTCGATTCCTTTTATAGTTAGATTTTTATATTAGAAAGACAAATTTAGGGATTTAGGTTGAAATCTAGATTACGGTTAATTTGATTTTAATTATATGTTGAGCAAATTCAATTTTAAAATATTAGGTATTCAACAAATATGATTGGGTATCCAACCGGAAAAGTGACATGACTGAAAAAACAATAATTTATTTTACTACAGCCTGATCCGTCCAATATAAATACTAGTAACAATTATATAACAAGTAACAACTGCATTATAATCTTCATTTAATACTAGTAACATTTATTATGAAGTTCAGTGAAGCCATATTAGAAAAGAAATAAAAATAGGATTTCCTCTAAATTTTGTTAGTATAATAGATATAAAAACCACTTGCTAATTTAATCCGATTATGAAATATTAGGTATTCAACAAATAAAATTTTATATCAAACCCAAAAGTAATATGACTCGAAAATCAACCAACTAAAAATTTATTTTAATACAACCTAGCTCACCAAATGACCAAATACAAATAATTATAGACAATATGCACAAGGTAGTAATTAAGTTATAACAAAAATTATTAACACCAACAATAATAAAAATAAATAATTAAATTTAATTTGATCTAATCTGAATAAAAAAAATTATTAACACCAGAAATACCCAGATGCTGAGCTTCTTCTGACTTCTGAGCTTAGGTTAGGTAGTTTAGCTTAAACCAAATTAAGTTTGGGTATTTTTTCATTCTTCTGTAAATTACAGGTCAATTGCTCAATAGGTCTCCCATATTTTGGCCACGATCTTTCTTCCCGGCCAGAATCATCGAGATTTGCAGACCTCTACTGAATGCTTGGTTGAACAGCAACCTTGTTTGGAACTCAGAAACCAATACCGATATTGATATTAATAGCCTCTAATACCGATACCGAACAATAATCAAAACCAATACAGCAATACTCCAGTACCCACAAAGATATTGATATTTTCTTCAAGAATTGAAAACAGAAATTGATCATTCCTTCAAGATATTGATATTTTCTTCAACAATCAACACAATAAAACCACAAAATACATTGAAATCACTACCAAATTAAAGAAAAATTAAAGAAAACCAAAGAAATGGAGTACCTGGAGTCTCGACTGAATTAAATACAAAAAACCCTAAATCTAACCCTAAACGAACACATTAAACCCAGAAAATTAAATACAAAATCAAATCGAACAAAAAAAAAATGGAAGAAGACTAAATCAAATCAAATCGAAAATGGAAGAACACAAAATCAAATCGAACAAAGATTTTAAACACAAAAAACAAAGATGAACAGATTTGATAGATATTAAACGAAAATCAATGAACTAAACTTGAGGAGTAGAAATACCTAAAACTCTAGGGTGAAGATGAACAGATTTGAAGAAGAAAGCGCTAGGGAGAGAATGGAGGCGAGCCTGCGAGGAGCTGGAACAAGAAAATGAAACGAAAGAGAAAGAAAGAACGGAAGATGAAAATGAAGTAATGAACGGCGCGTGGTACTGGGGTCTGGGTATGGGATTGAATTAGGGTTAGCATGTTTTGGGCTTATCAACGGTTTAGATTAGATCCCTTGATCTAACGGTTCATATTAGTTTTTTTTTTTTTTTTTTTTTAAATATATTAGAGTATGTTTAATCAATGGTTTAGATTAATTGATTTCAAAATGAAGGGTTATGATTTATCATGCCTTTTGCCAAGTTGACAATCCATGTATTGAGGTTGTGCACCAATGGGATAATCTTATGTGTTTTTTTTTTTTTACAACTAAATTTTTTTTTAAAATATGAGTAATTCATTGATTTAATGGTTTCTAAATAAACTTCTTAATTTTAATAAATAAACCTCTTTCATTCTTATTTCTAAAATATATATATATATACTTCTAATTATGCAACTATTATTTTATTTGCCAAAAAAAAACAATGTTATAATGTTATTGGTATTTATATAATTCTATATTGAAATTGAAAAGTCTATAAATTACACCCAAAAAGATACTCGTTAGAATAATTCACGAGTTGATTTATCAAATAGAAATAATTAACATGATATGATCAAATATATTAATTAATTATAATCGATTTATCAAGTTGAAAAATTAGACTTATGATCAAATAAATTTATTAACTTAAATCGAGTTGATTAGTTTTCGAAAACCTCATTTAAAATCAAACATATCAACGTAGATGGATTTACATGTTAACTTGTCATGATTGACTTAGATAGGACGAAATAGAATGAAAAACCAATCAATTAACTTAGATCGCTGGCAGCTAGATTGATTAGATAGATTGATCACATTAGCTTAAAATAACACACCCATGGGCTAACAAGGGTCAAGTCGATCAATTAACATGTTATGATCTATTAATTAACTTAGACGGAGTTGATTAGTTGAATTTGATGTCATAAAACTCATAACCTAACGACATCTATAAAACTTGATGTGAGGTTCCACCTTCTATATATCATTCCCATCATGGATAAACGCATGATCAATGACATTATGAGGCAACACGATGCGATTTTTTACCAAATTGGAACAGAATAATTGGAACATAATTGAACTGAATTAAATCATGGTTTTAATGAATTGAACTGAACCGATATCAACCAAATTAACCGGAATATCGGTTTAACTGAATTGAACCGAACCGATACCAACCAAAACTGAACTGAACAGAACTGAATCCCGGTTCAACTAAATTGAACTGAACCGATACCGACCAAAACCGACCGATTGTGACCGACCGATTCTGACCCGCATATCGATTGTGACCGACCGATTACCGATTTTGACCGCCCGGTTATGATCTGTATACCGATTACGACCTGCAAAAAACCGTTTTTGACCGACCGAATGTGACCTGTTTCCGGTAATGACCGGACCGATAAATACCGGACCCATACCGACCGACACCCGCCAAGGAAAAAAACCGGATTCGACCGGATACCGAATAAACCGACCGATACCGACCGGTACCGAAAGACTTATACGACCTGCTTTTGACCGACCGTTTTTTACCGAACCTGTTTTTGACCGACCTGTTTCCGACCTTTTAACCCGTTTTTACAGCCCTAGTAATATGTTTGTCTAGGCCATTTTAAACGTTAAGATTTGTTATGTATTTATTTGGAAGGGACTTTGTCATCCTTATCCTTTATTCTATCATAGTATTATTGTGATATAGTTTAGATTGGACCGGATAGTTTAACTAAATTAACTAAAACATTTAATTTCGTACTTAAAATGCTAATTTTTAGTTGTACAATGTTTAGCATACTAATTTAAATATTAAAATTGACACTTTAGATATTTATTTTAGTTTAAACGGCTAGTTTAGACTCTTAGAGATCACCATCTCCTTTTTAGGTCCAAGACTGCTTGAGTTATTTCGCTTTGGTTACTTGTCTTACCATAAGAGGTTAGATTATTGATAATACGCCAAACATTTAGCAGTTAATAAAATTCTATTAATCAAGAGCATTATTCTAGAAAATAAATTTAAAAAACCGATATATATTTCTCCGTCTTTTTGAATTTACTACTTTCTTAAAAATACTTATCGCTTTAATTTACCTAATGTTTCAAATTTAAAGACGTTTCACAATAATTTAGTAGTTACTAGTAAAAGAAAAGGCTTGCATTATTATTATTATTATTTCATTATCTATGTATTCCCTTTGATCATGTATGTATGGTGTTGAGAGTGTCAAAGTGACCCGTGAACCCTAACATTATTTTAAAGATGAACCACAAGATGATGATCATCAAGAATTGGTATACAACAAAAAAGAGTCACGAGAAGGCATTTTTTCATAATTTAATTAGCCTAATAAATTAAATTTAATTAATTTTTATTTGAACACCACCTCATATTCATTTCTATCTATGTCCTCTTTTTATTTTATATTCCCTCTGTCCCGCTTGATTTCTATCAATTTTTATTTCGTTATTTTGCATTATTTCGTTATTTGAAAATGAACTCCAGTATCTTCTTTTATTCTCAACAATATATTTAACTCTCTTTTAATATTATTTACACAGTTATTTAATATTATATTTTCGATTATTTAATATTATACTTTTAAAAAAACTTATATTTTTTTTAAAATTACTACTCCCTCCAATTCAGCATTAACGTCTCATTTACTTTATGTTCTCTATCCAATGCACTTATTCAATCCTTAATATCTCTAATCGTGCATTATGAAAAATTATGGAAAATTGATATGAATAATCCCTGCATTGAGACGAATCAAACAAGATCCCACATGACTATGTTTTAACTTGTAGATTAATATTAAAATACAAATTAAGAATAAGAGATGAATACTATTCAAAAAGCAAATAAAACGTTAGTGCTGAATTGAAAGGAGTACGTTTTTTCTTTGATTCACTATCAAACTCACCAAACTATGCTTTCCTCTTTATATTTCTTTTTTCACACTAAAGAACAAACCACAATTAAAATCACATGAAATTTTTTTAACAGGATCTTAGACTGATGTATGTCAAATCCAATTGAATACAACAATAATCACTTTCTATGTGCGAAACTGATTGCAACAGCATGATATTATACGCATATTAAAAAATTATAGAAATAATTAAATTGTGTGAATACAGAGGCAAAAAAAGAGTATGATAAAAAGTGGGTCGTAGTGCTTCTAAAATTTTTTTATAAAATTTATTTGGGAGTATTTAATTTCTAAGCAAATATATATTGGAACATGCTTTATTCATATTCTCCTTTGGAAAGTCATAGTTAGTTTAGTTGTATATATGTATTAATTTATAATTTTCTTATTATAATTAGTATGAGCATTATTATAATTTACTCATTATATTTTTTATTTATCCTCAATATATTCCTATTACCTACTCCCTCCGTTCTTTTTTGATCTTCCACATTACTATAAAGGGTAGTTTCAAAAGTTCTTCCACTTTAGAATACTTTTTATTTTTAGAAAGTTTTTATCCCACTTTTACCCCTTAAAACCCCCCTTTTCTTTTAATGTACCCATTTTCTTTTATTTATAATTATTTTGCTCTCTCATACTTTCAATACAATCATTACTTCACACTACTATTTAATTAAAATAATACCCACTACAACCTTATACTTTCAATACAATCATTACTTCACACTACTATTTAATTAAAATAATACCCACTACAACCCAAAGATTCTATCTTCCTTAATATGTGTGAAAAACCCAAAGTGGAAGATCAAAAAAGAACGGAGGGAGTACAATATATTCCTATTACATACCAAACAAAAAATATAACTAAAAATTTATCAAATTGTAATGAACAATTATCAGTATGTTTTCATCCTTTAAGTCTTCTCTCTTTTTCTGTCAAATTTTAACACATTCTTACAATTTAACTGAACTTGTTCCAAATCAGACTCAACCCAACTCATTTTCCAAAATTTTGGTTAATTTATGAGTTTTACGTCCATAATTTTGAGTTGTAATCTATTATTATTTTTGAACTTTAATATTGCACTATTACAACTTGAAAAGTTGTTTTGTCCAGTATAATGAGAAAAACTATAATTTTTAATTTTTAACAAAATAAAAAAATATATTTTTTTAACGTTTTTATAGCATTTTGAATAAAATGATATTCACTTTTTTCTTTTTTATTTTTCTCATCTTCTTTTTATACAGTTGTTAAAGCAAATTTTAAACTTCAATATCTCTAAATATACATAATAAAAATTATAAAAAATACATAATAAAAAAAGTATACATTAAGAAGAATCTAACGAGATCTCATATGGTCATAGTTTATCTTCTAAATATGTGTCAAAAACATCAATTAAATTTCTCTCTTCTTAAAATAGAATATTTCAAATGAAAAGAACATTAAAAAACATAATAAATAGTAATTTATATATGACCCATTAAGTTTTCGAATACAAAATCAACCCGATCAACCAATCTGGCAGGTCTACATCTACAAATAACAGATGAAAAAGTAGGGGTATTGTAAGCATTATAATGGAGAGTTGTGAGCCACAAATTATGGAACAAAGACTATATACTCTTACTACTCACCTTAAACCGAAGAAAGAGAAGAAGTTTGGTAGGAGATTCAGTTAATAACAACAAATAACATCCAGCCAAATTCATGATCATCACCACACTGAAAGTAGAGCCTACGTTATCACACCATATTCTCCTATTTACATTTCTTTACCAATTCAGAGCAACTCATGTAAAATATGTATTGTAATCTTCGGTCCCACTTATTTTACATTATTTATATAAAAATTTCTTAATCAACTACAGTGATTTATAAATAAATATAAAAAGACAAAATAAATATCAATAAAATAAACAAAATAGAAAAGATAAATTAAAATCTTAAAGCCTCACCCTATCAAATTATTTCACATAAGAGTGATTTGCTAATATTACAAATCACAGTTATTTACTTAGACTATTTCTCATTTAGGTGAAAAAAAAGCTCTTTATTATATTTTAATTCAAAATGCCAAATGAGTAGGAGAGAAAAATATAAATTATGTACATTGCCCTTCAATCAATGTGCTCATATTCATTGAGATTTTACACTTTTTTCATCCGATTAGGAGTTAATAGCGAGAGTTGACGAGTTATATAGATTTAGTGTCATGTGATTTGCAAGTTTTTTCGTGAATTGTGAATTGAATAAACGAATTATGGTCGAATTTAAACTATTTTTGAATCATTTTGAGTGAATTGCAAATTTAAAATAATGCAAAAACTCTCACATTATAATTCAAAATGATGCAAAATAAGAGGGAGAGAGAGAAATATAAATTATGTACATTGCTCTTCAATCAATGTGTTCATATTCATTGGGATTTTAAACTTTCTCCATTAAATTCGAAGATAATAGTCAGATTCACTATTATATGATTTGCAAGTCCCCTCGTGAATCACAAATTTAGTGTTAAGGTCGATTTTGAGTCATTCTAAGCGAATTACAAGTTCAAAAGACGAATTAATTAACTAAATAAGCTGATTATGCAATATAGATGAATATCACACAATTTTTTTTATAACCTCTCAATTTAACACATATAATTACACACTTTGTGTTATGATAAGAAAATGATGTGATCATAACAAGAAGTGTGTAGTGGTATTATTAGTTAGTATTAATGATGGAAGTATATATAAAGTGTCAATCATACTTTGTGACACAATATATTCTTGTGAAACTTATAATTATATTCTTTATTGAGAGTTGAGAAGAATTAGTTTTAAACACTAAATATTTGGTACAACCACAACTCTACTAGGCTAAAAAAAAGTAGCTACAAACTAAATTCTTGTTGAAATTGGACTAAATTAGTATTTATTGACCACAACTTGAAGCCAAGAGTAGTATAAATAATACAAACTAATTGTAATTTTTAAATAAAGTTACATATTATGAATCATATATATATTTTTGGAGATTAATGTTGGAGTTTAGTCATTAACTTTGAAGATTAAAATTAATTTTTAATGATTATTTATTTTTGTAAGGTGAACTAAGCAAGGTCTCAGTGATTACTTTAAAATTATAAGCGATTACTTTAAGATTAAAAAAATGATCGCTTTAATATTATAAATATTCACTTTAAGATTATAATTAGTTACTTTAAGATCGTAAGTGATCGTTTTAACGTTATAAGTAGATTTGTCAAAATTTAATTTGAATCGACATTAACTCGAAATCTGACCGGAGATTAGTGGATCATAACCCGAAAATTATAACTTGTAATACGAAGATGTAACAACTCAATTTTACCGGAAAAAATTGGGTCAAATCCAAACTTGTTTCCAATTTTACGTCATCACTTTCGGTTACACGTCATCATTTTTAGTCGAACCTACTATGTTTATGTTCAACTTTTATTATATGTATATTTTGAAAAAAATTAATGATAATATATATATATATATATATATATATATATATATATATATATATATATATATATATATATATATATATATATATATATTATATATCGTTGACCTGTTGGGTCTGTCTAATATCGGCTAAAACCCATCCAAAATTGATTTGACCTGAAATGATCCATTCCAAACAAACCCGATCTGAAAATAAATCCTTAAAGAAGTTCTCATTTGTCATTTTAGAGTGTTCCATTTGTTGTTCCTATAATTAATCTTTATACTTATATCACAAATTTTGAACAAAAATAACATTTTCATCCTCATTTTAATATTTTAATAATGCTTATGATTCACGTGTATCTACTACTAACTTCATTTTAACATTTTTATATTCAATATAGTTTCCATAAGTTTCCCATTAACTTTATAAAAACATTTTTAATAGTTGTGGTCTTCATTTTTTTTTTCCACTAATAATATTTTTAACACAAATTGTTGTGAAAGACGGTCTTTTCGAGAGACACATTAAATATATAAGCTAAATAATCCAATTAATACAAATTTAAAAGACAATAAGAATGTAAATTTCATGTTTTGAGGTCGTCTCTTTAAAAGATGGTCTCTCACAAAAATAGCTATTTTTTATTGTCTATGTTCTTTATTTTTCCCCATTAAATTAAAACTAACAATTTTTCTCAATTTCTGTAAATATTGCATGTGAAAACATGATTAAAAGACAGGGGAGTAATAAATATAGTAGATGAAAAGAAAAAAAACAATCTCAGCCTCAATTTTGTATCATAGTAGATGTTAAATCAACCATAGTTGAACACGTGTCGCATTTATAATGTACTCACAATTCACAACCTCTTTTTCTGCTATGTAACTCTAACTATATAATTAATAAACTCCCTCTCTGCCTCCATACACCAATTCTATTCATTTCTTTTCTTACTTTACATTTAATTCTCTTCAATTCTTCCTCTTTTTATTTTTTATTTTTTTAATCACAACTTCTCAACATCTCAACTTCAATAAATAATTATTATATATTTCAAGCGATTTATGTTTCACTTTTTCACTTACTTTCTTCTCATTATATATCAAATTTTGTCTCAGTTAGAATAAATACTGCAAAATTAAATTTTATTTAGTATTTTTCTTTTCTAAACCTACTGTTCAATTCAAATATATATATATATATATAGGTACCCTTTAATTCATATCACATTGTCACAAAAAATAGTCTTATAACAAGAAATGGAGCATTTTTGTTGCATTTCAAAGAAAATGTTATTTTTTGTTGTATTAATTTTAATTATTTGGTCACATTTAATCAATGTAATTGAAGGAAGAGCTCATTATCATAAAAAGAAAGGGGCTACAACACCTGTTTATGCCCCTGTTCCTAGTAGTAGTAGTCCAAACCCGATAGTTCGTTCTGACCCGTACCCGAGTCCAACCCGTGATGAGCCGTGCATTTTTGATGTGACATCGTATGGGGCGGTTGGAGATGGGTCCACCGATGACACTGCCGCCTTCCAAGCTGCTTGGAAGGCGGCTTGTGCGGTGGACTCTGGTGTTGTTTTTGTACCTTCGTCTGGGAAATTTATGATCAGGTCTACTATCTTTTCTGGCCCTTGTAAGCCCGGGCTTGTTTTACAGGTAAGTCCTTGTTTTTCCAGAAAATTTCCTAATCATTATTTTCCTAAATATTTCACAAATTTTGTATGATACGATTCCATAGTGGGACGCAACTTATTTAAATAAACCAACTAATATAAATTATTAGCATATCTGTGTATGAGCTTTTTGTTTTGACCTTTCTCACAAGAGTAGCTCCAACTCTAGGGATAATTTATCCCATATTCATGAATTAAAGATGGTGTGCACACTTTATAAGTCATTGGAGTTCTTCTTTCCATTGCCATATGCTTTTAAGATATACCTTATTGACTTATGAAATATATGCACCTTGTATTTTCTGATAATATGCTGATATTGACAATAAGTTCAACTAAACTTAACACTAACAAATTTAAATTGCATTAAATAGTTTAACTAAACTAATTAAAAAGCCCTTCAACATGAGACAGTTTTATTAAAAAAAAAGTATTTTTTTCTTGGTGTTGTTAATTTAAAAAGATATATGCTAAAATTACAAGATAATTTTTTAGGCTTATTTATTTTTATTTTTTATTGAAATGTTGGGGGCTAATAAGCTATTGAACCAAGATAAAAGTCTAATTTTCAAAACCACCCTAGTAGTTATACCATAAATAAGTAACAATATTTAATGAAATAAAAAGAATAGTAGTTGAAGGTGGAGAAATTAAGTAATTAAATGTAAAATGATATGCAGGTAAATGGAGTGATAATGCCACCAGATGGACCAGATTGTTGGCCAGATTCAGACAGTAAAAAGCAGTGGTTAGTATTTTACAGGTTAGATGGGTTTACTCTCAATGGAACTGGAACCATTGAAGGCAATGGTAATCAATGGTGGGACCTTCCTTGTAAACCTCACAGGGTAATTTACTTTTTTTCTCTTAAACCCTTTTTGGTTTCTACTAATTTAGAAGTATTATTATTAATTAAATATACAAACAATAATTTTTTAAAAGCATTGTCCAGTTTAACTCAATTAAAAAGGTTAAGTTGATAATTGTAATATTATAATATGTCGTGTATTTTATCAAGCTCCCTTATATATAAAAAGTTTAAGTTTATTATTTTTTAATTGGGTTTGACACGCTTATTAGCGTGATGACCCACGTTTTAGGCACACGTGATTGTATTTTAGTCACACTTATAAGTGAAGTTATTATCCCTACACTTATTAAGTTAAGCGTGTCTAAAGTCATATAAAGTAGCTAATATATTGATAAATGATACACAAATTCTTGTGAGAGACGGTCTCTTTGAAAAACTATTACTGATTGGGTCAACTCATAAAGGAAAATGCAGAATAAAACTAAACATTAAACTTTAATGTACTTGGCCTGAAAGACATCTTTCAGAGAGATGGTCTCCCAAAAGACTGGTTGTAGATGATAAGCCACACTTAATTCAGCGTGACCAATTTAAGTATAGGAGCATGCAACCTTCTGGGCTAGAAATGTGGATGTTGTAGTACATGTCTTCTTAATACCTGATGGTTAATATTCTACTTAAAATTAAAAATTTATAAAAAATCGAAATCATATCCTAGAAATCTAATATCATGTCAAAAAAAATAATTTAATTAAAAAATTAAACTGATAGTTGTACGGTGCACTAAAAGGGTTGAATACAAACATAATATTGATTATTCTCATGATAAGCAAGATTAAATTTTTTTTGTTGTGTTTTATGTTGCAGGGTCCACATGGATCAACCTTGCCTGGACCATGTGATAGTCCTGCTGTAAGTTCACCATTTTTCATCTTAATTAATTTAAATTTTTTTTGTTAAAAATAAGTAAATGGTAAATAAATAAATAAAACACTTTTAAAAATATTTTGTTGTGTTATGGAGAATTACTTCATGATTTTTTGGTCCTTAATCAACCAATTTGTCCTTAATCTTTACACATGTAAGGGAGACAAGTACAAAGGGTTAAAAGTATTGATTTAAATATATAATACTAATAGTTAGCCAAGATGTTGAGCAATTTATTTCAAAGAAAACTTTACAATTATATTTTCGAAAAAAATGCTTTTTATTGTAATAGTTCTCTTAAATATGTAAAAAGTTTTGAAAAGAAACCATACAACTAAAAAAAATGTCGAAATTTATTATGCGCTAAGGTTTTGCACGTATATAATCACTACACAAATCATGAAATACAAATATTTACAAAAACATCATAATACTCAATTTGTTTTTTTGACTTTGCACTATATATGAAAGTTTTTTGAGTCATATAGTGCAAACTAAAAGAGACAGAAGTACTAAGATAACAACTTTATGTTCTTGTAGCTTATCAAGATGTGATTCTACATTGAGGTTTATGATCAGTTGGCTTAGTGGTTTGAATTTTTTATTTTACACTTATGATAAGAATTCGATTTTCATTATTTCGCGAATGATTAATTGTCCTTCTCCTCCGCTAATAGTAATTGTAATTGTAATGCAGATGATAAGATTCTTTCTTAGTAACAACATTGAGCTGAGTGGACTAAGAATTCAAAATAGTCCACAATTTCACATAAAGTTTGATGGATGTAATGGAGTACTTATAGACAAAATCCAGATTAATTCTCCTCAATGTAGTCCCAACACTGATGGCATCCATGTTGAGAACACTCAAAATGTTGGCATTTACAACTCCATGATTGCTAATGGTAACACCCTTTATCCTTCTTTGATAGTTGAGATCTCAAAATTTAATGTTTTATACTCTAATACACCCCCTCATACGAGAGCCCTTTGGCCTAAAAGTTGGATGCAACACAAATCATCTTCATACTTGGTGCTAAGTATTTTCCTTGCTCTGATACCACATCAAGAAATCAAATCAACCAAAAGCTTAAGCTAACGGTTGAGGTCACAGAACATATTATATACTCTAACAATTTCGATTCTTGTGCGTACGTAAATATCCTGACAATCTGATTTGATTTTTTAGTTCGAATCGATTCGAGTCGTGTCATATTATATACTCTAACAATTTTGATTCTTGTGTGTACCTCTGATTTGAATTTTTACTTCGAGTGGAGTCGTGTCATATTCAGCTTCGATTGATCAGGTCAATTTTGAACAACTCTAGTCCTTACGGCTCATGTGAACTGAATGTGATAGGGGATGATTGTATATCAATAGGACCAGGTTGCTCAAATGTGGATATACAAGGAGTAGTGTGCGACCATAGTCACGGGATCAGGTGAATAGTGTTCTTCAATATGAACTCTTATTACTTTAAATTATACTAATTGTATTGTCATTGTCCTCCCAAGAACTTCCTAGAAAAGGACTTTCTTGGTTTCTTGTGTTTGGCTTTATATTCCCTTCATTTAGTTAATTTTGTCCCATTAAAAATATATTATATCTCTCTCATAAAACTCTCGTATCGAAAACTTAGATATTATTTTTTTAATTGGACATTCTCAATAAAACTGATAAAATAATATTTTATTGAAAAATTTACCAATTTTAATAGTTTACAATAATCATAGTTGTCGGTGAAATTTCAAAAATTAAATTAATAATTTGTCTACAAATTTATTTAACAATGGATTGAGTATGCACTTCCATCTAATAATTGTGTAGTTCTTTTGCAATAAGTAGGTGGTGTGGTGTTATAGTTTGATAGTTGATTTGAACACGTTGATAAGAGTAATTTTTTGTAAATTAACTGATTTACTAACCTTAACATTTTATAACTGGTTAATTTACTAAACAATAGCCAGTTTAACCACCCAACTATCGATTTATTCCTGAATAAATTAAAATTGTCCAATAAGCTATTTTTCAAAATATCTCTATGAGGTTTTTAAAATATTGGCCATAGGAATTTACTCAATTTGTCTAGATTGGTTCGGATCATGTCAAATTTGCGTTATGCTATATGAATATGTTTATGGGTCAAGTCCAAGTTCTTGCGCTTTTGGTTGAATCGAGTCTTAACTAAGCAAGATTTTTCTTACTTGCCCTGTTATCAGCATTGGAAGTCTAGGAGTGCACAACTCGCGGTCTTGTGTATCAAACATTACTGTCCGAGGTGCATTGATCAAGAACTCAGATAACGGGGTAAGAATCAAGACATGGCAAGGCGGGTCAGGATCAGTCTCGGACATCTCCTTTCAAGACATTCAAATGGAGAACACGACTAATAGCATCATAATAGACCAATACTATTGCCTAACCAAGGAATGTAGGAACCAAACATCAGCTGTTTACCTATCAGGAGTGTCCTACAAGAACATTAAGGGCACCTATAACAATGTGCGTAGCGCCCCAATTCACTTCGCGTGTAGTGACTCCGTGCCTTGTACTAACATAACCATGTCGGAAGTTGAACTTTTGCCTGCACAAGGGGAACTCGTCGATGATCCTTTTTGTTGGAACGCGTATGGCATTCAAGAGACCTTAACTATCCCTCCTATTGATTGTTTACAAGAGGGTATGCCTCTTGAACTTGAAGAAACCGCGGTTGGTTGTTGATTCTACTATTCAGCTTGCTAGTCTCAATCTTTCGGGATTAAGACTCTAGTGACTAACATTGTCGGTTAATTACACTTCCCTCCTCTTTAGATAGATAAGGAATCTATGTATGTATACGTCATACAAAGCCCTATCATTTTAGTTTCTTAGGGCTTTGGTGATTTTCATAGTATTTTTTAGGGTTTTATCTAAGTATACAATTAGTAATAGTATTGGTATCTTAATCCCATTTGGGATTTCTCACTTTCTATGTGATGAACTTTATAAGATATGATATAATATGATATGTCTAATTTAGTATGGATTTATTTGGAAGTATACTTCGATACAAATTGTTTGATTTTGATCCCATTTTTCGTGCATAAATGATCTGATTCAAAATATAAAATTTAAAATCGACCAGATAATCCGAACTGTCCACACCTAGAGAAGGCGAGACAAGACGTCGTAAAGAGAGAGACTGTCAAGGAACCAACTCAACCAAAAGCTTAAGCTGATGGTTGAGGCCCCAGGATATGTTATATACTCTAACACGCCCCCTCACACGAGACTCCATTGGGCTAGAAGTGTGGATGCGCATAGGCGCTGAATATTCCACTTTAAATGAGGGGTGGTTGAGATTCGAACCTGTGACCTCTCACGTTGACTCTGATACCATGTCAAGGAACCAACTCAACCAAAAGCTTAAGCTGATGGTTGAGGCCCCAGGATATGTTATATATTCTAACAGAGACATATGACTCAAATATGTGAAAGTTTTAGAAGCAACTCTTTAAGAATCGAGCCTCTTATCCAATGCCATATCACGACTTCGAGTGTGGTAAACTGGATAAGATAGAGTATAAAATAACATATTATGGCTCATGAAACTTCAATCAAAAGTTTAAGATTTTAGTTGAATTGGTTTCTTAATAAAGCCTTGAGATATGTTACATCAATAGGTCAACACACATAAGGTTCATAGTAAGACGATAACTGAATTCTTTGAATAGCTGAATGTCTGAATGTGCACCTCGATATCCCATTGACATCTTTCACATTTCACAAGCTACAACAGTCTACAAACTTGGGAAGCTCTTGTTTTATCAACGCTTATGCAGCTTAAGTGCTTCCTTATATCCCACAAAGGCTAAATTTTCTACTGATATTTTACAGAACACCAGTAATTTTGTGCAACTAATTAAAGCAAAAAGTGTAAAAACAGTCCTAAATAAACACAGGAGTCTAATACTACTTTCTGTCTAGGCCTTAGGGGCTATGTAAAACACTATAAACAAACAACACAATAATTACCTCGTTCGATTACTTTAATGTCATTTAATGGGTCGATATTAAAATGTTGTTTAAAAGGGTTAAATATACACAACCTTACTGTTATATGACAAATTAACAATGCTTACAAGCTCCACAATCTCCAATCGTGTATAATAAATAATCTTCTCTCATCGATGGAATTGGAAGTCCTTCGATCAAGTATGAGCAATAATATAAATAGAACAAATTATGAAAATAATGTATAGTCGATTCACTTGACGTAATTCCTTATAGTAGAATGAATAAGGGAAAGGAAAGGCGGTTAAACTTGAATTTTTTTTTTTTTTTTCTATTCTTTATCTTGACCATTATTATTATTATCAAGTATAAATTACTAATATTTAAGAAAGCAATTTAAAATATTTACTCCCATCAAAAAAAAAAATAAAAGATTTACTAATTTGAAAATTTCTTGATACAAGTTTACATACCAAATAAAAGGTTAACATAATAATGTAATTTCAAATTCTAATATTATAAACAATTTAATAATTCTAATATTTTATATTTTTTGTGAAAGAAAGAAGTTTATAAGATCAAAGCTTGTGATAGAGACCTTGTGACATTGCTTGCCTAACAATGAGGGTGAAGGTGCAAGGCTTTTAAGTAAGGATTATGTTTAATAATTTGAATCTTGATTCATGAATTGTGGAGTCAAGGAGGATAAGCCTCAAGCCCTTGTGCAAGTCATATAAAGAGAATTCTAGAAGAATATCAAACCGAAGGTCGAATCTACACAATCATATATAAGGACTTACCTTTCCTTAATACCAAAATACCGAATCATAAAGCTTACATAAGCACTATAAAAAAATGGGTATGCCAAACCCTGCATTTATCCCATAATTAAATATCAATCATAAACTTACCCTAGTCTATAAATCAAGCCAAAACATTTGGAACCCTAATCCCAAAAAGAGACCACCAAAAACTTGCTCTAATTCCACCAACCCTAACCCTTGTTCGCCTAAATCAACACCAAAACCTTAAAATGTAAATTCATTATTTAAACGTGTATCATTCTACTTACACTCAGTGCTACATCATATATGACTATATGTGATATTATTTATTTTCCTTTTGATATTTAAATAACAATTATTTTTCAAAATAAAATAATTAAAACCATAAAGATTTGAAAAAATTATCTTGGCTCCTGAATGATTTCAGCTATTGCCCATCAATTGTCAATAACTTCAACTATTGATTATTTCTTAATAACTCAACCTTTGTATATTTTTTGTTGACTATATTATTTGTCACATTTTAACCGGCTATTTTGGATATTTACCACAAAAAAAGAGTAGATTTAGACCAACGAAAAAACATAAGGATGAAGATCAAGCGTAACGGCTAGTAGCTACCTACAAATTTACAGTAGTCTGTTAAAATTTGAAAATAAATAATATTAGCAAAATAATCAATAATAGAGATTATTCACGGCAAATACACAATAAATGAAATCATTTAATCATTTAGGACGATTTTTTCTAAAGATTTTGGAAGGTCTTTACGATAAAAAAGGAGGGATTTAGAAAATTCGAAAGTATACTATTGTAGCCTAGAACTAAGGAGTTTATAAGGAAAACGCAGCGTATCACAATATATAGTCCCAAAACACTCCGTTAATGCAAAGGGAATAAATACTACTCCTTTCTCCTTTACATCCACTCCATAATTTTCCAGCGTATAACCCTTCTCTCTCCCTTTTTTCTTCTTTCTATCTCTTCCCCCTCTTTCTCTCTCCTCTTTCTAGGGTTAGGGTTTACTTCTTCCGCTTGACCAAGGATTATCAAAGCTCTTTCAATGTCGAGTCCGACTCCTGTTTCTATCTACAATTGCTCGGTATCTTCTCTTACAACTTTTTAGATCAAGTTATGACTTGATTGAGTTTTTTATCTGGTAATTTCTCACTGCTTTGTTTTGATTGTAATTCTATTTGATTGTTTTTGATACTTGACATGTTTTTTCTATTAGAAGTTGGTTTCGTTTCTCTATTTTTGTGGTGTTAAATTGCAATTTTACTACTTTGCATTTCTAGGGTTTGGAAATTGGAATTGTTTAGTTTTTGAATTGCTATGTATTTTATTCTTTGCGAAATATTCAGTTGTGATTGATTTTTATTGAATTTTGTTGTAAAATTGTAACATGACGATAATTTGTTGGATCTATTTATTTCGTTGCTTTTTTGCGTCATGTGTGTATACAGGTTCATATCGTGTTCCTTCAATTGTGGAACATAATTTTGGATAATCTTATTCTTCATCAATAATTATAATGTTGAAATTGAACTTTGGATTTAAGTCTCTTATATTAGCTTTTTCAAACTTTTTAAAGGGTCTGAAAGTGTTCTGCCTTTGCCGGAGCGTCTAGGATGTAAGAAGCGTACTTGATGTACAACATTGTAGATATCTAATTTGTTTTCAGTTTGGAAACATGTTGTGATCCTTATATCTAAATTTTTTAATTGTTGTTGAGTGTGTTTGATTGTTGTTTGCAATTTTCTCTTTAATTAAGATATTCCTCTCTGATGAATTAGTTCCTGCTTGTTTGTAGGGTGGCAGTGTTGGATTTGACATGTATACCGTTCCAGATAATGGAAATACGGACACTTATGTGGTATTTTTTTTGTGATCAATCAAAATAATATAAACTTTATCCTTAAGCTGCTCGATGAATATATATTTATTTGCTGTGTTGTGTGTTCCTTTTCAGATGCCAGGTACGGAACTGAACCAGCGTTTACCTAGTCCAGCTTTTGAGAACTTTGAAATGATGGCTAGTGATGGATCTGCCGAGTATTTTGTTGATCCGAGCATGTATTATCCTTCTGCCTCCGGTTATAATTACTATTATACTGGTATACTAAACATTATTAAATGGTTTTTTTTATTATGTTTAAAAGCTAATAATTATCAAGAATCTCATATTCGGTTTTTTTATTTGGGCAGGATTTGAGTCACCCAGCGACATGGGAGACCACCATGCAGTTCTTGCTTTAGATGGTGCAGATATGCAGTATGCGGTGAGTTAAGATGCTGTGCTTTGGTCGATATCTTGTGTTGTCCCATTTCTATTCTCTTACAAGGTCGATGTATTTATGTTTCACTCAGGGTGCCCAAATAGAAAATTCGCCTTATGTATACTATACACCTAGCTATGGATTTGGAGATTCTCCATTCAACCCTTATAATCCTTACATACCTGGTGCGATGCTAGGAGTTGATGGCTCATTTGTGGGAACACAACCTTACTATGCTGTTCCACCTTATCCCAATCCCGCCTCCTCATCTGGCTATTTTCCTGTTCTTGTCCAACCTACCCCAGATGTTGCTGCAAATGGATCGCGAGACACTATGCCAGATGTTGCCTCATCCACCATAACTCAAACAAATGGCTCTAACACAAAGCGCTCACATTCTTCCTCTCCTGCAACTTTTTCCATGAATCCTTCAAAAGCTGCTTCCAGCCAGACACATGCATCTGCTGGAACATCACAAAGCTCAAAAGTTAGTACAGGAACAAGCAAACGTCCTCTGAGCAGTCGGAATAATGGGTCTATTGGGTCAGTCCATGGTGCTTCATCACATATGCCACAGGTATGCTTGAATGGGTTACTTAATTTCTTTGTTCTGGTAACAGTTAGTTGCCCATCTTGGGATTGATGTTTAGCTATTAGAGAAGGATGTCCATTGCTCGAGCATGAATCATTTTTTTAACGTTTTCACTTCCCTCGACATGAAAAACAGTTGTCTATCTTTAAATTTGTTTGTGCATATATATATGAACCACTTCCTGTATTTTGTTGTGTTTACAATTCACACCAATATATGTTTTTAGGAAATTCTAAGCGGTAACCCTGAGGTTCTGAGGTTTTGAGTTTTCCACGTGGTAACCAAAACTTTTCAAAAATCCACAAGGTAACCCACAGGTTACCAACTTCTTCCACCGTGACCTTTTTGCGCAGAAAACGTTAGCAAACGTTAATTTCGAAGCTTAAAGATTGTTGTACACCTATTTATGCGACTCACCATTTCAAATAGCATCAATTTCAACCTTTTTTCCCAAATCATAAACCCTAACTCTACCATCTCTCATCCAATCACATTTTTTTCCCCCAAATTCAAATTCTAGTTTTTTTTCAAATTGAATTCAAAGTCAATTTTGGGGATTTAGGGTTAGGGCTTTAAGGAAATTGGAGGAATTGTTAGGATGAGAGAGAGAGTTTAGTTGGGGAAATAGGAATTCATCGAATGCAATATACTGGAACACCAAACTAACGATTGCTAATATTTTTTGGGTAAAAAGGTTACGGAGAAACAATTTGGTAAACCTCATGTTTACCGCGTGGATTTTTGAAAATTTTTGGTTACCACGTGGAATTTTCCTATCTTTTTAAAAAAGCATATTGAAGAAAATTTGATAGTTCGTTATACAAATTTGAAAACACAATGTTTTGATGTTGTTTCCACTCTTTTATTTTTTTTAATATCTTAGCTTCTTTACATTATATTTTGTTATGCCCACACTCAAATGAAATCCTTATTATCTGTATCCTACAGGGTGCAAATTCTTCAGGCTTGATGCAATCTACAAGGGATAATTCATATGGAAAGCTTCTATCTCAAGCTAATCAAGTGAAATATTCATTTTCTATGGGTAATGGTTTGGCTGACTATGGAGCTAGCAGCAATGGCCAAACTGTTTTAAATGACCCTTGGTCCAAAATTTATTTCAGAAGACCCTATAATGATAGTAATGGGAACCTTGATCAATTGGGTGAGCAGAATCGAGGACCAAGAATCAACAAATCCAAAAATCAATTTGTTGTAAAAGCCTACTCCACAAGGGCCGGGAATTGTAATGCTGAAGGAAATATTGTAATTTATGCTGATCAGTACAACAAAGATGATTTTCCTGTGGACTATGCCAATGCAAAGTTTTTTGTCATAAAATCTTACAGTGAGGATGATGTTCATAAGAGTATCAAGTATAATGTTTGGTCATCTACACCCAATGGGAACAAGAAGCTAAGTAGTGCCTATGAAGATGCTCAGAAATTAGCTGCTCCACCAGGAGGCTGCCCAATTTTCCTCTTCTTTTCTGTAAGTTAATTTTTTGATATTAGTTTGAGCTGTGAGTTGATGTTGGAATTATAGGCAATAACTCCATGTTATGCTCTTAGTGGATTGTAGTATTGTACTTAATTTTTAGCCTTATTAACAGGTCAATGCAAGTGGCCAATTCTGTGGTGTTGCAGAGATGGTTGGTCCTGTTGACTTTGATAAGGATATGGACTTTTGGCAGCAAGATAAGTGGAGTGGGAGCTTCTCTGTCAAATGGCATATTATAAAAGATGTGCCAAACCCCACTTTTCGCCACATTATACTGGAAAACAATGAGCATAAGCCTGTGACTAATAGCAGAGACACACAAGAGGTATGCTCTCATTCAGATTTATTTTCACCATGAGAAGTTCTATCTTGGTAGATGCTGTGTTTGTGTAGCCTGTCTATTTATTAATCTACAAAGCTGGGCAAATGGGAATAGTTTGAGAGCTCTATTATCGAGTTCATCATCCAATTACCATGGTAGCCCCGTAATGGCTTCTGAGGAAGTTCATGTCTTGTTCTTTCTGCAAGGTGCAGCATCCAATGTAGACTATGTAATTAAGTTCTATAAGCAAAATTTTCCTTTGATTATGTTTAATTTTTTGATTGCGATCTATTTGTGACATTAGTGATGCGTTGAAACTTGAATGCCGCTTTTCAGATTGTTTGAGTAATAAATGCTTTTCATTACTTAATATTCTTTTCTGATATTGCATGCAGATAATGCTCAAGCAAGGTTTGGATATGCTTAAGCTTTTTAAGAACTTCTCTTCAAAAACATCATTGTTGGATGATTTCATGTACTATGAAAATCGTCAGAAAATCATGCACGACGAGAGGGCTCGTATATTTCGTAGGACAAATGGGCATGCACATTCCATTGAAGCTCCTCTTAAGTTTAATTCTGTGCTGGATCATTCCCAGAAATTAGATGATGGAGGAACTTGGATTGAGAAAGTTGCACAGCCTAGTAATTCAGGTGGCATAAAAACTGTGATCAGGACTACAGAAGTGTCTTCAAGTGGCAGCGCTCATGTGTCTGATGTTGCTAACATGGTTAAGGAATCATCGGAACGAACAGGTGATGTTTCTACTTTGAAGATTGGTTCTTTAAGTATTCATCCTAAGCCAAGTGAACGTCGATTACAAGCACCTGCTACGACAATCACCGCTGAAACTCCTAAAACTACAAGTACAGCTAACGTTTTGACTGTTGGCTCCATGCCAATTAAAGTTGAAGAAACCAAGCAAACATCGGAAATACTTACTATTGGGACGATTGCGCTTGACCCTAAGGCATTGCAGCATGGAAAGGTGACTAGTTTTTTGAAGGGAGGTATGCGGAAGTAAATATGGTTGGTTTCATGTCAAGCAGCAATGTGGAGTTATCTGGGTGTGCATAATGCGGTTGAATCCTTAACGTTGTTGAGGGCCTAGTTTTTGTTTCCGTCTAAAATGAGTGTACCATACATCCTTACTGAAGTCCTGTCGCAATAGCAGTAGGAGAATACCTTGATTTTGTCCCTGCATTTCTCATTATCTTTTTTTGTTCGAGAGAAGGGTTCGTTTGGATGTAGGGAAAGGTTACAAATTGAAGTATTGTGGAGGATTTAATTTTTGGTTGAGGAGGAAGTATTTTCTTTTGGGGTATTTTAAGGTTCTTAATTCTTATACTTGATGTAACAATTTGAAGTCTTGATTTTTGTTGGCAAAATGTTGCTGAATGCTGATGGCTCCTGTTAATTTTCCTAATGTTCAAAATACAATGTCTTGGAAGAGATTTTCAGGTCTTATTTTGGTTCTTTTTTTTTTGTACAAGTTTGTGCATAATGTTTATTTTTGTCGTTACTTGTGCAATTACTAGTATACCAATTGTCATGATACAGTTTTAGTGTGCATGTGGGTAAACATAAAATAGTGATAGTTTCTCTTGGTTTAGGGGTATATGGTTTGATGTAAAAGTATAGGTGTTTATCGGTAAGTAGCGAACCGAGCATGCTTATAAAAATTTGTATGCGGATCTGAATTTTTAAAATTCCACCCATCAATGTGAACCTTGTTTTTTCGTCACTACCCACCATGATCACCATCATTGTGAACCAATATAAAAACTTCAAAATATAATCTTAAAAATAATATAATACATTATCAAAAATACTACAAATACAAAAATATTCTCAAAAATGAGGCAGTTGACTATGCATTAAAATACATAATGTAGAGAATATAACAAGAAATAAAAATATTTGCAAGGATTTTTTAATATGAATAAGGAAATCAAAAGGGTGATTCCCGCTTTCTCTGCAACTCTGACCAATATAACAAGGTCAAAGAATTTTTCTCGTGCTGACCAAAAAATCCATTCATAAATTATTTAAGAAAAACAGAAGTTTGGCTTTGAATGCATGAACTCGTATATCATTGCATCATGTAATCACGAGTTATGATCTTCCCGTGACGAAATGGTTAGCCAACATTCACACCAACCCTAACCCTACTGATGCTGAATGTTACACTTGTTTATGATAACAAAAAGATCATTATCAATTGACTGTTGGTTGTAGATATCATTTACAACTTTTAAATATCATTTACAACTTTATATAAAAAAACCATACACATAACAAAAAGGTCTTATTAATCGACTATTATTAATTGTAAATATCCTTTACAACTTCATATTAAGCAAGAAATACACATAATTTGATAAATCATTACCGTATGACTTATAAACAAATATCAAATTCATGATTATTAAACTAGATAAGGCATATATAAATACTTACAATTTGGAACATAGTCACAATTTGTAAAACTAATATAAATTTGTTTCAATTAAATTAAGAGAAAGAGAGAAATATAATAAGGATGACATGCAAAGCGCATCACTCGTCTTCACTACAGATAAAGCCGAGGTACAGTGCCAAAACAATACCTAATACTTCTAATTAGTATATTGCTGACCAGTGACCAACCAAGAATATACGTCCAAAATCCAAATGCTAACTTCATACTTAAATCAATAGCTCTACCAAAAACCAAAACAAAAATAGCTAGATAAACAAACTACATAATATCTCATCGAGTATTTTAAGTTCATAAGCATGTTTAAAGCTAAAGCCAGCAGGAAACAGCCACCTATTAGGTGTGAGATGATACCATACTGCTCATATCGACGCAAATGAGCGAGAATCGACCATGAAACGCAGCATCAGGTTCACTTGGTACTATTTCCTTCCTCAACCTCAGATAGATGCATGTGGAGCTCTGCCTCCGAGAAAACTAAAGCTCTACATGTCAGTTGTTTAATCATCAGATTGATTGACCACACCTGAATGAACAATATGATCTTTCTCATCAAGCTTTGCCCCAGCATCATATACAGATAAAGAATTGCTATTAGTAATTTGTGGTACAGCAGGAGGCCCAACTATAGTTGCTGCTAAATCCTTCTGTTGATGATTATCTGTTTCTGGAAGCATATCAAATCCCGATGGACGACGTTCTCGCCTAGTAGGCCTCTCATAACCATCATAACTGCGGCTGCGGCTACGGCTGCGGCTCCTGGTACGACCACGACTTCGGCTTCGGCTATAACTTCGACGAGGAGTACGGCTTCGGCTTCGGCTTCGGCTACGGCTACGGCTGCGGCTTACGCTTCTGCTATAACCTCCCCATGTACGAACCTTCTCAGGGCTGCGACTGTAACTCCTTCCTCTACTCCTCGTAGCATCCCTCCTGTTATCAAACCGCCCCCTACCACGGCCACGTCCGAATCCAACATCTCTATTATTGAACCTCTCATTTGACCCATAATCATCCCTGGATCGACCTCCATATCCACCGGGCCCGCCAAATCCTCGTCCTCCCCTGTATCCACGCCCACCATTATCAACGCGTCCCCCACGTCCATAATCATCTCTCTCTCTCATGCCACGCCCCCCAAACCCATCATTTCTCATGCCACTACCACCACGAGAAGCGCCAAAACCACCACGACCTCCAAAGGAACTATCTCTGTCTCTCATGCCACCACGACCACCATCTCCCATGTTTCCACCACGGCCACCAGAATCCCAACGCCCACCACCACCAAAAGCAGGGCCAGGGCCAGTATCAAACCTATTCATAATATTTCGATCTTTATTGAAACCATGACCACCACGAAGTGCCATTTCTCTCACCTGAGCAGGAACCTGCTGATTAGCTCCCTCCAGCACTTTAACAAGATCAGCAGCATGCTTCCAATCCTGTTCAGAGAAGAAGGTGTAAGCCACTCCTGTTGCCCCTGCCCTGCCAGTCCTGCCGATTCGATGGACATAGTCTTCAATCCCAGTTGGAAAATCGTAGTTTATCACCACCCTGAAAATCAGATTCCTTTAGAAGCTGACACAATGAAAGACAATATAAAATAACAAATATATCGCATTAGACATGCTAAAACACGTGCCCCTTTTTATATACAATAATCAAGGGAGAGTTGAAAACAACCTTTGTTTTTACATGTAGCGTAAATCCAACCACCAATCCACGCCTCAGTGGGAGCCACTTAATGACATTGGGGTAGTGGAATTACAGTGTAATTAAATACGGCAAGATAATTTGAGAAAAACCAAGATAAGCTTCTACAACAAAGAGCTACACTGAATTACAGGGCTCACAGAGGCTAAGTCATCATATGCTAAAGCTTAACATCACAATAGAAATCCAAAGTCCGTACCTAATGTCCTTTATATCAAGGCCTCTAGCAGCAACATCAGTTGCAACTAAAATTGGTGATTTTCCAGAGCGAAATTGATTCAGGACATAGTCTCTTTCACTCTGTGATTTGTCCCCATGTATTGCAGCAGCAGGAAAGCTGCGACTAATACTTCGTGCAAGATCATTACACAACTTCTTTGTTGAACAGAAAATAATAACCTTGGAACCCCTCTCTTGGGATCTAAGAATCTGCTCCAAACGTCTTTGTTTCTCGAATTGTGGCACCATTTCCACATACTGGAAAATTTAAAAGAAAGACAAATTCAAGAACGCAAAAAAAAAAAAAAAATCAGTGCAATAAAAACCAAAAAATGTCGATGAAGCTGGCTTTTAAGTTGGTGGATGGATCAACAATTATAAAAAAATTATTAGGCATTAGGAAAAGTAAATGCATCTAATATTTCTAAATAGTCACTTTGAAATTCGACTAATGGTGCCACCCATGCAGTTAATGATTAGAACACAAACATAACATTGTAGAGGGGGAAACTTGGAAATTAATATATCAATATTCTTTCTAATATCATAATAAAAGTCTTGCTCTAATGCTAGTATGCTAAATATCAGCGTCGAAATCCCGCTTTAACTTAAAATGCACCCTCCCCATTAGAAGAAAAAGATAGAATGTTGATGTTGCAAAGGCAAGTAATGGCAATATGCAATACATTTGGGCTTTGAAAAATCATTCAACAATAAGTCTAAGCATCAAATTTTCACTTTTAATTTAAGACGCACCCCTCCATTAAAAGAAAAAGAAAGAATGTTGATGTTACAAAGACAAGTGATGGCAATAGGCAGTATCTTCGGGCTTTGACATAAATTACTCTACAATAAGTCTAAGCAAAACTATGAAGTAATCCCCTGAACATGTACAAAAACCAAAACATGAAAAAAAAAATGACTACTCATGTAAAAATTTTATGCAAGAGCCGAAGAGCACAACTAATTTTCCCAGCATGTCCCAACAAAGTGAATTTCTTAGTACATAAATACCCTTTTTAAAAATTGATAACTTCACCTGCGTAATAGACTTGTTCGCAGCAAGTTCATCAACACTGCCAATGTTCACCTGCACTGGACTACGGAGCAAATCACCAGCAATTTTCCTGACTTCTTTTGGCCAAGTTGCCGTGTACATGAGTGTTTGCCTAAGAGGAGGAATCTCATTCACAATCTTGCGAATTTGAGGCTCAAAACCCATGTCTAACATTCTATCCGCTTCATCAAGAACAAGCAGTGAAACTTGTCGAAGATCAATATTTCTCGTCTCAAGAATATCGTTGAGACGACCAGGTGTTGCCACAACTACATCAGCTCCACGGCGTAATTCTTCTAGCTGTGGGCCCTTTGGGGCTCCGCCATACAAGCACTAAAAAAACAAGAGCATTTGAACAATTTATGGCTCCAAAAAATAAAAGGAAACCAAAAAGACTTGCACATGAATGGATGAGTGTAATTATGAATACCGTGCAAGAAATCCTGGAAGATCTTCCGAATTTTATAGCTTCATCTTGAATTTGTGTAGCAAGCTCACGAGTAGGAGCCAAGACCAAGACTGTTGGACCATTTCGTGAATTATTTCTTCGTTGCCTAAGATGCATAAAGGCAGGCATTAAATAGCCCAATGTTTTCCCTGAACCTGTCTTTGCAATTGCCACAATGTCTTTGTTTTGTAGTGCAATAGGCCATGTTTGAGCTTGAATTGGTGTTGGTGAAGCAAATCCAGCAGAATGCATCTGTCACAGAATAACATAACACGATTAATCTCCAAAATCCACCAGACCTTAAAACATTCACATGAAAGATTTAACTAATGGGGGGATAAAAAGGTATAGCAAATATATGGTTGCTTACTTAAGCAACTCGAAGCAACAACAGGAGGCAATAAAGACTTATTAGGTAGGCCAACAAGCAAGAAAATCCAAGTCACATGAGGAGTCATATGGATTAAGGCTCCAAAGTCCATTTGTGCAGCCTTCAAAGGAATACTTGTCGCATGTAAAGTATGCGCATAGCAGTGCAGCGTACGACATATGCTCCCCACTGGAGCAAATATCGCACCTGCGATAAGAAATTTTTTAAGTTAAAAAAGGAATAACTAAAAATGAGGTAGATATTGAAGGGGACAAACACCATCTCAAATGAAGCTTTGAAAAGAATATCACTCTAGCATAATATTAAGTTAATTAACCATACCTCTCGCAGTATCTCAGGAGGAAAACCAGTGGCTTCAAAAGTCATAAATGGGGCCGGAACATTCTCGCCCTGTTTATACATATAGAAGCAGAAAAGTCAAATGATAGTAGAGACAATTTTTCAAAGACTTCCTTTCAAAGAAAAGAAGTTAAACACCATGAATCCACTATATTTCAGGTCTAGAAGGTCTGTAATCGCTCTGTATGTATGAAATCTAATCTGAAACTTTCTGAACGACTCACTTTAAGAAAAATCTTGATTCAAGGCCATCATGAAACCAAAAGAATAGAAGTTTAAAAGAAAGTATTAGTAACTCATAACATCATAAACTTAACAATTAGCACTCCATAATGCATCATAAAGGTGTAAAAGACCGGACTGCTCAAGGGCAATCTCATAATTTGTGCCGATATTTGGCAGCAGAACCATAGTGCAAGATATTGCATTCATCACTATATCATGACTATATTGAAACCATTATAGTAGAAGGTATCGACAATACAAACAATGCAAAATACCTCATCCTAAGATACAGTCGGTTGCAATGAACCAAAACAAAATCAACATTAGAGCTTGGGTGCAGCATTGCACCTTCTGTCTCCAATCTTAATCATCCAATTTTGCTATCCCTACTCCACACAAGGCTCCTTTAGCCTATTTTCCTTCATCTTATCACAACATTCAAAGGTACTAAAGTACTGTGTTCATCATTTGCACCGATAAACGTATTTAGTTAACAATTGACAATAGCTTATTATTATCATATAATAGGTACATCAGAATGCAAATTTGCTATTCTTTTCATGCATCACAAAGGCTAATATTCCAACTAGAAATCGAATTTGATTACTAGTGTTAAACTAAGAAACAACATTCTAAAAACTAAAGGTAGATGTGAAATTCAATGGCACTTGCGTAATGCCACGGGTGGCACGAGAAAAACATCACCATTGTGTAGCATGTTGAACTTATCAAGCTAAGTTGGCATAATATAGAGCAACCTAATATCATCATTAACCTATTAACATATAGAGAGGCTACTAGCATGCAACGAGAGGAGGACCAAACTTAGATACACGGATGGAAAGATAAGAAATGTAAACTACATTAAGCATACGTACAAAAACAAAATACGCAACATATTCCACAATTAAACAATAGTTACACACCGTCGCAGTCACTTCGTGTTGCTGTCGGTAAGCCTCAACGGAAGAAATATTTAAAGCATCGGTGGAACCAGGCATCATCGGAGATGGCCTCATAAAAGGTTGATTAGGGATAGGTGGATCAACATTTGCATGATTATACATGCTATGCATACCTGGTGCACTTATCTTATTCAAACCGTCATGACCAGGTGGCACATTTTGATGCGAGAAAGCACCCATCCTTGAGTCCTACCATAAACATGAGCATGCACATGGATCGTCATTCAAAGCTCAATCAAATGTATGTAAATGCACTTGTTGTAAAAGCAATAATTGAATTTTACAAAGTTAAAATATATTGATTATGTAAAAATATATCATGCTTTAGTCAAAAGATTCATCATCAAGCAACTTATATATGTTAGAAAACAAAGCAACTACATGATAAAAGGCTGGCAGAGGCTATCATTCTGGAGCATGGAACAAAAAAGACATTTCCTGTCCCATAATATGTGATCTAACATCTCCAGCCATTATAAGCTGTTATTCTAGCACAATAGCCCCTATAATTTTTTATAAAAAAATATGTATTAGGTTTTAAGAGGTCTATTATAAGCTTTAAATAAAATTAATCTTCTATAAAACTTGAATCACTATGATAAATGGATATTTTTCAAATTAACTACTCAGATTGCAATGTAAACGAAATGAGTGGTAATAGTGTGAGGTGTCGTATTCCACACATCGTGAACATTACCGCAATCGCAACAACATCCACAATTTTTTATATGATGATTTAGAGGCACAATCCATTTGTCTTCAACTCCACACGTGAACAAAAAAATCAATTAAGTGTTTTCACTTCATCAAGAACTGACTATTTCTTTCCAACCCTGTGCTTCAAAGTTGTCCATCTTTCCTGAAAGGAAAAACCCCTTTGTACCAAATAACAACACCATAAATAAAGAGCAATTTTAAAGAGGAAAAAGTGGGCAATTTTCTACCTAAATTTACTTAACCTCTAACACAACATACAAATTCCAGTACCTGTGATTTCAGATTGTTACTTCAACACAAGTATAACAGCCTTACAGAGAAAATAGACATTCATGAGAAAAACAACAGCCCTGCTTGTTTGTACAAATAAGTACAAGTAAATTATCGTAACAATGCCTAAGCTTCAATCCCAAAATACGATAAGCTAAATGAACAAAAACAAATCAAAGTGGAGATGCTGATAACAAAAAATCTATCAATATAAAAAAAACATGATAGATGCACTAGCAAGCGTTAAAAACACATTTGCAGAAATAAATGGTACCTGCTGATTCCTTGGCATAGGTACCGCAGCAAGATTAGGGTGGAGAGGCGGAACCAATGGTGAATCCTTGCTAGCATTAAAGTCATATCCTTTCCCAGATCGCAGTTGTTGGCTTTCATCATAGCCCATATTTCGCGCAACAGGAGGCAGGCCATGCTGCTGACCCTGCATAAAGGATTGACCCATTTGATTTTGATAAGTGGAAGGATGCTGATTGGCAATATCACTCCGAGTCTCTGGCACTTTAACATTTGGGTGCGGCTGATGCATATGCACTGAGGAAGCATAAGGCTGTGATTGACCAGAGAGGGGGCTTCCTTGCAATCCATGATTAGAAGTATTCATAGACGGTGGACCATGACCAGCTGTGTGTCCACTTTGCTCAACCTGAGAAATTGAGCTCCCAGTTTGCTTAGGATAATCAGAATCATCTTGCTGAGCATTTCTATTATCCTGTTGATATGAGAATTGAGGTCCCTGTGGGGTCACCTGAGGATGAAGTTGTACATTTTGCTGCCCCTGTGGATGCATAGGTGGTTGTTGGTATGGAGCATATTGCATTTGGTGGGGCATATAATGAAGCCCTTGGGATTGTGCTGCTGTCGGACCCTGATGCAATGGTGCCTGCTGCCCTAACTGCTGAGAATTGTGCTGAATGGGATGTTGCACCATCTGCGATCCTTGATGTGGCAATAACTGTTGGCCACTTTGCTGCGTCATTGGCGGCCCATAGTGCTGCGGCTGCGTTGCTTGTCCCTGTTGCACAGGTGCTAGCCCTATTTGTGAGCTTCTTTGAGGCATTCCTTGTCCATAATGGACATACTGCTGCTGCCCAGAAGGAGGAATCTGTGCAGGCTGCTGCTGAGGATTTGATGCAGTTTGAGGACCTTGATAATGTCCTTGCTGTTGAGAAATTGGACCCTGAAACTGTCCTGGCTGCTGAGATAACTGATTCATGTATTGTTGTTGATACTGTGAAGCATCCGCAGGCTGTCCATGCTGCACAGTAGTCTGAGATGCAGTGTCTACATGAGGTACAGCAGATGGAACTGGTGGAGGTGCACTAGCCGGCTTTTCATATTGAGTGATATTTGTCTCGGGATTCCAGTAATAAGTAAGACCTGTGCTCCCATCAATCAACCCTTTCCATGGCTTTGGAAGGTTTGGGTCATCTGGTGCATACCTTGGACCAGCAGCTGGAGAAGCTGCTTCAAGATTTGCCATCTTCGACTAGTCAAATTCAACTACAAAAGATTAAAGCATGCAATGAATAAAACTGCGATAAATCTCAACAAGATTGTTGTTGAAGTGTAAAATAACGTCATTCGCAGTCAATGAATGATAATCAACCAGCTGCTCTAAATATGGCCTATCAAATCTATCCAAACTCAAGGTATATTAACTTTTACCGTCAATTACGATAACAAAAACCCTAACCAAAACTCCAAAAGATATGAGCTAGAAACTCAACTCCATAGCTACTTCAAAAGCCGAACGGCGTTTCAAAATGTTCGAACCAAAACAGTACGAGAACGAGATTCAGATCGCCGCCGGCAACGTTCCGATGACTAACATCAAAACCATTTAAGCCATCCAAGATTGATGTAGAAGAAGAAAAGATACAGTCTAGAGTACTAGAACCCTAACAGAAGAACAGAAGAAGAGAGGAGGATGAAGAAAACTTACCGTCGTCAATGGTGGTTGAGGACGTTGAGGTTCCGTTCCGTTCCGTTAGGGTTTTTACAAATGCGCCGCTCTTAAATGCGACTAATTCTTGTTTTTATGAGTACTGTCGAATATCGGAAGGGAACATTTCTCACGGTGAAGTGTGAAAGCCTATACTCTATATATGGCTTTTTATCATGACACGTGGAAGTCTCTAATTAGCCCAAGTATTAATAATATTAATAATAAAGGAAATTCCACATGGTAGCATTAAATTTTTATAAAACGCCAGAAATTTTGTAAATTTTTTTCCACATGTTAGCATTCAGTTTATGCATTATCTAACTATTGTAGTATTTTCCATTCAATTCTTGTCAATTTCCGTTTAATTCACCATTTTCACGTTTTCACCCTTATTAAGTGTTGACTGTTGTCTTTATAATTTGTCCTAAACCATTTTTATGATCTCAAATGTTAATTCATCATTTTGACGTTTAATTCACCATTAAATTTAGCAACGCTATCAAATGTTTAAGGCAAATTATAAAGACATGAACCGACGCTTAATAAGGGTAGAAACGTCAAAATGGTAATTAAGCAGAATTTCACTAAGAATTTAATGGAAAATGCTACGACAGTTGAATAAGGGATAAACTGGATGCTACCATGTGGAAAAATCTTACAAAAGTGCTATCACTAATGTTTCATAAAAGTTCGATATTATCATGTAGAAATTTCCTAATAATAATTATATATATTATACACTAATTCTTAAATGAAAGGGTCTCACGTGAAACCATTTTTATTAGGCAGCCCCAATACACACATTTTGTCTAAGAGTGATGACTTATAATTTTAAGAAAATCATTTTGTATAGTTGCAGAGTGATTACTTGTAATCTTAAAATGATCACTTATGATCTTAAAGTGATCAATTAAAGAAATAAGCTAATATATGGGCTTGTCTTATGGTCAGACGATCTCATACAAGACGAACTATTAATTTATATTTTATTCTTAATTTATTAGTTAAAATATAGTCATATGGGATCTTATTTGATATATAAGAATTATTAATATCAATTTCATAAAATTTTTAGGGAAATTATCAATGGTACTCCTAAGTTTTTGCACTTTATTAATAGTACCCGTAAGTTTTTTCGATTATCAATGGTACCCTCGTGTTATTAAGCGTTTTACATCCGTAACCTTTTCTAATTTTTTCCGTCCAAAATCGTTAACTTTTTATTCTTTTATTTTTCAATTTAAAACATTAAAAAATAAAAGAAAAAGATAAAAAGTTAACAGTTTTGGACGGAAAAAATTATAAAAAGTTACGGTTGTAAGACACTTGATAACACGAGGGTACCATTGATAATTGAAAAAAGTTAGGGATACCATTGATAAAGTGCAAAAATTTAGGGGTACTATTGATAATTTCTCTAATGTTTATTTAAGAACAATAATAGTTGTTAAGGGTTATAATGTTGCATCAATAAGTTTAAAAAACTAAATGAGACTAATGAGTTGAATAAAAGATAGTATATTTTTACGCTTTTTTTCTCTAATTTTTTCACACTTATTAAAGGCTAAATCAAATTAACAATGAAAAAAAAATTTCAACTTTTCTTTTACACATTCTAATTAATAAATCGATAAGAAGAGATATTTAGTTCAATGAAAATAAAAATCAAATCTCATTTAAATATTACAAACAAAACATAAAATCTCATTAGTGTGATATGCTTCCATTGTAGTTTCTTTGAAATAGTATAAACGTTCATTATCTGAAATAGATTATATTTCCATCAGTGATTCTTATGATGATATTAATCATGATTTGGGTGAATCCCATTATTGTCATGGATAGATTTTCAGTTGTATATAATTTATTAATTTTTTAATTTTAATAGTCTCATTTTCCACTTTTTGACCTACGATCAATTCATTATATTTACTTATAAATTTGAAAGTTATCATTGTTCCTTGTGTTCCACCTAACTCACTCTAAGATAAGTTCTAAAATAATGTATTTCAACATATCAACATATTTTAAAGTATTTTTTGGATTACATTAATAAGAAATAATTTAGGAAAAATTATCTAAAATAATTCAATATTTTTCATGATTTTCCTATAATAATCTTACTTATTGATTAATCATAAATAATTCCAATTTTAAGGGGTATTTGCCTGGACTAAACTGAAAATTCACATAAAAAGTCATAAAATTTTTCAAATATTTTTTTAACATTGTTTTGACATTTTATTTTAATTTATCATCTATTTTTTTAAAAAATAAAACTTGCTAAGGCAAGTCATCCTGTTATCGGGTTTACTCTAGAAAAATACCCTTTAAAGTTGAGATTATTCATGTTTAATCAATATATAAGATTATTGTAAGAAAATGATGAATAAATTGGATTATTTTGGGTAATTTTTCCAATAATTTTATTCCAATGTAATGCTTAATAATCCATTAATTCATACGATATAAGCTATTTATTGAGAATCCACATCATCTCAAAATGATTAGTGTTGAAATTTATACTTAATTAAACATAACTTTGGACATATTGAAAATTCTAATAAAGATTTTCTGAAATTATATTAAAAAATACTTAAATATTTGTTTAGACTTTATTAATACAAGTTTTGTTTTATACAAAACCATTATATATTTTTTGTCTAATAAAGTTATTTTCTGCAAATCCCAAAACATAATAACTTCCTTTTGAACAAGCGTAGATTACTCCGTCAAAACTGCTAAACAGATTTTGTTTTAGTTAGAGAATAGACCTATTCGATGTGGGCTGACTGACCTTCTCATGCAAACGGGAAGGCTCATCCGTGCTGATGTCGAGCTGTTAGCAGAAACGTCATTTAGTCTTTCTCGACTCTCGAGTCGGGGAACTCTTTTGGGCGAGATACACTGGGTATAATGATGATGATGACGATAATCGAGTTGTTAGCAGTCTAAGTAAGTAGTTGTGGGTAGCATTTAGGGTTGAACAAAGTTTAGTCCAAACCGTAAACCAAACCAAATTTTTAGTATTTAGTCTGGTCTACGGTCTATGTGGTCTGGTCTTTTTTTTGTTCAAAAATAAATTACGGTTTACGATCTGGTCTCGATTTTATATTTTTCAGAGCAAACCAGACCGCAAACGGTGCTATGGACGAAAATCATAATTTTTTTTAAAAAACAAATAAGTTGCTACTCAGATATTTCAAGATGCAGTTACTTTAAATAGTAATATATACTTGAATAATGTTAATGTCATAAACTAATTACAAATTATTATATTTAGTGATTGTAGGTGTGACATATTTGCATAAAGACATGTATTAATTTGAATAAATATATATAAAAAAAATTGTAGACCAGACTGTTGTTAAACGGTCTGGTCCGGTAATTTAAACGGTCCGTCCGGTCTGAAAATTTTCCAAACCGAAATTTTTGGTTTGGTCTGATTTTAGTGTCAAATCAAACCAAACCGGACCGTGTTTACTCCTAGTAGCATTAGCTATTTAACTTGTTATCTAAAATATTACTGTTGAGAAAAATAGTTGTTAGAATATAAATTGTTAATTTATTAGATATTTAATTCTTAAATTTTTATTTATTAAGTTTATATTATTTGATCTAGTTAATTAATCAAATTTCTATCATAATATGACAAAATAAATTGCATATATCTAGAAAAAATTACATAGAGTTGACAATTAACAAATTTTAAATCAAAACAATACTAAATTGTATTACAATTGAAAATGAAAGGTGCCTACAACCCTTACAAAAAAAGGAAAATTGAAATATAATACTTGTTTGATGTTGAAAAAACATGGATTTTTTTTTTATGTTTTATATATTATATATCATATTTATATTTGATAATTGGACATTTATTTTCATAAACGATATACGTTAGTTTATTTACTGCTACTTTGAACACAATAAGTATCATTTCGTAAACAACAACCAAATCCCAACAATAATACTCCAATTTAAAGAAAATGTCCTTTTTTGGGTTGAGAAAATGTTTCATTTTAGATTTACCCAATTAATAAGGTAAAAAAGAACCATAATAAAAAGTGTTTATAACTACAAGTTAAGATGAGATCACCATAAAAAGATTTTCATATACAGTCCTTCTATAAATAAAGGAGGAAATCACCATAAAAAGTTATTCACATGTACAAGTTAAGGAGGAGCCACAACAAAAAGGTGCCACATGTGTCAAAAATTATTAGTTAAATATTTTTTTAAAAGGAATCACTAGTTAAAATAAAAATGAGAGAATTAGGGTGAACTGACTTTAACCAAGATAAACCGCTAAACATTACTTAAAACCTACATTGACGTACCATATACATTACAGCAAGTATATGATATAAAGTTCAATTCTCAATGCCTGCTCTTTAACGATTTTTTTTTCTTATTCGTTGTTAGTAAAACACAAAATCTAACCTTAAACTTAAACATGAATATATCTATTTTAGGAATTTAAATTTCCCAAAACTTATTTAGGGAATAAAAAAACTTTTTTCTTTTCATTTTTTTATACTCTTTCCCACAAGTGGCAGAGCAAAATTGACAAATTATTTGAAGATCTATATACAATTTAAAAAATTATAATATTATTATAATAACTTTGTATCTTTAAATACTTAATATATACTACATAATTTAATATTAAGATCTCTAACTTTTTGGAGTCCCGTGCAGTCAAACATATTAAACATGCTCAGAACCTTCTATGGATCGCACTTTCGGTGAGTTTGGCATGTACTAATATAAATAAATATAAAATATACAAAAAGATAAAAGTAAAAACAATCTCTCCGAACTTGCACTGCTGTAAACAAAAAAACCCTAAAATTTCAGTTCAAAATAAAAACAATTGCTTGGCGCTCCCCCTCCTTTTTCTCTGTCACTTCCCAGTTCCCACCCATTTTAATTCCCAAATTGCTCTATTTCAATCATACCTAACCTAATATTGTCCCTGTGAAGAATTTTAAGTATCATTGTTCTTAAGAAATTTCGGGATTTCTATCTTCTGTGATTTTCAGTTTGTATGAATTAGAGCAGAATACGAATTGAAAGTAAAGGAAATGATGTCGATTGATGAAGAAATTGTATTACGGGATGTGACCCAAGCTGGTCTTGCGATTAGTGACCGCATTAGTCGAGATGTTGCTGCTCGTTTCGACCTTGAAGAAGCTTTGGAAGCTGCTAGATATGCTAGTCATCCTTATACTACTCACCCTAAAGAGGTATTTATGGTTTATTTTAGTTTTAATTATTGGGTGTTTTTAGAGTGTTAATTGTTGTTCGTAATCGTGGGTTATTGTTTAAAATGTTATTAATTGATGTTTTTGGACACCCATTTTCGATCAAGGGAGTGAAATTAGTGTCATTCATTAATTACCAAGCAAATTCAAACTGGGTGTTTGGTTCCAAGCTTGATCTTTCTTTTTCTATAAAGTATGTGCTCTACTTTGAATATTATTCTGTTGATTTCTTTTTCAAATTTGTATTTTCCTTGCAATTGACTAGAGATTTCAATTCATTGAATATTGTAATTTTATACTTTTTTTTTGAAATGTACAAATTGATGGGTTATCCTTTAGTTTTGCAAAAGAAAGGAATGAGATTAGCTAAGAAGTGGAAAAATCATATGATTGAATGAATCGGGTTGGTTTTTTACTTATGAACTTGATGAATAAACAATCATGCCTATTATGCATAATTTTGTTCATATTCAAAACTATAATGGTCTTGTTGGTTGTCCGTACTAAAGTCTAAAGTGAGAATGGTAATAGAAAGTTCGTATAATTTTGATAGTAAAATCTCTTTACAAATTTACTGATCACGCTTGTTCCGCTTCAATTATTTCATTTTCTTTATAAAATTCATTCCAGTGTGTTATCGTTGAGAGAGATGGTATAAAATTCATTGGAAAAATCGTGAAAAAAACTTTTCATGATTGAAGTTTCACTTCACCATGGAAATGACATGGTACATCTACATTTCATGAAGATTAACACTATGTATTCTCGTTACCAATAATGGGTTGCAAGAGTATACAACTTGAGTGTAACTCTCAGAATTGGTTTTTGTTAACATAATTTGTTGAGAAAACACAACAAATAAATAGCCAGTAACCCACGTGCGTTATAAGCACTAATTGAAGCATACCTTTACTTTCTCAAATTTCTCTCTTTACTCCTTTTGCTCCATCATTTGTCACCGGCCTTTTTTTTATACACCTTTCAAAATTTCAATCACTTATCTGCAATGCTTAGTTACTCAATATATCTCTATACTTTTTTATTTTCTACTATTCTACAATCCATCTAATTTTTTCACTCCTACTTATACTTTAATAATAATACAATAATTAAATAGTTCAACAATCACTTGAATTATATAAAGAAATACCAGAAGCGATATATTCATTAAAATTTACTTAGTTTATCACTTAAATAACTAATTAGCGAATATCAAAAAGATAACACGTATGACGAATGGAAAATAATGCATTTAATACATGCATTACATATATAATTTAGAGAGATGTACAAATTAGATGCTTTTAGGTCGATTGATAAATGTGGAAAAATTAATAATGATTTGGTCACTGCTAGTGACAAAGTTTAAGTTTCTTCATTTGCACAAAGGAAAAAAGATGTGTATTGTGTTGTTGTGCATTGCACCCTTCGTGTGGATATTCATTTGTCAGTCTGGGTGTTTCTCCAATTGATATGCTTACCCGGACTTGAAAAGGTGTTGTGCAAAGCAATACCTATTTGCTTCCCCAAAAAGCATCTGGGTAACAACAGTGCTACTGCTCTAAGAGCCTATTGTGCTACAACTTATTAGAATTGAATTGAACAAAATCTATTAAAACTAGTTATAGATGAATTTGAATTCACTAGAACTAATGTATTAAACAGAGGGCGAAGAAGACCAAAGATGATTTGGAGGACTGGAGTGGAAAAAGACAAGAATGACATAAACTTACAAATTGAGATGATAGAAAGTCGGAATGAAGAAGAAGAACCATGCGGACGACAATTGGAACATATATATTGGTTCATGTAATTGACCTCAATCTTTTGGAATTAATGTTATGGCATTGTTGTTGTTGTAGAACCGAATGTATTAATTAGTGAACATTTGAGAAAGTAATGGGAAAAACGTTCTAGAATTGAACTCAAGTTACAAAATTTCTAAGAATAAGTCAAATGCTATACTACTTCGTCCCTTTGAATTAGTAACAAAGAGAAAATAAAGCGTTTAAGTGCACATTTGATAATGAATGAAGAAAAAGATTAAATTATGTGGATGAAATAAAAAGAGAGTTAACATGTAAGGATGAAATTAAAAGAATGTGGTGGGTTTATTTCCAAATTGGAAAATAATGCAAAATGAGTAGGTCAACACAAAATAGAAAATTAGGCAAATTGAGGGGACACTTGTGTTCTTTCTTGGATCAAATCATTTGTTTCTTCAACGTATTGAGCCATAAAGAAACCAAAGAGTTATTATTACCATGTAGAAGAATTAAGAAAATTGGGTTAGGATTACAGTTTAAAATAATTATTGGTGCAGGGAAGCATCTAGACTAGGTTTTGTAAACAACTGAATCAGAGACTACCTTAATTGATCATGTGTTCCTAGTATTTCCCGACAATTTTTTTTTTCTAAAACTTTCAAAATACACTTCTTATTCATTGCTCTCATATTCTTTCTCTTTACCCATTGTCTTCAGGAATCAAAGTGATGTCCGAAAGTAATCCTTTAGTTTGAATGTCCTAAAGTAATCTGTTTTATTTCTCTTCTAAGATAGAGTTTGTTTCTCAATGCAACACTTTAATCTGTCATATAATTGTAATTGACAAAGGCAATATTTTACCCCCTCAAAAAAAACTAATGCAATATTCTATTTTTTCAATTTAAACAATTAAGATATGTTTCATGTTTGAAATCATGGAATGAAAATGAGGCTATTCTGTTATGTGACAAATGCTTCATAACAGACATTACTTTAATGTTATGCGAAATTCCATTACGTAACCTATCAGAGTAACAAACATTATAAGTTTCTATTCTAAATATTAGCGATTTTAAGTTGCTATTCTAAATATTAGCCAATTTATTATAAATGTTTTGCTTGAGTTTCATGTTGACACTATAGCACTTTGAATGCGTTGTTTTTCTGGTATAATTTTTTAGACTTGTCAAATATTGTACTTTGATGAAGATGTTAGTGTTACACTGGCACACAGATGTCTCTGCTAGAAGGTTCAAATATGTACTAATAATTACATAGGTCCAATTTACACTTAGAAGTGGGCCGTTTTAAATCATGCTGTAAGATTTAGGTTTATGTGGTCTTTTGTTTGGGCAATGGAATTCCATACTTGATCAAACCGTGGTGTCTTTGCTTTTGATCCTAATGTATCTAAACCTTGAGGTGTTTCTTTCAATCGCAGTGGCCTCCTTTCGTTGAGGTGGTGGATAGCTGGGAGTTACCCAATGTTCTTGTAGAAAGATATAATGCTGCTGGTGGTGAAGGAACAGCTTTATGTGGAATTTTTCCTGAGATACACAGGGCATGGGCTTCAGTTGACAATTCTCTATTTCTTTGGCGTTTTGACAAGTGGTAACTATTTTAATGTGATATTGGTTGGATCTTCTCATCCTGTTTTTATTCAGCTTGAGGTTATTTGTTTCTTTTTGTTTTTAGGTTTCCAATTATAATAGTGGTAAAAGATGTTTAAGGACATCACCTTTCTTTTCATGGTTCACAAGTATTTACTTTGTAACATATTAAGGGAACGATTGCATATATGAAATGACAGGGGAAGAGGATTGGTGGATCCTCTTCTGAAATCTTTTCTTTTAATATTACGATTACTATACCTGTCATTGAAAAACTTCAAGTTTGACATTTCATCAATTGATCGGTACGCGTCATAAGTAGACTAGCCATGTGTGATGTGCCTGGGTTCTTGTTTAATTGTCAGAACCTGTATATATTTTTTTTTTTCATTGTACAAAACTTAAACATGATGTGGCTTTGTGCCTTTTTCACCCCTAATAATAAATGCCCTGATATTTTGGCCCTAACACATAAAATTCTTTGGTTTGCCACTAGTCTTAAAGGATGAAATTTGCTGGTATTAAGGCAAGAGGAGTTTTAGTGGGGCCACTGTAATTTCTCTTATGCTTTCTTTTCATAGTTATTCTTTAGTGTGTCAATTCTTCATTCTTAATTTTTTTGGATGGAGAAGAATTCACTATGGCTAAAATTAGTCTTTTACATATAATCACTTAATGATAACATCATCATATCACTGCCCTGTGTGGATTTTAGGGTTTGGAAGACGTTGCTTTTTATGCAAAAAAGAAAAAGAAATGCATAAGTAAATCATTAGCAATAAAGAATTTTAATATTGTGTTTTGTAAGTTAGATATATATATGCCATTTTATGTCTTATGATGATTGATTTTTTTTTTTTACCTTGATCTTTTTGAATGAGTTGTCTTATTCAGTCTCATTGTAATATATGCATAGGGATGGCCAATGTCCTGAGTACAGTGGGGAGGAACAAGCTATTTGTGCTGTGGGCTTAGCTAAATCTAAATCTGGTGTTTTTGTTGAAGCTATTCAGCATCTCTTGGTTCTTGCAACACCTGCTGAGGTACTTAAATTTCATTCATAATCATGCAAATAATGCCTTTTAAGAACAAATGTTGGTAATAATCTCCATTGCTGAGATAGAGTGCTTGCCAATTTGACATTACTAGTTCTTGAGATACCATCTGTTCCTGACTAATTTTATCTTGCTTTTAGGTTTGTTGTTACATGTGTTGGTGGAATAATAGATTGTTATGTTATACAATATGTCGTACAATTATTTTGATGTAGTTTACTACTTGATGGCCTTTTCACTCCTTTTAGATAATAACATTTCATCAAGGCTTGAGAAGTGGGTTTTATTAGAAAGATTGCTAATCATGGATAGCACCTAAGGAAAATCTGAGTGATGGAAGTATGAATGTTCAGTATATTCAAGTGTAGCAGGGCCTATTACTTTTGAATAGTAGTGACTGCGACATTTTTCATGAAACATCTATGTAGCACTAACTTTTGTCACCGTGCCACAAATTGATGTTAGATCTAGTCTTTAGACAATGAGCTAATCTTGATTAGCTATGGATTTCTGTTCTTGGAGGAAGGTTCCAGAATGTGTTTCTGATCTGTTTCTGTTGGTTATTATATAGGAGTATATTTTTCATGTTTTTAGGATCCATGTGTCAACATTTACATGCATTTGTTTTTGTCATCAATGCCTTTTGGCTTTGGAAATCTTGGTTGCTAGCTAATACTTGAAAGGCTAGGTTGTTTGAGAAAGAAGCAACTTGACAAATTAGTTAAGAAGAAACAAGCATGGACTGGTGATCACCCCTAAGTTTGTCATTAGGCAGAGGGTTGAGTCAAACTTCACAAAATTAATACTTCTAGTTCTCTAATATAAGGCCACGGGGCATGCTAGTAAGCATGCAAATGTAAGGTAAGTCTTGGTGGTTGGTAGATAAAATGAATTCAAAGATGATCTATGATAACAAGGGTTGATTGTAGAAATAGTATGTAAAAAGCCTAGCAAGGGGGAATCAGTTTGATTGGCATGACAAAGGTAATGCACTAAAATCGTCATTTGGTTCTTGCTATGGGGAGTTGATATTAAGTGTTCCCGTCATTTCTTTGTGTTGGTACTTGGGAACGTGTTGGGTTGGATGGAAGTGTAGCTATCTAGGCCTTTACTTCCTCCTAAATAAACACTCATAACAATATAACTCATATTCGACCATATGTAAGGTTAGTACACCAAACTCGAACATACTCTCAAGCTCCCTTTAGCATTTTCTAAGGTGATAAGAGGTACCTAGTGGTGGTTAACTACCTAGCTACTTCAACATTTGGGCTTGAGGCGAAATCAAGTGATCTGCTATGTCTTAGAGTGGAAATGCTTATGGGTCATGACTATGAAGAAGAGAAATTGGGTATTGACAACTTAAAGAGAATGAACTAGTAAGGAACTTGCTCTCTAGTGAGGTTGGTATTTGGTTTTCAAGCTTGTATGGTGTTCACTCTTTCATCCAAAAGTGGTTTCTTATAGAGCTCAAATCAGAAAATTTTGTCCTAATTACCCAAAATCTTTTAATGCTTCCATCCAAAATCTTACCAAATTTCAACTTTTAGTGAAAGAAAGCCAAGAGGGGAAGATTGTCATCGATGCACAAACTTCTCTTCAGAACAGAGTGAAATAAGAAAGAGGAAAGATGCTGGGAAGTAGTAAAGTGGGAAAGAGAAATTCAAAATTTCAAATTCCAACACGCTAGCATTGCCCCATCGGGCGAGGGTCAGGTGAGATTGACATCCCTTGCTTGGCTGTGACAAAGGCGAGAGAGGTGGGGCTGGGGCCTTGGTCCACCGATTGGGTAGTCTTTGCCCGGACGGGCAGGCAAAATGCATTTTTATCTTTGGAACATGGTGAGCAAATGCTTGACCCATGCTGTTCGGGCACTCGGGCGAGCTTGACTCTCCCTTACTGTGATTTTTTTTCTGATTTCTTTTCTTTGGCTTTGCTCTCACGGTCCTCGGGGTGATATTATGGACCTCACATTCCTTCCTCATTTGGGGCTTTAGATCCCAGGGTCAACTGTATGTGTATATAAAGTTATAGTAGTTTAAATAGGGGAAGAAGTCATGTTGTCTAGCTATTTGGAAGTTGCAAGCTCTCAAACCTAGCCGTCATAAACTATGACCTATGCTGTAGTTTCTATTTTATATCTCTTCCTCGAATAAAAATTAAGCTTACTAACGCCTCTGTCCTCTAATAATAAGTAGAGTCTGTATCGTGGTCAGTAAGCTGAATAAAATCATGTGCCAAATTGAGTGTTATGTTTACCAGTTTTTTTGCCTTAACTCAAAATTCCCCTTGTCTTATCTTTTGGCCGTTGCTGATTGCTAACAAGATAGAATGTCAGTTAATTCTTGTAGGAGTATGCTGTTCAGGAACAGCTGATGGAACTGATCCATATGCAGAGCTCTCTTTACAGCCGTTATCTGAGTATATTATTCCTTCTGATGGAGTTACAATGACATGTATCACTTGCACTGATAAAGGCCGGATTTTCTTAGCCGGCCGTGATGGTCACATTTATGAGCTACAGTATACAACAGGCTCTGGCTGGCAAAAACGTTGTCGAAAAGTTTGCCTTACTTCAGGTCTTAGTAGTGTCATTTCAAGGTAATAATTTATGCTATTGATCTGTCTGGATAATTTAGTACTTTTTGATATCCAATTTGATTAGTAGGAAATTTTTTGATATTACTCTTTGATTTCTTTGCTTTTATTTTATGTATTTGGTGTGTAATGTTTGACCACAAACTCATCATTTTCCAAAAAGTATTCTTGGCGTACACATGAATTTTGTTGTATCTTTCCAGATGGGTTGTGCCAAATGTCTTCAAATTTGGAGCTGTTGATCCTATTGTTGAGATGGTTTTTGACAATGAAAGGCATATACTTTATGCAAGAACTGAAGCTGTGAAACTCCAAGTTTATGAGTTGGGTCATAATGGAGAAGGCCCACTCAGAAAGGTGGCAGAGGAAAGGAACTTCATCAATCAGAGGGATCCTAATTATGGTGGTAGACAGTCAGGAGGGACAAGAGCTGCTGGTGCATCGGCAAAACCCTCTATAGTTTGCATTTCACCTTTATCTTCACTAGAGTCAAAAGGGCTTCACCTTGTTGCTGTTTTATCAGATGGAAGAAGAATGTATTTTTCAACTAGTTCTTATGGGATAAATAGTTCAGTTGGAGGTCTGCATGGATTTAGTAACCACCATAAACCAAGTTGTTTGAAATTTGTGTCAATCAGACCTTCTCCTCCTTTGGGTGTCACTGGTGTTCTTGGTTTTGGTTCTGTTCCTTTTGTTGGGCGTGCTCAGAGTGAAGATCTTTCTCTGAAAGTTGAAGCAGCATATCATTCTGCTGGAACTCTTGTTCTTTCGGATTCATCACCACCAAATGCATCCTCTCTTCTTATCGTTTCCAAAGATTACACTACTCAGTCGTCTGCCCCTAGTAATATTGGAACCAATGTGAGAAGTACTCGTGCATTACGGGAATCTGTATCTTCTCTGCCTGTAGAAGGAAGAATGTTATTTGTGGCAGATGTTTTGCCCTTACCAGAGACAGCATTAATGGTACAGTCTCTTTATTCAGAATGTGAATTTTTTGGTATGGGTAGGTCTGGTGAGTCGTTGGAGAAAGCATCTGCGAAATTGTGGGCTAGAGGTGACCTTTCAACTCAGCATATATTACCAAGGAGGCGAATTGTTGTTTTCAGTACCATGGGTATGATGGAGTTAGTTTTCAATAGGCCAGTTGACATTCTAAGAAGGTTGTTGGAATCTAACTCACCGAGGGCAGTTTTAGAAGATTTTTTCAATCGTTTTGGGCCTGTAGAAGCTGCTGCTATGTGTTTAATGCTGGCTGCTAAAATTGTTGATACAGAAAATATTACTTGCAATATTGTCACTGAAAAAGCAGCTGAGTCGTATGAGGACCCTAGATTCGTTGGAATGCCCCAACTTGAAGGAAGTAGTGCATTATCAAATGCAAGAACAGCTGCAGGGGGGTTTAGCATGGGACAGGTAGTTCAGGAGGCTGAGCCTGTGTTTTCTGGTGCCTATGAAGGATTGTGCTTGTGCACAGCGAGATTGCTTTTTCCTTTATGGGAGCTTCCCGTTATGGTTATAAGAGGTGGTTCTGGTTCTTCTGAACCGTCTGGAAATGATGTTGTTGTGTGCAGACTTTCTATTGCAGCCATGCAGGTTCTTGAAAACAAAATCCTTTCCTTGGAGAAATTTGTTAAATTACGTAAGAATCAGAGAAGAGGATTGTATGCTCGTGTTGCTGGCCTGGGAGAATTGACAGGCTCAATTGTATATTCAGGTGGTTCAACGTTAGGGGGTGATGACAGGAGCATGACTGGAACCTTGTTTGGAGGTTATTCTCGGAATTTGGAGTCTGCAACTGCAGTGACTTCTAATAAAAGACAGCGGTTGCCATACAGTCCTGCAGAACTTGCAGCCATGGAGGTCTCTTTTTGCTAATATTTTCTTCGTTGACTATGACTTTTGCTTCTTGTTTATGTTCTTTCCTACCCTATCCTGCAGGTGAGAGCAATGGAATGCATTCGACAATTGCTCCTCAGATCCAGTGAAGCTCTGTTTCTACTACAACTGCTTTCTCAACATCATGTGACACGCTTAATACAAGGTTTTGATGCTGATTTAAAACGGGCATTAACTCAGATAACTTTTCATCAGCTTGTTTGTTCTGATGAAGGTGACATGCTAGCAACCAGGCTTTTATCTGCTTTGATGGAGGTAATGCATGTTATGGAAAGTTCTAAGATGACTTTCAGTTCAATTAATCGTTGATTGTTTGTTCCATCTGTACACCAATCATTTTTTTTGCTGACCTATTCTTCCCACAGTATTATACTGGTCGTGACGGTAGGGGAACTGTGGATGACATTAGTGGGAAGTTGCGGGAAGGATGCCCGAGCTATTATAAGGAGTCCGATTATAAATTTTACTTAGCTGTGGAACATCTTGAGAGAGCTGCTGTATCCGCTGATGCCGAGGAGAGGGAGAATCTTGCTAGAGAGGCCTTTAATTTCTTGAGTCAAGTCCCAGAGTCCGCGGACTTGCGCTCAATATGTAAAAGATTTGAAGATCTGAGGTAAGCCTATTTTAAAACTTTTATCTCACATTACTAACATTCTTAATGTTCAAGTATCCTTACTGATGCCCAAGGAATTGCAGGTTCTATGAAGCTGTTGTGCACTTGCCTTTACAGAAGGCTCAAGTTCTTGATCCTGCTGGGAATGCCATTAACGAACAAATTGACCCAACTAATCGAGAGCGTGCGCTTGCTCAGCGTGAGCAATGTTATGAGATAATTACAAGTGCCTTACGTAATCTGAAAGGAGATACAATTAATTCACCTACAAAATCTACGTCTGCAAGATCTGTTCTTGATCAGTCCACTAGAAAGAAGTATGTTTGTCAGATTGTTCAGCTTGCTGTCCAGTCCCCTGATAGAATATTTCATGAATATCTCTACCGAGCTATGGTTGATCTGGGCTTGGAAAATGAGCTTTTAGAGTTTGGAGGACCTGATCTGGTTCCCTTTTTGCAGCGTGCAGTCTCTGAGACTAAAAATGAGGTACATTTCTACATTAATTTTTATTCATTCTTGTTAGCCGTCAAAATCTGTTTGCTATTCGACTAGTCATAGTGCCTTGAAAAGGGTAGATGAACCATCAGTCTGATAATTGTAGATTTTTTCTGACATATGGTGGATATTTTCTTTTCATTGACAGGCACATGCTGCCTTATCTGCTACACACCCTACTTCTACATCGGTTCATATGGGTATGCGTGATCCATCTAGCCGAACCAAATATTTGGATCTCTTGGCACGCTATTACATCATGAAACGCCAACATTTACTTGCTGCGCATGTGTTATTGAAGCTGGCAGAAAGACGTTCCATGGATGAAAGAGACATCCCTAGCTTGGAGCAGAGGTTCGTTGATTTCTACAATCCTCCTTTTCTCTTCCTCCAAAAAAAATTGGTTCATATCCGGAAAACAACACCAATAAATAATTGAAACATCTTTGCTGGATCCTGTAGAGAAAGGGGATAGCCACAGCATAATTTCTCTTAATTTTTTTTTTGTTTTCTTGATTCCTGAATGGAAGTGTTGATTAGTTTTCATTTTACCGCATCAGGTGTCAGTACCTAAATAGCGCTGTCCTCCAAGCCAAAAATGCAAGCAATAATGACAATTTGACGAGTTCAACAAAAGGTGTTTATGATGATGGACTGCTTGATCTACTTGAGGGGAAACTAGCTGTAGTGCGCTTTCAGATAAAGATCAGGGAGGAATTGGAAGCCAAAGCTCTGCAGTTAGAAGCATGCACTGGAAGATCAGAGTCTAGTGAAAATGAAGAGACTTCTGTGAGACATGAAGCTAATTTAGCCAGCTCTGTAAGAGAGAAGGTGAAAGAGTTGTCATCAGAATTGAAGAGCATAACTCAACTGTATAATGACTATGCTGTTCCTTTTGATCTTTGGGAGGTAGATCCTATCATCTCTACTTTTATTTACCTTCTTATTTTACGTATGAGGCATCTAGTCTTGAAGGAGGATTCGTGGAGTAAAACACCCACTTTCTTTTGGTGCAATTATTGTTTTAATGTTTTTGTCTTATTTATGCAATTTCATTGATAGATCTCCCTCTTTTATGGGGGTCCTCAGATTTGAAATGCAGAATGCTTCTTTTTGACATTAAACCATGGATATCATTAAAAACAGAATGTGAATGAGAAATCAAAGCTATTCTCTTGATTTTTTATTACAGTTGAATTATAAGGGTATTGTTTGGGTTTTAAGAAAGGAATATATTTTATGAGAAAGATAAAGTAGTATGGAGCTTATGTGTTGAGGGGAGATACAATCACATGCTATCAAAATCATGTTCAATTCAAATGACCCTAAAAAGACATTGGTTCAACTAACTAAAAGAAGGGAGCTTGTTTGGCTGGAATGGAGATAATGATTGATGAGGATTTTGTGTGCATTCTTCCTGGAAACATTGCGGTTCTATGCTACCGAGAAGAACTTTTAAGAGCAAGCTCGTGGTTTGGAATTTGAACATATAGCTTGATTATTTTTCTTTCTTCTCAATTCATGAGTTTAGGCAAGTTGGGGCTTTAGTTCTCTGATTTAAAACGCGAGTTTTTACTACTTCACAATTTGTAGCCTTTTTTGGTGGACTTTGTATTTTGTTTATTATTTTTAACTTATTTTTTTTTTCTTAAGCTGCGTTGAAATCTTTTATTTAACATCTGAATTAAAGAAACTATATTCTCTGATATGGCATCATGATCCCAAATGTGCACGGAATTAGTGCAAAAACAAGGTGTATAACCGCATTGCAACCGTACCGTAAAGGTTATTTTCTGATATGGCATCATGATTCCCAATGTGCACGGAATTAGTGCAAAAACAAGGTGTATCACCGCATTGCAGCCGTACCATAAAGGTTATTCTCTGATATGGCATGATGATTCCAAATGTACACGGAATTAGTGCAAAAACAAGGTGTATCACCGCATTGCAACTCAAGACCGAAACATTGGCCGCATTGACACAAAATCCTTTGCATTAACTTCAAAATCAATTTCACGACCGTCACCGTGACCCTGACCAAAATTCTATTTTTGTGCTTTGCCAAGGATCCTCACTACCCATGTTCCATCCCTATATGTTTTACTTGTAACTTTTGAGGTGAAAGTTTACATATATGGACAATCAGTTTCCGAGATAGTCTATTATAAAGTACTATTCCCTTTATGAGATGCACATTATTTTTTAACATACTTGGCTAAAAAGATGTCTGTAGCTTTTACAAAAAGATATTAATGTGAAAATAACTGTCTTAGTATATTATCAAAAATCTAAATTTCAAAGATGGCAAATAAATTAGGAACTAAGAAATTTTTGGCATTTCATAACATGGCATCTTCTCTTCTTTTTGCTTGTTTATTTAATGGATGCATTTTTTGCCGTCATTGATCAACAGGTATGTCTTGAAATGTTGTATTTCGCAAATTACTCTGGTGATACGGACAGCAATATTATTAGAGAAACTTGGGCCAGACTTATTGATCAGTCTCTCTCAAGGGGTGGCATAGCTGAAGCTTCTTCAGTTCTGAAGAGAGTTGGCCCGCAGCTTTATCCTGGAGATGGAGCTATGTTGCCGTTGGATACGTTATGCCTTCACTTAGAGAAAGCTGCTCAGGTAATAATAGGATATTTTTCTTTGTCCATGTTTTCATAAACATACTCGCTTGTGAACATACAAAATAAAGTGTGTTCTGAAGCATGCAAGTATCTATCACTTTTGTTGAACTTATCATTATTCTGTTTTGTTTCTCAGGAAAGATTTACTTCTGGGGTTGAATGTGTTGGAGATGAGGAAATTCCAAGAGCTCTCCTTGGTGCCTGCAAAGGTTCTGCAGAGCCTGTCTTATACTCGTATGACCACCTACTGTCGAATGGAGCAATTTTAACTTCACCATTACTCAGGCTACGGCTTCTTCGCTCAGTTCTTGTGGTGCTTCGGGAGTGGGCAATGTCCATTTTTGCACAGTCAATGGGTACAAGTTCTGTTGGAGCTTCTCTGATTTTAGGAACATTACTACCTAACCAAACCGCTGGTGGTAACCAAGGAGTCCGTGATAAGATCACTAGTGCAGCAAATAGGTAAAATTCTATAAAGCTTTTACCTTTCTGAATTTTGGAATTGATGGAGTACTTGGTGTTCTTTGCTGCTGTTTTTACTTACCATTTTCTTTTACTTACCTTTTCATTTCCCCATTTCTTTATAGATTCAAAATTCTTTATATGCACATTCAAACATGTAAGTGAATGCGTTGAAATTTGACATCTATACACTTTTGGGAGAGGTGAGGAAGTTAGATGCGTCTGGTCTCTATCCACTGGAATCAGTTATAGGTCCAGAATTGGCAAAACAACCTATACGGTGATGCAAAATTACACCCCAAAACTGATACCTCTAAGCCAATAAGAGAGATGGGTTTGCAACAAAACCCAACTCCTGGAATTCAAGGGTGGGGGTGGGGGGTTTCAGTTGACAAAGCAAGACTGTCTGCCTGCCATCCTCAAACTTAGCCACCACTACAACCAGATTAACTACCCACCATGACAACCAACGACACTACAAGCTCACATTAGTCATCCACCTTCATTGATCTCATCCACCTCTATACCTGTTGTGTTTTTCCTCATAATAGAACCCCAAGGCTTTACTAAGCTCCAGTATAATTTGTTATTGATCATCATTAATTTCAAGTACAATTTTTACCTGATGAAATTTAATTTACGCCATGTGATCCTGCATACCTAATTCCACCACATCCTTACTCAACTTTTCCATCAACGTCATCTTTGGTCTCTATCAACCTTTTGTGTAGTCTTAGTTAGTCTAGCACGCTATTGTTTGAAGTTCCAACAGGAGATGGTCATCATCGCACATGCCCGAACTTTCAAAGTAATTCTTTTTTGTCATTGTCAATATCTGTCACCTATTCTAACTTCCTTATACCGTTATTTCAAATTATATATCTTAGTGTAGGTCGTCCACACATTCATCTCAAAATAAGTGTCTCGGCTATGCCGATTTTTTGCTGTGCTCCTCTTTATATTGCCAACATTCTAATCCCTTGTAATAAATCCAGCTTGATAGCCGTCCATCCTATAGAATTTCCCCTTTCATTTTTCAGGTTCCCTACTTACACACAATATTCCAGTAGTTCCTCTCCATCTGAGCCATCCACAGCCACATTGAATCCAATAACTCTTAATTTGTCCAATCCCTTCATTCTTTGAAAAATTGAACCAAGTTCCTCGTAACTTGGCCATGCATGTAAATATTCACTTAAAATTTATCAAGAATCCATAATATAAACGAAAATCAAAATGCAAATATGGAGGGTGAATATCAGGTATCTGATATCTAAACAATCAAACCAAAAATTAGAACAAGCTGCCCCTTGGGCAGATTAGTATGTCTATAGTTGAAAATGATGAAGAATAAGGACACTTGCTTTTATTGTGTACTATGCACTTTCTTCTTTGGTTAGCAGGCTTCACCGTTCTCCTTGCGTCTAGAAAGCTGAATTTACCTACTTATAGCTTGCAAGTAGTTGGTGAAACTTGATTTTGTGCTTACTTTCTTTACTGTGATTAATGCTAAAACTCAAAACTTCAGGTATATGACTGAGGTACGAAGATTGCCCCTTCCGCAAAGCGTAACAGAGGCTGTATATCGCGGGTTTCGAGAGTTAGAAGAATCGTTGATAAGCCCATATTCTTTTCAGCGTATGTAATGTTGTGGCTACGTGCATGCAGTTTCACTGTAGGTACTATTTTCTATCTACATCGATTCCTAGTGTTCCGACATTGTGAGGCGAGACTTAGAAGTCCCTCTTACTCCCGCTATGATTCCGAAATCATCTGCTCTGGCGACTAACGAAGGAATACTTGGACGTCATTTGCTACGCACGTTAGTATTGAAATGGAGACACCGTAACACAAACTTCCTTGCTAGAACTTGTAATGGTGTACAAAGGAGCAGTTTCAATTTATCAATTTGCAAAGCCTTATAGGATTTTAGGTGTTTTTTAATTCCTGGTGTAGTGATGGTTAGAGCTTTTGCTATTCTAGCATTCCTTTTATAGTGTTGTAATTGCCCAATTTGAAACTATTTTTTTTTTAGATTAACAATATCTTTTTTTCGAAATTCATATTAATTCATTGATGAGTCGTACATTACATGGAAATAATACGTGACAATTGCGATCAAATATCACTCTAAATTGACAAAGTCTCGTTTGTTGTAGATGAGATATGACATTTTTTTGTTAAAACAAGTCAAGCAGTGAATTTTATACCTAGGGATCACTAATAAACTACTTTTTAACCCTAGTATAAGTCAAATTGTGCTTATTAATTGTTTTCGGTATCTGATGGTTATAATTTTATTCCAAATTCTTATGAGACGGTTTTGTGGTGAAATCATTTTTATTAGGTTAGGTTGACCTAATGTGCATTATTGTCTTAAAGTGATTAGTGTCACTAACAAATTTAAATTGATCACATTTTCTAGTCTAAAAGTGATCACTTATAACCTTAAATTAATCATTTACAATCTTAAAATGATCAATTGAGAAATTCACAAATTATATGAGCTCGTGTGAAACGTACTCATACAAGATAAGCTGAAATTCAAATTTTAGCAAAGAAAAAACTAATGTGGATATTTGATAATAAATGAAGAGATCATGAATTAATTAAATGAAATTAAAAATAATTAAAATATATATATATATATATATATATATATATATATATATATATTAAAAGAAAGTGGTAAACTATAGTAAAAAAAAATGCTGTAAAAAGAAAACCTTAAATGAAAAATAATGCTAAATAAGAAATACGGAGGGAGTAAACTACGGAGTAGGTGCATATTTTTTGCAACATTTTCACACAATAGTGATTGAAGGGGAGAAGCTAAGTTAAGCTAAGCTTGTATTAGGTGTATAGATATATAATAATATGATAGTAGTAGTTTGATTAAGCAAGCATAATTAGTTCCACCATTGTTCCTTGTAATGTCATTATTAAATAGAAGAACAACTATGTTTTATTAACTATGGCAATGGAAGTCGTTTTGGAATATAGTATATGGGGTATGAATCAAGACTAAAACAAGACCTTTTTCTTCCTTTGTTACAAAATTTAATATTAAAATACAAAATTCTGCTTGTGATTTTGACAATTAGCTTTTGATGATGACTTAAAGAGTCAGTTTTGGGGACTCCAAACTGCAAATGGTCTCATCTTGATGTGGTTTTAAAGATACTGGTGAGGGAAGGAGAACAACTTACTAAATAACGGTTATTTATAAGGTTAATAAATCACTTTTATGTGGTAGGATGTGATAGGATGAAAGTTTTGTTATTTCAATTTATCTTTTTTGATTTTATTTATTTTAAAATTATTCTTTTTGTCTTTTATGTGGTGATTTACAAATCATGGTTATTAATTAAGAATTTTCAGTGAGGGGAGGGCAACGAGAATCAGATAAACATGCTTCAAGACAACCCAATTATAGCGACTTGTAGTTACTATAACTTTATTACTCCTAATAATAAGTTTAACTCTTAACACCCTAAAAATAACTACCGAGTACTATTTACTATACAAGAATATTCCCTTTGTATACATGCAAATAAATACGAATAATATTTGCTACCAACTACCAAAAGTTGATTAGAAACAATCTTTTTATTAGTGTTGAAACTAATTGCGTACATCCAACGCCCAAATCCGACCATATGTGGAATTCAGTTAATGACGTTGGGATAATAAAATAGTTGAAATGTTATACTATCATTGAATGAACAACGTCCTCAAAAAGCACTAAGCTCAACAAAGTTCTGGGTGGATGCAGTAATACAAGCAAAAAAACATGCTGAATCTTTTAAATATTAAACGGTTTCAATTTCTAGATTTACAGAATCCTACCTGAAGAAACTAACACGAAGGTAAAATAACGATTACTTTCCAAACTACTCCGTGTCGTTCTCAGAAATGCATCCACTGTCTGTCTCGGATTGACAATTTACAAAATCGACAAGGTCAGCAGAGGGATTCATCCTACCCTTACAAGTTACAGTTATAGAAAAATAGGGGTGTCAAATTGTAGTATAAGAGCCATTCCACCTTATGAGTTGGTGTGTACGAGACCTCAATAACATACACCCACTGTCTGTTTCGGATTGACAATTTACACAATGTTATTTTATTAAGGAGAGAGCAAAGTAAAGTGAGGACAGATAAGTTTCCCTAAACAAGATATGGGGCAATCAACTACATACAAACCAAAAAGAAAAGAGAAGCTAACAAAAGGGAACTAACGCCCGGCATGGAGCTTAGATCATATAGGATTCACCTCCAGCGAACCGATTTGTTCTGTAGCAACTTGGCAGAGGAACAACAAATGAGTAAGATAAGGGGGCCAGACCTTTATAGACGCTTAGTATTGAGAGACTGTATGTTGAGAGCTTCCTGCAAGTGCTTATGTTTGACGATGTCTTTGTTGGCTGAATAACTGAGCTGTGTTTAAAAGGTGAGCAAGTAGAACAGGGTTGAGGGAAAGCCAAAAAATATTAAGGCATGAGAGCGGAGAACGACAAGTTCGCTGTTAATAAAAGCGAACAAAAAAGCTGGTCAAAATTCTTTGTTCGCTGTTACTAACAGTGAACAAAAGGGAGACAATGTCATAGAGTTGGAAGGACAAAAAAAATTAAAACAAAGTTTGTTCGCTGCTATGATAAATACATTTGAGGTTCACATTGATCAAGATTTGTACTGTTTGATAGTCCAAACAAAGAATAAGAGGTTTAAACTAGAACAAGGGTAAATCCATTGAGCTTTCAAAGACTTGTTTGCAGGAATAATACTTGTTTAATAGCAACGAAAACCATAAGATGCAAGCTAGCAGTAAATCTCTCTCAGTAAGGATGCTTAAAACAGTCCAAAAAAAAAAATTAAGCAGTCCATTGTGCAATGGGTAATTTTTCAAATTCTAAGGAATCTAATTAGACGTTTAAAAGGAATTATCACAAAGTTCATTTGACTTAAAAGACATGACAATAAACTTTCATATTTACATTAACTTTCTAGGCAAGCCGTAAAAAGGTTTAAACAACAATGTTACAAATTACAACAAAGGTAAACCCCACATTTAGACATAAACATAAACATGCTGACATCCGCAGCTAAACTGTGATGGTTTAATCAGGACAAAAGGTTCTCAAGGCATATCAGCACAACTTATACAGGTGACAAAAGCAGAAAATTTCAGGTTTGAAGAAGATACACAAGTGCTAACGCATAGATTGAGCAAGCCCGGGGAGTACCTCAAGTAGATGATGTTGCTTGTAGCATGATGGCATGTCTCCTTACAGAAACATTGAACAGCTTTAAACCTCCACTCTATTCAGCTGCACAAGAATAGCCCAGTAAGGTGTTCCCAATCGAAAATGCTGGTCAGGTGGGTAATTCTTCTTTTACAACAACAGTCTTACACTTATGCTTCTGAGCCGCCCTCCTCTTTGCCTGTATCTGGTGAACATACTCTGCTATGACAACATGGAACTTCGGTGCAAGTTTACTAGAAGATGAAACATTTAGACCTGCTTTCTTCAAAGCATGTTTGACATCTTTCTGAGCCTTTGGGAAGTGGATGTTACATAGTGACGGAATGGTAGATTTTAATATCGGCCTCCCACATAATATTGGTCCTTGCTGTGCACTGGATATTCAAAAAGAAACAATCAACTTGTATGCAAATAGCTGGCATGATTTGATTGGTAGCATCATAAAGTTACAAACAGCTTCCTCAAATACAGAGTTACTCGATTTGGAATACGAATTTACAGTTAGATACCATAGATGTAAGATTAACACATAACAATTGAATGTATTTAAATGGGAAGGAGGGGCTAATTAGGTAACATTGCTCAAAATGCTTTATTGGCTTTACATATTAAATTTGGGAAATTTTATTTAAAGTGCATACAAACCCCAACTGATGATATGGTTTGAAAACTAAGGGGGTGTTTGGCAAACGGGCAATAGCTAATTGCTGATTTGAGTGGTTGATTTGACTGGATGAATGGATGGTGGGAGCACCTTGTTGCTTGTTGTAAATTAGTTGATTTATCACAAATTCTTGTGAGAGACGGTCTCTTTGAGAGACCATCTCTAATTGGGTCAGCCTATTGTATATTTTTTAAAATATTGTAAGTATGCATTAAGAATGATGTAAGTAGACATTTAATATATTAAAAGTAGGCATTAAGAATATGTAAGTAACATCAAGGATAATGTAAGGTGATATTAAGAATACAATAAATAGGTATTAATCTTTTAATGGGCTGGGCTTGAGATACGTCTCTCAAGAGACTAGCTGTTTTATAACAAGTTATTTCAACCAACTAATTTACTTAACACTAGTAAATGGTTTGAACATTCAACAATCTAATTGTAGCTAAATAAGCTATTCAACAATCTATTTGTAACTAAATGAGCTAAAATTGTTAGTAAATGGTTTGAACATTCAACAATCTAATTGTAGCTAAATAAGCTATTCAACAATCTAATTGTAGCTAAATAAGCTATTCAACAATCTATTTGTAACTAAATGAGCTAAAATTGTTCAGCAAGCTATCTTGCCAAACACGTCTGTATTCCTATAAAAATCGAGGGAGCCTAAGGAAAATATGATACTATGTGAGCTTTTGACAACAAAATATAGTATCCTATGTTTTTTAGCTGTTTCACCTTTCACGAATCGTAGCAACAAACAGAAAACGGATAGTATAATCGACAATTGTCTCACCCTTAGGATTGGCAGCTCATGAAGAATCAAAAGAATCTATAATTTTCCTAAATCCAACTAATATCAGTATTTCCAATTATGCATCATTACCTAACCAAACACAACATTTGGACAACAATATAAAATGTTTCACATGTTCTCCCAACTTATTAAATCTAAACTCAAATAATCTCATTAGAGCTCAATGAATAGTGAAAACAAGGTATCAAGAGTGATGACAAACAAATAATAAGAAAACGGAACCACACCGAACTAAATTTTTATTAGAATTGAAAGTCAGTTAAGGTAAAACAGGTACTACATCAATAATTGTAAAATATTCAATAATTCAGTTGCTAACTATGAGAATGTGAATACAAACATCATAAGTTTCAATAAATTGAAAAATTGATCATGCCACAAAATCAAATTTAAATTAATCTGGAAAAAATGGATGGAATGAGAAAGTAGAGAGAAATTTACATCTTGATCATGAAGTTGCAAGCCTTGTAAAGCTTCTGTTGAGGATCAGACAAAATATGCAAATAGCAATAGCTAGTTAACGCCATAGCCTTCAACTTACACGATACTAGTGCACATTGATTATTCCCTCCCAATTTCAACTCCGACGCATTTTCTCCAAACCCTAACCCTAATTTACCGCAACCGCCACCATTTCCACCAAATACGTCAATACTATTGTTGTGGTTGGTTTCTCCACAACCTTCAACATTGCAACCACCAAATTCTCTATCAGCACCACCACTTTCTCTCTCATCCTCCACTTTGCAAGGACTAACACCATATTTCCAATAGTATTCCCGATAATGAACCCTTAGATCCTCCATTAAAGCCCAATAATGGTCTCTGTAAACTTTGGAAAGCCGGCGAATACGTTGAAGGCGACGGCGAAGGAGTTCTTGACGAGTGAGGTGAGAGGAAGTAGAAAGAACATCGTCATTGATAGTAGATGAAGGAATAAGGGAATTGTGAAGCTTTGTTTTGTGTTTGTTAATGGAGGTGTTAGGTTTTTTGAGGGAGAGTTGTTGATGTGGAGGAGCAGAAGGTGCTTGCGGCTGTGGTTGAGAAGGAGGGTGGACACCATTTTTGTTGAGCTTAGAAGAGGAAGCCATGGAAGAAGGAGAAGAAGAATAGAAAAAAGAAAAGGCGGCAGGCAGCAGCAATAGGAGGCTCGCTTTGTTTTGATGTTTGCGTCCTAATATCAGGTTTTGTAAGGTTAGAAATGCCAAGTACTCTAAATTAGGGTAGATTATATCATTATATACGACGTCACACGAGTTAAATAACTTTAATAGAATAAATATTATGAGAATATTTTAAGTTATTTTATCGAGTACCTCGTAGATTATTGAATAGGTGGAAGTGTAAAATGAATTTATTATACCTTATTTTAATTGTACGTTGTCTCTTAGTAGGTATAAGTTGCCGAGAGATTTTTTGGCCGTATTTTTTTTATAAGCAGGACAGATTGGATATGATGATGATAACCGTCTTTAATATATCATTTATAAGTCCACATTTATTTTTCTTCACCCTGCTTATTTACAGTCTAACTCACACTATTTTACTACTCCCTCTGTCCGATTAGAATTGAGTAAAAAAAAGTGAGTTTTTAAGAAAAAAATGAATAACGGTAATAAATGAAGTGTGTGGTGAAATTTAAATAAATTAAAATGTATGAATGAGATAACAAGTACATACGTGAAATAATCTATAAATGAGATATAAGTACAAATAGTAAATGATGCAAATTGAATAGGATTAAGTGACAAATTCATTGAATAGTGATAACAAGACACGAATACATACATGAAGTAATCTTTACTCCCTAGATTTGCTCATGTAAGCTCACAATATTTCATTTTCCACAGAAAATTTAAAGGACAGAAAAGACTCAACTCTTTTTGTTGTTATTTTTTATCGTATCCCAGCCCTTTTCAATATTTTGACTATAAATATTTTTTTTTAATTTATTTTAAACGAACTCTCCCAATGGACATAGAGAGTCGCATAAATGTTGGCATGTTGGGCCCCTTCGGCCTAACCCAAATACTGGACAATATATAGTGAAATGTGAATTTTTGAAAACGGTGAGCGAAAAAAAAAATAACTGAATAAACTATTATTCAAACTTTTTCCAAAACTAAGCGTAAAAATCCCAGACCTATGGTTTGGAGCTGTTCGCAGTTACTAACTGCGAACAAGTCAAAAAAGACAAAATAGTTGTTCGCAGTTACTAACTGCGAACAGCAAAAAGACAAAATAGCTGTTCGTAGTTACTAACTGCGAACAGCTATTTGACCTAAAAAAAAAAATTTTTTTTTTTTTCAGTTCGCAGTTACTAACTGCGAACAACTAATTTGTCTTTTTTGACGTGTTCGCAGTTAGTAACTGCGAACAGTTCAAACCATAGGTCTGGGGTTTTCACGCTTAGTTTTGGAAAAAGTTTGAATAATAGTTTATTCAATTATTTTTTTTCGCTCACCTTTTTAAAAAATTCGTGAAATGTAATTAAATACATCCGGGAGTAAGAAGTTGATTAAAACTTCATATGCCATAGGAAACATAAATTAAAACAATATACACACATTTTGCTTTGGATATAACTATCAAAATCTTTGTACCTTACAGCATAAGTAGGAGCCAAATATGGCATAAACTACAACAAACTCTCACAGTGCAGCTACAAAACGGGGTGACATGAAGGAGAAAGATTATATCGGTAGGTATCCAACCGGAAAAGAATGGTAAAGAATAAAGTGCCGCTAACTTTGTATGTCGACGAGCAGTGATCTTATTGAAGCTAGCCTGCCTGCCTGAAGACTAGCCTCGAAGTTATAACACAACAAGACAGGCATCTAAGATCCCAAACTCCATTCTAATGGCAGAACTATATCAATCAGGAAAAAAAAGTTATCAGGTTAACCTATTATTCCAGCTTCAATTAGTAAGTGAAGGCTATAGCCCAACCTTTACTGGCAAACATTTTTCCATTCTATACACCTGCCAGAGAGCCCATCACAACGGAAAATTTAGAAAGATATGCAAATCACCAACCTCTTCATTAGCTCCAGCAGCCATATCTATGAAAGTCTTTTGACCTGAAATTATCATTGATTACATCAGCCCAATCCCATTCATGGATCAGCTTTTTAATAATCAGATGAAAACTACTTACCTCAGATTGCTTGGTACGTCCAACGATTCAACTGTATTTTCATGTTGATCTTTCACTTTTGAAAGAGGTGAGAAAAACTGTACAGGAGAGAAATATATCAGTGAGAAGAAAGATAAAGATGTGATGAGCAATCCCCCTCACTTCCTGCATTTCTTAATTTTTTACCTGATGCATTGAGATGAATACAATAGAAATCCCCAAGATGAAGTTCATAGTTAATTTATGGCCAAATAATGCAGCGGAAGCTATGCCCGTAAAGATCGTGGCAACAGTAGAAGAATACTTCTTCAAAATTATATCTAAACATAACAAACTTTTAACATTAGAATGAAAGGAACAAGACCTTTTAGTGGCAAAATACTATCTGAAAAGAGTGCTACTACAGCAATTGCATAGCATGTAACAGAAAGTATTGACAAAGGATAGCTACTAAAACAGTGCATTAAGATTAAAATAGCCAAGTTTCCTTTTATCTTTAGAGCATGCTGGAATGGGGGTAATGAATTAGGGTGACAATAAAAGTCATATACAGAAAAGAAAAGGAATTGGAGCTCGTTCTCAAAATAGAGGTGATGATGAAGGTGATTAATTTAAAAGGAGATGGAGTGATAAGGGGAACTGTTTCCCTCGGGATGGGGAATAGTTACCCACCATCCTCCTAGGACATAGTGTAAAAATATTGCCCGCCTTATCAAATTGCGACCATATTGCAAAGGTTTTACATCGACTGAAATATAGGCAAAGACAAAAGCAAACCCATCACTGCAAAAGATGTTTGGTGGTTGATAACGTAACCGTGACCATAACAGTAATTTCGCATCATGCCTAAGGTACATTATTAGAATTATCTCTAATTTTGCTCGAAGTAAATATATATTAGTATTAGTACTTGGCTACTTACCTTTTAAACTTTATAATGCCAACAATTTGAATGAAAACAAAATTATTACAACATTTATGGGTGTTAATGAATTAAACGGTGAATTAAACATTAAATTGGTGAATTAAACGTTAAAATTGTAAATTAAACAAAAACTGGATGCTACCACGTGGAAAAAACTTACAAAATAATGAATTAAACGGAATTTAACAAGAACTTAACGGAAAATGCTACGACAATTAGTTTGTGCATAAACTAAATGCTACCATGTGGAATTTTCTTAAAAAAGTGCTACCACTGGCATTTCATGAAAATTGGATGCTACCATGTGGAATTTCCCTTATTATTATTATTATTGTTGTTGTTATTATTTTATTATTATCCTTATTATTATTATTATTATTATTATTATTGTTATTATTATTATTATTATTATTATTATTATTATTATTCATTTAATAAGTTGGTGGAAGTTGAGTAACCAGTTGAGCACCCACACCCTTTTGGATACAAAAAAACTAGTCACTGAAAAATGTATATCTTAGACTTGGTGCTGCCTGAGTTACTCACGGAAAAAGAATCAATCCTTGCTGACAGGTCGAGAGCATCTTCACCCAACTCTCCAAAGGTGGAAAAAGTGAACGGGATGCATTTGTAGCCGTTCTCCTGTGCCAGCAAAGGGCGAGCCTCCAGTGACATCCACACATGCGTCTTTTCTATGTAGCCAATTGAATAGAAGGATATTCGGGGGTCTAATATCTTTCCCTGCCTCTGAATAGAACCCCAACGGTGCCTGCTTACGGACTGAAATCCCCGCTTTGCAACAGATATCCACAAGCATGTCCCAAACCAAATTGTGTCGAAACTTCACGCTAATCTCGCTGGAGCAATGTACAGCGTGGTCCCCCATTTATCCATTTTGGGATCGTTGCAGCTTGGCCATAAACTACCTTCAGCGAATAAGGGAATAGCTAGCCGATACCATAAGATAGCCCGATACTGGCGATGATTCATTTTCAGCCCCCAAGCCTTCAATAGGGATTGTTAGCAGAAAGTCCTGGGCGTGTGGTTCCCGAGTAGAGCTAAGATTTGCAACTTGTCTTGGGTTGAACCTGTAACTCGACGCAATAGGGGTGAAAGTTTGGTTTTTGGTGTGGATTCGATACAAATCCAAATCAAACCAAATAAAATTCGATTTTGATATTTTCAGTTCAAATCCAAATCATAACATTTAAAATCCAAATTAAACCGAACCAAAATTTAAAATACCAATCCAAATTGAACCGAACAGACTGAATTGCATCGATTTGTATATTTTGCACTGAAAATCAAATTTGCATGTATTATTTTAAACTTATTCTTTCTAAAGCTCCTAAATAAATATTAATAATCTTAGGGTTTTTAATTTGAACAAGTAAAAAACTTTCTACAAAAATCTAAAAATAAGGGCAAAAATTCAAACAAATCAAATGGAAGATATAACATGCCTTTAACATTTCGATTTTTTTCGGTTTTCGATTTTGTTGGACCCTAGACCGAGTCCAAACCGAACACCGAATTATAATTAAAATTCAGTCCAAACCAAACCAAATTTAAAATATAGTCAAACCAAATTACTTATTCGATTTAGTTTGGTTTGCTGTTCGGTTTTTCACCAAATTACTTAGACCCCTAAGATGCAAGACTTTTCTCAACAACATTAAAATAAGCCCCTGCCAGCTTTTTTATCATATGGGGGGCAACGGGTTCATCGTTGAGAGAAATAGCGTTGGAGCTACAGAGAACCCGAAAGAGACCAAGAGCACGTTCAAAAGTCGGATCTAGGGAGGAAACATCACTGTAAGCCAAGATCTTAGCTTGGAGCGAACTGGTTTTAAGGCGAGAAGTAAGAAAGGCATAGTTAATAACGTCACCTGCCGAGTAGATGCCAAGCCTACCCATCTTAATGGGGAGGGTGGCTAACCTCCATTTCCAGTCTCCGAAGCCCAACCTAGAGGTTAACTGAGACAACCCCTATTTTAGCAGCTTAATTAATAGTAATTAATTAAGTTAATTTGGGTATTAAATTTTAAGTATGTTATTTTATTGGGACTCAGAATAATATTTATTATTTGAGGATATCAGTCGTATTAAATTTGGGACAAAAGTAAATTATACGATGAAAATTAGGTAAAAGAAAAATGATTAAAATGTGAGGTGTCATGTGATGACACCTAAGCCATGTATGTGTCATGTGTAGGTGATTGAGTGTCATTTTTCTTATGACTCATCACCCATTTATTCAGTTTAAGAGGATTGAATAATCAGTACATTCATTCATCATCTTCATCTCTTCATTTTTGAAGAAATAAAATTAAAAAAAAAATTATGCTCCAGAACAAGGTTTCTGTCTGTATGTTCATGACTATTTTTGAGGTAGTTGTGGACATTTCTGGGTTAGCCACGGAAAAGAATCAATCCTTGCTAACAGGTCGAGAGCATCTTCACCCAGCTCTCCAAAGGTGAAAAAAGTAAACAGGATGAATTTGTAACCGTTAGCGCACTTCGCAGTGTATTTCTTCCTCATGGTGTTGGAAGATAATCCCACAAACACTACTATCTTTTAAATTAACTATTTCAAAGTTTAAGTTATGGTATTAATGCTATTGATAATTGAGCAAAAAATCGTATAATTTTTGGTGTTCGAAATTTTGGATTTTGACTTTGTTTGACCTTGCTTCTAGTTCTTGATTAAAATTTGTTTTGTATGTTCACAACTTTATAAATATGAGCTTTTAAATATTGTACTATGAAAATGAGTTATGATTATTGATTTTAAAGAAAATCAAGTGATTTATTGATTCGTTTTATATTGAAATGTTCGACATTGAAAAAGTTTGTTTTTGGGATTGGCAACGTATATTTATATCCAAATTATTGTGAAATACTATAGTTTAATAGGTAATGGTTATTCGGGTCAGTCTCGACCCCCGATCCCGTTTCGTTCTTGCAACAAGAATCGTATTTTCGATGATGACGATCACCCGTGTTCTCAAGAATTAGATCAAGCCTACTTCCTAACGGTCCATATATTCCCACGTTTTAAAGTGCTGTTATATTATTGTTTTAATATGAGTTTTGAATAAATATGTTTGGTATATAAAGTTTTGTTTGTTTCGCAAATGAAATCATATGTTTTATTTGACGTATTTTGATTTTGCTATTTACTTGTAAAGTAATAGTCGTATTTTGATTTTCGCTAGTAACTTGTAAAGTTATAGCCGTGTTTTAATTCACTATGAACCAAAGGTTCTTAGTTGTATTTATGTTGATATCAAACGGTCTTCTAAAAGAGTTTGGGTTTTGATAAATTAATGTTTCATAAAGAGATACCAAATGAGCAAAAGATTAAATTGGAGATGACTTGTATATAAATGTAATAATTTTTTGGATTACTCAACAATTCAATTGTTGACAGTCCTGATGGGGCCTATCCCTTATGGGTTAGATCCATTTTCAGGTTAACTTTTCTGGGGAGACGATGCCACTTTTGTTATGTGTTACGTGCGAAGCGAGGACTTCTTTTTGAAAATCATAATGTAAATTATTTATTATTATTACTATTATTATTATTATTATTATTATTAATAAACGTATTTCATTTCATAGATGGAACCTTTACTGAAGATAATAGGGAGTCGTGCAACAAATTGGACGCTCATACCCTTTTGAATGCAAAAAGCTAGTCTATGAAAAATATAAACCCTAAGTGCTACTAGACTTACTCAAAGAAGATGCAACAGAGTCAAGCGCCTGTTCACCTAACTTTCCGAAAATGGAGAAAACAAAGGGGATGAATGCGTATCTATTCTTCTCATACTTAGCAGAATAGTTTTTCGCTCAGCAAGTCTTGTATGAGACTGTCTCAACGTGAAACGATTTTATTTTCATACAAAAGGCTCATTAGTAAAAAAAAAAATAAAAAACAATGAAGTTCGAATTCACGCCTATATAGGAAACAATTTTGTTTTTTTAAATAGTTTGGGCTGATCAAATTAAAGTTGTCTCATGCTGAAACGACCTCAATAAAGAATTAATGTTCTTCTATAAATTATTATTTTTGAGAGAACTATAAATTATTATTATTATTATTATTATTATTATTATTATTATTATTAAGTGTTCTTCTAGAAATTATTATTAATAATTTATTATTAGTATTATTATTATTAATAATTTATTATTATTATTATTATTATTATTATTATTATTATCATTAATAATTTATAATTATTATTATTATTAATTTTTTTTTGAGATCTATTATTATTATTATTATTATTATTATTATTATTATTATTATTATTTAAATTTTCATTAATTAGAGATTAGAGAATAGGTCCATTACACTAACAACCGCATTTACATACGTGGATACGCTTTATAAGAGTCTTTTATTAGTTGGGGCTAGGCATGGCAAAAATTGAACTGACCTTCTAACCCGATCTGAACCTAACCCGAAATATGTGGGTTTGGGTTGAGACTTTTTACCCAATTAATTAAATAGGTTGATCCGACCTGATCTGTTTATTAAATGGGTTAGGTTCAGGTCAAAATTTTGAACCTGAAAAAAACCTGTATAACCCATTTAATTAAATGTGTTAATTTCGAATTAAATTAATAAATATAAGCTAAACTTAGTTCATTTAATATTTTCTTATTTTTCATAGTGAATACAAAATAAACAAAAAAAATAAAGTTAAAATTAAAGCCTAAAAAATTAGATTTAATCAATGTTAAAAACCTTAAAACGAAAAAAAAAATTATAAACGGGTTAAGTGGGTCGAAATCAAGTCAATTTGATCTGTTGCAGGTCAGGTCAAGGTTGTGATTTTCTACCCAATTAACTAAATGAGTTGGGTTTAGGTCAAGGATTTTCTGACCTGTTTATATATAACCCGAACTCGAACTCGACCCAACCTGATCTGTTTGACAGGCCTAATTGGGGTCTACCACGTTCTTTTTCGCTCCACATAAAATTTTCAAGTTTAATTTGTATATATAACTAATTCATATACAATTGATCATTTTAAAATTATAAGTGAATATATATACATTGAACTTTTGTGTTAGTTCAAAGGTCGCAAATCGGGGTTTAATTTTTAAGAATTTAACAATTTTTCTATATTTTCATTGTACGTTGTTTTTCCTGATTTTAGGATTTTCTTGTACTCTTTTGTCCCATTGAATTATCAACATTATATTCATGAATTACTTCTTAGTTCCCTAATGATAAATTGAATAACAAATTTATTCAATTTAATTGAATAATAAATTTAATGGAGAAAAATCTGAATAATAAGCATTAAAAATATTAAACAAAGTTAATGAAAAATATATGAAGACCACGAACTAATACAAAAATATTAAATATAGTTAGTGTGAAACATGGAGAGACTATAAACAATATATAAATATTATAATAAAATTAGTGGAAAATATATACAAAGAGTAAACATTAATAAAATATTAAAATAGGATGAACAAAGTTAAGTATGTCCAAAATTTATGATACAAATAAACAGATTTTTTAGAAGAACAACATATAAAACGACCTAAAATAATAAATGTAAACATCAAATAGATTGGAAGAGAGTATTTTGAGTCATTTTACGAGCGGGGTACACCGGAAATAATAATGACGACACATTTTAGAGCCAATCTACGAGCCATTTTATAAGCGGGATACATCGGAAATAGTGATGGCGACACATATTGAGTTATTTCATAAGCAGGATACACCGAGAATGATGATGACGAACCGAAAGGAAATGCGATTAAGTCTTCAACAGGGTGGCATGTCGCGAGGAGGTGGTAGCATTCGTGATTTTGGGTCTTTTCCATCCTTTACAATGAAAGTTGTCATCATGCCCCATGTCAAATGGCGCTCAAAATGACAATGCATATACCAAACTCCTGAATTAGTTTAATATCAAAGTTTATATCAATTTAGCATATTTTATACTTTACATTTAATCGTAACTCGTTCTGATAAAGTATATAACATAACATGTATTGAGTCATTAACGACTTAACCATTAGTTTAAACTTTTGGTTAAGTGTTTTTTTAGATAATATCAAATGTCCAAGTCACAAGTTCATTACTTGTTCATCTCTAGCGCCTTTCAAGTGAAACTATTGGCGCTAAGTATAAGGTGATTTAGAATGAGGGTGGTTTAGAATCGAACTCATGACTTCTTGTCACACTGATTTTGATACCATGTTAAAGAACCAATTCAACTAGAAGGTTAAGCTGATGGTTGAGGCCCTAAAATATGTTATTTACTCTAACAATTGAGTTGATTCTTTAACATGGTATCAGAAGCTGACATGATTGAATAGATGGTAAAAGGTTTGAATCCAATCCACCCTCATTTCAAATTGAATATTTAGCATTATGTATAAGGAGACCGTGCATTGTATTTTTTTCTTCTACACTTTTAGCCTAAAGGGCATTCGGGTGGAAGGGTATGATAAAGTTTATATAACATAGTCTAGACCTTAAACTATCGGTTTAAGTTTTTGGTTATCACAGTAAGCAGAACATACCAGGGTTATGGGCTTTGAATCTGATAGTAGACCAGCCATTTCTAGGCACAATCAGAGTGTTTTGAAACGGAGGATCGATCAAGTTATAGTTCTTAGGATCCTTATGCTTATCGAAATTGCCAAATCCCGAGCCAACAACATAGAAACTTTGGCCATGGAGATGCATAGGATGATCGAGTGCAGTAACCAAAGTGGTGCCTTGCAGTATAATCTCAACAGTAGAATTATATTTTAAGACTCGCACTCGGGTGCTCAATTTAGACACTTCCAGACGCAAATCTTGAAACTCGGCAGTAAAATTAAACAGAAATTCAGGAATCGTAGGGAAATTTTTCATATAAACACCTTTAATATGATAATAATAAGCCTCCAACAGATCGATTTTCGGTAAAACAAAACTTATGTTGCTCATGCTAGCAGCAAGAATAGTCCCATTTGGACCCTCACAAGAACGGTTAGCTGAACATGGTAATGCGTTAATTGATATAGTAGAGAAAATTCGGTGATTGATCTTTAAAGGAACTTGTATAGGATGATCTTTGGTAGCTAAACTTCTCAAGCTACTTGTGAAAGAAAATGAGGCGTTAGTGTCATTATGATTAGGAAGATAAGGCAAAAAAAGTGGAAATGTTGTATTTTTAGTCGAGTGTTGATTGTATTGTAAAATGGCCGTGGTAGTGGTGTTGTCAAAATCGACGTTGATCCCACTTGAGTATGCTTTAGCAGCAATATAATAGCATCCGGGTTTTTGGTTAGCGTCTAGGAGGACGTCCATTGTTTGGCCCGGTCCAATGACTATGTAGTCTCTTGTTAGGGGCTTTGTGTAGCTTGCGTCTGTGCCTACGACTGTAACTCTATGCTTCGTAATTGCGAAGAAGAGAATCTCATTCAATGCAGCATTGATTATCCGGAGTAGAATCTTTGATCCTCGATGCACTCTTAGCTTGAATGTTTCTGCAAAATTACAAAATTAGTATACTATTTTGTTGTTGTGATGCAATTAAGGTTATTAGGATCGGAATTCTACCTAGGATCGTTGAGGGGGTAGGATCGAAATGGTAGAATCGGATCGTAGGATAGTGTGATCCTATTAATATGCATTAATGTGCTTTGGATTACTGATCGATTATCAATTCTATTTTTTCTCTTTTTATGTTTTAAGGTGTAAGTAAAGTAGCTACCTATGTATAATCGGATCTTGGGTAGAATTGTGTTATGATCCTACCACCTAATTCTTGAGCTAAGTAAGATCGCACGATTCTACCATATTAAGATCCTACCTACGATCCGGATTAGTCGCCTATTTTTGAATCGTAAGATCATATATAGAATCATAGATTAGAGTCAGAATTTTGATAAATATGGATGCAATAGTAGTCAAGTCTCATAGCACAAGTGCAAGGCGCAAACCTGAACTAGAGCACGAGTACAAATCACCAGGCTGACCGTTTATAGTGAAAGCATCTGAGACATTTGGCGGTCCACCTGAGCGGCGAAATTCCTCGAAAATCTCAACAATATCGCGTTTCCACCATTCACCTTGTCATCAAAACATCATCAATTCTTTAGAAATCGATTAACACATGTTAGAGTATATAACATGTCTTGGTACCTCAACCATCAGCTTAAACTTTTGGTTGAGTTGGTTCATTGACAACACAAACTAGACTGAATTATGAGAAATGCACCTAATAATACAGGAACTTCAATATCAGGGTTTTCAAAAGGGTATCTAGCTCCGCGTTTGGGATAGATTATAATAGCACCATACACGGTTGCTCTTGCCCAATTGCTGTGAGCGTGCCACCAAAGAGTCCCTTCCTCTTCAGAAAATATCACAGTTTGTGTAAACTTTCCACCTGGTTTTATAGGACATTGAGTTATGTATTCCGGTCCATCTGACCATGGATTCCTCGGCTGTTTCACTCCATGCCTGAAAACCAGAAACAAGCTTTTCAATCACCCTTAAACATCTTAATTTGCACTTTGTAGAAATGGGTTTTAAGGACTACAAAAACTAAAGATGTTACTCTTACCAATGAAGTGTTATGTTATATTTACTCATGTTGACAACTTTAACTATTACTGTGTCACCTTTGTGTGCATAAATTGTAGGTCCTGGAAATTGCCCATTGACTGTCAGAATGGACTTAGTGTGGCACAGTCTGGTATAAGATGTTTCATTCACCTGTATCAAACACTCAAACATTCTTTAGAAACATCGAAAATCATCATACTTCGTGTATCCCGCTTATAGAAGGAGCACCAAAATATATTCTACACGTTTGGTAGTACGTAATAAATGGTGGAAATGGTAGTGAAACGTTAATAAGAATATCTCTCGACAGATTTACTGATCATGCTTGTTTTTCTTTAACAATCTTATTTTCTTCACAAAATTCATTTCAATGCATTACTATATGAAAATGTGGTATTAGGTGGTAATGGAAAATTGTGAACAAAAATCTTTTTTGTGATTAAAGTTATATCATCATGGGAATGATATGACACATATCATGTACATTTACACTACAAATCATTCTCATTACCACCATTTAATATCAATAACCAAATGAATCAGTTCACAAATCACAACCAAAAACCTTTGAAGTGTCATTCAAAGCAGGGGTGGAGCAAAGATATACAAAAATTTTCAAGAACTTAATTTTCAAGGACCAAAAACAAAAGTAACGTAAACTATCAACTAATATCAATTAATATTTGAGACCCACTAGTTTAGGAGACTCCATGCAGACGAACACCTTGCACAAATCTAGGATTCAAAGTATACTTTCATTACATGCAATTTAGATACAATCAAAAAATATGCATGTGTATACCCAAAGCTAAAAAGAAGTTCCAAGCTTAATTAAAAAAGATACTTACAACAAAATGGTAAAGCAATGGTTGTGATAGGATTGCATCTTGAATGAGAATAAAACACAAAGAAAGCAAGATGGGATACATCTTTTTTGCCTTCATAGTTCCTACTTAGTAAGAAAATATGTATGTTTTGTAACACGAATTACATTTATTTTTATACTTATGCTTATGCTTTTCAGAGGTATTTATTCAGATGAACGAAAGTATGTAGGCTAGTAATGCGTCTAAGGTTTCGCTTTAAATTTTGTTGCTTATCAAAAGAATGCATTTTGGTGTGGTTTTGAATATATTGCCAAGGAAAGCAATAAGACAGCTTCTTTGTTTATGTTTACTTCTCTTTGGTCCTTAATTTCAACAGCTATCCACCTAATTTCATATTGGTAGTAATCACAAATTCCAAATGGTGATTATCATCTCAAAAAAGGTTATTGTCATAATTGGTATCTTAACACTAAAAAAGAGAAATGATTTCAACAAAAACAAGAAATACAAAACAAAGTATACAAATTCTTAAATGAGACTGTTTTATGGTTAGATTATTTTTATTAGGCTGCCCATGTACATTTAGTGTGTTAAAGTGATCACATACAATTTATAAGTGATCAATTAAAAAATTGACTAATTATATAGGTTCGTCTCATGGTGAGACGGTTTCATACAAAACAAGTTGAACAAAGTAATATCATTGTTTAGAAGATGTTTTAGATACGCTTTATTTACATACTTCAAAAGATGTTCATGTTGGGACTGGACGCAATTACGTCTGTGTAAATCTGACTTATACTGAGGTTAAGTTGATGATCACCGATGAAGGTTTATGTAGAAAATTATAATTCGGAAATTGGTTAGTTAGGCTTTAGTTCAATGAGTATTGGATTTGTATTGATTTATCAATGAGAGGAACACCTCTATTTATACATGAGATTAGGACTAAAAATAAGAAAATAAAATATTAACCTAAACCTAAATAATAGGAAACAAAATAACCTTAATATCCTAGATATTAAAAAAGATATTAACTTTCTAAAACATAATATTCTGAAATAATATCTTTATTTTATTCTACTTCTTATTTTCCTACACTCCCCCTCAAGTTAGGTCTCGGGATCACCGAAACCTAACTTGCACAATATTATTCAATGCTTTTGATCCAATTACCTTTAACAAAAAATCTGTTAGTTAATCTTTTGATTTTACTGAGGACATTTTGATGATCTCTTTGGCCCGTATAGAGTATGAATCCAAATCCATAATTCATGGGCAGTAGTAGTAAATGAAATAATAAGGTCGATAATGTCGGAGTTAATACATGAGAGAATCCATGACATAACTTTGCTATCATATTGTTTCCATTGTGGAGTTATGGTCGTCAAGGGAATGACGGTGATATGATTGAGCATCCCCTAATCACCAAGTTCAATTTCCATTTCTTTACACCACTTGGTGTAATTTTTCCGAAGAAGTTTTCAGATATCTTTGGTTATTTATTTATTTATTTATTATTATTATTTTTTTATTGATTTTTGGGTTTGTATCAAGTTTCTGGTTTCTTTGTTTGAAAAGGAGAAAATTTTCTCAACCTCTGCCAATGAAAACATCATGCTTTCCATCTGATTTTTTTTGATTGGTTTTTTGTTTGGATCGATTTTGGTCGATTATGATCAATGATAAAACACTATTAGAGTTTTTCAATCCAGAAAAACCTTATGCGCTGATACCATGTAAAAAATCATAATGCGGAAATTGGTTAGGCTTTAGTTCGGTGAATACTGGATTTGTATTGATTTATCAATGAGAAGAACACCTCTATTTATACATGAGATTAGGACTAAAAATAAGGAAACAAAATATTAACCTAAACCTAAATAATAGGAAACAAAATAACCTTAATATTCTAAATATTAAAAAAAACTTAACTTCCTAAAATATAATATTCTGAAATAATATCTTTATTTTATTCTACTTCTTATTTTCTACGGTTTATAATTGCTATCTAGTCTTCTTTACTTATATGTCAACTAATTTGAGACGGATTTAGCGTATTAGATTGTGTTCCTCACTTTCACCATTCATTTGAATGATTTAAAAGAAACATTTACAAAAAATTGTTAATTAATTTCTTGCAAAATTGGTTGATTTACTTGTAAGGAATATATATGAAGTGAGTACTACTTTTTGTAGCTCAAAATTGGTATAGAAAATGAAAAGATTCCATAACTCACAAGCCCTTTAGCCAAAAAAGACAAAAAGAAAGTGTAACTAAATTTAGTTAAGTCTTTAAGATAACAACTAATGATATATTAGTGGGTTGTTCCACTCAATTTGCCACATTTTTTATTTTAGTCTGTTTTAATGAATTTGTTATATTTTTTAATTTTTACATATAACTTTATTATTTTTACTTTTCATATTCTCTCTCTTAATTCCGAATACTTCATTACTTTAATTTATTATATCTAATTTTTTAGTTTCCGTGTTAAAAACAAATATGGTTAATTTGGCTGGCATAGGGAAGCTGGTGTTATGGCTACCAGAAGAGTAGTTGAGGATTATCACAAATTCACTATTCATATGTAGATGTATTTCATTAGTCCCATATCCTTTCCCTAAAAATGAAATTTAGCTTGATTGGTAATGTAATGCACATTCTATAATAAGGAAATCTCCCTCTTTGGAAGATTTCATTAATGAAAATTAAAGTTGTTGCAATTAAAGTTGTACCAAGTTGACATAATATTATTATAATTAAGTTTAAATTTAGTATGATCCGACTCGACCCAAAATAACTTGTATATAAAAATCAAAAACAATTAAGATTTTTACATATACACAAAATCAGAATTCATCTGACACGACATAATATGTTTCAAAACACCCGAATGAATACCTATAGTTGCAATACTGCAATGACCTCCTCTCACTCGCACCATCACATACCCTTTGTGCTATTGAATTTGTTATAAGTATAAATTTACGTTTTTTATTTGTATTTATTTATAGGAGAATTAGAAAAAAAAATTAATGTGAAATTGTAATAATATGTAGATGAAAATTGGTGAGAGTATGGTGTTTATCTCCCAAAATGAAAATGTATTATATTCAATCCTTACTTTTGTGAGAAATCGTCTTTTAATGAACAAATACTTATATAATTTATTAGTTGAACTATTTAACCTTTTAATATAATTTCATAAAGAGATGATCTCACACTGTATATTCAATAGGGCATAGGGATACATTGAACTTGAGGGCATAAAAAAAAAACCATAGCATGTTATGAATACTGGCCTACATTCATCAAGTTATATAATGCCATTTCAAACTGAACAAAAGCATATTTACTTTATTTTAGTGGCGAAGTCAGAATTTAAAGTGAAGATAGACTAAACGACCAAAATATAATATTCGAGAATCCAATATTCATAAATATTTCTTATAGCTATTATCATAAGGATAAATTCAATAATTGAGAGGAACCGTGGCCGATCTGACAACTTTTATAACATTTCTTTGTATCACATTTGTATAATCAAACACATCCTTTTTTTGGTCCTCTAAAGTTTTCACATGTCCTTCATTGTAAAAACCAATAGGGATATATATTGTATATAATACTGGAATACTTGGGTATTCTAACAAGTAATAAATGTATTTTTTAAAAGGATAACAAACAAAATGGAAATCTATTATCAATATTAACTCGATCTCTATTTGAAATATACAAAAATTGTACAAATTAAGGAACTAATACATGCAATTATTTGAAATTTACAAATTTGCATATCAACATACACTTATCGTATGAATGGACAGCTGATGTTGAGACCAAACTGAAGAATCTGCTCTCAGATTTACAAACTTCACTATAGATCTTTCTGGGCATCGGCCGGCTTCTTATTGGTACTATATACAATGGCAATTACACATGGAACTCAGACTATTTCGCGTGTAAGCATTCTGCATCATCGAAAATATGCAGCAGATCATCATCCACAACTAGGAGCGATAAGAAACCGACTAATGTTGAATACGAATATATGTTGTACAATTTCTTCAGCTTTTACACTGCAGCTAGCTACTCCAGTCTAAGCAAAGTGGAACTTCAACAAGTAAATTGAAGATCGTAAGCTTATATTGCTACGTCATGTAAATTGAAGATCGACGATTCCAAACCAATATTTGCTACGTCAAGTCAAGTAATATATGAAGAACGACGATTCCAAAACAATATATTGCTACGTCAAGTCAAGTAATATATGAAGAACAACGATTCCAAACCAATATAGTTACGTCAAGTAAATCGAAGATCATGAGCTAATATGGCTATAGGATGATTCAACAAGTGTTACACCCAAAAAGTGAAGAACATTTGTAATACTATTAATTTAACCTTTCCAACTTATGAAACCAGTTAACAAATTGAAGATCTTGAGTAGTTCGCACACGGCCCAAGCTGTATACACAACCGATACAATACGTGGAATGGTGAAAGTCTTTCAAAGCAAAACTTGGTGAAACGATCAGGTCAGTGAGCCGTGAATTATACTTCGCAGTTACAATGATAAAATGATAAGTTTTCATGCAAGTATCATACAGAAATCTCTAATCCGACCTTTTGGAACAATTACGCACCAAGTTGTATAGTTATACAGATTTAACAAATCCTTCTGAAAAGTACTTCAAGCAAATTTATAAGAGCAGATACTAAATCGAAATATACCACATTGACAAGAAGCAAAACTATGTTTGTGTGAAGAACACTTCAAATCATAAGCTACGGCTAATGTACTATCATGAAGGGCTGGGAAAGGGTATTATAGGAATTAAGTAATAAATAATACTTGGTAATTAGTCAAGTGAGGGAATAAAATGTAGAGATGATTAGTATAAATAGAGGGGAAGGGGAAGGGAATTAGCAATTCATTCAAGTAATAGTTTCAAGTAGAGTTTTATACTCATTGGGAGAGAACAAGCCTCTCGAATGCTTGAGTTCTATCTTTTGTAATCGTTCTTGTTTACATTCAATCTTTCGTCATACAATTACATTTTTACATACAAATCGATACATTCATATACATTTCTCTTGTCATTAGTAAAATCAGTCCTATGGCTAAGTCGGTCCATGACATGTACCTCACAGGAAAATCCTCAAATTAGTCTAATCCATACTTATTTGAGCTTGTAGACAATAAATTTCAATTTCTTTGAACATATTTGTTGTGAAATAGATGTATAAGATTTTAAGATTAAACAGAAATACTGAACTTCAGAGGAAGCAATCAACATTTAAAACACAAGTTTTAGTTAAAGATCTTGACGTAAGAGGCAATAACTCCATTAAAGTAAAATTGCAAATTATTTTACCTTGCTGTGGCAAGAAGATTGCTCCTTGGAAGAAATTTCTGAGGATGATGCTTATTACCATTGATAATCAGGCAGTTGACTCCAGAGGCAATAAAGCCAATTCAACATCTTCATCTTCATATTCTGATTTCCTTCTGAAATTGAGAGGTCGACAAATAAATCTGAAGAAGCGACTTAGTGGATCTTGTAGTCCTTCCATCTCATAGTGTCCAAATCTCCAATCCCGGTCGACATAGGGGCGCCATATGGGTTCATCAAGACCCCCTTTTAGATTTGGAAATTTAGAAGCCAATTGCCAATTTTTCATTGTATAAAAGACAAAATCATAAAAGATCTATCTCAAAAATAAAATACATACAGATGAACACAGATTCTTATTTAAACAAGACACAAAAGGTACCAAATGAGAAAGAGTGTTCATCATATATACATAAACTTGTCCTGTTTACTGACTATCCTCCTGAAGCAGTTCCTTTCAGATGAAAAAGTACTACCATTCTAGTAGGCCATTTTTATAATTTAAAGATCTAAACAGGAACAATTTCAAGCAAGAGATATTCAGTTTCAGTCATAGTACCTGCATACATCAAACCACGTTTATCTACTGCTCGATAGAAGGGTCGGGTTTTTTTTCCTTTTGCAGCTCTACGCAGTTCATTCCATGCTTGCTCCCGGTCTTTGCGTGTGACTATACCTGTTGTTGCCACCTGCAATTTGCACGCCATTGAATGAAAACTCAGAATTACACATCTCAAGGAGCTGCATGCCAAACCAAAACTAAAAAGAAAACAGAAAAAATGAACTATTACTTTTGAAAATAGATGGTATGAAGGTCGTGGTAACCGGGCCAAATTATTATCACGGTCAACTGCTACAAGTCCAAATTTTGGTCCATATCCATCTGCCCACTCCCAGTTGTCAGATATTGTCCAGAAGAGATAACCAAGAACAGGAACACCCTTCACAAAAAAATAAAAAAGCAACAGATTTGATCAAAACTATAATCTGGAGGGCTCAAGAATCGAATTGTTCAAAAGAGCAAGGTCACTGTCAGAACCCTAATCATGGCACCATAAATAGCAAGTAAATGCTCCAGTAAATAAGGCCTCCTGATTTTATCAGTCTCATCAGACACCCCATTTTCAGTAATGATGAAAGGTATGTTTAAATGCTTGTATCTCTCATGGAACTGAAGAAGAATGCGGAACAAGCCATCAGGATAGACACCTCGTCCAGATTCACTATATTCATCAGTTTCCACTAGCTTTAATCCAGCCCCACACAGAACTTCCTGATTAAAAAACAATAAATAAATGAAGAAGTCAACAGATCTTTGGTGAGGAAATCTTTCAGACTCTCAGAAACAATAGATAGGGCGTATAACAACCTGCCCATAATAGTTTAGCCCAATATAGTCCATCTTATCAGATATACTGTCCATATAGGGGTAAACAGTCAAGGAATTGGCAATTGTGACAGCAGCAACATCAAAGAGGCCATAGGGTCTCATAAATGAGACGTGATGAGCAACGCCAACAAAAGGCTTTGATAATGTGCTGCAACAAAAGTTTTATAATCAATAACTGCTGAGATTTGCTTATAGAAGATTGGTCCTGTTGGAGGAAATTTTTAGTTGATTCACAAGCATTATCATTGGTACAGATCAAAATAAAGGACAATAAGAAACCACCATAGGTAACACATATCTGAAACTTGAGGGACTTAGAAATGAAGTCCGCTTCTTGGTCTAAAAACAACATTTATCTATTGTGATCATGAACAAAGCCGTTATATTTGCCTTAATAGTTAGCACGAAGAATATTTTTATACAACACAAGATGTAGATTATTGATGAGTGTCCATGATCATCGTCCAGAGATAGCTATGCTTGATTACTTCATTGTGGGACCTATCAAGTTACTGTACTTGAGATTCTTGTTAAGAAAAGATCTTTGACATGATTTTATCATGTTACACAAGTCTGCAGGAATGGTTCAAAAATAAATCTTTAAATCAACCTGTGTTCATGGATGTAATCATATGCCTTTGAATGTGCAACAGCCATCCAGTGCATAGCTTGATTGAACACACCGGTTGGAAGAGCTGAAGTTGCCACCTCCAACATATCAGGATTACCTCCAGGCCACGCACCAGCACAGTATGTAAGCAAACAAAAGACATGAGGCTCATTAAAAGTTACCCAGTAGTCTACCACATCTGAAACACTATCAACAACAAGCCTGCAACAAAGAAGAGAATAACTTCACTTGTATGATTCATTTCAAGAGAGTCAAAGAGTATATTTTAGTATAAACAGAACCCCAGCATAAAGACTCCCATAAGATCATAGTGCCAGAAAGTAGCAGTAAGTTACCTTGCATGCACATTGATTTATGTTATACTAACTATGTTGATCACAAGTGTTATTTTCCACCACTTATGTTAGTCTTTTTGTCCTTATTTTGAGTTGTTTAGAGGAGTTTCGAAGCCATAGTTGATGGTTTTCACATCTTTTGATATTATTGCTATATTTGGAGGTGTTTGTGGTAAAGCTAACTATTTGTAGCTCTTTCCATTCCGGTGACTAGGTGAGGCAACATAAGGTAATGGTTTGGGAAAGTGAAGCCCCAATTATGGAGATTTCTACATTCGGCGAGTCGGTGAGTAGAAGAGCCGACTCAATATTAATAGTTTTTTGCAGTTCTTTTATTATAATTACTCAGATTTGTTATTTATTGCTTTTCATCATGCTATTTTATAATTTATTTATGTTTACTAGTATAGATATGGAGTATTCTTTTAATATAGGGTCAGCGGAAGTGAAGTGCGGTACCCTAGTATGCTTATTAGGATGATATGGAGTATTCTTTTAATGAAGTATGATAACGGATCTATCTTGGATCATGAGATAGCGGATAAGATTGGCCTACATGATCAAAATAGTAAAATAAAATCAAATTCAAGCTCACTTGAGCTGATAAAAAGCAACTTAGGCAATACAAAGATTTGGGAGTGGTTTTGCCAAGGAAAATAGAGTTGATTTGATGAATATGTCAGATCTATTAATCTAAACATTTTCTAAGTAAACAGTCAATTTCACAAAAACCTAACCGTCAAATCTATGTTTGGCTCTAGGAACCTTAACAATCAACAATTGTAAAGTCTCAGAAAAAAATCACATCAGCAAGAGTGGAGGAGAAAAACACCTAAGAACAAAAATTGATACGGATCAATGATGGGGGTATCCCATTTCTCGTCTTCATTTAGGAAAAGTGAAAAACATAGATTTAAAGAGAATTAGAGGTAAGGGCCACACGCCCCCAAAATGTCTTCCAACCTTTATAATGATATGCCTCTAAATAGGTCTATAACTCTATAGCCAAACAAATCATAGCAAGCCTGACATGTCAAACAAACAAGACTGGACTGCTGCCCCCCTCAGCCCAACCATGTAATTTTAAAATTAACATCAATGCGTCAGTTGTCGCTTATATACTCAAGAATTGGGAGAAACAGGCATTGAAGGAGTGTGCAGGGATGTTCAATGCAATAGAATCGAATTCAAAGGAATAAGGGAGGTTATCACTTGGGCAATTTCAAGCAATAGCACACTATCACCATCTCTTCAGATTCAGAAACAACAGTGAAAACTATAAGAAATCAATAAGCATGTTAATTAAGCCTGACCATTCATGCTCAGATGTTCAGCAACTTCCTCAGCCAGACGGTGACTTACCAACAGCCAAACTCAAGTTTGAGTACATCTGACCACCCAAGTAACGGATGCATTAGCTGTTAGCAAGGAAAAGGGATGGTTGTATTTTGGGAAATTGTATTTTGCTTGCCCCTCGCTTGGGTAAAGTAAACAGCTAAGCCTGAATCAAATTATTGTTGTACTACGACTGCAAACTCTACTGCCGAAGTAGCGTCAACCAAAGGGAAAACACAAGTACTACCAGCTCCTAACTAGTCAATTTCAGATTATATGGACAATAGAAACATTTAGTTGACAGAATAGATGGGGATATTAACCATTAATTTCCAGAACAATAAGTAGATTATCAGAATAATGAAACCATGGTTAGCACACATGAAAATAAAGTTCCCCCTTTGGATATACTTGTTCGGTTTACTCTCCAGCCCAAAATTATTCATCCCACATAACTCATTTAATCCAAACACAAGGACACAAAACATTAAGTCTTCTCTCCTCCATCCCTGCCTCTGTCCAAAAAAGAACCGCTCATAATGTTCTCAAAAGAACTACGAAAATTAAAGGGAAGAAAAAACCGAGTCAGAATACGTTATTACCATTTTCTTTGCACAATAAGATTTTATATGGAATAGAGTATAGTGTTTGTTTGACCATGAGACTGTTTCTCCTTAATATGTCAAGAAGATTTTGATCCTCATCATCTGGGAACAAAATGGTCTTAAAGAAATTATAGCAACAAAGCTATTAAAAAAACTCCATCATCTTTAGATGAGAAAATTATGCAATAGAAGGATGGCCAAGTACAAAATTAAAAGACCGGGAGTCCTCTGAACATGTAGATAAGAAAAAAAAAGAATAAAGTCACTTCAAAGCCACATATATAATCACAAGAAGATAGGGATAGAGAAAACCTAGTAAACTGCATAAAGTAATCAACAGTTTTCTCCATTTTCCAGCCTCCATACTCTCCGGCCCAAGGAGGAAGTGAATGATGGAACAGTGTCAGCATCACCTTCATTCCATATGATCTGACCCTATGGATGATCCACTTATAGCGCTCCATGGCTGCAAAATTAACCTAAAAAGATGCACAAATGAGTACAATAAGAAAAGGTAATGCCAGTCAAATTTTTAGAAGACTGATTATGCATAAAAATTGCTGAGTGAAATCAAATACTTCCTTGAGGTATTACTTGCTACACTTTTTGTTTTGACACTATCCAATGCACTAGTTTGATCTCTAATAATTTAATTGCGCATTAATAAAAACTATACAAAGTTGATACTATAAAAAACACGCATTCACGAATCAAACAAAATCATACATAATTATGTTTTTCTTGTACATAAAGAATAAAATTATAAAACAATATCGATTGATGAATAGTAGTTATTATGCTAGTGTAGCAACTAATTTCAACCGGAGTTAGTAGTAAATAAACATTACTAGGGATCATATTCGTCCTAATACCGTAAGAGTTTAGACTTCAGAAATGAGAACATATGGAAAATGCAGCAGACAGACAAGACCATGCAAAAGAGCATACAAGAATGCAGAACTTACAGCTTTATTTAATTCACCAGTTGGTTCTTTTGGCATGATTCTTGTCCAATCAACACCCATGCGAAAAACAGTGACACCGGTGTTTTTGGCAAGCTTAAGTTCGGTATCGGGATCAGACCAAAACCTTAGTCTCTCATGCCTGATAAATTTCAATCATATAACATCCTTTTTCAAGATAATGCTTAATATCCCTATATTGAGCCTACTATATACAAACTCTGTTAAACCTATGTATCTTATATATAATAACAGAAAACTTGTAGAGGCAAAAACATAACAACTTACGGTTGCGGAACATTGTGCCAGGCAGCCACATTATGGGTTAACTCACTAGTCAAAGATTGATGTTCATCTGGTTCTTCAATGAACTTCTCAAATCCTCGTATCATTGCTTCCATAGCTACCTTGAGATTTTTCTTTTTCTTAGGCCTTTCTTTAGCTTCTGAAGATAAAGCTGGTTGAACGCCACCATCTCCAGCAGCTGAAGCTAAAAGACCATCAGTTGGTTGCTGCTCAGTAGATGTGGATTCTTCACAAGGCTTTTCTTTGGCAAATTGAAGCCAAGCATCATCAAGCCTATCTTCCACGTGAGCTGGTGCTGTTGCCAATCCAAAGAAGAACTGAACTTCCTCATCTGAAAAAATATTTAGATTACAGATTAGTACAAACAAGCTAATTAATCCTTCGGGAAAGTTAAAAGAAACCATGCAATAACGATAGAAAAAGAACGAGTCACGGTGTAAAGATTTTGATTTTACAAAAAAGAAAATATGTTCCACACAAAAGGAGTTTTGAGTGCTCATATAGTAGTCATATAATGGGTCTTGGCAAGTGGCAACTACTTACTCTAAAGTATTCTAGGATATATGACATACAGATCCTATTCTTATCACTCAAAAAGATGATGCAGGAAAAAAATTGATAAGAAAATATATAAATAAATATAGAAAGTACACTTAAAAGACAAGATGTCTCGTCCATGAAACTAGTTACAAAATAACCCTCAATTCACTTCGATAAAGATCTCCCAAAGAACATTATTTAAAAATCCGAAAGCTTCCATTCATAAGGATAATAAAAGAATATTTTTCTCCTAGGAAAAATTGGTCCCTAAGAATACGACGATGCAGGAAAATTAAGTTCTGATAAGTTTAAACATGCCGCTGAGCTCGAATAAGGTTAATAAACTATGAACAATTCAGATAAAGGTAACCAAATCAATTTTGTATCGAAACGGCTAAAATGTATCCGAATAATTTCAAGTACCAATAGTTCAAAAACGAGTTCTCAGGTTAAAGAACAAGGTTGAAACAAATTCTGTGACCTGTTTCTCCTACAAGACTCAAGTTAATCATACAGCTAATTGTATTAGAGCTTAAAGGTCACTCAAATTGGGCTTCCACCTAAAAATTAATCATCTGCTACAAAAAATTTCACTTCTCAAACTCCTTGTGCCTTCAGGGGATCTGTAAGATATTTAGCTGGACGTAGAGAGGAAGTAGAAATATTCAGGAGTCCAACTGTCGAGAGCCCTGTAATATAAAAAAATCCCCCTGAAATAGAAGAAATTCAAACTCAAATAGATACAGGTATCTAACACAAAGAATGCACCCCAAATGGATCCCTAAAAAGTAGCACAAGAGACACAATCATACCCCACAAAACATCCAAAAACCCGTGACTTCATTTTGATACTCCATTACTCCTATACCTACTATATGAAGCCAACGAACAGTTGTACAGACAGATTATCTTTAAGAAATTATTTGTTTTTCCTTCCCAATCGCACGACTGAGACAAAAAAATTGAACAAAATCAAAGAAGAGTAACCACAACACAAATTAGGATTCAAAAGACATTGTTATAAAACATTAAAAGCTACCTCATACACCATAGTGCAAAAAACGATGACCCTTCTCACAAAGGTGATGACTCAAGACATAAATCTAACACACTTATAGGGATCTGATTCTTTATATTGTTATCGATCCTGCCATAAAAGCTCTCCATGTGAAAGTTGCATATAATCTTTTAGAAACAGTTTGCCATTAACATCTTCGTTTCATGCATATCTTTGCGGCAAAATCTCAATCTTACATTTATTTTTATGAACTCATTTTTTATGATCTAACCAAACAAATTCCTTATTCTTATAAATGTCCCTCTATTAACATTCTTCCCAATTTAAATGCCATCATAATCATATTGTTAAACTAACAAAGAATCAAATTGGAACAAAAATGGGGAACAACTTATTTTTATGAATTACTCAAATATGTCATCGTTTTCAAGAACCCGCTAATGCTTATCTAAATACCTTTATAGAATTCTATTATTCATTCCACAAGAAAATCTCAGAAAGCTAATATCTAAACCTCAAAATAGGTATTAAACATCAGTGATGTCACACAACAAATTTTGTATACAACAACAATAATATAAAAGCCTTAAGTTTAAAATATGGGTCCACTACATGAACTTTGAGCAAACCTACCTAAGATATCGTTATTATATGATTTTGGAGACCTTATTCAGCCACATTATGAATTAAATGTGGACTTAGTTGACCTTAATTGAAAGTGTTGTTATGACAAAAAGTATTAAGCTACACAACAACATTACATTACCCCAATATCATTAAATGGCTCCCACCTAAGATGAGGTTTGTGGGCCAATTTTATGCAACCTTATTGTTGTTACTTGTTAGTGATAATACTAACAAAGAAGTTGTTTCTGATCAACCCTTGGTAACAAACATCATGGGCAGGTTCACATAAATAACAAGTATTAAGCTAACGTAGATAAAACAAAATCTGTGAAGAAGACACCGACACACAGATCAGCCAACTAAGCTGGCGGAGCAACATCTTACATCTGAGTTTACCATACAACCAACACCGTTAATGCTTAACATTTCTACTTTAACTCTTCATGGCCATTTGGAATTTTCCTAACACATAAATTCAACAAAAGGTAGTTAATTATTCCATAAATTTCCAAATACCTTGATATGTCTTCGGGCTAGAACTATCAATTTAAACTTTTGATTGAGTTTGTTTCTCGATATGTTATCAGAACACAGAAGATCTTGGTTTTGATTCTCATCAATTCCTTATTTCAAGTGAAGTATTTAGCCTGGTATGAAGACATGGGTATCATCCACACCTATAGTCTATAAGGCACTCGTGTGAGAGGACGTGATATAGTTTATAACATTTTGGGACTATAATCATCACTATATGTTTACAGTTTATTTAGTTATTTGATATCGTATCATAAGCCAATATGACAAAAGTTCACGAGTTCGAATCCCATTCAAATTCTTGTTACAAGAGGAATATTTAGCCTTTGGCATGCACATTTAGAGCCAAAAGATCTTATGTGAAGGGGTGTACTAAAGTATATAAAATATCATGAACTCCAAGTCGGTCACTTGATATATACTACTTCTATTTCACAATTTCTAAATCGAAAATACCAACATAATTCCATCTCCCTGTTTTACTCAAGTATGTGACTTCTCCGCAAGTTATTCATCATACGAGACTCAGCATATCATCAAAATATAAGAACGTAATCAAATTCTCGAAAATTTCACACACCTAATAAACCGTAACCTAAACTGCAAAATAACACTTCTCTGAAGTAGAAAGTACCACACAAAAACAATAAAATGGAGTAGAGAAAAAAGCGAGAACAACAAAAGTAAATCAAAAAAATTAAAAGCAGTGGTAAATAAACGATTAACCTGAGGGGTTGACATTGAAAACAGCAAGATTATCAGCAGATTCGTCGATAGGTGAATCAATGGTGTGTAGATTTTTCTTGCGAAAACGAGAGAAAGAGAAAGTATTCGCTGCAATTGTCAATGATACCAATACTGCAGCTACCTTGGTCGCCGATACTAAGAGCTCAACAATGGCCATTCAACAATAGAGCAATAGAATGATCAGAAAGAACAACGAACAGTAAGAGCCACTAATCTTTGTGGTTTTATCGACAACGGAATGGAATCATAACGGTTTTTATTCGGTTCTTTGCTATTTATAGCCATGAATAATACTCCTTGGATTTCAATTATTGGCAAATGGTTAAATGGTTGCAATGACAAGTAAAAAATTTGAATTACTATCTCACATCTTTAAGATTGGACCATAAAATATAGAAAAAAATTACATATATTAATTTAACATTTTCACTATTTTTTTAGAATAATCTCACTTTTTGATTAACTATTAATAATCAAAATTTTAGAATATTTTTCTAGGGTAAACTCGGGTAACCGAATAACTTGTTATAATAGGTAATTTACAAAAAAAATTAAACTAAAAATTAATGTCAATTAGAGAAAAGTTTTTTAAATTTACATAAAAAATTCTAAATGATAAAAAAAAAACCAGAAAATTTTTTTTTATATCATTTATTAATAATTTTTTCGACATTTTATTTTAATTATCTTTTTTTAAAAAATAAAACTTGCTATAGCAAGTCATTCGGTTATCGGATTTACTCTAGGTAAATACCTCTTAAAGTTTAAATTATTTATGGTTAATAAATAGATGAGATTATTTTAGAAAAATCATAAAAAGGTTGGATTATTATATTGATAATTTTACCTAAACTTTAATAAACTATCTTTAATTTAGTGATATGTTGCAAATATAAAGGGAGAAAAGAGATAAAGAGAGTAGTATTTTGTGAGTTTGTCGATATTGATATAATAATATTTTTTTTATTTGTAATATTTTCATTTTGAATAATGTTTTGACTTTTGGATTTTTTTAAATTTTTATGTACACATTTTTTTAGTTTTACAATTTTTGTAACAATTAGTTTTTTGAGAGATCGTTTCTTATAGAGACAACTCACTCGACCCAAACCCTAACATTTTACAATTCAAAATAAAGAAAAACTTAAAACAAATGCGTGTTTTATAACCTGTTTTAACCTATTTAAGTTGTTATTTTAACCAATTGAAGTTGGTATTTTAGCTTGAGTCGGTGTAACCTATTAAAGGTGGTATTTGGAGTTGGTGTTTTGACATACTAAGTTGTTGTTTTAACCTATTGAAGTTAGTATTTTAACCTATTGAAGTTGTTATAACCTGTTGTAGTTGGTTTAACACCAACTTTAAAATATCAACTTCAACAGGTTAACATACCGACTTTAACAGGTTACAACACAAACTTTAATAAGTTAAAATATGAACTTAATTCATTAGGTTAAAACACCAACTAAATAAGTTAAACTATCAAATTCAATAGGTGAAAATACCAACTTATTTAATATGTTAAAATACAAACTTTAATAAGTTAAAATACCAACTTCAATAAATTACTCCCTATAATTCACTGCTAATGTCCCATTTACTTTTTGGACACTATTCATCTCTTACTTTTAATTTGTGTTTTATTATTAATTTATAAGTTAAAACGTAGTCAAGTGAGATCTTGTTTGATTCGTCTCAATGCAAGGATTATTTATATCAACTTTCTATAATTTTTAATTATGCACAATTAGAGATATTAAAGATTAAATAAGTGTATTGAATAGAGTGTATAAAGTAAATGGGAGGAGTAAAATATAAACTTCAATAAAATATCGAGAGACAGAGGGATCATTGACATGTAGAGATGAAAGGTTCGATTGTCACCTCTAGCAATAGATAAGAAAAGAAAAAGTCACTGAGTTAACCCATAATCACATTAAAAATATATTTTCTTTGTTTCAAATTACTTGCAATAATTAGCTTTTTTACATAGTCTAATAAAATAAAATTTGATCCAAAATGCTGAAATAACACCACTATCCCCTATGATTTTGATCCAATTAATAATTAAATTAGTGTATTGACGAAATATAACAGAATGAAATAGGAGGAATATTAAGATATTAAAAATCTGCCAAAAAGGTTGAGATAGTCCTAAAAATAGGGGAAAAAAAGTAGAGTTAAAGAAAGAAAGATAAAGAACTATCTGAAGTATCTTTTAAGTACAAAATGGAAAGCTTAATTAATTGAAAAATGAAAAGTTTTATCAAAAATACAATAATTTCACTCAACTTTTAAACTATTACTAGATGCCTAGGATATGATGATTGAACGTGTCGTAGTACAACTTCTATAATTCCCTAGGATATGAAAAGTTTTATCAAAAATAAAAAGGTGAAGTTTTTAGTAAATAACGGTTAAGTATAAAGTAAAAAAATTATTTTTAGATAGTAGGATTTGATAGGGTGAGAATTTTATTATTTTAATTTATTTTTTTTGACTTTATTTATTTTATTATTATTTTTTTTGTTCTTTTATAGTGATTTAATCACGGTGATTAATTAGAAATTTTGTATAGAAAAGTAATCAATTATATACTCTCTATTATTTACAAATCTTATTTTGTTTTTGAAGCATGCAACTTAACATCTATAAATACATTTTAAAAAATAAAAAAAATTATTGAAATTCTATAGAAGAAAATAAATCTAAAAAAATTCCACATAGATAAATTTTAACTTATATATCATACAACATAACATTTATTACCATAATGTCATCAAGTGACCCACCTAGGTGGGTTTGAGAAATACGCTTCTCACCTTTTACAGAAATTCAAAATACATAGAAAATAAGATACATATAAATTCACCACAATGAAGTATAAAACTATTCAAGTGGAAGTATATACTAGCACTATAATGCTTTTCCTCGAAATACTTTTTTTTTTTTTAAAGTACTAGTATATAAAGAAAAAAATATATTAAAAAAAAAGAAAAATTAAATAATAAAAAAAAATGATACTTAATTGAAATAAGATCATATTTTCATATGCAATAAAATTCCCACACATTATTATTATCCAATCTAACAAGAAAATGAAACCAAAAAGACTCAAATTAAATTTAAAAAAGAAAATAAATTAATAGAATTAGATTTAATGGATTTGTCCACCTCTTTCAGAACCATTTGGTGGCTTTTTTGGCTTTCTGATTGCTAGTTTTGGCTTTATCCCTCTACTCTTCACTTTAATCTTATTCTGTTATTCATCAAAAATCAATTTAGTTGAAATTGCAAGTCTAAAACCAAATAAAAAAAAATAATAATCATCTAATAAAAAGCTTAATAAATAAAGGAGAATTAGTGATGGAAGGCTTTTTATTTCATCGTTATGACAAGAAATTGATTCTCATCGACAAGTGATTATTTTTTCCCATTTTTATGTCTCAGCTGTACGTTAGATTAGGGCTGGCAAAAGCTGACCCGACCTGCTAACCTGATCTGAAACCGACCCGAAATTTGCGGGTTTGGGTTTAGATTTTTGACCCAATTAATTAAATGGGTCAACCCGACCTGATCTGTTTATTAAATGGGTTAGGTTCAGGTTGAATATTTAAACCCGAAAAAAACCTGTTTAACCCATTTATTAAATGGGTCAATCAGGTCAGGTCGACCCATATTTAACCCATTTAACCCATTATACTAGATGAGTGATGACACATTTATTAAATGGAATCACAGCCGTTGGATTTTGTTTGGCCTTGATCTAACCGTTGATTAATTTCCTATATAAACTAACCCTACCCACTCCTAACCCTAATCTCTTTCTTTACCCGTTCATTGCCCTTTCCCCCGCTCTCTCTCATTCTCTCTTTCTCTAACCAATCTCAGAAAACTCAAACTCTTTGGCTTTGTTTGTGATTTCAATTCTTTGGCTTTGAATCTGATTTCATTTCTTTGGTTTTCTTTCACTATATTTGACGAAAAGAGGGATTAGATCTGGTTTCGTTTCTGATCTTTGGTTTTGTATTGCTTTACATCTGGGTTTTCCGAAATTTCTCTAGTTTATTTTAATTTGATTATGATTTTGATTATGTTATTTTTTTGATTTTGTTTTTGGTTTGTTTTAAATTCCGAAAAGGAGGATCTGGTTCTAGTAGTTGATGAGATCTGTTTTGATTAATGATTCTCTTGCATGTTCTTATTTTGATATTTTTCGAATTTGTTGGGGTTTCATTTTTACTAAACTGGTAATTTGCATCTTGTTTTTTATTTCATTTTTCTGTTTCATTTTTATTGATTTTTTCGATTTTTTCGATTTTTTTGTTTGTGTTATGTTTACTCCATTTTTCTTTATGTTTTGCAAGATTCATATTTTCTGTTTCATTTTCTGGGCTTGTTGCTTCATCAATTTTTATTTTACTGTAATCTTTGTGTAATCTGTGTTAATACTGTGTTGATTTTGATTTTGTTTTACTAAACTGGTAATATTTTCTGTTTTGATTTTGATTTTACTCCATTTTTCTTTATTTACTCTATTTTTTGGTTTTCTGAGTGTTGCTTGCTGCTTCTCTGTGCTTGCTGCTTGCTGCTTCTGTGCGACTTTTTTTTCTATTTACTCTATTTTTTTCTGATTTGGATTGTGTTCGATTTTTCAGATTTTTCAGTTCAATCTTCCTGATCTTCAATTCAAGCTTGTACTGTGTTCGATTTTCAACTCCATTAATGGATGAAAGTATGTTTACTGTGTTCCATTAATGGATGAAGCTTGTAATGTTTTACAGTGTTAGCCATAAATTAGTTTTTATGTTGTAATTTTGTAACATTGTAATTTTGTAATATTGTAATTTTTATGTTGTAATTTTGTAATATTGTAATTTTGTAATATTGTAATTTTTGGGTCAAATGGGTCAAATGACCTGAATTATATAGGTTCAATGACCTGAAAAAAAAAAAGCAGGTTAAATGGGTCATTAGCAGGTTGACCCGACCTGTAACAGATCAGGTCGGGGTTTCAATTTTTGACCCATTTAATTAAATGGGTCAGGTTCAGGTCAAGGGTCTGTTGACCCATTTATATATGACCCGAACCTGAAAACGACCCAACCCGACCTGTTTGACACCCCTACGTTAGATTGTGTTTGAAAACAGCTAATTTATTTTAAAATTAAATCACAAATAATGAATTTGAGAATGACAAAATCCATGAAGTCATTATCGAAAATTATGGTAGAATTGATTAAAATTTTTATTTTTTTGGAAACACTGTCAAAGTATATAACACATCCTGACACCTTAACTATAAACTTAAGCTTTTGGTTGAGTTGGTTCTTTGACATGGTATAAGAGCCAACATGACAAAAGGTTACAGGGTCAAATTTCAACCACATCTCAATCAAATAAGAATATTCAGCGTCAGGGGAACTATAGAGGGATCAATCTTCTAAACCACACTATGAGACTGTGGGAAAGAGTGATTGAGAAAAGAATTAGACGAGAGATGGTAATTAGAGAGAACCAATTCTGATTCATGCCGGGAAGATCAACCATCGAAGCAATTCATCTTTTGAGGAGATTGATGGAAAAATATAAAGAGCGAAAGAAGGATTTGCATCTGGTGTTCATTGACCTTGAGAAAGCATATGATAGCATATCACGAAGCATCATTTGGGATAGCCTCAAGAATAGAGGTATTTCACGTAAGTATATTGAGGTAATACAGGACATGTATGACAGAGTGTAGACTAACATACATACACCGGTGGGTATGACATCGTCTTTCCCAATTAAAGTCGGACTGCATCAGGGATCAGCACTAAGTCCTTTCATTTTTACGGTCATTATGAAGGAAATCTCTAAATCCATCTAGGAGACCGTACCATGGTCCATGCTTTTCGTTGACGATATAGTTTTGGTTGCGAAAACCAAGGAGGAGGCTCATAAATTGGAAGAGTGGAGGGAAGCCCTGGAGGGTAAGGGGTTGCGCATAAGTCGTACGAAGACAGAATACTTGCGATGCAATTTCAGTAGGACATAATCGATAAAGGATCTGGAGGTGACCATAGGGGGAGAAGTTGTTGCATGTACATCCATGTTCAAATATTTGGGATCGGTGATTCAAAGTAATAGGGAGATTGATAGAGACGTTATTAATCGTATACAAGCGGGTTGGCTAAAGTGGCGAGCAGCAACCGGGGTGCATTGTGATAAAAAGTTCCCGAGAAGATTAAAAGGTAAATTTTACCGCGTCGCAATTAGACCGGTGTTGTTGTATGGGACATAATATTGGCCTGTAAAGAAGGTTTTTGAACAAAGGATAGAAGTAACAGAAATGCGAATGCTAAGGTGGATGTGTGGTAATACTATGATGGATATGATAAGAAACCAGGAGTTCAGGGAGAAGTTAGGGGTTACAACTCTCTCCGCAAAGATGCGGAAGAACAGGTTGAGATAGTTTGGGCATGTGCAGAGAAAGAGTCATGATGCCCCAGTAAGAAGGATCGAATGCATCATAGTGGAGGGCAAGAGAAGTCGAGGAAGACCTAGGAGAACGTGGGAGGAACAGATTAAAAGTGACCTTCATGCATCTCTCCAAGGACCTGACCAGGGATAGGAGCAGTTGGCGGCGCCTTATCCACGTCTTAGATTACTAAACCCTTCCCATTTACCAATCGTTTGTTATCGCTCATTGCCTTTATTTATCGCTCTTTACCTCCTTTACTTTTATCCTTTTTAGTTATTTGTACGTATTCTATTTATTATGTTTGTAAGTTGCAGGTTTCTCTCTCTTTAAAGATCTTTCTCGAGCTGAGGAACTCTTTGACCGCACTCTCCTATATGGGTATGAGCTGCCGTTTTTCTTCCCTCTCCAGACCTTGACCATAGTTTTCTATGAACGGAATACACTGGGTATGATGATGATGATGAGGTATGAGGAGGACATGTGTCGCATCCATGCTTCTAGACCAAAAGACTGTTGTGTGCGAAGGCATGTTAGAGTGTATAACATATTCTGACGTCTCAACCATTAGCTTAAACTTTTGGTTGAGTTAGTTCTTTGACAAACACTAAATTTAAATCAATTCTAAATTTCCAAATCGTTCGCATTAGAAAATTCTAAAACTTATCCCCAATATAAAAAATTAAAAAAAATTAAAAAATAGTACTAACATTGATAATGATATCTGTATCATAATGTCTACTTCTCCGTCCCAATTATATTATCACGTTGACAAATAGCACGAGGATTAAAAAGTTGAATATTCTTCTTATTTTCAATTATTCTTCCTATTTACTTTTTGAGTAAATTTCAATGTAAATTTAAAAGTCAAAATATTTGTAATTATGTGTTTTTTAAAATGCTAAAAATTGATATTAAGATAATGCTTCCTCCGTTCCACTATACTTGCTACATTTGACTTTTTACGCAATTCAATGTATTATTTTGATCGTTTATATATTGAACTATACACATCTAAAAATTATGAAAATTTAATATTATGAAAGTATGCAATTGAATGATTCAAAAAAGATTCCACATGACCATAATTTTTTTTTACACATTAACGGCAATATATAAAATAAGTTTGAACAATGAATAATGTTAAAAACCGTTATGTGGCGAGTATTTCACAACAAAGGACGTATATATTGAGATGAATCTATCAAGACCTCACGTATATATGCCTTTTCATATAGATCGATAAGAAATCATATTCAAAGCTTAATACTAAAATTCGTAATTCTATTTGAGAAAACATATGAAAACTGAGGGAGTAAATTGGTTGAATAAAGTAACCCACTTTTTAAATGTCTTCGTGATTTTTTTTTATTTCTCCATCTTTTTAATGAAATTACGGAAATGGTCTTGAATTTATTTTTTTAATAAAAGTAAATGCGGTTCAGTTGCACATTTTGTGTGATTGGGTCGTTTACCCATGTACTAAAAATCAAAGCAAACTTTGAACGATTGTGGTTTCTAGCTCGATTATTGAAATTGTGCATATTATATATTCCTGGAAAGGTCTTGAAGTTTAGTTTCAAATGTCGCAAACTTTACATTAACATGATTTTCCTATAAAAAATTTTGGCCAAAATAGTGAACATGTATCAAATTTCAGTTTTAATTAATACTAATTTTGTATCAATATCCTTGATTTATTTACTTAATAATTTTATTTTTTAGTTAATTAATTGATATTAATTAATTTTAGTTTTTATTTAATCAATAATAATAATTTTTGTTTAATTAATAAAGAATTTTAATTAATCAATAATATTTATATATGCATAAAATAACTTTAGTTTAATTAATAGTAATAGAAATATTAATTGTGAAATTATTCAATTAATAATTAATTAGGTGATCAAATTCATCAACCATGTTTAATATTGAAAATTCAATATATAAAGGGCGGTGACATTTAGTGAAGTCCATAAAGTAATTGATTATTAAAAATTAAGAGAGATAATACTCCATCCAATTCAGAACAATTATCCGATTTGATTTTTGTTACATTATTTTTTGATTACTCTTAATTTATATTTTAGTCTTAATCTAGGTGTTAATATAAAGTCAAGTGAAATCTTGTTTGATTCGTATAAATGTAAATTTATTAATATCAATTTTTATAATTTTTAATTATGTACAATTAGAGATATTTAATATTCCCTTCGTTCTTTTATGTTTGTCCACTTTAAGTTTTTCCCTTTCAAGAGAAAGACATTTAAATTTAATTTTTGAAATATATATTAAAGACAAAATATATTCATGTGGGATCTTGTTAGATTTATCTTGATGCAGAGAATTTTAATATATAATTAAATTTTTTATGATGTGTACTTGGAGATATCGAAGATTAAAATTAACTTGAATGCGTGCAAAAAGTACAGTGGACAAATAAAAAGAAATGGAGGGAGTATTATGTTTATGAAGTTGATATAGAGTACAAATCAAATAGGACAATTAGTGTGAATTAAATGGGTATAAAGCAAAAATAATGGTGTCTTTAAAATAATAAAAAAGGACCATATTTATCAATATAGACTAAAATAGACTTATTGCGGCAAAGGAGTATTGTTTACGTCATAAAAAAATAGCCTCAAGTATAAATGAAGTAAAAATCAAGAATAATGGATAAAAGTGATATAACACTAAGTCAAATATGTAGATAAGAATTAAAGAAAAAATATCAAAAATAAAAATAATACAAATTTAATAAAATAGATTAAAATGTTTTTTGATAATTCTTTAAAAGGAAGGCAATAGTTCACTAATTCTTTTAGTTTGTCATATTGACGTTTATTCGGACGCACTATGATCACCGGAAAAAACGACATTAATTTAATGCACTAAATTGAGATCATAAATACTCTCTTTCTGGGGGATTTTAGGGTTGAGGTGTAATGTCATGTAAAAATTCTAAAAATTTGAGGGCTATCCTAAAAAATTAATGGCAAATATCCACTTGTTCATAAAAAATTATTTACCCGTTTCTTTTAATATGTCCCCTTTAACTTTTTACACGCATTTAAAAGTAAATTTTAAACCTTAGTATCTCTAAATACACATAATAAAAAATTTATAAAATTTATATATTAAAAAACTTTACATTAAGGCAAATCTAACAAGATCCTACATGAATATATTTCATATTTAAAATATACTTTAAAAATTTAATTTAAATTTATGCGAAAAAACAAAAAAAAAACGGAGAAAGTAGTTATTAAGTAAATAAATATAAATAGTAGATAAAAAAGAAGATGATGAACTTCAAAAGTTATTACCGAGAATCACGTCTTGTTCTTGGTTGAAAAGTAAATATCACTTTTCCGAGATATTCATCGAATACAATCAATGCATAATTTTAAACAATGGAGAGAGTACATTAATTTCTATTGTGATTTGGACAAAATTGTGAAAAGGCATACAAATGACATGTTAGCATACACCCTTAATTTAAAAAATCAAGTTAGCATACAAAGTTTTAAATTTATATGGGAAAAAACATTAAAAAAAATCTAAGTAAAAAATAAGACAAGGAATAAAACATAATAATCAAAATTCAGTCTATTTTCCAGACTTGGAGCTCAAATAATGATCACCAACACTTAGAAATAGATGCTCACCCAATACCACGTCCACTGGAGGCTGATCTTTGATGCAATCAACCCGAATCTGAAAATCGTCGAGAGAATATACAAAAATCAGCGAAATGAATATAGCAAAACGAGTATCAAACACAACCACAATTATATACACCAAGAAAGTACCTTGCCATTTCCGGCCTGAAATTCCGATTTCAGGTTGTTAGAATCTCTAGATCTAAAGTAAACCTGTAAAACTTGTGCAAAGGTTGTGTTTCCTGTATTTTAAAAAAAACCGACGAGTGTCTAAGTCGGAACACAAACTTAGTAAATGATAAAAGTATATCGGACATAAGAAAGAACTTGAACCTTCATATAATTTAAGTAGAGCTTCGTCATTGAACACCAATGTCGGCCTTGAAAGACTGATCGTAAATGACATGTCGTATACACCTTGGAAATTTTCTTCAATCAGGATAACCTGTAAAAGAATATCGATATCATACATATGATTCAACGCACATTAACAATATACTCCTTCGATTTCTTTTTGTATGTCCCGTTTTGAGTTCATGTTGATGACCAAATATTGCAAAAAGCGGAAAGATTTGAAAGGAAAATGAATCTTTTCTTCTCTCTCCTCCTTTCCCTCTTGAACAAACAAGGGAAGCTTTTCTTATCATTCCCTCCCCTTCTTTTCCCTTCCCTTCCTTCCCCTTTCCTCCTATATTCTTATCCAAACATGAAGCTTTACATCAATGATTTATAAAAATTGGAACTAGAAAACATGATTGAATTGGAATATTAAACAGAGGTTAATATTACAAGCATTAAATATAATATCAATATTCCGGTTGATCTCAAAGTACATTAAAAGTTAAAGAGAGGAACTTACTGCACACGACGGCATCGATTCAGCAAGTAGCAACGGAGAACTAATTGCCTCCCTTATGTATTGTTCCTGAAGAATACAAAAAAAAATTATGTTTCAGCAAATTTGCAGTTTCACATGTAAGGAGCTTTAAGAAAACACAGATCTGAGGTGATTAATTTCAATGTCTGATACATTGTGAAAAAATGTGGTAACGGGAGTGATGCAGTCATAGTAACGCCAAATATCAATCATCAACACAAGCAAAGATATCCCTCGAGACAGCCCAAAAGCACAGTATTTTTAACAAATTTATAACATTGAAATGATGATTTCATTTGGAAATCTAAAATTTGCTCAAATTTAGTGTTTAGCAAATCAAAAAAACTCAAATTTGAGTTTGAGTCAATTCCACCATTGTTTTAAAGCCACTTAAAGTTAGAGAATTTGAGAATGACCTCCCAAACCTTGTCAATTGTCATTCTCAAATTCTTCATTTATGATTTTATAATTGAAATCTACAATTTGAAATGAAATTTTTGTTCCTAAACACAACCTAAGGAAATTATTATTAGCAAACTTCACATCTAAGATCTTTTATTAGCAAATTTTAGTTTATGTACTCTTCCAATGAAAATAAGTTCAAAGCTTCAAATTCACAAACTTGATGGATGTAAAAGAATCCTGGCGAGTACATCAATACCTTAAACTTCTAGTCTTCAACCAATGTCTTTTGGTGGAAAAAAACAATATATTTATCAATGCCTAAGCAATACATATATCAAACTGAAGATTTCATTACCTGTGAGCTCAGAACCTGCTTCAAGGTTGTTGCATCCTTGTTTGATGGACTGAGGTACACTTCTAAAATATCAGTAGGTTCAAGACTTGCTTTTTTCCGCAACTTCTGGATGCGGTTGACAACCTAAAATGATTTTTTGGACAGAAAAACACCCTCTGGTGAGGACAATAAATCATTTGCACATCTTTGCTTCAGTTTTTTCACCCTCAATCCCCCCAACTGTTGTAAAAAGATCCTTAACTATTGGTGCAACTAATATTCAAGAACGCAGCTGGCCACAAGAAATTCACTTTATTGTGTAGCGAAATGACAAATTACAAAGCAACTAAATGTCCGTACTCCTCTAAATACAATCAAAAACGAACATTAGCATACCTCACGGGCGACTCCAGCTTCAAACAACGACTCATCAGGGCGTAGGTCAAGAATGACCAAGACATCACCTGCACAGTGAGTTGATCTGTAAGTTGAGCTGGCACCCATTAACTTCCCTACTAAAAATTTGGAATTATTAAGATTATTACCATCTCCAGCAGCATCAACTTCCTCCTCTGTTGTGTTATCAGGGCGCTTGAAATCCCTTAAAACCTGAAAAATCATATAATGAAACGAGCATCAAATCTGAGTCATTTAATGACTTGCAAAATCATAATTATAGGGCGTACGAGTGATATCCAAAGTTAGTAGACAATTTGACTTCCTATCATCAACCACATTATAAATCTGCTTGATCAGAATCTGAAGGTAACGTAAATTTATTTTTACTTGCCGTTCTAATGTGAAAACAAGACATTTAGTACATTTATCCAACCATTCCAAAGCTTTTTAAAGTAAAAGTAAATAAATAACTATAACTGTAACTATTCTTCATTTTCATAGCAATATAAATTTCTTAGATATGTAAAAAGTCACCTTTATGTCACCGATTTTCAAACAGTGGTCAGCTATAGTTACTTCTCCAGCTTCCTCAAACGCTAAGATATCTTTCTGAGACATTGCCTTCACCGCCTTTGCAACCACTCCCATAGATTTTCCTAGCCTCTTGCCAAGCACACTGAAAAATGATACACAGAGATCATGACCTTACCAGAAACAGAATATCATATGCAGAAGCAGTTCAAACCCTGCCCCTTTCCCCACCTCCTCTTACACTGATAACAATGCAAACAATATCAAGAAAGAAAAGAGTTGCACATACCTAAAATCAGGCTCAGCGCGTAGTGAAGCATATCGCAAAGGATCGTTACAGGGAAGAAGAGATCTTATATTGAGCTCTTCCAGAACATACTACAAACATCAACCAAAAAATTAGATAAGAAAGATTTCTGATGAAACATCACAACAAAGAGAGACATAAACCGAAATTCCAAGAGAACACAGGGTCATATATATTACTCCCTCCGTCCCACGGATTTTGCTACCACATTCATTTTGGCCCGTCCCATGGGATTTTCTACATATCTATTTTTTGAAATTGCCCACACTCATTCTTTAATTCTAAGCCACACATTTAAATTATCTTTTCATTTCATACACACATTTCTCCCACTTCCCCATAAATCACATTTTTTACTATTTTACCCACTTTCTTGGTTAGCTTAAAATTTGACCTTGTAGCAAATGCTACGAAACACAGGGAGTATTATACGAACAAGGTAGCCCACACTACCCCAAACCCTGTAGTTGCATAATTAACATGCTAACAAGAGATCAAATCAATTTACAATTGGAGAGGACTCAATGACAATATTCCTCCTTGGATAAAATATTTGGGGGGTAAACAGGGAAGGGTGTGTGACTACATAAACGGATGATCCCACCAAGATGATTAGGGTCCCAACTCCCAAATAAAAGAGACTTCTTAAGCTCTCAGCATCTCTATGCATTTGCAAATGCAAAGCTTGAATTACGTACTTATTTTAATTGAATTGTCTCAAATTTCCTCGACTTATCCTAAAGATTATATTTCAAATTGAACTTCAGCTATATCCATGTACGAGTATCTCAAACTCCGAGTCCCAACCATGTGTTATGGCTCGATATTTAAGGAGCCCAATACAAAAGTGGAAAAGTTCAATTCAATTCCTAATAGCACAATATTAAGCTCAATTCCAAATGGACTGTAGTAAAAGGTTCTTTGTATCATGTGCGCTTTTTGTTTATGTGAAGTTGTAACTTGCAATTGATGTTCGCATCTAAGAGTCCATTCAATACAACATATGTAATATTTGAAGGGTGCAGTTGCATACATCCTACCCACCAAATTTTGTTGAGGTATTAGCCAATTAGTAGCATTGGGGTAATGCACTGTGTTGGCAGTCTTGGCACTTGCGGGGACGAATGTCAAGCAAGCATAAAGAAATTCAATCATTTCACACTTATTGAAATTTTCCTTTATCCTTTAGATAATTTAGAGATCAGGAGGCAGGGTAGTTTGAAAAGAAGGGGATGTTAAGTAAATTTCAAGCATGATCTTTCTCCATTAAAGCTCCATCCACACATGAAATACAGTTAAAATCAAATAAAAGCAATACACCAATCCACCTTCAGAATACACATACCTCTCTAAGCTTCCCTACAATATCATCTAGAAAATCAGTGTCAGGATGCACTACCACCATCTCCCTGAGTTCCAAAGCCAACCACAAAGTACAATGAGCAAGTAGCAACAAGGAAGAAATATACACCAGAAAAACAAAAATGGTGTAAAATTAGCACCTGAGCGGTGTCTTTAAAGGCTTGTTGTGGCGTTCACGTATATTACGGGCAAGGTCAATGATTTTCGTCATTCTTGAAACACTTTGTACAATACGCTCTTCTCCCTATAATTGAAAATTGAAATGATAGGTCTAATAGTATCAAGAATTTTCTACTTTACAACAAAAAGAAACACTATAAAGGGGGTCATGTGCTTTATTGACTAAAAGTTTATGGAAAATAGTACCTTTCCTTCCTCTTCTGGGAAGGTACAATAATGAATACTTTCTTCAGCTCCATCACAAACTTTTCTCAAATTTTGGTATAGAACTTCAGTAAAGAATGGTGTCAATGGAGCCATAGCCTTACAGGAAGCTAGCAAAACCTAGAAGTAATAACTCAGACGATAAATAAAAATCAATTTAAAGGAAAAGTATACGCATCAACAGGAAACAACAATTAGCAAAAGAATAGTCTTAGACTGCCAAGTGCCAACTAACCGTTCAGTTTCATACTAAAGATATCATGGATGAACACAGCTCACCAGTTAAATCTCTAACTTCAAAATATGGGATATGAATATGACATATCAAATATTGAACCATTTAGTTCCCTAAAAAATATTCATGGAACCAAAAACTTCTTTTGATATGAACCACAAGACATTAGGACTCATGCTTTGGCCTTCTTGTGGTGACCAACAGAAGCACATGAAAACAGCAATGTAACCTCTTCACACTAGCAATCCAAGTCGATCTTATTATCAAAGAGCGGAGCTACATCTAATATCCATTCAAGAAGGGCAACAGTTTCCATAAAATGAATATCACAGCGGCTTAGAACATGAATAACCACTCACCCAAAAACCGAAAACTATTTTGTTGAGGGATACAGTGTCACCGAATGCAAATAACCAACAAAGTACCCCTCGAAAGATTTATAAGCCATACATATCAGCAGCTACCACATATGAACAGGATAAACAATAAAGAGTGGCCAAGACAAATCCAAATATGTTGTTTAATAGAATTCATAAGATCTATTACGATACCATTATTTATTATTGACAATGAACAGGAATACACATGTTTATTACAAGCAAGTTTAATTATTCTTATTAATTAAAAAGAATTCGGTAAAGGAAAGAGCAAGAGATGCTCAACATGCTCAAAACTACTATCCAAGGACAACAAAGCATTGTTTACGTCTGTAAGCTAACTTATAACAAAAAACCAGAAATTGATATTGCAGTTAAGTGAAGTAACATACATGGTAAAGAGTAGAGAGTGCAAGTCTGCAGTCTTCCTCTCCAGTCCGACCCTTAAGCCGCTTACGATTGAATCTTACATAAATGTTAGTCAGATCATCCAGAAATTTTAGGAGTTGAGGAACCACCTGCAAAGGGGCAAAGGGGTGTAACAGAAGTCAAACAATTTCCAGCAGAAAGCGTTTTAGTTGACTATAAGGGATGAAAACCACTTTAGACGATCTCAGTTTCCATCTAACAAGACTTTGTTGAGCAGAATTCACAACCAATGAGCCAGAGAATGCAATACAATGGAGGATTGGATCCCTATAAAAACTGGTCTAAGAAAAAAAATAGAGGCCAGCCATACTTTATGCATCCAATGGAAAACCAAAGTGAAGGCCTTATAAAGTAGTGGCATCATTTGGAAACCAAAAAACTATTTTGTCCTTTTATCAGCCTCAACACTCAGCTGAAGAGCTGCTACTAAAATCATAAGAGCCCTTTCCAGCCACACTAACACAGGATAGCTAAAGAGTGGACTCTAATAAACAGATCCATTTGGCAGAAACATGCATTCATGAATAAACTTCATCAAAGGCACTAAGCATCTTTAAAATGCAAATACAGGAAAGTACAGAACATCCCTGGTAAAGGCATGTTTTGTGTAACATGGAGAATTTTTGCGATAATAGACCCAAAATAGTGCACCAAATATTCTCCGTTATGCGCATTGTGTCTAAACACAGATAGGAATAAAGAATACAAGTCCGACTAAGATTTTGTAGGTCTCCTTGAGCCATCCAACAAAGTTTAACCACATTCGAATCGCATTTGACTCAAGAAAAACACCAAGACTGAGACCATTACATTGTTGGTAAAATACCATCTTTAATGTAACTTAAGGCAACCGATTTCATCGACACATAAACTGAAGTGCTTTCACTAGATACAATTTGTTTTAATAAGCAAAAAAACAAATATCGTCCATTTCTCACCTATGCTTGCTAGTAAGGCAATGTGTGAGCAAACATTTCTATTGGTGGAGTGGCAGCATTCATATAACACTAGACCAACAAAGATCTGTAAGATGTGATGGTGTGTTTGGATAGCAATAGTCACAAGATGAAGAGAAAAAGGAGTGGGAGTATTAAAAAAAAAAAAGAAAAGAACCAAACTACAGTGCTTTTCCATCTATATCTTTTCAACTTTTGAAGGATTTTGCTTATAGGAAAGAAAGTAGATCCTTCCATTCCTACCCTTCTCTTCACCTAGTCCATATCCACAACACCACCAAAGTCTTAATCCCAACATTATGGGGTCGATTACATGAACCAAAACAAATCAACGTCTGAAATCATTGCTAATAATGATTAATCTTCCTTTGGACTAACTAATACTAGTTTAACTAACAGAATCAATTCCAATTTGAACCTTATCATATACCGTTAAGAACTTAATACATATCTTTAAAAATAGATTATAATAACTAACATGTTAGAAAACTTATATAGGCAGTTACGCGAGGTCTTTATTCACTAGGTTATATAACACAGATTCGCGGAAAGATAACCTCAAAATCAATTATATAACGGTCATCATGTAACATGACGATATCATTTTTATTCCATAATTCAACCTTGTCTTTACAATTACAAAGAGGCAAGTTATTTCCACAAAGAAGCTCAAGCAAACCTTGTAGAATTATGCTATGTAAGAAGACCTATATAGCAACAAACAAGGGCCGGTGAACCAAAGGATTTAATTTAGCCCATCAATATGCAAAACGAAAAGACCTCGTAAGAATATTTTCATTTCAACTTAATGCAGTTATAATCTTGCCAATTATCAAAATTAAACACCATTCACATTACATTTCACAAGTAAAAGAAATTGTCATTAGAATTCTCCAAAAAGAGTTACGAACCGTATACAGTCGGTATGCCTCCATTTCTTGTCGTACAAAATGAACCAGATGTTGAGTTGCTGAATTGATCCACTGATCAAGTACATTGGAGGAGTTTTTCAGATCACTTTGATCGACAGGAATGAAAGTTCCGAAACCTTCAATTTCAAGTCTTTTTGCATTCTGAACAAGGAATCTGTATGCATTGTACCAAGGGAGGAAGACATCTCTAATCTGCATGTCCATTTAACCAGACAACGAAAAGCCATTACAATAAATAAATCATCATTTATCAAAAAAACTTATAATATACACAACTCTATCTAAAGTACTAAAGGAAACAAATGAATTAGAAATAAAATGTCCTTACCATACCAAACACTCCATCTTTTCTAAAACGTAAAGGCTCAGCACGCACAACTGGTGAATTTACTATATACAGTCGCAACGCATCCTATAGGGCACATGCATCATGTTATGATTTGAAATACTGTACTAAATTCATTAGATTCTATAAAGAAATCATTTTTTGGCAAATACTTAAAGGAAATCTAGCGCTACAACAATTAACATACTAGAATACAGGAAGAGAATCAGAGATATCTAAATAGATAATATAACTTACAGCTCCGTACTCATTTAAAATTTCAGATACATCAGGGTAGTTCTTGAGACGCTTACTCATCTTTTTTCCATCTTCAGCAAGGACAAGTCCATTGCAGATAAGATTTCTAAAAGCAGGCTTACCAAATAAAGCAGTGGAGAGCACCATCAATGTGTAAAACCTATAAATAAAAGTGAAACAAATATAAAGATACAAAAGAATAACTCCATATTATAATTGTAAACATATTATAGCCATTCTTATGAGAGACCGTCTCTCGGTGAAACGACCTCAAACAACGAGCCTATATTATCATAATATGTATGAGATGGGCTATTTAACCCATATATAAGCCGAGTCTCTCGGTGAGACCGTCTCATTTAACAATTTGTGATATATAATCACCAATCTATAGTTGTGAACTCATATAAGTATTTGGGAAGTCATGATCAAGACAAGATGAACAGGGGAAAAAAAAAAGCAATGCTGAACTTATATTTGTGGTTTGAACGAAGCTGATCTGTGCTATTTGGAGGCAACGAAACTAAAGTTTCTTTGATGGGAAGAACACTAGAACTTTTATGATTGCTCGAAACATTTTATTCAAAGTAGCTTGTAGAATAAAGGATAATATATAATAGAAAGAAGTTTAACTTTGATGACATAAATCCTCTCTCAATATTAGAACCATCACATCATGCTGGGAGTTGCATTCTCAAAATTTTCTTGCAGATAGAATTTATTGGAAGTACGATTTGACTATGAAGATTCAATCATCTAAAAATAAATTTCAACAGAATTGTTTGTTGGTGCCTATTTATGAAACTCTGGATTAAATTATGGGATAAACCTGAAAATTTATTTGTTTTTGGGAGAACACTCTTATAACTTACATAGAAACAGTTTCTGGAAAAGTACTTTAAATAACACAAGTTATTTATCAGATACTCAGCCAAATAGCTCCTAAGAGCGATCAACAGCTTTGGAGCACAGCCTCCAATCAAAGACAGCAATGACGCATTTTGAAGCCTTAAATAAGAACTGTCACGTCACATCAAAAAGTCATTTTAATGAAGTGCTTCAAAGTTTAAAGAACATTGGATGGCAATAGCCAACAATGCATACGATGAAATGGATTTGTGCCCTGAGAGAGAACATTGAAAGACAGATTTAACAATGAAGATATATAGAAGCTTGGAGAGATATTAAAACAAGAAATCAAGTTACAGCTATGCTGATTTTAACATATGTAATGTTCACCAAAAACTGCACTGGTAAGAAAGTCAAAGGAGGAAGTACATTGTAATCCAAACAATTTGTAATAGGAAAAATTACCCTAGATAATCCGGTCTTTCACTCATTTTCATGCAATAATCTCACCTTTAGATTAATTCTGAATAATCCCAACTTTTGAGCCACTTAACTGAGAATGTTGTTGCTCAAATGTTAACTTGTCATTATAGATTAACTCTTTTAAAAATAAAGGAAAAATACAACTAAAAAATACAAATAGTAAAAATCAAAATAGAAAAAAGTAAATGAAAACCACTCTATCAATTGCCCCTCAAGAACCACCCAACAAAACGTTGAAACCCCTTACCTTGAACCACCCAACGAAACCCTCGCATAGAGCCAACGTTAGCACCACCACGTTCTGACAGAGTCACAGTGGGCTATGGGGGGACGACATCTGGGGAAAATTATGGGGAAGATTTTTGTGGTGCTAGTGGCATGCTATTGACGATGATGATGATAGTCATGGTGGTGGTTGCGATGGCCATCGGGACTGAGGGTGATAGTGGTTGTGGTGTTTTTTCCAGCTTTTAATTTATTTTTCGTTTTTTTTTGAAGATCACCTGGTTATGGGTTACTTAGGTGGACTCCAAGCAAACATCCCTCAAAGTTGGAATTATTCAGAATTAATCAAAAGTTGAGATTATTGTATGAAAATAAGTGAAAGGTTAGATTATTCAGGATAATTTTTCCTTTGTAATATACCCAATGATTATTCCCTATGAACAACATAGGTTACTTGAAAAAAAGTAGACCATCAAAATGCGACACTAACCATCCACGAGTTTGATCCAGACCTTCAGCCACAAAATGGCCAGGGAAATTATTTTCAAAAAGCTCACGATTTTCGAATGGATAGTGAATATATGCGTAAGGCATAGCACCACTCTCAAACCAGCAATCGAAAACCTACAAAAACAACATTTAAGTCATTTACAGCTTCATGCATACAAGAGGTAGATACAATCTCTTAGTATTCGATAATAACAACTAAAGATCACATTCGTAGTCAAGAATGCAAATATCACTGCGACCATTAAAATTTATAGCATTGCTTTCTACTGCAAACAAAATATTTAAATATAATGCAGACAACACAGAGCTTCATGCCTTAAGCATTTCATAAACACTTCTAGCTAATCAAAATAAAATTTATGCACCTACAAAAGCGAACATAGATTTCTAACACAGATAATGGAAAAACTAGAACAGCAACCCAGCATGACTGTGTTACAATAAGTCTCCTCCCTGGCTCCCTCCTTCCTTCCCTCTCCAAAATTCAAGTAATCTTTCCTATTACATGATACACAACTGGGACAACAGTGCACTGAAATGTCTTCATGAAGAGAGCAAAAAGGATATCTGATTAGTACTAAAAGATGCAGATAGCAGATTTGTTTATTGCATGTCAGATTCTATGGCACTAACACAACAGATGCAAATTTTACCCACTGAAAATTATTTTCATTGTAAACAACAATTGTCAAATATACAATAATAAATATTAAAAAAATGTCTTACATCATCCACACGTCTCAGAACACCAGTCCCATCCTTGGATGGAATAGTAATATGATCAATGAAGTGTCGATGCAAATCGGTAACCTGCAGAAAAATTAAACACGCTAGTCAAACAAACTTTTGCATCATATACCAGTATATACAATCCACAAATATATTAGAGAAAATCACCTTGTACTAACAAACAAAAAAGTACAGAGAACAGAAAATGAGATTACAGAGTTATTTTAGACAAAATACAAAACCACCCTGCAGCATAAGAAAGAATGGAAGATTTTTCGCTTACCCACATCCTTTTCTGATAATTAATTCAAGAATTCCCTCCCCCTTTTTGTTATGTCATTTTGAGAAAATTCAGCACCTCTTTTGCTTGTATCACTTTTATAACCTCTTTCATCCAAGGATGCAAAGTAAACAACCTAATTTATGGGTTCCAACTACTTAAATGAAGGGTACAGCTAGAATAGCATTAAAGACATAATGGAATGTCAAGAGATACAGTTAAAATCTAATGTTTTGCTAAGTATACTCAAACAAAGGGTTCCTTAAACTAAATACAATAAAAAGTATTTCAGCATGTAGCTCCTCATTTGGAGGAAAAAATTGTCACGATAAAATTGACAAAAAAATTCAAGAGTAATCAATTGTCTAGTTTATTGATCATCAATGACACAACTGAAAATATTAAAGCTACGCACCAGCAACACAACGAATTCAAATTAAAAAAACCCGCATCCTCAAAGCCACACCGTGTGTTTTAAGGAACTACTTACTAACCCTCAAGGAATTTTAAGGAACTGCTCCTAAGACTGAACCACTGTGAATTTAAATAACAAACGGAAACCTTGCCTCAAGGGGATGCTGATTAAGCTATATACTCCCTCTCTTAGCAAGGCTAAGTTTTCAAATCCTTGAAATTTTATCACAAGTATATAGACTTGTAACTTATTTGGTATTCTGAAATGAAAGAATATTTTAAAATTCAACCAATAATAGTGCATCAATTAATAAGTGAGATATCACACGGCAATTAATAAAAAGTAAATAATATGAAACGGAAAAAGTAGTATCTATCATAAAAATACACAGAATTATCTCCTAATTGACAATAACCTAGTAAAAGGTCCAACACACGAATCTATATATTACTACGCAACACAAGCTGCATCATCCTTAGATAGATGGGCTACATAGCATCCCATCGAGCTATAAAGATCAATCTACACAGCATACTTGTAACTAACAAGAACATGATATACTACAAACAAGAGGATCACATCTCAAAGAAAGTAATATAATCAGCATTGCAGCACACCAAAGGATCCATTACACATGAATGCTAAGTAAAATTAAATGACCACAAAAAATTGATGACTGAAAAATAAATCCATCATATAAGATGCAATTGTAGTTGATCAAGTAGAAGCACTATGACAGACCTTTTCCCCCGACTCCCTTTCAAGTTCTTCGACGGACGAAATGACCCTCATTTCTTTTCCATCCTCACTCATCCATATTGGGAGAGGTGTGCCCCAAAATCTGCTTCGACTCACCGCCCAATCTCTAGCATTTTCAAGCCAATTGTGGAAGCGTTTCTCCTGCGGGTATTAGCAGATAAAATACTTATCACAACATATAAATAAGAAATGGAAACATACTCCATAAATAAGCCAATATGAAGCGAAAAAAACACTATTAACCTTAACAAAATCTGGAACCCAATAAGTCTTCTTATTGTTTTCAAGCAATTGGTCTTTGATCTTTTCCACTCTAACAAACCTACAAAATAAGATTCCAAAAGTTTATCTGGTACAATCCAGAGGCGCATCATAAACTAGATCTAATATATTAAGCATACTTTTACTTCAGAAATCAAATTCCAGACAATAGGAGCTCTACTGCGAAGCCTCTAACATTACATACAGTGGAAATGTGTAAAAAAAAAAAGGCTTTGGCAACACAATGCAAATACAAGGCCGCATCATACCATATCATCTACACATGAAGACTTTTATATCTAGGGAAACAGTACTAACCGCATCGTAAAGGAGAAAACAACCATGTTTTAGGTCCAAGCAAAGAAACTAGTGGTTAAGGCCGTTTGCTATTCGGCAATACAATAAGCGTATGTTTACCAACGACTCTTGTGATAAATGTAACTGAAACTACATTTTTGCACTATGCCAATCATACTAATCAAAAGGTTAAAAACGATAGGCGAAAGCGACCAAGAAATTAGTTATGACCTACCATAGCGGCAGCATGGTATCGTATCCGATGGAATAAAAAATGAGGTTGTTACTATATAGCGACTCCTTTATAATGGATTTTAAGATCATGGAGTAACTTTCATTATAAGTTGTTATTTTAACATATTAGCCGTTATTATCTTTTTTAAAGTGTATTTTTTTAAAAGAAAATTTAATTAATGAGAAATTGTACTTAAACAAGTTAGGGATGAGAAATCCCATAAGCGATCAATTAATAATCTACATTACAATCCTCCAATCACTCCTACTAAGATAATTTAGAGTAGCGTGCTCAAAAGGACCATTTGCTTTTTTGTCCATAGATATGCTAAGAATTTGGCTCTCTCCAAAATGATATCCAATGGTAATACTTGATCATTAAAAATTTGTTTGTTCCTCTCAACCAAAAAGACCAAAATATTGCATACCAGCAACATCTTCACAATATTTTGAGCTCCATCTTATTTCCAAAACCACGCAAATCAAAGAACTGAAAATCCCCAATCCTCCTAGGAGCAACCCAAAGATCTCCACTTATCCGAATGAGTTTTGCCCCATAGTTTTCTCATGAAGCTACAATGCAAAAACAAATGATTATTATCCTCACCATCTACCAAGCATATAACTCATCAATACGTGCTCAAAGCTTTATCAGGCCTTCTAATTTGGAGATTCTCCATGGTTTTAAGCTTCCCCAAAACCACCAACCACACAAAAGCTCTTATCTTACATGGAACTTTAGATTACCAAATTTACCGCAGAAACGATTAATAGACGAAGGAAATGATACTAGGCATGAGTAAAAAGAACCACAACAGTAGCCTTTAGAAATCTCAAAACTATAAGACCAAGAGTTCGAAATTTCGAAAGGGACAAAATTTTGAAGAATGGATAACATTTCAATACTTGACTGAAGGTCTCTTTCTAAAGGATGTTGCCTAAATAAAAAGAACGTCTAAAAAATATATTATATGCTATAATTAAAACTTGAATTAAATGATAAAATGATTTTTTTTTCAAGTTAACAATTCACATTGACGTCCACAAAATGAGTCAAAACACCGCGAGTTGTCGCGTCTGCAATATCGTGATCATTACCACAATCGCGACGACATTCACGATTTTTTCTATGATCCGTCGGCCGCGTTGCAAAGATTTTCAAATCTAGCGGATACTACTCTGGCCATATAGGTGTAAACAACAAGATATATTTCATGATCTTGGCCGATATTTGGTGGACTGGTGGTACAACAACGACATCACCTCGTTCCTGCATCAATGTGATGGTTATGACTATCACGACTGGAAGTGCGCACTATTGACCCTACTGATTATCTAATTACAACGCGTCAGCAACTCATAAATACGATACAAAAGCCTCAATGCCAACAATATGGGATTGTCAATAATATCATCATATTGCGAAAATGATGTTGTTGAATCATCTCAGATCTAAATGCATTCGCATAAAGAAAAAGCTGCAGATGAAACAGTGTAATTTACCATAATAATATCATAAAATCAAGAAAGGAAGCATTAGATGGAACCTGCCTTAATGGGTCAAAAGCAAAGTAAAATAATGAGCCTCAAAGGCAAAGGAAAATTATTTAGGATTATCGAGTATGTAAGGTTTAAAATATGGCAGAATCTTTCTGTTGTCAATCTTTGTTCCATCACATTCAGCAATAATTTGAATAAAGTTGCACAAATTCCAAAGAAAAATTTAAAAACCAAATAAAAAATAAAAATAGCAAAAACTTTAGACTAAAATTCATCCAAGTTCTCTTTTTAACAAAATAGAGGGAGAAGCTAAAAGGCCAAAAATATCAAGAATAATTCCTTGTTTATTTCCTTCTTTACAATGTTTAAAATTGACGAATCACCATCCCACATTGGGAAATGAAGGTTTGAAATTTTGAATGCTTACTCGAAAAATTAGGACCTTATTCTATATAATTTTGTATCCGGAGTATTAATTTAAAATTTTAGGAAGTATCAAGGGTCTTAACTTTTAATTAATAGAGATAGTTTAAAAGTGGTGGGAATCAGAAAAGATAATAGACTATTTACATGAAATCAATGTAAACAACTTTTCTTCTTTTCCATGACATTAGCCTAATAACTTTGTAAAACCAGAGGGTTAGGCCCTTTTCCAAGGTGGGCATGGCTGAAAGCTAGGTAATCCAATGAAAGAAAACTTTTGATGCCCAAGAAACAAAACACCATAAAAATTACCGCCTAAATAGATCAAAAGAAAAAATATTGGATGATGCAACACAATACATCAGATATTCTAAAACTATGCTACAAGAGTATAAGCATAGTTGCAATCTCAAGTCGTACTTTCATCAAGAGTAAAGTTTTTCGTACTAAACATTATGCAAAATGGTTCGTTTTAATTGATAAAAGTGTATTTTACTCTACAAGCAATTACTTAGTCTACCAAAATTTCAATAAATATTCTCTTGTTTTGAGAATTAACTTTTAGATTGCTTTCCAATTCCAATATCTAACAAAGTCAACAACCAACCCATTTGCCACTTATCCATGCACAATATTTTAGTGATTACAAGTTTCCCCAAATAAACTAGCTAGAATTTATTTGTTGTAAATAAACATGTTCAGCTTCCTAACATGAGAGGTAAATTTACTTTTGAATGACACAATATGTGGGGAAATACCATTTAAATTTCCATCAAATAGACCAATTTGACTACAAGATGCTATATTTTTTCAAGATAAATGGCTCATTCAAAAAGCCAATGATCCGGCATGGTTGAAGTTTTTTCATATTTTTTCATATTTTTAGTATTTTCTTCCATTGCCGTCCATTTCTACCTGCCACTACCTTATTGCTATGTTAGCATGATCATTTTGAATTCTAAACCTCATAAAATAAAAGTTGATTCAAAAAAATTACATGATATAAACTAGAATAGGTCTGCATGCATTAATCTCCGTAGTTGAATGGGTAATAAAATTGTGGTTTTCCATTCTAAATCAAATTGCAGATTTACTGATCACAAAAACCTTGATTCATCGATAAGTAAACTCAATGGTGGTATCTTCATTAATAAATACTTTATTTTATAAAGCAACTAAGGAATATGGAATACCACCCACAATGTCCACAAACAATACTAGCTTTTGGGCTTGGATTCTTCAATTACTCAAATTGACAGTGAAATTACACAAAAGACTAGAAAATGCATCCATTGAATACACTTAAAGGGTCCATAGCAAAGTATAAATGAACTCGTTGAGAGAACGGGATTTGAATCTATTAGATAATTTACTTGAGCTAAGAAGGGGGAAATAAGGGAAAAGTGAAACAAAGTCAATGCCAAAAAAGGGCGTCAGATAAATTACGAAAATTTAAAGGTGATTAGCCACAAAAGGTTAATGATTTTGGTGTTTTAATATTGTTTTTTAGCCATAAAAAGTGTTTTAAATCCTGTATCCCCACAAATCTAAAGTAAGTACATTAAGAAAAAAATTAAATGGGTACAATAGCAGTAAGAACTCAGTACACCACTCAAAATAGACTGTATGAAATTGTAAAAAATTTGATACCCCACTCAATATGCTCCAAAAAATACAAACACTAGCTCAGAAGTCAGAAATCTCATAGAACATACCAGCTGGGAACTGCTCGATAGATGAGAGGAGTTTCAGACCTCCAACAGAAGGGATAAGAGTGGGTAAAACTTCCCTGTTTCAAGAGCCTAGCTTTTTGCTGTAACAAAAGAAGAAAATATCATGTGAATGCCAAAAATATCTAAATCATATAGACCAATATCTGAAAGAAGAAAACAAGCACCAATAATAAAATTACTCCGCCACAGGGGGTTGAGACTGATAGCCAAGACCAACAACACAAAGTGACATGCTAAATATACCATTTCACGTTTTCCTTGAGAAACCATGAATGTCGGAAACCTAATGTTCTATCACGGATCTTAGACCCGGTGACTTACATCTTAAAGATAAAGATTTTAACAAAGCATTCGGAAGCATTGCCTCAGTTATTAACAGATCTTCCCTTGCAATGGCATTTGACTCACAAAAGATATTCCAAATTTAAAATATCACTTTTGATCCAGGCAGAATCTGCAAGAAATCAGCTTGCCGGAATATATAAACTGATTCTGCCTTAGTAAACATTTGAAGGCACTCCTATTGTCAAATATATAGTCTATCAAAAAAATCAACAATAATGTATACACTGAAGTTCCATCAGTTCTTAAAATAGTATGATAACTCTACCAATCATACATTCTTTAAAAGGCATCAAATATAGCTCCACTCATAACAAAAAAGAGTTTTGAAGCCAACGCATATGTTCAGTATAACATACATTTCAACCATCAATTATCAATGACCATATACAGTCAAATAAGCATCAACATATTATTCAGCACATCTTTCACATTAGGAATACTTCAAGTCATTTAGCATCTTGAGACTCTTAGCCTTAAAAGTCGAATGTTTCAGCAGCAGTAATCTACCATCCGATTCCAACAAAAGACTACATATTAATTAATAGTATAGTATCTCACATAAGTCACTCCTCTTCAAGCAGATGTCCATTTTTCTTTAACCAAATATCAAGTAACAGGAAGACAACAGGAATGGATTGAGAAGATCAAGTATCAATACCTTTACTGCATTAATAATTTCTTTATCTGCATCCTTGACGTAAACTCCTTTGAAGTCGGAAACTTTTTCAGTAAAGCGCCCATCCTCATCAACAGCCACAATTAATTCTGGCCCCTAAACATGCCAAGAGAAAAAAATAAGCGCAAGACCTCACAAAATCTTAAGATTTTAATTATAATGTTAATAGCTAACCAGTTTAATTATTTGGTTGTCCAGGCACACACGATAATCGTCTTCTCCAAATGCTGGAGCACAATGTACAACTCCAGTTCCACTATCATCTGTCACATAGTTGTCTGCCACAACTTTGAAAGCCACATCAGAGAACTCCTTAAAGTAGTCAAACAAAGGTGTGTACCTGCAATTCATACATTTACAAGTGCAAAAAATATATATATAAAAAAAAAACTTTAATGAAGTCTGTAGAATACTATAAATGAGTAGACAAGATGGCCACGGTATTCAAGACAATGACATTAATATTGTACTTCTCAAACTTACTATAGCGGAGCATTTTTTTCTTGGTATGAATGCAATTTTCCAAACACAGTAAATGAGTAGACAAGATGGCCAAAATATTCAAGACAATGACATATTAATATTGTACTTCTCAAACTTACTATAGTGGATCACTTTTTACTTGGTATGAATGCAATTTTCCAAACAGAGTAAATGTATCAAAAAAAAATCGAGAGAAAACAAACATAGATCCCATTTGATGACTAAACACCAGAAAAAAAAAATAACAGACATTAGCACAACAGTTAGCAAGCATTCTGGAAGTGTTTGATCGCAAGGCTCAAAGTCACATCTATTGCATGCAAATTATATAATCGAACTTGTCATCGAGGAAACACTACTCAAAGGAAGTTGCAACAGACTTGTGTTCAATAGATATGTCTCAAATCAATTACATGGCGGAATGGAACTGTCTAATTATATTATAGTCAAGAGCTTCAAGACTACGACATCAGAAAAATGCCTGTCTTGTGTGGCTTATTTTCCGTTCAAAATTTGATTCAATTTTAGTCTTTTCAATTTAGTTCCATTCAGTTATCAGAATAAAATAAGACCTAAATAGGAGGCTCAAGTTGCCATCACGAAAATGATCCTAAAAGCCCTCTTACCCAACCCATCCATCAAAAAGTAGTCAGGACACGCCCTCCGTCCCCTCCTGAATACAGTAATATCTGCTAGTGAAACAACTGATTCTCATCAGCTATCTACCACTAGGGATCAGGGTGTAGCTAAAACATCACATACAGTAAGCAAAAATTACCTAGTACGCTCTGTTTTGAATAACCAACTTACATCAACTACAGCATATTGTAATTCAAAAGTCTACCAACTAAGTCATTCTTCGCATATCATTCAGCATTTGACCAAAATTATTTTTGAAAAAAAAAAAAAGCATATACCTTCTTATGGTCTGAGCAGAAATCGATAGGGACTAATATTCCAATCTAAAATGCAGCTTATTAGTGACTTTTAGCAATAATAACACTAGCAATAGTGTCAATGGATTCCAAAATGCATAAATCCCACTACCTCTCTGTTTCATGTACAGGTCATAACTAGTTAGAAATTGACACCAACAAATGCTAAAAACCCCATCACAGTAAAAGTCAGGACTCAGGACAACATTCAGTATGAAAAAAAATGTTATTCAATACCACTAAAAGAGTGTCTGTGAGCACAAGAAAATTGGTGTTTAGGCAATACATAATAAAGGAATTACTTACTTCAGGCCCACCAATGATGCACCTGGAATCTTCTCCAAAACCTCATATGAATCATCCACAGAACCTTTCTCAGAAACAGAACCCTTAGTCTTAGACTTGGAATTCACGGCCGCACCAGCAGATTCTTTAGGTAATTTCTCTGCTTTCACTTTCTCCTTAGGAAGCTGAGACAAACGAGACTCTGCAACCACATAAGTGGCACTAGTTGCTTTGCTTTTAACCTGCACCACAAAGTTTTTTGTTACTGTACTAAACCTCCTAAAAAATATTGCAGATTCAAAAAAATATTTGGTCAAATATCATCGGTATAAAAAATTTCGTTCAAGAAACAAGCTAAAACACGCATTGTTACTCGGACTATTTGTAGGCTATCTTGAGCCAAGAGTCCCACCCGCCCCACAATGTCCTTATATCCTTCAATAAGGGCAGGGTCTGGCGTCTAACAACCCCCCCGAACTGTCATCATAGCTTCTAAGAGCGAGACTTATTGGGTATGATGATGATCACGACTACTCGGAGTATTTACTTTAGCTATACTGCTACAGTACTTGTGTCCTATTAGATCTACGCATATGAATTCATGTTTTAGCACAAATGATCATAATAGAAATGCGGTCAACTTAGATAAGAAAAAGTCACCGTTGTAGCGAGTGTTTCATATATCTTGGAACTAATTGTCACAAGAATGAAGATATAGATAAGGAATATGTAAACCATATAACTATGTGTGGCTCAGATGGAGAGCGTCAACAAATATATTATTCAACCAAGGTGTGCAAAAACTTTTAATTTAAAGGTTAAATTTTCCCAAACAAGGTCTTGGGGTCACATATATTGAAGATAAAATAAAATTAATTTTTGCATTGGTTTAATCAGGTGCAAGAAAAACGAATAATGCAGCATTTAGAAAAGTGAAGATTAGAATTTTGAGGAGCTTAAAAAATAAAAGGCGGGCTCAAGATGACATGAATAACAGAGTGAAAAATAACATAAAAGATAGAATTTGCAAGAGCATATGATAGAAGATAGCATGATGGAGGAGGTGAATGAATTTGAATGGCCATTAGAATCGACTTTCTTACTTGTAGATTAAATATTATATAGTCGATTCAATTATAATTTTTCTTATAAACGATCTCTCACGTTGATTGTCTAGTTGTATGTAGTGGATCTCATGGTGAAAATTGAGATTAAGGCTTAGGCTTTATTGTGGTCTATTGGGCTTAAAACTTTTACTATTGTGCTCAACGGTGGCCAAAATTCTCATACGGCCAAAAATCTTATAAAAGATTGCCAGTACTATGCTCCTCCTCTTAATAAACACTAGACCCTTTACTTGGAGTCTCAAGACGACATATGTGGCTTCCATGCCCCGTGTTGACCCAACAACACACAGAATAATCTGGCAATGTGTTTTCATACCATTATACATATCTTACTTGGGCATCACAATCATAGGTGATTGTGTGAGGTAAAAGTTCATGTAAAATGCCAATTGAAAGGAGATGAAAAGAGAAAAAACAAAAATGAACAAATTAAGGCAATAAAGTACGCATTCATTCAACACGTTGTGTCATGATTGCAACTCTAGACAATGAAGCAATAAAGAAATGTTATGAGACATCCTGGCATGCAGTTTTACGCAAAACTAACACGGTCAACCAAAAGAAAGAGCCATCGCTTGTTCTATTGATGAATCTTTGAGTATAAAGAAAAAACTTCAACAACAACGTTCCATTATACAATGCCATTAGTCAAAAAACTGAAATCACAAACTCACCTTTACATAAACAAAATTTGCATTGACACACAATGCAAGGTTACTTGGAAGGGTCCACGGAGTTGTCGTCCATGCAACAAGAGACGCATTATGAGGATCGTCCACAATGGGAAAAGTGACCAAAATTTCAGGATCAGGTACTTCCTGCATCAGCAATGGCATTAGTATAGTCACGAAACTCATCATATCTAGCTGTCATGGGTATAACAGATTGGAGCAAGAAAAAATGTCTCCACATAAAACCTTATAGTTTGAATTGGCTTCAAAGTTTGATAGTGGTGTCTTCAAACCAGTACTGTATGGCATGACCTACAAAAGCCAAAACAAGCATAAATGAATAAACGGGTGATATTGGTTCTAGAATGAATCCAGTCAAAACTCAACAAACACACTCAAAACCTATTTAAAAAACATTAGGGAAAAATCAGGGTACCAATTGGATTTATTGAAATTAATTAACTCAATTGACTCAAGCAGTCTAACCTTGAACCAAATTTACATAGTGTCCAACCCTATTCAGCATATTCAAAAAAAAAAAAAACCAAACAAATCCAACCAAATCCAAAATTAAGAACTCATTCCCCAGTCCCCACACCTTTTTCCCCAACGCAGCTGGCACTAAAGAAAGGCTATAACGACAGGGTTTTAGGGTTTTAAAAAGTTATTTGTAAAGATAGAGCCATGCAGGGGTTAGAAGGAAACAAATAATTGCCACAGACTAATGGACCACTGAATATTGGTCTAAAAAAACATTTTAATACCCAAAACTTTGAACAAAACTGGACTATTAAGTTTCAATGATTCAATCGCTTATATAAAATATCATATCCAATCCAGAAATCATAATTAGTATTATTATTAACTCAAACAAATCCAATTGATAGCCATACAGCCAGAGTTCTTATTTTGGAATGATCAAATTAAATGTTTGGTAAAATAAAAAAACTTTGATAACACCAAGTATTATGAACTAAATAACATACTCAATGATCCTAGAAAAGGATGTTGTCGTTATCTGAGCCTTACATTACAAATGCATAATACAAGTTTGCATCGTATAGGTCGATATAATCTACTGAACCAATACTCTACACATAGTAAAGGTGGTAAATGTTTTTAGATATTTAACATGGTCTAGAGTGATATTTGCTGGTACCATAACCACAACATCCCGTTATCCATTAGACCATTACCATGACCGATACTGCAATTGCGACCAAAACCGCAGTTTTGCACAATAGGAACCTCTTACAAATTTATTGAAGAAAACACAAAACATCTCTTGTAAGATCCTAACACATAACTTCGAAAGGACATATTAGTGAATGAGTATAGCAGCATCTTTTTGATACTAAACAAATAATACGGCATTCTTTATGTATTGTCATCCAAATACGTAAGCCACATTTTCTTGAAATAATTTCTTGCTTAAAAACAATACAAAAATATGACACTATCTACAAGAGAATGCAACTAATCCTAAGAAAGTGAAGTTATTGATTTTGTTTTTTAATATTACGTGACTCTAAATTAAACGAATAAGTAATCTCGAAATTGTATCCTCTCCTTAAACATTCTATCCGCATAATTGCAAATTCTTTTGGATTTGAAGAATCGACAATTCATAGTTTTTCAACAACTATCGATTTGGAATTATGATGAAATTTGATATTAAACTAGGCTTTAATTACTCGTGGAATTGTTTAAGATTTTAAAAACATCAAGTATGAGTGAATTGTTGAGATCAATTCAAAACTAACAAGCACATTCCTAACCCAAATTTGGTCCCATTGGTTTAGAGATAGAGTTTTTCGCCATGAACAAATCGGTTATAATTGTTGTGAATTTGAATTATTCCAAACTTATCCTTAGCACCATTTCTACAACATTCATAGATGCTTATCAACAACTAGGGTGATATTTTAATACACTTATTGGTCCTATTTTGAGCTTCATTGTGGTGTATTTTTCAAAATTACCACTTTCAAGCATAACCCAAATGCTAATAACTCATATTATACATGACTAAGTAAAGATAGCCCCCGCCTAATTTAACATAAACAGCGTCTACAATTCAAAGGTAAATAACACATTTCCATATCATTAAGATCAAAGGTACCACTTTAGGAACACAATTAAATGATAAGAACATATTTTCAGTTCATTACAATAACAAATACCATTTTTTCAACACAATCCAATTGTCAATAAGCCATATTATTTTATTAAAATTCTAAAAATGCATTCAAAAATAACCCAAATGTTAACAACCCAATTTTATCACAGTGAAATCAAAATTATGACTTCTAAAAAACAGATTTCAAAAAGATAGACAAACCTTGAACCCACGATAAACAAGGCCTTTGTTATGCAACTGAGAGAAAACCCACCAAACAGATTCCATAAATTTCAAGTCCATAGTTTTATACCCATTTTCAAAATCAATCCATCTCCCAGCTCTCCTCACAATCTGCTCCCATTCTTTAACATACCTAGAAACAATGCCTCTACACTGTTCATTATACTTATCAATCCCCATTTTCAAGACATCAGCTCTAGTCTTAATCCCCAACATTGAATCAATTTCATGCTCAACAGGAACTCCATGACAATCCCAACCGAATCGTCGAGTTACATGATGACCAGTCATTGATTGGTACCTTGTAACAATGTCTTTAATGGTTCCAGCAAGAAGATGACCATAATGAGGAAGCCCAGTAGCAAAAGGAGGTCCATCATAGAAGACGTATTCTGGGAAATTGGAGGTTTTTTCTAATTGGGTTTCAAAAGCTTTGATTTTGTCCCAGAATTTCAGGATCTTTTCCTCTTCTTTCGGGAATGAGAAGTCTTTTCCTTCACATACATCTTCCATGGCTGAAGAAGAGGAAGAAAATGGAGGATTTTAGAGGACCAACCAGTAGGGTTTTGGAGAGATGTAGGCGGCGAACAAACAATGTAGGAGATGCAAGATTTTGATAATTGAGAAAGTGTGTTTTTGACGGGTCCGGCGGGTCGAATCGGAACGGATCGAATCCAATCAGATATTTATGTGTTTCTAATTCTCAAAGTTACAAAATAAGTGAAATATGGTGGAAAAGAAAATTGTATTCAAGAATGAAATAGAAAAAATTAAGGATATAAATAATTAGTTAAGATCGATAAAAAGGGTAAGTTGATAGATGATATAAGAAGAATGAGAATAGAATTATTATCATAAAAGAAAAGACAATAATTGCAAAATAAATAAAATTTAATGAAACAAGAAATTGGGTTGAAAGATGAAACAGAAAAACAAGTTTAAGGATATATATCATTGGTTAAGATAGAAAAATAGTATAAATTTATAGAATGATTAAGAGTATGAAAGTAAGACCATTGTTCTGACAAGTTAAAATAAAAAGTGATGCAAAATGAGAGATAAAGAGAATATTCACCTTCATTTTTACTTTGTTTGGTGTCAATAAATTCTATATAAAAAAAATTATGTTGAAATGGATCCATCAAAGTTATGAATCCATTTATCGTTTATTTCAATTTTTTTTTTTTATCTTTAGTTTTTGTTTATTAAATGTTTTTAATTATTTCATTCATATTTATTATTAAGTCTGTGTTTATTATTTTAGTTTTAATGATTAGTTATAAGAAAATAAACATTAATAATTCTAACTATTATTAATTCACTTAAAATAATTTGAATTATTGATTACTCTGTAAATTCAAATTTAGGTTGTACTTTCTCAAAATAATCGCAAAAATTATTTTTCTATTGTAAAACATGCAATTTCGTTTTATGTTTATAAGCATGAAATCAATAGTTGAAATTATTTTGAGAATATCATATTTGAGATGATTACGAAATAACTAATGAGTAGTTGGGATTACAATAGACAATATAGTTGAAATTATAGTAATTATTTTTTTTTCTTAATTCTATGAGAAGCAGGTATGATTTTTGGGTTATGGTATTTATTGAGAGTTTTCAAATAAATACTTAACGTTTGGATTGATACAATTTCATATAATGAACTAACTATTCTTGTGAGAGACTGTCTTTTAAGGAGACAACTTTAAAATAAGAAGTTCACACTCTTATTTTCTCTTTAGTTTGTATTAATTGGGATATTTAGCCCATATATTTTATGCGTTTTTCGAAGAGACCGTGTCTCACAACAATTTGTGTATAATAAATGGTTTAGTGCAAGGTTAAAAGTGGTTTAGAAGCTAGGATGCTAAAGTTGACAAACATAAATGATATACTAATATGGTTTAATATTGAGTTGTACGTGTTCATTCAATGAATTGATATTCGAACTTAAAGATTATAACCAATCATACGAAAGTAGGTAATTAATTAGGGAAATAAATCAAATTAAACACTTAACGTAAATAAATCAAATAGGTGAGCCCAAGAGATAATCTTAATATTATTAAATAATTATAATAGTAGTTATTTGAGCTAGGAATGTAAATCTTCATTCAATCTAATATTAACGAGTTTATCTACTCTATAATCTTAGTTTAGATTTTACTAAGGAATTAGGAGTCAAAATATCTTGCCCATTTAATTATTGTTATTTTTAAATATTAATTTTGTGTCAAAAAATTATTTTAAAATTTTAAAAATTAGTATAATTCTCTTGTAGGCATTTGAAAAGAAAAGGAATTAATTCTAATGCTTTATTTGGGTTCGACACTTTACTCCTTATATAGCTTAAGTTTAGAGTTTGAGTTTTTAGACTTAAGGTTGACAATCAATCAGGTTCCATCAAGAGAAGCAATACTTGAGAGAGCAAATGTTATTAAAAAAAATTAAAAAAAAAAAAAAAAAAAAAAAAAAAAAAAAAAAAAAACTTGTGATCTCGATAATTAATATAAAAAGTATATTCAACAACGCTTTTTAATGCTTGTAGTTTTTGATTTTATACACTATAACTCATAAATATTAAGCTTTGCGGCTTTAATATATAAATAACCTAAACTTCACGACAATAATTTATAAATGATTCTACTACTTAAAAATGAAATTACAGAGTGAAAATACGTTTTTAGGATGGATAATAACCAAGATGCAACACAAAATTCTTCGCCAAATTAACCATAAGTAAAACTTATTTTGATTATTTACTTTCAAAATTATTTATTACTTTCAAAATTCTCATATTCACTATTGGCATATTTTAAGAGAATTAGATACTGAATTATATTGAACTAACTCATATATTTTACTTTTATAGCTCAGCAGGTAACAATAAACAAAAATTATCTTGAAAAATTTGAAGGCCTTGTGCAAAATTTTTATTTCGTGTCTTATTTATAGTAAATATATTTATTTTATTAATAAAATTAACATATTTCTTTTTTAAATTAACATTTTCATATACGGGATAAAAAGGAGCCTTGAGCAATCGATCACCTTGCACACCTTTAAAAACCCACAATCACAATAAGAGTTTAGCATAATTCATATATTTTTGTATGATAAATTTTTAAATAAAATAATTTTATATTAAACCATCTCCATTAAACTAACTCATATATATTTAGTGTGTTAAAGTAATTACTAATTTTTAAGTGATCAATTAAATAAATAAACTAATTATATAGATTCATCTCATAATGAGACAATCTTATACAAAACGACCTGATATTTTATTAGTTAATTTTTTTGTTAGACATGCTGCACCTTGACCCTTTAAGAAATTGCTCCGATTCATCTCATTAAACACCTCTAATTACAATTATAATTATTTAGTATTAAGAGCCAATCCGACTATTAAATTTAAGACTTTATTGTGCAATAAAAAACGTACAAGAAAATGCAGACCAAACAAAGAATTCCAATTTGAATCCTGATTATGAACAAGTAGGTTAAAATAACTAAGAATATGCCGACTTTTATAAGTTAAAAATAAAATTTATGTCCAAATCAATGTGGCTTGCCATGTGGCCAACTAGACATTCGGATGATTAACTATTATACAAATGACATTAGGGTGATAAAATGTTATTGTAGTATGTTTCATGCTACGCGTGCAGGTAAAGCAACGATAGCCATACACCGGTACAACACCAAAAGAATCGTCTAACAATGAGTCACTTCATCGAAGTATCGTTTTGATCTCCATTGCTCGATTACATCTTCTTACTCGTTTACTCCTATGTCCCATTGATATTGTTATTTTTAATGCGAGAACTTTACGAAATTACGATCAATTGTAGCAATTTCAATAGGATAGAGGGAGCAAACAAGACCACAAATAAGGGTTTCAAAGATGGACAAAGCTTCTCTTCGGAAATGTCACCGGTACAAAAACATGTGAGAACTCGTGTTCAAAGTCAGAAATACGTGACCTAACGGGCATACGTAATACGAAAGCAGATCAGTTAGTGCTTGCATTTGAAACATTAATTTGAATGACTGATTACTGAAAATTAGTAACAGGTCTCAAGTTAGAAAGTAAACAAGAATGAGCGAATGATGTTCAATTGAGCGGAAGAAACGATCAAAAGGATTCGAGAAATATTCTCATATCGATTACCGAATAAACGGAGTTACCTCAACAATGCAGAGGTCTCCGAAAGGCTGAGGTAGCTGTAATGGTGATTCTTGACAAGAATGAGTAACAGCCTAACAGGTTTCAAGTTAGAAATTAAACGAGAATGAGTGAATGACGTTCAATCGAGCAGAGAAACGATCAAAAGGATTTGCAAAATATCCACATATCGATTACCCAATAAATGGAGTTACCTCAACAATGCAGAGGTCTCCGAGAGGCTGAGGTAGCCATAATGGTGATTCTCAACACACACTGCATAGGAATCACAATAGAATAAGCACACTAAAACAGAAAAAAAAAAAAAAAAAAAGACAATATAAGAAGAAATATAGTTCAGTGAACATATTTCATCTATGTTAACAAAAAATTCACAAGTAAAAGTGTTTAGAACAGACACGACGATTCAATATTTACCCGGCCATATAATCGAACCCGACTTGACCCGACTTCAAAAAGAATTTAAAACTATGCAAAAATTAATGTGCACACAAAACCCGATTATAAACTGACACGAAACCAACCTAATAGCTCAAATGAACCACTCACAAGCTACTAATTTCAGGTTGAGGATTAAATTTCAGATGGTCATTGGTATTTGAATGAATCTCAGACCTGACATGGTCCCTTCTTTAACGATTCTGATCCATCTTCTCAAACTTACTCGAAAAGTTTTGAACTTTTTCATACTATGGTCATCTTCCCCTTCAAAGAATCACAAGCAGGTTCATATGGTAGTCATAGTACCCGAAAACAAATCAAAAGACTAAATGGACATTGTTATAGCTCAATTGATCAAATCAGTTTGATGTTACAATTCAACTGCATAATTTAACAGTGCAAGCCACTGCTTGAGCCCAATATTTTAGCCTTGCTTTAACATCTTCTGGATGATCACCTATAAAGTCCAAAAAACACCAAATGTGAACAAACTGGACAAGCTGTAATTTGCAACTTTGCTAACTCATACCTAATAGATGCCAATTAGGCTACTTTTGTGAGAGGCCGCATCTAGATGAGACGACCTCAAATAAGGAGGCTATATTCTTGTAATATATATGAGATGGACTATTTAACCCATGTATAAGATATGCCTCTCGGTGAGGATGTCTCATACAACAATTTGTGATGCCAATTAGAGTACATTTATTGTACAAGTCCAATTGAATAGCAATAGAGTAATAATTTACTTGTTGATTCAATTACACATATCATGTGCACAGAACAGTCAAGCCTTTACTTTGTGGAACAATTTGTGCAACATAGATCAAGTAACATCTAAAACTCGTAGAAGTGTTTGGAAAAATAGCTCTTTCAACAATTTTAGGTTATTTATGTGCAAAGAGATGGTTAGGTGGATGCTAGTGCTAAGTAAATTAGCTGATTATGAAAAAAATTGTTTTTAATAGCTAAAGTTGTCTTGGTTTGGTGTGATGTTCGGTTTGTCTCCTCTTGGTTGGTTGTTGAGCGGTGGCGGTCAGTGATCTAGCAACGGTGGGTTTCCTCAGAGTATTTCTGGCGGCTGATGTTCTTGCCTTGCACTAGTTCTAGGGTTAGGGCACCCTAGGTTAGCTTCTAGGTGTTTGGTAGGCCCATCTTGTTTAGGCATTTTGATTGGTGTTTGTTGGGGGCCGTCTTGTGGCTCTCCCATGGGGTATGATCTTTTTGTTTTGGATGTTGCTAAACTTTGCCACCCTTTTTATTTTTTCGCCACCCCTCCAAATGAAATTACGAATTTGCCCCTGATTTTTTAAAAATTACAATTTTGCCACTCATTTCAAATTTTTTATTTATAATAATAATAATAATAATAATAACAATAATAAAATTAAATAATAATAATTATTATTCAAAAAAAAAAAATAAAAATTGAGTCGCCCAAAATTGGGCGACTTAACCATGGTCGAGTCGCCCAGATCTGGGCGACTCGACCATGGTTCAGTCGCCCAATTTTGGGCGACTCAATTTTTTTTTTTTTTTTTTGGAAAATAATAATAATAATAATAATATTAATACTAATAATAATAATTTATAAATTAATGTGGTCTATTAGCTCAGTTGGTTAGAGCGTTGTACTATTAACGTGAAGGTCACAGGTTCGAGACCTGCACAAGCCATTATTTAATAATTATTAATTTTTATCATATTTATAATAAAAAATTAATAATTATTAAATAATGGCTTGTTCAAGTCTCGAACCTGTGACCTTCACGTTATTAGTACAACGCTCTAACCAACTGAGCTAATAGACCACATTAATCTATAAATTATTATTATTAGTATTAATATTATTATTATTATTATTATTATTATTATTTTCCAAAAAGAAAAAAAAAAAAATTGAGTCGCCCAAAATTGGGCGACTCGACCATGGTTCAGTCGCCCAATTTTGGGCGACTCAACTTTTTTTTTTTTTTTTTTGAATAATAATAATTATTATTTAATTTTATTATTGTTGTTTTTATTATTATTATTATTATTATTATTATTATTATTATTATTATTATTATTGTTATTATTATTATTAATTTTATTTATTATTATTATTTAATTTTATTATTGTTGTTTTTATTATTATTATTATTATTATTATTATTATTATTATAAATAAGAAATTTGTAAGGAGTGGCATTTTTGTAATTTTTTAAACTACAGGGGCAAATACGTAATTTTAGGGGGTGACGAAAAAATAAAAAAAGGTGGCGAACTTTAAGGATTGGGTTTGTTTTTGGTCTTTTAGGTGTCTTGGTATGTCAGGGTGTGACTCAGGTGTATGACCTCTTTGATCTAGACATCGTTATACATAAGCACTATCCTTTTAAGAACGCCCTATTGTTGTTAGTCTTTTTTGGGACTTATATTATTAATAAAATTTCTTAAACTACAGCAAAATAGCATTTGTTTTGTTGGCCCGAAAATCTAAAAATTTTACACATTATTATGAAAGACGGTTTCTCCGACAAACACATTAGATATATGAGCTAAATAGCCCAATTAATACAAATTAAAGAAAAAATAAAAATATGGGCTTATTGTTTTGAGGTCGTATATGTGAGAGACAAGTCTCACGATCATAACCTTCAAACAACTATAATCATCAACAACAATCAATATTCAGACAGAAGCTTTAAGACCCAACAACAACAAAGAAAAACCCAGATCATGAGACAACAAAAAAAAAAATTCAATACACAGATAATAAAACCAAACCAGGACAAAAGATCTTCCAATTGGGAATAGGACTAGAACTTTCAGACCCAACATTTGATTCTGCATCAGAAGAACCCTAAACCCCACCAACAGATTTCACATTACTACTTTGTTGTTGATCATGATGATCATCTAGAAACTTCTGAGACATAGAATAACAAAGCTCCGAAGCAAGTAAAGTATTGCAAAGTTCAGGAAAATCATCGTAACTAAACCCAAATCCTAAATCCACACAACCCTTTAACTCATCAAGATCATCATCGCTTAAACTCTTTGTTCTTGGTAAATCATCATCATCTGAGGGTTCTACATACCCTTCTAACAATACTTGTGGGACCCTCTTTTTTGTCTTCGTATTCTTGGGTTTTGGCTTCCATAGAATCACCTCTTCTTCGTCATTCTGTTGTTCTACAAACAGTCGCCGTGATTATTTTCTGGCGGAGCTTTCTCTCTAAGGTTTTCTCTGTTTTGCTGTTTTTATCATGTGAGGAGAAAGATGGATTGGTGATGGAGAAGACAAATAGGTTTTCTCTAAGAGCATTTTAATCCGTATTTTTGTTAATACTTTTAAAAGAAAAAATTAGTAAAATAATTCATCCAACTTTTTCATAATTTTCCTATAATAGTTTCATCAATTGATTAATCATAAAACAATTTTAACTTTTGGGTATCTGCCTAGAATAAACTCGTAACTTGATGAATTGCTATAATAGGTAATTTATCAAAAATATAATCTGAAAATTGATGTAAAATTAGAAATTTTTTTGAAAATTTATATAAAAAAGTCTATTATAAAAAAAATCAAAAAAAAAAAGAAGAGAAAATCTTCAACTTTAAAGTAAACCCAAGATTCTATATAAATTATCTCTTGTGATTGCTTCATCATTAGCTCTGATGTCATTATAAGCCTGATCAATACTTAGAAAAGACTTAAGTTTACGTTTGACGTTACATTACCGAAATTTTATTAATTGGCTCTCACATAGAATAAGGTTCAAAGGAGTTCGATGTATGCAACTTTACACTAACAAAGAGAATATTACTTGTTTGTATAATAGTACCGAGTACCTGCCCGCCCTAAGTATAGGGCGGGTACAAGGATACACCAATACAAACAACATCTTGCAGAGAAGTGATTAACAAAAACTAATACTCATTACTAAGATTATTAAGTAACAATTATTTATTTTATTTCAGTAGAATACAAATGATTCAAAAACAGAAACATGCCAATTTGTTTACACTTTACAGTGAATTAAATAAAATTGGATAGCAAAAAAAAAGCATTCCTAGAGGAGGATAATCATCTAAAGAATGTCTACATATAACTAACTGGAGATACAATCAATCAATCATACAACCTAGGACTTCTGATCATCATCGTCGAGATTATGTACATCATTGTGATGGTGGCGATCACTTTCAAGAAGGCTTTCGGTATTAGACAACCGTCCCCAAGCTCTCGTTTTCCATATTTCCTCCACTTCCTCGAATGCCAATCCCTTAGTTTCCGGAACGCATACTGCTACAAATACAATGGCAAGAATAGTAATACCAGCAAGTATAAGGAAAGTAGCACCCGTGCCAGCAGCATCAGTGATCGAAAGGAAGGACTCCGAGACAATGACGTTAGAAACCCAATTTACGGTAGCTGCCATACCCCCACATATGCCTCGGTAAGCTTGTGGGTAAATCTCGGAGTTTACTGTCCAAGGCACGGGTCCCATCCCGGGAGAGAAAAACACAATATATAGAGCGAGGCCTACAACTGCAGGGGATCCAGATGATTGAAGGAAGAAGGAAACAGCCAATATGACGAGGGATGCTAGAACGCCCGACAAGCTCATTAAGGCTAATGGGCGGCGACCCATGTGATCGATGAGGTAAATGCCGACAACTGTTCCAGCGGCGTTTAGGGCGGCGACAATGAGGGAGAGAAAGAGGGCGAGCTGGTTAGAACTGAAACCGGCCATTTGGACGATTGTTGGACTGTAGTACATGACTGTGTTAATACCAACAAATTGTTGGAAGGCCTGCACAAATTAAGTCCAAAAATTAACAATTTAAGGCCCCATTCAAAATAGACACAACATACCATCTGAACCAGTGTAACAAAATTCATCAAGTTAATTCGCTTTTTGAATTTATGATTCGCTCAAAATGATTCTAAAATAGCCCAAAACTGAAGCTAATTCGCTTCGCAAGGATATTAGTGAATCATGTGACAGTGACCTGAACGTCCAAAAAACTTAACTTGTGTGTAGATTATTCATGTAGTCTACAAACCACAAGTTTTAACATGCATAACCTTACCTGTAGACCACCTCCAACTAGAAATGCAATTCTTATTTCTTTGTTTCTAAAAACATCCCAAACACTGGCTTTCTTTCTAACTCGATCTTCTTCAGCCGCAGCAGCCAGACCATCTACTTCATCCTCTAACCTAAATGGATCATAAATCTTTGCGAGCACTGCAACAGCCTTGGCTTTCTCCCCCTAAAATGCATGATACACAAAACTTCTTAATTGAGAGCATTATATGCGGACTTAATGAGAAGCATTTGATCTATATGGTGCCTTGATCTTATTATCTCGCACGGTTTCGTGAAAAAAAAGAAGTATAACCTTCTGATAAAGCCAACGTGGGGACTCTGGTAGAAAGAGCATACCAACGAATTGTATTATGGCTGGAACACCAGCTACTCCAAGCATCCATCGCCAAGTCCCAGGGACCTGAAAACTAAATGTTAAATATTCACCCAGAACCAAATAATATAAAAAAATAAAATAAAATAAAACAAAAAGAAAATTGAAGTTTATCGTTCATATGTCTCTTAGAAGTGAGTTATTTACCCGAAAGTTAAACTAGGAAAGCTCAACTAGTTAAAGTGCATTGAAGATATATGCTTAAGGATTACTCAACTGTCTCAAGCAATTGATGTTTACCCGAAAGTTACACGGCTCGAATTCGCGGGTTAAGAAGGCTCTCAGTTTGGTTCACTCCCTAACTAATAACTCAAAGGGAGGAGTTGGTCTGTTGGCCGGTCATGATGGCAGTTAACTGTCTCAAAATAGCACGCTTCATTACTTACATTTAACTAAAAACTTTGAAAGATTTGAAAATTTCTAGAGAAATCACTTAGTAGCATTGGGGATGGAATGTTGTCAGAAAGAAAGCATCCTATTAAACTTTGTGCATGTATGTTTAGTGAAATTTAGCAAAGGGTTGGGCATTTCCAATTGAGAGCAGAAAAACTTTTAGCCACGTCTACGTGACTCCCTTCCAAGATGTCGTATCAAATATAAATACATTTTCCTCATAAAAGCTTGGACGAAAGTAGTATCAACAATCAATACACTTACAACCTCTAAGTGTGAAGAGCCTTTTACTTCACACGTATTGCCCTAACATTTTAAGAATGACAACTCACGTCATGATCATGGAAAGAATCAAAAACTTTATAAAAAACGTTGAAGTTCACAAAAGGAAAGCTATCTATCTAAGAGCACCCATAAAAACAATGTCAAAGCCTTAAACCCAAAAGATTGAGGTTGGCTATAACAATACAACCTGTTTTGACGGATCCACACAAAAGGCCTATTAGTAAAAAAAAAAAAAAATAAAATAAAAACTGAATTCCCACTTCTACTAGAAGCAGATTTGGGCTGACTCAATAAAAGTCGTGTCACGGTGAGACGGCCTCAATAGAGAATTAGTGATAACAATATGAACCATGGATGAGTTTACCAGTTCTTCCCTATAAATTCTCCTCCTCTATTCATTCTATCTAAGAGTACCCAGTAACAGAAATTAAAATTATAAATTAATTTAAGAAAAATAGCTACCTTCAACAACAAGATAACATATTTAGCAAAACAAAGATCTTACTATAGTGAATTGCCGTCAAAGTGATAAATAAAGGCACAAATAACAGCGCCGTGTATTTTAACTGACCTGAGTAAAAGCGAGGTTAACAAGGTAGGAAAGAAATTGTCCACCAGTGATCATGAGTACATTTGTACTCACTAGTCCACCTCTTACTTCAGCAGGTGATGCTTCGGCAATATAAACAGGAGCAGTGACTGAAGCCATTCCAATACCTAAACCAACTAAAAATCTTCCAAATATAAGAACATAAGGATCTGGGGCTACAGCCATGACAGCTGAACCAGCTGCAAAGACAAAGTCAGCTAATAGTGTAGCTTTCTTGCGCCCAGAGGCATCATTTATCCATCCACCAGCAGCTGCTCCAATTATTGCCCCTACTTGGGCCATGCTGACAATTGTTTCCTGTCAACTTGAGCCATTAGCAATTTTCAAGTAGATATCTACAGAATACTAACAAGTTTATCTAGCAAAGACACAAACAACGAACGAAGAACACGAAATCGAAAGTCTCTTCATCACAGCACAATAGGTATACAACATGAAAAAAATCCAGGTCACAGATACAAAGGAAGAAAATACATAAAATTTACACAAATTTTTATCTTATTCACTTGGTCACACATTTAAAACATTATTGTGTTGTGCCCAATTCATGTCGAACCAATTTTTTTGCACCAAAACAATATTAATTGAGAATGAACAAAATCAGTAAGTTCTTGTAGAAAATATCCTATTTGCGATCATATTTAAAACCAAGACAAACTCTTGTATGGACTTCGTGCACACTAAAATAGTGTGCACCAATATTAAAATTTTAGTGAGTTAGTGGAGAGGAGAGTAATGAATAAGTGGATAGTAAAGAGTGTGGGTTGTATAGTGGAAATTAAGGAGTGGTGCACTAAAATTAACGTGCGAAAAGTCCATATTAGACTTTATCCAAGACCAAATAGTCTCAATGAAAGCTCCCACCTATGAACAGGGCCGTTGAAGAATCTTACCAAGAAACCCCACAGCACAAGGCCCTTTCGTTCGAGGAGCCCAATTTCATTTTAGTTACAGGCCAGCAGGCTAGGTTTAAGTTTAGCCTCATATCAGTTTTTGCTCCCATTTAAACCTTGATTCAGAGCCAAAATGCCCGATTCAAATCAATAGAAAGAATGACCATAGTCTACAGAGGGCACAACATGAGGCCAAAATTTGGTTCAGAGGATAATGAAGAGGTAAAGATAGAGAAACTCAAGGAAGTGTTAGGTTTCCAAATCTTCTTATCTAGGATTGAGGAAGGGCGCAAGCTCTCTAAAATGGAAAGAAGTTCAATTGCATGAGGGTTTATATGCTCCCTTTATCGCTTGCGTGGGAGTGATGTAATATTGGCTTTCCACTTCTTTTTTTGTTGCCCTTTTTGGTCTTATAAAACCCAAATTGCTCCCTTTCTCTCCACTCTGGTCCATCTTCTCTCTTGACCCCCCTTAGTCTTATACTTCTAGAGTCCTTAGACCTTAATCCCGTCTTTTCTCATCCTGCCTTCTTCACTTGGCATGTGTGTAAAAGAAAGCAAGTTAAACAAGTAAAAATGGAGGGAGTACATGATAATGTAGTGGAAAAAATGAAAAAGATATCAGGGAAAAGAGAACTAAAACAGAAATACACATGACTTGTGTTTGAAGTGCTCAGTTATTTACGAAAGTGCAAGCTATAGTAAGCACAATGATTCATTAAGACGAGAGTGTATGATTCTACATCTTGAGCTCCAAGACGATGAAGGTAAATAACCACCTATACTACACATAGCTATATCCAGATTGCACTTTTACACAAAAAACGAATGCACAAGTTTAACTCTCCATCGGATTACAATAAAACAAGCATAAATCAATCAATTACAGATCACCAAGAAAAACGTATAACGGCATCAAGGCAAAATGCCTAAATGCGCCATCAAAAGTGGCTCCTTTTTATCATCTACCCCTTCAACCTAAGTCCTGACTCAAGAATGAAGTGACTCAACAACTACTCATACCTGCAAAAAGGTGCTGTTTTTGACCTCTTCAAAATCATCCTTGATGTATAAAAGTGCCCCAGATATCACACCTACAAGTCAAGCACTCCTTAAGAACATACAGCTTCCAAACACAAACCGGTGATATGACCTATGATAGAACATATAACTATCAATGCATAAAAATCTTGTTTCATTAGTTTGAAATTTTGTCTCTTACTCATATGATGTATATATAAATAATACAATTAATTTTTCTAGTTAAAGAAACTCAACTCTAAGGGGATACAAATTAGCATACCTAAAAACAAAAAATTCATATAAGTACTTAATCACTTCATATTTCAATCAAATAAAAGATAAATATTGATGATCAGAAAACCCAAAAGAAATGATAATTCAAAATTTGGAAATTGAGATTGGAATACCTGTATCATACCCAAAAAGCAAACCACCAATTCCAGCAACAAAAGTCAATCCCAGAACATATTTACTGCTGAAATATGTAATTCTCCTTTCAGGGTATGAGTCTAAATACCCAGAACTCCCAGGTATTGAATCCAAAGTCATCTCCCCTAAAGAAAAAAACCAATCTTAACCCTATTTTACTTCATAAAAATGAACCAAAAAAGCAATACCCAGGATCAAAATGGATATATAATTGTGGATGATTTCCAAAATTGGGAATAGAAAAATAGGACCACCCAGAAGATGATGTTCAAGTGGGTTGATTTGATCAAGGAATGTAAGAAGATAACATAAAGAAAGAAAATTCTAGAAACCCAGAAGATGAGTAACAATTAGGGAGTGTTTATGGAAGTTGAAAGCTGGAGCAGACTGCAGAAGAAGAAAATAGAACTACGAAAATGCCAAATTGCCAACGCAGCAATGTCGATCAAAATGTAGGATAAAGTGAAATGAGCAGATATGGATGTATATATAAATAGCACTATTTAAGAGAGTGTAAATTACATTTATGTGTTTCTATTTTACATGAGATTTTTATTTTACCGGAAATTTTACTTGGTAGCATTTAATTTTCATGAAATGCTAATGATTGCATTTTTATAAGATTTTTTTATGTGATAACATTCAGTTTATGCACTATCTAACTGTCATAGTATTTTCCGTTAAATCCTTGTTAATTTCTGTTTAATTAATTATTTTGTAAGATTTTCTAAATGGTAGTATTTATTTTTTTGCTCTCAAATGTTTAATTCACCATTTTAAAGTTTAATTCACCGATTAATTTATCAAACCCTTAAATGTTGTAACAATTTTATTTTCATTCAAATTATTGCCATAATAAAGTTCAAAAGGTGCATTACAAACACTAATAAATAATTTAAAAAGCGCATTTTATAAATTCAAAAAGTGCATTTCATAAGTTCAAAAGGTGCATTCCAAGCACTAATATATATCTACTTAATCGTTACAATATTTAAGGGCATTGATAAATTAATCGGTGAATTAGACGTTAAAATGGTGAATTAAATATTTGAGAGCAAAAACTGCATGATACCATGTGGAAAAATCTTACAAAATGATGAATTAAACGGAAATTAACAAGAATTTAACGAAAAATGCTACGACAGATAGATAGTGCATAAATTGGATGCTACCATGTGGAAAAATCTTACAAAATTGCTACCACTAGCGTTTCATGAAAACTATATGCTACCATGTGAATTTTAATATTATTAACTTTATTCTTTTGTTGTTATTTGCAAATAACTGTTATTGTTTATGATTTTCTAGATATGTAATTAAGACATTAACTATTTTAAGTTGTGTTTCAAAACAGTAATTTCTTTTAAAATGTAGATTTTAGTTATAAAATCGTAATTGAAAATTTTGAGAAATTAGTTTTGATAATAATTTGCAAATTCTCAATTTAATGTTTTTTAAGACAATAGTGGAATTGAATTAAATCCAGATTTGTTTTGTTTGATGTGACAAATACTAAATTCGAGTTAATTCTAAATTTCTAAATATGATTCCTCGTTGCGAAAGTTAGCCTTTTGATTCTATTAGTATCTTAGTTGAAATATACTCCATTTGTTCCGTTATATATATTGAATTATGCAAAATAAAAATTCAAAAAATTTATATTATGCAAGTATAAAATTTGACGATTCAAAAAAAATCTTATTTAATTATATTTTTTTATTACACCAAAGTGGTAATACATTTTCTCTGTTTATTAAATTATTCTCATTTGCTATTTTGAATTGTTCTAATTATTGTTCTTATAAAGGAATTTCTCGATTTATATAAAAAAATTTGTACGTAGAGAACCTTATTTAGCATCATTTTAATATTTTAATGTTTATAGAGTTATTGTGCTCACGTATAGTTCATATAAGTTTTCTACTAACCTTATTAAAATAATTTTTTTAATAATTATGATTTACATATTTTTTCACTAATTTTATTTTAATATTTTTTAATAATTATAATTCGTACTTTTCCCACTAAATTTTAGAGAGAATGCAAGTAGTGTTATAGTGTATTTATTTTTTTGAGATTGGTTGAAGTTTCATTGTTATTCCCTGTTTCCTGGTCATGGAGGTGAATGTGATTGAGACTGATAAGCCCAAAAAAGCCAGAAAGAAGAGAAGGGAAAAATCGCTTAAGGCTGATTAATTGTTAAATTATCATTTCAAACTTAGAGTTTGTTCAATTGTTGACTCAAAACATGCCCAAATTTTAGTAATTAATTCGGCCAATTTTCGATTTAATCCAATTTTTTAATGGGCACATTGTGCAGTATTTTGTATTTACAGAGACCGTTTCTAAATCACAGCACTTTTCTCTCTACTAATCAAAATAATCATGGCCTTCCAATTAATATCCAAGAAAGTCGCCGTTATAGGCGGCGGCGCAGCCGGTTTAGTGGCGGCGCGTGAGCTTAAAAAGGAAGGTCACGATGTCGTGGTGTTTGAGCGTCAGGCCCAGTTGGGTGGGACTTGGGTTTACTCGCCGGAGGTTGAATCCGACCCGCTTGGACTTGACCCGACTCGGAAAATTGTTCATTCCAGTCTTTATACTAGTCTTCGCACTAATCTTCCTAGAGAAGCTATGGGTTTTCGTGATTTCCCTTTTGTTCCTTCTGGTAATCATGTTTCTCTCGTATAACCTCTTTTTTATTTGTTTTGAAATTCATATAAACTTGACAATTTGATGCTACTGAGTATTTTGAAACAGATGATATATAGTGTGCTTTTATGAACTTGAATTTTCATCAACTGATAACTGATTTGATTGGATTGAATGTGAGTTATCAGGATTTGTTATGGTTTTTGTCTGAGTTCTGAAGTGGGGTTTGATGATATACTTAGTATGAATTTGGTGGAGCTTTGGAGTGAGGATCATATGGTCAACAACAAGAACAATGACAAAGCCTTATAGATCATTTCCAATAATCTGTTCACATTGATTCCTCTTCTCAGATCATTTCTATTTTCTTCATTTCTATACTCCTACCCGATCTTGTTCAGTTTACTCGCCCTCTTTTGAAGTCCCCCGAGTTTCAACTTTCTATCCTCTTTAGCGTTTTGCCAATACGGTAAAAAGGATTTTTGCATATGCCCAAATCATCTTAAATGATTTTCTTTCATCTTTTCCTCAATATCTGCGACTCCTAAACCCTTTCTACATCTTCATTTCAAATTCTCTTTCATCAAGTGTGGAACATTACTCATTAGGTGTGTTTGTGAATTGTCTTTTGGTGGGAAGTTGTGAGTTTGACCAAAACTATGAAATATTAAACATATAATGTAGTTGTATATAGCTATCCAAAATCTCCATCATAGTTTTGTTGTTTTTAGCCTTTAACTTGATGTATATGGTGCAAATGATTTTTATGGAGTAAGGAACACTTTTTTCTGCCCTCTTATGGAATAGAGTGTGTTCTATTGTGTCACTTGGAAAGTTGGATTGTGTTTATTGTGATCATAACTATGGTAAGTTGGTATATCTAGCATAAGATATTGTAAGCTGGTAGCCCTATTTGAGTTATGATTTTTTGATTTGATAACTTGATAGTGAATGAAAGTAAGTATATTCACTTCTTTTGATGTAAGTACAACATTTGCCATTAGGAAGGCTCCAGCTTGAAAGACATTAAAAAGGAAGGGAAGTTAGTGAAGGGAAGAGATGCAACATTTTTGTTCTTTAATGAATGCTTAATTGGTTGTTTGTTTTGAGGGCTTTGAGAAGGATATTGGGACATGAAGTTCCATCTTTCCATCAACCATCATTTGTTTGATGGGAAATGTATGAGACACAAGCTTGACTATTAAAAGAAAGAAGGCAAGTAGCCAAGTCCTGTTTTATGTCTTTAGGGTGCTTGAGCGTGGGAAATGAAGAAGGCATGTCCCATTGCTTCATGTGTTGAAAATAAAGGGAGCCGAGATTGCCAAGTTCCATTCCCACATACCAAATGCCCCTTAAAGCCCATGGGCAATTGATTACGGAAGGATATCTAGTAATAGATGTAAATTATTCGTAATATCTTAGGCTTCAGCAGCTTGTGTTCAATGCGAGATGTGTATTGCCATCACTCGTCAGTCGTCAACCACAAAAGTCTCATTCTCTTTAATGTTCTCACCAGTCATCTCTGTCTGCTGTAGTTTATAATCTCTTCGTATGTATGCTTCATTCTAATGGCTTATCTAACTTGAGGCCTGTTATCCTCAATCAATTTTCAATTTCTACTTTTCGGTTCCTTTCAATCTACTATAGTTATGTGTTTACTTTAGTATTCCTCAAGAACAAGTCATTATTAGCCCTTATTTGAACTTATTTCCCCTAGAATTGTAACAAATCGTTATTTGGCCCAAAAGTTGTATACTTGTATCTACTGCATTCAACCTCGATATTTTCTAGACAACAACTTTGAGATTTGAATGCTCAATAGCTTATAATATTTTTTTGTATGATATCTTGTTACATAATGGCTGATGCAGTTTTGCTTAATTTGAGTTACCTCTCTTTCTAATTCTAGTGGAAATGAGGAGGTCATAAAGATTTCCCTTTTCTAGCAGTTGAACTGTTTTTTTGGAACTTTCAATGAGTTACTTACGATTTTGACATTCTGAACAAATATTGTCTTGCAGCTGGGTGTAGAGTGCAAACTACATATTCTGTAGTTGCTATGACATAGGAGTCCATCCTTGTGATTGGAAGAGAGATTCAGGTCTTGGATGTTTTGTTTTAAACACGGGGCTATGCATTTAATATTATTACAACTACAATTACAATTATTCATCTAGCATCAAATTCAAAGGTAGTAACGTACTGCAGCCCTGCTGTCACAAGGATGAAAGAGAAAGCCCACAACCACTAGGCTAACAACATAATTCTCTATGAGCCACATAATTTAATTTTGTGGTTTTGGATTATAAATACTAAATAAATGCCTGCGCTTCTTATATATGTGAAGTTGTAGATGCCTTTGCAATCAAGGGTCAAGTGAAACTACCAAATTGTCATCATAAGAGTAAGACTTCATGTGTCTGACCACCCTACTCCGCCTAATCTAGAGCCATGTTAGTGCATTGGGATGATGCAATGTTGCTGATGTTGTATCAGTTGAGGGATTAGACCTTCTGGTGATAATTTTCTCTTTATTCTCTACAGGTAAACCAGACAGAGATTCACGAAGGTTTCCAGCTCATTGGGAAGTGCTACGATATTTGGAGGATTTTTGTCGAGAGTTTGGATTGAATGAATTGATCCGTTATCAGACAGAGGTGAGGCATGTTAGTTTAGGGATAGATGGAATGTGGATGGTAAAATATAGAATTGGTGGAGATGAGAGCAGCAATGTGGATGAAACTTTTGATGCAGTTGTCATCTGCACTGGGCATTTCACTGAGCCACGGATTGCAGATAATATTCCTGGTAATTAATGTTTATCGCAGTGATTGAATTTTTTATTTAATCTACGGTTTTTAGTATCCATGGCACTTTAAGGCTTAATGATAGAAGCTAAATTAATGCTTTACAAGTTCAACCTTTTATGTTTTAACTGACTCTGTGGTGTGGTATGGGTGATGAAAATGATTTAGCTTCATGATATATGATGCTATATGACTGGATGTGCTACTCTATGATTCAATTTGGATTTGAAGAGAAGTTATTTTGGGTTATCAAGCAGAGTGTTGAAAGCCTTTTTTTAGTCAATAAACTCATTGAATGGCCTGATAATACATTTAATTGGTGATTGGATTTCTTGATTTCTAAGAATAACTGCCATTACTTTTGATTGATTATTTATCTTTGTATTTGATATTATTTGATAATTTCTTGCAGGCATTGAACATTGGCCAGGGAGGCAGATTCATAGCCACAATTATCGTGTTCCAGACCCCTATCAAGAACAGGTATGTTACTGATTCTATTATCGATTAAATTGTGCTGTCTAGAGACTTGGACATGTTCAGAGTTTCAGATGCCCAAGATGTATGGACTGCAATGTTTGTGCATAAGTTTGAGCTGTTGTTCCTTGCTGCATTAATTTCTATATACTTGCCTCATGTTTTATCCATCGGTTTGAGCAATTATTGCAAAATACTGATCTTTTATTGTGAAATTTCGGGTGGCTATTGAATATGTTCAATTATATGTGCTGTTTGAGTATTATGATCCATAAATATCACTTAGGTGGTTTATTCATAGCACAAATACTAAATTGCATACCAGCTTCCTGATGGATCTCATAAAAAGGGGTGACTTCACATACCAAGAAAAGTCTAGAATGGATCAGATTCACATTAATTTAGTTTGCAATGCTCTTCTCATCCTTTTTATAATTTTTCTGCACAAAGCAAACTTGTAAAAGCTATCATTAATATCCAAAATACATGAAAAGTCAAGAACAAACTTGTAATTATTTACTTGGTTAACATTAGTATTTGTGTGGACTTGGTCTACAACAAGTTTTCTGCACAAAGCAAAATGTCATATGAAGTATTTTCCCACAAAAGGAAAAAAGTACTATTCAAATGAGCTCATAAGAGTTACTTCGCCACTCACCATCACCACCACCACCCACCACCCCCCTAAAAAACAAGGATCAAAGAGGAGTAGGGAACACTTTTGGGTTTTCTATGATTATATAATTTTCTTACCACTTTTTTAACCTTTTTGGATTGTCTAGGAGGATTGACAAACACCCTTTTTTCAATCTTATGCTGCTTCGATCAGGTTGTAGTTTTGATAGGGAATGCTTCTAGTGCTCTTGATATCAGTAGAGACATTGCTGGGTTCGCCAAAGAAGTGCACATAGCATGTAAAAATGAAGCAACAGGAAGATATGGAAAGCATCCTGTTTATGATAACATGTGGCTCCATCCGGTGGTAACGACTCCCTTATCGAAGTTCTGCATAGTGATCGTGAAAGTTCATTGGAAGTATTGTTCATCCTTGATTGATAAAAAGTTTTAGTATCTATTTTGCAGATAGAAAGAGCTTATGAAGATGGTAGATTATCTTTTCAAGATGGGAGTGTGGTTCATGCAGATGTTATTCTCCATTGCACAGGGTATTGTGCAAAATTTTTCAATGAACCTTAAATTATCGGAAAAATTGACATTAAATAATTCAATCTTTTGTTCGCCTGCTGTGAATAATCCCACCTTTAGATTATTTTCTAATAATCTAACATTTACCCTTAGTTTGCTGTGAATAATCCAACCTTTGCTTTAGTTTGCTGGCATCATACCCTATTATTACCTATTATTTTTTATATGATATGTTGTAGGCAAATGTATGGCAAATGTTAGATTATTAGAAAATAATCCAAGGGTGAGATTATTCACGTTGAATGAGTGAAGGGTTGGATTATTGAATGTCAATTTTTCCTTAATTATAAATCCATGGGAAGTTGATATTATATCTCACAATGAAATGGAACATTAATTTTCAGGTACAAGTATCATTTCCCTTTCTTGGATATCGACAGTGTTGTGAATGTTGATGATAATCGTGTGGGGCCTCTGTACAAGCATGTCTTTCGTCCTACATTAGCCCCGGGGATCTCCTTCATTGGCATCCCATCAGTTGTAAGATATCTATTGGTGCTATTATATTTACATAAAGCGGAGACATAAATTATTACACTAATAGTTGAAGCAGCTGATCAAAATTTTCACTTTCATCCTAGGTTCTCGCATTCTTCCTGTATGAACTGCAAAGTAAATGGGTGGCAGGTGTTCTATCTGGGCGGATACTACTTCCATCTGATGAAAAGATGATGAAAGATATAGAAGCTTTCTACTCGGAATTGGATGCTAAGGAAGTTCCAAAGCGATACACACATAAGATCCACGATTTCAAGGTAAATTTTATTTTGATTGGATAATTTCTTCAGTGCTTATATTCCCTTATACAGAATGTCACAGAGAATTGAAAGAAAAAAAAAAAAAAAAAAAAAAAAAAAAAGAAGAAAAGAACCATATAGATAAAAAAGGATTTCAGACAATCTAAAGTTTCTGAACTGTATTTTTCATGGTCATATGGATATGACCAAGTTCAAAGCTAGTGAAATTTATTTATGGGCCAATCTGGAATGTATGCAGCATGAATGCTATGTAAATTTATACCACATCACGAAAATAAATGGCATTTTTTTTACTCCAGATGAAATAATTTGCAAATTTGCTGTTATTTTAGGAAAAGTGATAAAGTCAATTCTCTAAATATTCTGTCGACCCTCTCACGTCTAAATCTGCAGAAGTGTCCTTTGACATAAGAATGATAGATGAAGTCCCTAGGACCCCTGGACAAAGGGATTTATTTTCCAGGATGTTTGGGCTAGTAACAGAATAGTGACTAGTGACTTTAAACATTAGAGTGGACCTGTACTTCCAAAGATTTGTCATTATTTGCTGAAATGTACCATACCTTCCCACCTATATCTGTAGTTTTGTTTTCTAATTATTTTGGTCTGTCATCTATGTTTCGTGATCTAAGGCAAGGGTGGAATATCAAGGGACAAAGAAAACTTATTCAAAATTTCGATGTTTGGTTAGATAACTGAAGGGGACGGAATTGGTTCCTCATTTCTGCCTTCCTTAAGGCATATTTGGATTGAATAATGTACCAAGGGACAACATGTTTTGAATTAAGTAGAATGAAAGAGGATGGAGGTGTAGGTAGATGCGATGAGTGTGATTTGTCTTCTATTACTCTCTTAGCATGCTATGCTGAATTCAAGTATGCCTTTGTAGTGTGTGGATGAGAGAATTTGGATGGAAGGAGAATTGTGGAATGTTCTCACTACCTAGCATAAGGTTGCGTATATCTGACCCTCCAAACCCCACCCTAGGTGGGAATCACTTAATAGCATTGGGCATTGGGGTAATGGATTTGATATGAATGTGGAATCAGAAAACATGGGTGAAATACATTTTCTTTCCGCTTTTAGTAAAACAAATTCTTCCACATTTGGTAAGGAAACCGGAAGCCTAACACTTTCTCTTTTGTGCCTCCATGTATGTCCTCCCTGTCCCCTTTCGCTATCCAAAATGCTGGTAATGAACATTATGTCTAAATTAAAGGTGTGCAACAGGGCGGGCCCACTAAAAGCCCTTTCCCTGGTCCATTTTTAAAGGGTCGAGCTCATTATATTAAAAGGGTTGTGCTTCTAACAGGTCAACCCATAAAAAAATTTAGCGGGGCAGGGCGGCCTTTTGACGGGCTCTCAATTTTATTTTTTCTAGTAGCAAGAGTCTCACCATCATTAAAGCTTCTGTGATGGAGAAATTTTGTTAAGATTAGAACCCTTGTCGACAATTCAAAGAAATTAGAAGTACCGAACATTAAGATTCTGAGACACTGTTTCATACTTTTTTCTGGAAGAAAAGTGCTCTAAAACGATAGAGAAGAAATCTGGGAGAGACAGAGAGTGATTTATTTCCCATTTCCCAGCTAACTGTCTATAAATCAACTACAGAACTTGGTAGGACTGACTTTACTATCGGATATTTACACAGCGACTCTTTAGGCCATTCGAATACGAGGATTGGCTTGCTGCAGAATGTGGCAGCCCTCCTGCCGAGGAATGGAGAAAGAATATGTTTTTTGCGACAGTGGTTCGCGCATTTAGACAAATGGAAACGTTTCGAGATGAATGGGATGATGAAGACTTAGTCTTGCAAGCACATAAAGACTTTATGCAATACTTATCTGCTGATGGCAGGGTCATAACAACTGCTTCAACAACTTGATTTTGAATTTTGTTTCTTTACTGGAATAATTGTATTATTTGTCCCTTAATGAACATAATTACTTTTATTGTTCGATTAAATATTCCGTTACTTATTGTTTGTTATGTAATTTGTGTAACCCAATGAATTACCTCAAGGAAACTGATAACGATACTTTGTTACTGATCATTTTATTCCCGAAACAAAATCTGTTACTTTCTCTCGTCACAAGCCTCCCCTGTTCCTTGATTTCTCTCGCCTTCGTGATGCAAATTCGGGTACGTTCCTCTAATTCTATCTTTTCCTCCTTTTTGTGCTTTGATGTTAAGTTTCTCTAGTTTTGATTTTCATTTTCTTGCTCAATTTGTTTGTGTGAGATGAATCCTAATTTTTTTTACTGAGCAAGGATTTTGAATTTTTTTTTGTTATTCATTTATTTGATTTGTGGTTCTCATTGAGTTTGCTGCACTCGATCTCTTTGACTCTCGGTCATTGATCATCTTCACTATCTTCATATTGAATATGCATTTTCAAGATCATGGAAAATACCGGGCAAGAAAAGATACCATTGCTATTGCTATGAATGTGTTAGGTGTTTGTGCTAACATGCAATTTATCTATGTTCTTTTGGGTTGGAAAGGCTCTGTACATAATGTCTGATCTCCCATAATGCTCTTTCAAGGACAAATGACTTTAGGTACAAGAGGTAAATATAACCTATGTTTTTAGAAGAAAAATTATAGTTAATAAAACTCATAGTCTATCGTCTATTTTAAATAATTTTGAAGGATATTGTTTGTTCAATGGAGTATACAAGTTGTGAGGGTTTTCTTGTTTCATATGGAGGGAAATGATATCTCACTTTAAGGGCATGCTTGAATTGGATGTAAATATTTAAGGGGAAAATAAAGTCAAACTAATGAAATGAAAGCAAATAGAGATGCATTTGAAATAGTTGAGATAGTTGTTTAGAAAGTAATATGAACATGTAATAAAATAATGAAGAAAAAAGAAGATAATTTCTCCTATTATAGAAGTAATACATTCCTCTATCCTCTCCTAGGATAAATATTTACCCTGCAAAATTGAGAGCTTTTGTTATTTTTCTTAACTTTGCAACCATTCTTCCACCTCTATAACAATTAAATTTCACTAATTTCTCATTTATTAAATTTATTTTCTTACTTTGACTTTTTTTCACCCCATAAATATTTACACAAATCTAAGCATGCTCCAGGGATTGAACATACAAACAACCGCAAATTGCTAAAAAGTATTACAATATGAAACATACTCGTGCAACAAATGCAATTGAAAATGTTTTATACTTGTGTTGATTGAGTTTTATGATGCTAGTTACCAATTTGATAGCATTTTACTTTGTGCAACACATAAGTAGGTTTCATATCTTCTTTTATTATATGAGATGCGCCTATGAGAATATGGTATGAGGCCACATATCCGAAAACTACTCTAAGCCAAGTATATTCAACTATGAATTTCATAGGAAATGAGCTTACTTGAGAATACCACGCAACTTGTTAATATGGATATTGGACAGTACAATTTACTTTTTTATTGCTCAACTTGGAATGCTAGTATTGTACATATTTCAGTAGAAGTGTTCATTCAAGTTATCACGTTGATTTCGAATTAGGTGTTTCGGGTTGATTTAAAATCGGGTTTTATGTCCACAATGATTTTTACATAATTGTTAATTCATATTAACTCAGGTCAAATCGAATTTAGTTACAAGATTGAGTAAATATCAGGTCTTCAGATCTGTTTTGAACACCTTTATTTTCAATACATGATGCATAATTTCTTAGATGTGCAACCATTCCTTATAGAACACTCTTTATCCTTCTCAAATTGGATTACTTTTTGTCAGTTTATCTCACTAAATTTAATTTCATCTACAAACTTATTTTCTTTTTCCATAACCGCTCATTTCTATCTACTTTTTTTGTCGTCATATTCTCCAACTCAATTTCTGTTTCTAATTTTCATAAATTTCACTAATTTTCATAAAAAAAAATAAAGAGTGCTAAATAAGAGGGACGAAAGGAGTAATATGAATTGAAAGGTTAGTTAATCTACTTTTGCATCATCATTTCTTTAGAAGACACAATTCAAAAATAGCTTTCTAGGTGCAACATAAATTCTTAGCAAATTCTCTACATAATAGCCATGTAATCAACAAGCTATCCGTCTGTAAATAGGACAATAACAAACTATTTACACAATGTTCATCTACTCTCGTCAATAGAAAACCATTGAAGTTTGCCCTGCATCCCATTCGTTCGCATAAATTTTCAGATTTTTCTGTCACGATATACACAAGGAATAATTAGTGTGTATTGAACGATTTGAGTTTGCAATGACATATGTAACGGTAATTCAACATTCGAATGTCTCGAATTTTAAACTTTACATGTTGACAGTAAATTAAGCATACTTTTAAGCAAATTCAACCATAAAACGCTCTTGATCGGTGAAGAATAACATTAACAAGCATCAAATAAGGCGTATGTATGAATTGAAGATTATGTTGCAGGCTTGAAGAATAATACGCATTAAGGCTGGCGATCATGGACAGAAAAATTACATGGATCAAAGTGTAGAAGAAAACAGCTACTGCAATGAAATTCCGCTGTGCCGTTCGTCAACAAGTCTTCTCCAAACTATCTTCCCACAATGCATCAATGTCAATACAGCCATAAAATAGAGCAAAGGAATGGAAATGATGCATCCACCGGGAGAAAAATTAATGAGCGTCTGTGAAAGATAAATATAGTTAGGATTTCTTTTGATTTACCAATTTTCACTGATGATTATCATCATCATTCCAATGAGTCTCACCCAAGGTAGGACTTAGGAAGGGTGGGAAAAAAGACAGACCAATACTCTCATCACGAAGAGGTCGGGATCGAAGGGACCCCCTCAGCTCGAGTATCACCTGGCATATGAAACAATAAGTTTCATTGAATATGACAAACCACCCTAAACATATTGTAGAAAGTTGCAACTCGCACCTATCGGTTTTGAAGAAGAGGATTTTATTATAATTTAACAGAGAACACCCCTAACTCCAACAAAAAAAGTCGCGAACACAACTCAAATTGCAAACAGAAAAAAAAAAGAATTTCTAGAAGTATATATCAAAAATGATTTATGTATAAACTTTGATACCCAAATTTCACTAAAGCATCTCTAAGAGGATGCTTGGATCGTGAGTATTGTAGCAAGGAGAAAACTTAAAAATAAAATGAATAGTGGTAAAGATAAAGGGAACGAAATGGTGATAAACCGAACAAAATGGTTGTAAAATGAAGATGGAGAAGGGGGAGATGTTTCTATCATTAAGGAGGTGAATTGTTCATTCCCGATGGAGCAAATGTTTTTCCATTATGCAAATTGATGTATTTAGGACAAGATAGAAGGATAAACAAAGTTGATATTACAATAGATGAGTGGTTAGCCAATGATGTGGTAGAGGTTCGTAGAATAAATGACAAAATTATGGGGATGATGCCTGTGTATGGAAGGAAATATCAACACTCAGTCAGTGCTTACACGCCTCAAGTGGGAGAAGCAAATGGTCTGATACAAAGTATATCAAGTTTGGAGAAGTTTTATATTGGCACAGCAGTCATCCAAATAGTCATGTTGAAAGACACAAAGTGAATTTGAGAGCACCCATGAGCCATAAAGGCTTTGGATATGAACCGATAAATGAAGAGAGTTAGTACTGATCATAGGTAGAAACCGTGAAAACTATTTAGTGACTTACAAAAGTGGAGCATCGATTACTTCGAGAAGCTTCTTAAACTATAAGGTAATACCAGATGAATGTGTAGTCACCTAGGACACACTTAATGTTTATATGCAATTGAACTTATCCAAGAAAAAATCCAAGGGAAAGTAAAAATCAAATGGTGGAACCATGGAGTAAAAATGCAGTAGTTATATCAAGATGCAGTCGTTTTATAACGGGATTTTAGTTCACCGTTACGAGATACCACCTTTTATGACGATGTGTTAAAAAGAGGCGCATCAAAACGGGATTCGGACGGTACGGCCATTTAAGACTGGAAATCTCGTAGATCAAGGGCGAGATTCGTAAATTTTCCAGAGTTTTTTCATAAAATCAAATCAAAAAATCACGCTGGGGGGGGGGGGGGGGCATGGTATTGTTTATATTTCAGATTTTTATCTTCAACCATGTTCAATATATCATACCTAGAGTAAATCCCCCAAATGAGGGAAATATCCCCCATCACCTCGATGATCTACGTGTATTGTGTTTTCCTTACCACCATTTTATTCCCTTTATCTCCACCTCCATTCACCTTAATTTAAAGTATGGCTTTAGTTACCCTTTTACTAAATTACTCCTATTCCAAGAATGCCTTAAGAGTGGATGTGAACTCCATTCTTTGAAATAGATCTATCAAACAACATCCCTTCCTCACATTGGGAATACAAACTTCCCCTTTATAAGAATCACTACAATCTCTCTCACTTCGAGCAACTTCAATACTTCACCCTCCACTCCCTGGCCGTTAAAACTAAAATTGCTCTTCTAGTATTAAGAATACACTAGGCTACTACAATACAACTAGATGCTTTTCAAGGCCAAATAACACGCAACATTATAGATTGACTTGACCCCATGACAACAGTAACTTCCATATCATATTTCAGCATGAACCAACAACAGAATTGTTACGATATTTAGCAGAATGATGAGAAGAGACATGCAGTTGCTTCATCACATACCCACAGAAAAGTATAAATAATTAACTGAAACTTAAATGAGTGTTTGAGTGTATACCAGCATCCCAGCAATAAGATGAACTATGGGAACAAAATATTGATCAAGTCTCTTCGATTCGGCATATCCATTGAAGGCAATAACCATTGAGAAAGTGTGAATGGTAACAAATGCAAGAGCAATAAATGCTGCCATGTTGAAAACAAAATATCACCTTTAGCTAAATTACCCCTTACCCCAACAGACACACATATATAGACATGCTTAATCAGATCATTTTGTTGCTTATGTGGTAGAACATTTTAAACAAAATTTCACTAAATCCAAGTTTTCAAGTTAAAACAAAAACTGTCAATAAGAAATTTATATTTTCCGGAGGTTTTTAAAATATGATTACTGAGAAAACATTTTGTATAATTTTTTAAAATGCATTCCAAACAAAATCTAGTCTTACTGATATTGAATTTCTTCATGCATATATAAATGTTTTCTCTAACCTCCACCCCATACTAGTAAAACTAGTTTCTTAATTTAATGAGTATAAGAGTTTAGTCGTTGAACCAGGAGCTGTAGACAGTTTTTTTTACCTTTCTCTATTGGTAGTGAAAACTGCCCAGCGACCCCCCCAAAAACAAGACCACAAGATGCTCGCTAGTTCCGAAGACAACCAAAAAGAAAATGAAACAACAGCTCACCAGAAACGAGAAAGAAAGGCATCCAAGTGCATGTATCATTATAAAATGTTCCAGGTCCAAATGCAGGTGTCAAGAGGCTAAGGCAGAAAAAAACAGCATGAGCCACACCATGACCTAAGCCACCAGCTGCTTGCAATTGATTTGAAGAAAATCAGATAAACTGGATGAGAAGAATTAGTCTTATTCATCAAATTCAAAAGCATAAGGAATAAGGCATCACATCTATATGTAAAGCAATAGCTGGGACAAATATATTTTCACTTCGTATATAAGACAGCAACATCTTTTCTTCACTTATACCTACCATCTCAGAAGAATAAACTGGTAATCATGAACCACAAAAGACACAATACAATATATGTGAATGCTAAATATTCAGGTTTTATCATGTCTTATTAACATAATACATAAGCAAAATCATGCATACATATTTCAGGGAAGATGATATGGATAGGGGGACGGCGCCATCAGAAATAGACAAGCTGCTTTTTAAGTTTGGTAGATTAACTAGAGTAACTGTCTGCACTTTCTGATAACCATTGGTCAGAATTTCTTTCATGAACCAGTAATCTCATAGCAAGGCTGCAAAGATTTCATTTTAGGAACACAAGCAAACAGCTACATCTTAGCACAAGTACCTAAGTCCAATCAATCGGACATGGGTAGGACACTTGAACACTTTATGAACCAAAATTATGTTACTCTTCAAAAACATCAACCAAGTATACACATGGACACATACTCGTGTCCGATGAGTTTACAAGTCCAAATATCCAAGTATCATATGCTACTACCTACCTTCTAGTTCCCTCTATGAGCTCACCACACAAATACATATGGAAACTGAAGAAGTCATCATAAAGGAGGAACCATATCAAACAAACACGGAGAAAGAGGATAACAGAAACAGGGAGGGTAAGATATCTACTTGTGTCAAAAGATGAAAATCCAACTGCTAGAGGACCCTGTACATCAAGAAAACACAGCAACATGGACAAAAAATATCCCTATCATAGATTTTTGTGATGTCAAATGCAAAGGCGTTGACAAAAAAAGTAAGTCAGGTCACCATAGCCATGTCAGAATTTGGTAATTAAATTTTCCAAGATTTTTTCCTGCTTACCTAGAGCAATTTGCATCTTATCTGTCAAAAACAAGCGAGGTTTCGAAATCCTATCAGCAAATGCATCCAACATGTCCTCCAACCTCCTACACAAGATTACACGGAAGAAAATAAAAAAAAATGATAGAGAAAATTTCAAAAACCCTAATGAGATATAAGTTATATTGTTCATAATCAAGGATTAACAATGTTAGATCTTTTACCAGACTTTGATTCAGAGCTTTGTTAGTATCTTAGACGTTTGTACTACAGAGACATTTCCCTCAAACTTGTTTTAGGAAAAAACATAGTGGATGAGTTCAAAAGCATTGAAAATATACCGACTTATGCTTCACGTTGACAAGAGTATAAACAATGTAGCTCATGGGAAAATCAACTATTTAGAAATTTGACATTTTTACTTCATTGCTCTATATTATATCAGTGAAACTATGTAAAATTTCTCTGCCGTAGCTGATGTGTGAAGAAGTGGAAATGTGTTAATTCATCAAATCATTGCACTTCTTACTTACGTGAATTTGCAAATCATGGTTGTTACTAAGGGTAAATATAGAAACAACCTCTTAGTAATGACAAACAAAGGTAATGTTGTATGCATCTAACCCTTACCCAACTAGGTGGGAGCCTAGGTAGGAGCCACTTAATAGCATCAGGGTGGTGGAAATCACAAATGTGGTTGTTACTGATTAAAATAGTTATTTAGCCAAGAAAAAATAAACTTACAAATCACATTTATTATTGCTTTTAAAGGAATCTTGCATACAACTAATTGCTCTTGTTTTGGTTATACTCCAATCATTAAGCACAAGTGGCAACTGGCAAGATATTAAGTCTCTATATAAATAATTATCCCTCAGACCGGTATTCCTTTGTTCATCCTTTCTCATAGAAAAGGAATGTGTTGGATGAAAAATTAGAAGATAGAACGAAGAAAAGGGGAATCTATCAGCCATAAAAGGAATTTTTTAAAGAAAACACGAACTATCAAACTATCAGTACTCTCAAGCATAAAAAACAAATAAGTTCGTAAAACATTCAATAATAAAAATGATAATATTAATCAAATACAAAAGAGATTCAAAAAACAGAACTCTAGCATATTAAGTAGAGATTTGGAAGTCAAAATAAAAAAAGTCATACTTGTAAACTTTCCATAAAAGTATTCGAAGCCCTTCCTGAAAGCAGACAGATGAAAAGACAAGTAATCCATATGGCCACCATGCTGTTGAATTGAAAGGAAGGAAGCCCCTCCAAATGCCAGAAAGTATAATCAAACTCACCAGCCATAGTAATGTACTGCAGCTCAAGTAACGGCAAGTGTGAGAAAAATATTGAAGACATCTTAAAACTCCACTTAATATTTAAAATGTATCAATGAGAGCCCAAATAGCCCTTTGATACGCACTTAAAAACCATTATGTGTGGGGGCAAGGACAAAGCTACAAAATAGTCATATTGATTAGTCTGTTCAATGTGTGGCTATGGCTTATTCTCCAAGTCAATACAAAGATGTACATACATACAAGAAGGATAGATGTACGCGTGAAAACTCGAGCTACTCTATTAAGTAATTTCTAATTCAAGTAATTCTATTTTTATAGGTCTTAATCCTACTTGTTTTTTCTCACTTGCTTTTTTTACATGCTTTGTGCATTCCTAATTAGAGAAGCTGTGTTGTTTTCAGTCAACAATTTGAGTCAAGATTCAAAGAATTTATTTAAAGTCAAAGTACACATTTTACGCACAAAACGTGTAGGTTAATAGAAATGTATATGTGGCTAAGATATTGGGGACAAATTTGTTCCATATTTTTTATCATATAAAACCCTACGAGATAACATTTGCTAGTAGATTAGAATTAGGATTTCTTTTCTAAAACTCTATAAATAGGGTTGAAATTTTATTGCATGGAAAGTTAATGCATTCTTCTTGTTTTCACAATCTTTTACCTTAATCTATTTCCTCCCATCTCCATTTCATCATCTTTTCCCTACTCTCTCTCATCTCACCACCACCACCCCTATTATCAAGCCCCCTCAAAGGCTCAAACACCATGATTTGCCTCAACAACTTTAATCCAACATGGGTACAAACCCCATAGCGGAGCAGAAATTTCAACAATTGAGCTACTCTCCAATCTACCTAAACAAAAACCTTGGCATGAGGCCAAAGTGATAAAGGAAGGACACTATTTCAATTAGAAAAATTGTTCACATAATTATTAGGAGAAAAGCCCTCGTATCACATAAGTGAAAAAACTATGACTTCGATGAGTTACTCCTTACATATTTAAAACTACAAAAATTCATTCGTCTTCTTCCTCATGAAGCTCTAGAACTCAACCAAATGCGCATAATCATCTATACACACCTCTTAAAGTCCGAGTATATCAAAATGACAAGAATCTTCAATTTCAGCTAAGAAATTTCCTCGTAAACTGGTAATGATTGCATATCCCAAGTTAAACCCACCTAAATTGAGTACAACAACTACATCTAAAACAATGTCAAAGCCCTAATCCTAACAATATATGGCCAACTACATAAATCTAAACAAAGTAACAAGGGAAATTATAGCTAACAAAGATTATTATCCTTTATTAATTTATTTGGTTGCATTTAATACTAATCTACACCTTAGAATATCAAACACTCTACTTCTCCCTTCATTACCATTGTTAAAAACTACAAAATGTATATTTTTGCAAAGTGATCTCAAATTCTAAAATACAAGTAAGGTCTAATGATGTAGACAAGTGCAATAGACCATGATGATCCATCATATCCTAGCTCTAGAGTGCGAACCCGTGATACTAGATTCGCTAATCTCCTTGCAAATTGCAAATCATGAACCAAAAAATAAATGTTATTTTTAGACCATTTTGAGCAAATGGTGAATTTAAAAGGTTACTTAATTGGTAAATTATGTTATACTAGTCTAGACAGACAATGAACTGAGATATTTAACTAAGACCTGGGAAATTTGAGGAACCTCCTCCTTCTTTTTGCAAAATCCTATCCAGCGCATAAATTGAAATAACATTCACTAACAAATTTTCAAGGGCAGATATAAGATTGTACAAACAAGTGAAACAACATTCATCATCAACTACTACAACATTCCATTCACCCAACTTCATCAAATAACTCCCACATAAGTGATAACCACAACATTACACTTGCTTATTAGCTGTTCCGATCGACCCTTTTTAGCAAAAATCATAATTAACTTCACACAAAAAAAAATTGCACATGAATCAATAAACTATTATAATGTGAACAGAACATTCATCACCAACTAAAATACCCAATTCATATAAATTAACAATAATTAAAAATTTACAAGGGCATATAATAAGATTGTACCAAAAACAATCATTAATAAGATACCCAATTAATTCATTTTTCTGGGCTAAATTAACAAAATAGATAGAAACTGAAAAGTAAAGAACAGAATGAAATAAGGACCTGGAGAGAACGGTGAGGATCAAGAAGGGTTTTTTGGCGATAACAGATACAAAGAGAGAAAGGGAAGGGCCTAATGCGATCAATCCGTACCCAATCCCTGCTGCTACCGTCATCTCTTGTTGCTCACTGAAATCAGGAAGGACGATGAACAATCTATTTCTACTCGCTTGTTGATGCAGTCAATAAAATCGGACACTCCTTTAAGCTTGCTATTACTCCATCTCTCTTATTTACCGTCATTTTTTACGGCAGTTACTAAATTTCGCTACCCCTTTTCATTTTATCGCTACCCCTTTCCACAAAATTACGTATTTGCCCCTGAAGTTTAAAAAATTACAAAACTGCCACTCCTTACAAATTTCTTATTTATAATAATAATAATAATAATAATAATAATTAACTTTTTATATTCTTAAAAAAGAATATAAATAAAATTAATAATAATAACAGTAATAATAATAATAATAATAATAATAACAATAATAATAATAATAATAATAATAATAATAAAATTAAAATTAATAATTTAAAAAAAAAAAAAATTGAGTCGCCCAAAATTGGGCGATTGAACCGTGGTTCAGTCGCCCAGAATCGGGCGACTGGACCCCGGTTCAGTCGCCCAGAACCGGACGACTGGACCCCAGTTCAGTCGCCCAATTTTGGGCGGCTCAATTTTTTTTTTTTTTTTCTTTTTGGAAAATAATAATAATAATACTAATACTAATAATAATAATTTATTTTATATAAAATTAATAATTATTAAATAATGACTTGTGCAGGTCTCGAACATGTGACCTTTATGTTATTAGTACAACGCTCTAACCAACTGAGCTAATAGGCCACATTAATATATAAATTATTATTATTAGTATTAGTATTATTATTATTATTTTCCAAAAAGAAAAAAAAAATTGAGCCGCCCAAAATTGGGCGACTGAACCATGGTTCAATCGCCCAATTTTGGGCGACTCAATTTTTTTTTTTTTTTCTTTTTGGAAAATAATAATAATAATAATAATAATATTATTATTATTATTATTATTATTAATTTTATTTATATTATTTTTGAAGAATATAAAAAAGTTAATTATTATTATTATTGTTATTGATATAATAATAATAATAATAATAATAATTATTATTATTATTATTATTATTATTATTATTATTATTGTTATTATTATTATTATTATTATTATTATTATAAATAAGAAATTTGAAATGAGTGGCAAAATTGTAATTTTTTAAAAATCAGGGGCAAATTCGTAATTTTATTTGGAGGGGGTGGCGATAAAATAAAAAGGGTGGCGAAATTTAAGGATCGGGTTTTTTATTTTGATCTATTATAGAATCTCATGTAAATGCTTGATTTTTTAAATTTAAATTAATTAATATTAATGATTCAGTTATATACTATTATCTTTATCTTATTCAAATATTTTCATTCAGATATAGTTATTATGATAATAATTATTTTTAAATTTTCAGATATGCTTATTTTATTCAAATATTTTTCATATTAAAAAAAATTCTTAAATAAGTGGTAATAGTTTGATGCATTAAATAGGTGGCATTTTCAAACATCGATATCCAATCCAATAAATCCATGTGGCATGAGTCTTAAAATTGAGACATATGTCATTTTACATTCTTTTTAGTATATGTTATAATGATTATGATTGCCCATATTTATGCTATTTTGGAAAAAAAAATCATCCACTTGAACTCGTTTAATTTTATCAACATGTCATATATTACAATCCCTCGGTGTTAAATAATCTCAAAGAAGCCAAAGATGTGGTTTTTAATTGTTACTACAGTCACTATAGCAACTATTATTCATCAACTAATGATATTCGGTATTATTTCTTTATGTATAATGTAAAACATAATTTAGGAATTTTGTTTTATTTGTCTTACATATTTTTATAATATTAGTTTTTTAAAATTTTTATCATGTGATATTAATAATATTAAAGATTAAAATTGTTCATAATGTAGCAACTAGTAATATTAAAAAGTCTTTTTAAAATGGCTATGTGAGTAGCGAATTTTCCGATACAAATTGACATGAAAAATCATTGATGGTAATAGTAATCATATTTTTTGATTAATATATAAAATTCGCATATTTATTTTTTTGATAATAGCAATCATATATTTTGATTAATATATAAAAAGTATTTTATTTTTATATTATTTATTTATTAAAAGTACTTTTCCTTTATTTTAACTATCCATTGATGCAAATCGTTGTGTATAACACAAAGGTGTTTTAATGTAATATACAAGCTTAAAGATTCAACAAATTGATGATTAAAAGAAATAAATATGGGATTTTTATTATATTAATTAATAAGAATCAAAAACTGTGATTTTTATTAACTTGTTACTTGATTCATATTTTATCTGTTTTTTAACTTGCACCACACCCAATTGCACCTGGCAAAAACTGATCCGACTTGTTAACTCGATTTTAATCTAATTTGAAATAAGTAGTTTGAGTTGAGACTTTTGACCCAATACTTAAATAGAACAATATTCCGACCTGATTTCTTTATTAAATAAGTTAAGTTCAAGTTAAAATTTTAACGTGAAACAAACTTATATCACCCATTTAATAAAATGTGCTAACTCCGAATTAAGTCAATATGTATAATCTCAACTTAATTCATTTAGTATTTTCCTATTTTTCACAATAAATATAAAAGAAATAATTTTTAAACGGAAAGTTTAAAATGAAGCCTAAAAATAAGATGAAGTTAATGGAAAAGTCCTAAAATAAAAACAATAAAATCTAAATGGGTTAAGTGAGTTGGAATCAGGTCAAGATGTTTTTTCTCGACCCAATTAACTAAATAGATTAGGTATAGGTCAATGGATTTGTGATTTATTTACGATATATACACCCAATCCACATTTTTAATAGTTAGTATTTGTAATTATACAAATAAAAAATTAAGGAAACTAAAAATTAATAAATTTTGGATTGATTTGATTCAAAGAATATCTCACTTAATAAGCAAGTCAATCTAATTGATAACTAATGTCCAATACAGGTGTCAGTACGGGTTGATTTTAGGTCAGATGTTTCGGGTCAATTAAAAATCGAATTCCCACATTAATTTTTACATGATTATAGATCTATTTTTATGTCGGATTGAATGTAATTCAACTACAAAAATCGGATAAATATTAAATCGTCAGACCTATTTTAAACCTCTTGCAAGTCGAAGTTTGTCATGTTTACCTACTTTTAGAATTTTTTAAAATTGCCTGTATACTTTCCCCTTCAAACTAAAGTGGAACTCGATCGCTTAAACAACCCAAAGGGAAGGAACAAACCCTCAGTTTCTTCAATCACCAACTCAAATCTCAATTAATCATGAATTCCGACGAAGAAGAGTGGATTCCATTGTCACAAAGACCCGAATGGTCTGATGTAAAACCATTGCCCCAAAATGATGGGCCGAGCCCGGTGGTTCCCATCTCATACACTGAAGAGTTCAGAGAAACAATGGATTACTTTCGGGCTGTTTATATCTCGGATGAACGTTCTTCTCGATCCCTTCAACTTACTTCTGAAGCTATATGCTTAAATGCCGGCAATTATACTGTAAATCAGCCCCTCTTTTTAATATTATAATGGGTTTTGGATAATTGGTTTTTTGTTTTTGATTGATGTATTTTATTCATAATTTCATATGGGTTGAGTTTAATTCTGTTTTTTGCTTTTAATTGAAATGATGGTTAATATGCTTGCATCTGTCAGTGGTAATCTTCCAATGGGTTGACTATTTTTTGTGTGTTTGGTGTTTGGTGGTTTTCTTTGTGTTAATGGAGGAAGGTTGGGTTAATAACATGATATGAGTTATTGATTCGCATTTCCCTGACAAGATACATGTACTTTGAGATGCTAAAATCAATTAAGTATTCATTTACCAATTACTCGTTTGGTTATTGATATTAAAGAACTGTAGTGAGAATGAGTTTTAGTGTTAATTTTTGCGTATTGTGTTGTGTTATGTTATTTACATGGTAATCCTCAAACATGTGTTTGCTTTAACAACTTAAACCTCCTTTATGGGGTAATGGATGAGAATGAAAAATTATATTAGAGTTTAGTAATTTTTTTAGCTAAATTTCGTTAAATTTTCTTAAATCTTCCCACTTTTTAATACTAATAACGAAACGGAATGTTAATGGTTTTTGAATGGCATTTATGAACATTGAACAAATATTTTCATCCTTCAATTCATAGTTAAGTAATACTTTCTCTATCAATTTGATTTTTCTACAACAAAACAATTTGCTTTATTAGTTTATAGTTGGAAAATAAGACAAAAAAAGTAGGTGGATTGAAGAAATATATTGATAGAATGATGGGAGAGAACGAGCATCTATATGAGATTTAGAGAGATAATGTGAGACCATATCCAAATATAGAAATATAGCAAAATCAAGTGACAATTCAAAATGGAAAGTGTAGTGAAATAAAAGGAGTAACTAGTTTGGGAATAATCATAGTTGTTGACAAATATTGAAAAAAAAAGACACACATATATAGTGAATATTCTAAAACATGTTGGCTCTTTGGTTTTAGTGGTTACTATTCATGTGTCATGCGATTTCTTTGGGGATCGATATCAATTATTAACCCAACCTTCCTTATAACAAGAATGCAGATTGCAGCTTAAACATGTTTAGACTACCTGGTACAAGGCATCAACTTTGTGGCATTTTTTCAGTCTATTGTTAGCTGATGATTGCACACTTTCAGTTCTTTTTTGATACATTTTTGAGACTTTTTTGACCATTGCAATGTTTTCATTTTAGTCTTTGTGTTTAATTTAACCACATTAGAACTGCTAAAGTGATACATTTCTTCTTCCTTTCAGGTTTGGCATTTCAGGCGCCTTGTTCTTGAATCACTTAATGCTGATTTGTACAAGGAATTGGATTATGTTGACAATGTTGCCAAGAAGAATTCAAAAAATTACCAGATTTGGTGAGTGTATAAGTGTCGAATAGTATCACATATTTCGTAAGTATTTTGAAGTGACGGTGCTTAGCTTACTACTTACTATCACTTTTGTTATTGACCTTACTAGTAAAATTTCGATACTTCTGGTTTTCTTTGGCTCTTGATGTTTTGAGAAGTTACTGAAGACGCACTAACAATGTTAGTGTACACTTCAGTCTTCACTCACCGGTCACCCCACATGTCAGGTTACCCAAACACATTTTTCTCCGTACTATAGTGTGGCCAAAACTAACACCCAACTCTAAGTCCTAACTCAGAGTTTGAGTAAAATAAGTTACTAATCAGATATGAGATCATTTTTCAAAACTTTTCTGTGCATGGGGTGACATTTTGCATGCAATTATAGGTTCCTTGTTCTGAATTATGCCTAGTTAGGAACATGGACAATAGCTCTATAAATTAACGCAGTTCTGTTTCTGAATTTATCCTCTATACTTTATGTGGGCTGTTTCATCTTATTTTAGATTTCTTGTAGGCATCATAGGCGGTGGCTTGCAGAGAAACTTGGAGCGGAGGCTACTATTAAAGAACTTGAATTTACAAAGAAAATACTTTCTCTTGATGCAAAAAATTACCATGCCTGGTCCCATAGACAGGTGAGCTTAGGCTTCACTTATTTTTCGGGTATTACTAGTTCGTGTCATTTCATTCTTTGATGTTCTTATATGTATAAGCACCTTTATTAATTTAGTTCTTATGCAGTGGGTCCTTCAAACATTAGGTGGTTGGGAAGATGAACTTGAGTACTGTGATTTGCTCCTTAAGGAGGACATCTTCAACAACTCTGCTTGGAATCAGGTTGGCAACTAGCTTAAATAAGTATCTAAAATATATATATATATATATATATATATATATATATATATATATATATATATATATATATCGCTGCCTTGCTAATGGTCAATTTTTAATTGCTGTTAAATCAATTTAAAAGTGTTTTAGCATTCTTTATTGGGAGACACTCAAAAGTCTTAAATTAATTCTCAAGCATCACAAAAAACTTCTCAAGAAAAGGTTTGAGCTATACTAAGTTTGCTCGAAATTTCACTAAGAGGTTTTTATTCAACTCAACATGCTCTTTAAATGAGCTCACATGCCCTATATATACAAGGAGATGGACTACAAACAAAGCCTACACGTCCACTCTCTAGTCTCTTCTTTGACTCTTCAACTTTAACTTAACTCCTAACTTTATGTTACCCATAAGTTTCACTAGTCAACTTCCTAATTAAAAGTTAATCTAAATCCCGAAGTAACTTGAGGTACACGTCCAAAAGTAATTTTGCAAACTTTTAAGTATCTTGACCGTCTATCATCCATACAATGATTACTTACATACTTTGACTTACTATATAATTAAACTGATTGCCCTAAGAGTCAAAACACACAACTCTTATGTAAAACCTTGTAAACGAATCTACTAATACTATCATAAAAACCGTCCAAAAAGGATTGAAATTCACAACTTTCCTAGGATGCTTAGCATTAGACTTCGTTGAATAAATTCAACTCTTATTACATCACAAAGTCTTACTTATCCTATTTGTAAACGATCATATTGATGCTTCATGGGGGCTTCAAGTTTTCCGTTTTTTCTTCTTTAATGTTGAATTGCAACATCTCTCCTCAATGCTAGCATTAACTGCATTCTCCACATGTGTTATTCTTTTGATTGCAACGGCATTTTGGTTGAGTTATGATATGCGGGTGTTTACTCTCTTATGTGGTATTGTAATTTCCCGTAGAACGATCATAATGAAAACCTTCAATATCTTGACTTCAATGACCATAATATAACTTCTCTTGGATGCCCTTCAAAAAAGAGATATAACGATCTCAAAAAAAAGAGAAAAAAATTTATGTTTTCGTTGGCTAATACCTCATCCAAAGTCCAAAAACTTGTTTTGCATTCGGGCAAGCCAACCTCTTGTGCCCTTTCTAGGCAGAAAACGAATTCTTTCAAATCTGGGAGAATTTTTTGGTCGCGGTCAGCAGAGTCTTTGAAATTGAATCACAGTAAGAACTTACTGTTTTACGTTGAGGCATGTACCCAGTTAGCTAGGATGAGTGAGTATACCTCTGTAATCTTTGCAATTTACCGGATCTGGTATCGAGAATTTGTTTTAGGATTTGCATTTGTTTTTAACATGCATAATATGGCATCTAAAATAGGAAATCAGATGCCAGCGCGCACCCATTTTACTGAACTTTTGACTTTTAGTCAACATTTTTCAAGTATCTAAAGACTAGCTATCCTATTAAGAGGATTATCAAATACAGAAGCAGTGAAAATGTCAAGAGGACAGAGTGTTCTTGAAGTTGGTTAGGACAGACCGACAGAGTCTTTTTACTTTGAATCTTTCACAAAATGTTCTTATATATGAGTAAAATATCTATTGTGAGGCACGATGTCTAAAACGACTATCTTTCATATTTTGGTTTTATCCAGTCCATATCTTGTGCACTCTTATGCTTTGATCTCGAATTTCTCCTTTATTTACCAATCACCATTTTTCTACATTTGCGATGCAGAGGCATTTTGTTGTCACAAGATCTCCTTTATTGGGAGGCATAGAGGCTATGAGAGACTCTGAAGTGGACTACACTATTGAAGCCATTTTAAGCCATCCCGAGAATGAAAGTCCATGGCGCTACCTTCGTGGCTTGTACAAAAATGACCTAAACATATGGGTTAATGATCCTCGAGTCTCTTCTGTATGTCTGAAAGTCTTGATCAGCAAAAGTAGATGTATATTTGCCTTGAGCAGTCTTTTAGACCTCATCGGCCATGGTCTCCAACCAAGCCCCGAGCTCCACGAAGCAGTTAAAGCTCTACAGAGTTCTGATGCAGGACCAAGTAGTTCCGGCTTAGGAGAAACCATATGCTCGGTTTTGGAAGGCATGGATCCCCTGAGAGCGAATTATTGGACTTGGCGCAAGCAACAGCTGCCTGCTCTTACATCATAAAGAATGCACCGTTTCCCTCCTTTCGCCTTAGTTTGTGGATTGATTGAATTGATGTGTGCTTGAGCCATTTTTATGTCACTAAAGAAAAGATTCACAGTACTGTATTCATAATTCAATTGATCAAGAACTGTAGATATGTCGGACGACTAATACAACATACCGATACTCCAATGAGGGTATGCCGTCAAGTGATCTTCACTAGGGCGGGAATTGGAGGTCAAAAGTTGGCAATTTTACTTTTGATAGCGATAACAAAACTGTTGTTTCTAATTGAGCCTTGGTGCAATTCATCCATTTTTTTGATCCCATTTGATTTGCATAAAGATGTATAAGTATTAATTTGTAGTTGGTATATCGGGGTCAAAAAATAAATTTTGGGTTATAAAGTTGGTTTACTGATGAAGATTTTTGCAGTGTCAAAGACGATATCAAACTCATATTTACAACAAACAAATTATGTTAGATCCAATTCTATAGATGAAAACTACATTAGATCGAAAGACCTTCTCATTAAAAGTTATACTCATTTTGTTCCTTTTTGTTTATCCACTTTACTTTTTATACGCATTTCAAAGTAAATTGATATTTCTCGGTACGCATTATAAAAAATTGAAAAATTTATATATTAAAAATTTTTTTTGCATCAAGATGAATATAACGTGATCCGACATAAATATATTTTATCTTCAATATATATTTTGTAAAAATTATATATTAAAAATCTAAGCATCAAAATGAATCTAAATGAGTGAATAAATTTATAGATCATCAAAAGAGAAAAGGGTGCTAAGTAAGTATTAAGTAGGGTGAAACAACAAAAAACAAAAATTAGGTGCAAAATAAATAGAAGAAAAACAGTAAAACTTTACAAATGAAAAATAGACATAATTTTAATAAGTCATTTTAATATCAGCCGTGATAATTCAAAATCAAAGATCTGTAATTCTTAGACACAGTTGAGAATGGACATTGATATCAAATACTTCGGGTAATCAAATGATTAAGCCATTTACATAAATTGATATCAATCAATATGATGTATAGCAAATTGCGAAATACACAATGCCTTCACTAATCCCACATCAAAAACACAAGCTTAGCACTTCGGTAGCAAAATTTACATAACATTTATTGAAGTTCACAAAAGTTCTGCTGCTAACTAATCACTTGCTGGTTTCTTTGGTTTGGAAGATGGGCTTGGAGCCTCTTTAAACGCAGACGGACAGAGCTTATTAATCGCACAAATACTACAATGCGGTCTCAATGGTGTGCATATGGTCTGCCCAAACCCGACCTGTTTAACAACCATTCTGTTAGCTTGAAAATATAGCTAAATCACAAGCATGGTGGAATACAAAATGTACATTAGCTTAGTGTTATCCCATTGAGATGACTACATTTGATCACAAAAACCCTCGCGTTGATATGCGTAAAGTAGCAATCTTAGAGTTACCGAGGGAGTAGAGGTGTTCAAAACACACTCGATGATCTGATATTGACCCGACCTTATAATCAAACCCGATTTAACCCGACTTAAAAATTAAATTACAATTAGGTAAAAATCAATGTAGACACAAGACCCGATTTTAAACCGACCCGATGACCAGAACGAATATCTCTACAAGGGAGTATGAGATTACGGAATCTCAATGAATATATGCCTAAATTTACCATACATGAATTAGATTTTCAACTCCAAACATGATATCAATTATCAAGTAAGATGAAGAGCATAATTTTAAGACAATAATTTGCCTTTACCAAAAGGAGACATGAAATATGCAGTATTAGAAAATCTTTCACAGGATATCTTCAAGAATGTGTCATGTATCACTTATATATCATTAGTTTTCGATGTCATATGATTATGGTCGGTTTTGACCTATTTTAAGGTCATTTTGAGCAAATAGCGAATTCAAAAGGTGAATTAACTGGCAAATTATGTTACACTGGTCATGCAACTATCGTTTACATAAGCTTTAAGACAAGAAAAGACAAGAGAATAGGAGCATACCAAAAGTGGATTTATGGGAGCCCAATTTTCCTTGGGAAGCCATTTCTGCAGTGCCTCTCTAGTTTCCTCCGGTGTTTTAGTTTTCTAAAAATAGGCAGAAAAGTCAGAAAGTATTATTTACATACAAGTATAAACAGAAAGAAAAGTGTAATTATGGGGAGAAAAATATACGGTAAGAGTGAGCAACGATATAAAGCTTCAAGCATAATCACACTTTCAAAAGTCATAGTCGAGATATCATCCAGGACTATAGCATAAACATCTCACTACCAACACAGCATCATTTTCTTTCCGAATTCAATTTTTTCATATATTTAAGCCTAATCTAAGGCTACATGAAATATGGTAACCATCATCACCATCATCATCATACCCAATACCCCGCTCGAGAGCAGGGTCTGGGTGAGGAAACGTGACGGACAATCCAGACCCGTACTCCCTTCACAAGGAGGACTAGAGGAAAGCGGTCGATTATGAAATATGGTATCCAATCAATCTAAAACCAGATTGGGGGGTGGGACAGTGCTACATTATCGGCGAGAGTTTACTTGAGTAGAGCCAGCTCGTGTCACCCATCCTAGCCTGTTGCAGATACGATGGACATGAGTGTCAACGCATATTCCTTGAACATCATTCCAAGCAATGTGTAGAACCTACATTATGATATGGATTAGCAACTAAAGCAACTTTCAGGCTAAGTGATTTAAAGACTTACCAGATGAGCGATTTTCGGACCTACTCCAGGGAGTGCAAGTAAATCGGCTAGTGAGTTCGGAATATCTCCATTATACTTGGCAATACAGATATTTGCTACTTTTTTCAAGTGATTGGCTTTTCTGGTGTAGAAGCCTACCTACAGTTAAGTTGAGTTACGAGAGATATTGTGCGTGTAACAATGATAGAATTGATCATAAGGTGGTGAAAGGAATCAATATTCCTTAAATAAATCTCGGATTTATCAAGCCAAAGACTGCATAGTACAGACCAACCATAATGCACAATTAGCAGTTGTGTCACATGATTTGTTATTTCCTCGCGAATCGCGAATCGGAAAAGACAAATTATTGCCAATTTTAGGCAGGTTTTTGGTCATTTTGGGCGAATTGCGAAATTGAAAAGCGAATTAGCCAACGAATCATGTAACACTGATCAACAACAACAAAACAATAATTTCTATCTTATTTCATCAGTTGGGACTGAACATACCGGGTAGATCAAGTTCTTGATGGTTTCCTCATTAGCTTTCTCAATGGCATAGGGATCAAGAAGTCCATTTTGCAAGAGACGTTGAATTGCGCCTACAATGACAATACGCTTCAGTCTTTAGGGTAGAACGCGTTAAGGTAAAGTAGGTATAGCATAAACATTTAAGAAGCTACTTGGTAACTATTGACCTCAAAATCTAATAGATACATGTAAAAAATAGGTTTATTAGCTATAAGTTTGAGAATTAAATAGGAACGAGAACTTGCCATGAGTAACATGATCCTTGGTTTGGCTTGAAAGCAGCGTAGAAGCAAGTACCGCAAATCTTCTTTCCTGGAAGAAAAGGCAACTATCAGTCTGATGAAGCTCATTAGTATTAAGTTGATAACTCACAACATTTTGCTTTCTTTAATTTTTCCTCGATTACTCCCTCCATCTCACTATGATTGTCATGATTTCCTTCGCCCTGCATTTAATGCGCTAGTCTGGATAGAAATGTATTTCTATTAGTGCTTTCAACTGTCTTATGATACTCCTCTGTCTGGATAGATTTGCATCAAAGTGAAATGAGGAGATTTTTAAGAAAAAAGTGGATATTGGTAATAAATGAAGAGAGCGAATGAATTGTGTGAATGAAATTAAAAGAGAGTTAAAATATATGGATGAGATTAAACGAAAGTGGTGGGCCACTGTCCAAAAATAGAAATGATGCAAAATAAGTGGGACGGACTAAAAGGGACTAAAATGCCAATGTAATTAAGTGGCTCTCACCAAGACATGGATTAACTATAGCTCATTTTAATCTGAAACCAAAGAATAATTTATCTTCGGCTCATCGAGTATAGACAATAGCCCCCACTCATGTTTTGATCATCAAAATAGTTAAACGCGGGAAATAACAGCTGAAATCTATTATAAAAAAAAACGTCCAATACAGCATCCAGTAGAATGCATCAAACCTTTGGAGGAAGAGAACTTCCAGCCTTCTCACAACCAACAGAGTCTACTGGTGCATCTTCAGAAGATCTCATGCTACGGATCCCTTCAAGAACCTTCACCCAGTTTTCTGGAGCATTACCTGAAGCAGATGTTCCCAAAGTTATTTTTCATGTTGAATATGGACTAAATTGACTAAACAGCCAAGAATAAGTTCATCCGCAGGTTGCAGTTTTCTATCCGTTTTCATTGTGAAGTTACATCTTTTGATTCTAGTACATTACTAAGCTATTCAGCACAATTGTAAAAAATAACTAAATAATTTCAGCATCTCCAATACAGATCATCACAGCAATAATCACTCAATACTGATGATGGCACATTTACCACACTTCACGGTAGAAGCAACACCGACTTCTGTTGGTTGAGCTGGAGAAACGCATTCCGACTTCTCTGAAAGCAATAGAAATTCAGACAGATTCAGTTACGTATAAATCATGACCAGTGTCACATGATTCGCTAGTCGCCTTGCAAATTGCGAATCATAAAAAGCGAATTAACGTCGGTTTTAGGCTATTTTTGAGCCATTTAGAGCAAATTGCGAATTCAATAGGCGAACAAACTAGCGACTTATGTTTTACTGATCATGACAGTAAAATGAAGTGAAGGTGTGGAGCTCAAGCAACGAACAGTTCATGTACATAGCAACATACTTACCTCTCCTAGATACTAGCATATTGCTTTTTTTAAAGGTGAAATCTTCAATATCAGGTAAACCGGTAACCTACACCAAGATGAGTAAATTAGGGTTGAAAATCTCTCTTATGCAAGGATGTGAAATATGCGCACAATTGACTTTGCAGCATGTGCACATTTTGTATTGACAAAAGGTTAAAATCCGAGGAACGCAAACTATTCAATTATAGTTTTTGAAAATGAATGTCTCGGGAACCTAGTGGCTAACAAATTGACGTCCATCACAAGAAAATTTGATTGACTGGTAAATCTATTCGGAAACTAAATTGGTGTCCTTGTACTAAATTATTCAATAATTTTACACTGAATGATTCAATAATAACGAACACTACTTCTGGCTTATTTGAGAAACAGGTCAAGTCTACGAGGCTACTATACTTACCCACTCTAGTTCGTGTAATTTGTTATTTCACCGGATGCACGATTAATAGGTATCAAACAACATATGATGATAAAGATTGTACTCGACAACCCAATAATGTGGCTTCCATTTGAACAGCATATTGACAATCCAGAGGCATAAAGAGTTACAAATTTGCAATCAAATTCATGGTGATACATCATGTTGAGGAGTTTCAGTTGTATGTTAACTTATCAGTGTTCAACCCAAATGATCACACATAAGCCCATAAGGTTTCAGTTCATCACCAATTAGTTATTCATGATTGATGAAGTAATGCTTAGTCTAATATATAGCTAAGAAAATCCCAACAACCAATCTACCATAAAATTACTCAAAATCTACCCATATTGCTCCACAATATTGTTAATTTAACCACATTGAGATCCTAAATGCATACTATATCAAGAAGAACATAACAAGTCTACCATCAAATCAATCTTTGAAAAAACACTAGTTAATGCAACCTCTAATACCAAAAAAGAGTTTAAGGGTAAAAGCAAGCTCAAATATCACCCACTATCCTACCTTCCTAAGTAAATGTACTCTAACATTCTTTGAAAAGTACCCACTTATACTTAATCTGTCCCCCTGATTTTGCTACATATATTATTGTAGTCTGTCTCACCTAATTTGCTATATTCCTCCTACACATGAACCGCCTACAATTCCCCTCTAAAGCCTAATACCCACTTAGTGCCGGTTCTTAGGGCATCCGGGTAGGCGGTACATCCAGGTAGCCGACTGCCTAGTGCTCCAGAAATAAGGGCCTCAAATATTAAATGGTATTATTGAGCCCAATTCTGAGCAACACTTTTTTAAGTAATTTGTTTGTAAATTTTTTTTATATTTGAAGTAATATGGAGTAATGTTTTAAGGGCCCAATTTTAAAAGACTATCGCAAAAGTAAATAGGGTTTCTAAAATATTTGCTCAGCTCTTAACCCACATTCTCCCTTTTTTTTAGTTTGTGCACAAACCCCTTAGTAGCAAACACAGAGAAAGACTTAGTTTTAGTCATCAGAGAAAAATAACAAAAAAACAAATACTTCAAAAGGGCATTAACACTCACTTCATCAACATGACTACTTTCTGTTTTCTGTTCTCTTTTAATCCTCTTTTTTCTAACAAAAACATCAATTTCCGAAGCAGAAACAACTGGTTTGAGTTCAGAGCCTGTACACAAGTCAGAAACCATAAAATTCACAAATTCAAAGAGAAGATCATAAAGTTTTAATCTTTTTACTTACTGGGTTTTGAAATCAAAAGACAAACCTTGATTTTGATGTGGGATTGCTTTTAAAGATTGAGAAGGGTTTTGCTTAGTATTGGTGATGATGGCTTTTGAAGATAATCTGGTGATGGGCATTCTCAACCCGATTCCTACGCAGCGCAGAGGATGTGGTCCCCCAATTGAGATACTTAGCATTGTTTTAGGGTGCCTTTTATTTAAACCTTATGAAGAAATTTAAATTGGGTATGCGTGTCAATGAGAATTTGAAGTGTACTCCCACAATATTATTTTATTACAAAATAATTTTTATTTTATGTAACATGAATTTATATTTCCATTAATACCGTCCATATTGGATAAATATTTTTTTATTTTTTTCAACAGAAAGCCGCCAGCTCAGATGACGGTTTGTATGAAGAAGTATACCGCCATCTGAGATAGCGATTTGATAGTAAATTGCTAAAAATTAAAAAAACTCAAATTTTAAACAAAGAGCTCTCAACAAGTCTCAAACCTGCGTTCTGCACTCACAAGTCCATGAGCACTCTAACCACCTGCGCTCCAAACTCCTAATAAGGTACTTATGCCTTTCGTATTTAAATAAATCAGAGTTGCAATTTGACCCATTACCTCACATTCATAAGGAGTCTAGATTTTTTTTCCGTTAAAAAATTTAAAATAATTAAAACCGCCATATGAGATGGCTGTTTACCATTTTATTTTACTTTTTTAAAATTATAGTTTGAGTAAAATCGCTAAATAAAAATAATGCAAAACCGTCATTTAAGATAGCGGTTCTATTAAAAAAATAAATAAAAAATTATGTACCATTCTACGTGTACGGTACCATGAAAAATAAATTTTACATCAACATAGGATGGGAAATAAATTCCCAAATAACATTATTGAGGGCAAAGATTTGAAAATTTGAGAAGACATACCTTGTTTTTTATTGGTTGTGTAGTTGTGTAGTGTTCCTTGGAAGTTGAAAGTGTGGTTTGTTTCATTTCATTATTAAGTTTGATCACCCTTATTGATTCACATGTTGGGTGTCTTTAATTTCAATCTAAGGTCTTTCGTGAGACGGCATCTCTATGAGACGCTCTACATATATGAGTTGAATAACTCAACTAAATACACTTATTAGCGTATGAAATTCTTAATTCAATGTTGTATCTTTAATAAATGGTCTCTAACAAAAGTAGCGTCATCGAGCCTCAAAAGGGGGACAATCAGACTTGAATTACACAAAGTCAACAAATCAAAAGCCAGACTCCAAGGAAAAATAAGAAAAAGTCAATGAGCAACTTGTTGGACCCCAAGCCAATGTCTTTGTCGTAAAAAATGGTAAAATAAAAACAATGAGTTTTGGGCAATGCCAGTGAGCCAACCTAAATTGGTTAATCGACCGTGAGTTAAGAGCCCAACCCTACGGCTTCTTTCTCTCGCACATGTCAACACGCTATACAATGATTGACAATCCAATTGCATAAATTTAGTGTTTTTACGTTTAAAAATAATTTTCATAAAGACCATTTTTTTTTCGTGATTTTGTAATTAATGTTTAAAGTTGGTTGTAATGTTTATCATCATCATTGAAGAATTTTTTGATTAACCAACAAATTAAAAGATATTAACTCCAAAAAAACAAATTAAAAAGGATATGCTAACTCTAAACAAATTTGGTCCAAGTTACCATCACAAAAGTCAATAGTTGAAATACATTTTAGCTTCTACAAAGGTTAAGAAAATAATATTTTATAAGGAACTGAGAAAAATGTTCGAAGGAGTCATGAGACGAAAATATAAATTAAAGATATGATAAAAATTACAAAAAGGGTTTTGGTCACGACAAAAATATAAATTGAACAAAATTCATTATACTGGCTAAATAATTTCGTGGGAAATTTAGACACTAACCTAAATCCATACATATTGCATTAACGTTGAACAAGTTTTGAATTTGATGAATTGAAAATATTAGAGTTTTTTTAGAAGAAAGGAACAAAATCAAAAGTTCTATAAAAAATAGTGGCAACAAAATAAAAACAATGTGCGATAAATAAAAAACTCTCATCTGTTCCACAATACTCGTTACAATTCAATAGTAATATTAATCATCTCCAATCTTATGTCTTTCAACTCATGCATAAGAAATAATATAGTCATATGAGCAGTGTCGTTTCCGATTATTTTAGGGCCCTAGGCAAAACATAAAAAAAGACCCTTATATAAGTAAAGTTTCAGTCCTTTTTTTTCTACTATGCATCATATAATTTCTTTTTTTTGATCACATTAATGTCAAATAAATGTACAGTTTTAAGATCATAAAATAATAAGGTAACTTATGCAAAAACAAAATTTTAATAATAAGGATTAACTCAATTTAAACCCCTTTTTAAGCTGGGCTTTTGGCGGTTGTATCTCATTACTACCCTCAGAAACAGCGCTCCACATGAGATCTTGTTTTATTGTTCTTAAAACATAATTTTTTTAATACTAATTCTTGATTGAGACCGTCTCACCGTGAGACGATTTCAATTGGGTGGGCCTAAACTGTTAAAAAATAAATAACCACTTTATATACATGTTGAAATTAAGTTTTTTTTATGGTTTTTTTAATATTTTTTTAATAATAGGCTGTTTATATAGGTCCGTTTCATGATGAGATGGTCTCATACAAAACTTGCTGTTTTTAAATATAATACTCACAATTTTTATTTAATCAAAATAAAATATTTAATATTAAAATATACTTTAAATTACGTCAATACGTGTAGAAATAAATATAGTAAGTATTGAAGAAAAGTAATTTTTTGAGTAAAATGTCTTGGCGCTCTTTACACCTCTTTGTGGTGCCTGTTTTCTTGTAGGCTGTAGCACACTAAAACACCCACTCACCCAAAACTCTGCTAAACTTTCCATAAACAGTCTTAAATTCTTACCAAAATTCCAAGCATTTACTCATTTTAACTACTATCCCATCATTAAGTACCCAAATCTCTGTTTTTTTCTACTACTTGCCTCAATTTTACACCATTTTTTCACAAACTAAACTGTTTTAGAGCATTCTCATTACCTTCATTTCTTCTCATGCACTCCTGAAATAAGGTATACCCAATTTTACATCACTTGGGTTGCTTTAATTTTTTGGGTTATAGGGTAGGATCAGGGATGGGGAAAATCAAACCCAGGTTTTTTCGGGGAAAATGGTACTTGCTCCATCTGGGATAAGACCCGATTCTATTGGGTTGCTTTCTTTTGATACTACATTCAAGACCCATTAACTTTTTTTGCTGAATTTAACTTTTTTTTTTTGCTGAATTATGATGTTAAACCCAGTTTTGTTTGATTTTTTTTTTTTGGGTGAATTTTGATGTTTGTTGATTTAATGATTTTCAATTGTAGATTGTGGTGAGGGTTTGTTGAATTTTTGATGGATTCACCATCAAATGCACAAGAAATGGATTGTAGTTCTACAGAGGGAACTCTTCTGGCTTTGTTGGATTTCCTGGTTGAACCATTGCTGCCTTCCAGACCATTATCAAGGGAGAGTATTTCTGCTTTGCAACATGAATCAGTTTCTAAGCAGGTTGTTTGATCATCCTTTTCTGTCTGTCTTATATTTGGTTTTTGCACAGTTTTCAAAGCATGCGTTCAAAACTTAATATCTATCGGTGAATCTAACAATATCTTAGATGAATATATTTTAACTTGTAGATATGTATAAATAATCGTGTACTAGTTTCTCTCTTTTTCAAATATAGAATATTCGTTGTGGGAACATCAAACATAAATGGAGTGAGTAGTGTTTTTTTCTTGTACTATTTTAATTTTCTCTCTTTCTAAACCCTCAATAATCTTATCTAAGAGTAAAACTTAAATAATTTTGTCTTCTAATATTTGATACTTTTTTTTTGTTATTTCCGTTGTTTGTGTGGTGTTTGAACATTTTTGCATATAAAAATTACTGCTATTGTGAGTTTGCATGGCCTTCTAAGCTTTGATGGTGCTTGGAATTTACATAAGAGAAACAACTTTGCTTTTAAGGGTTTGTTGATAAGTGGATGCTTTCAGTCTATGTTACTCGAACTCTTCATTTTGCTTCATGGACCCGTGTCCGATCCTTGATGCTCGGACAGTGGTATGACACATAGACACTTCATTTTAGGCGTAAAATTGAATATTTAGACATATCTAGCACTTGGACAATTATCAGTATCCGACATTAGTACCTGAATCCAAGTTACGTAGCTTTCAGTTATGCTTTGTTTTCATAACTTAAAGATAGTTTTCAAGGGTTTGCTGTTAATGGAAGTGGTCAAGAATGTATAATGTTTGCATTTATACACTTAACTGGTGGTGTCAGTCAGCTGACCCAAGATTTTAACTATCTGTCCTCAAAATTGATTATAATAATTAGAAAAAAGAGAAGGGGCCATCACATATTTTAGTTAAGATATTCGACATATAAATTTTTCTTAAGAAATCAATATACTTTATATTTGATGTCAGGGCTTGGGCATTCTCGGACCCTTCTATGGGTCCACCAATGACCGGTGGTAAGTAGGTGAATCAACAAATGTCTAATGGATGATATAATTTGTAGGAATATTGAAAAATGTGAATTTTGTAATTTTTTAGGAGAAATCTAATGAGATGTTGTCTTTAATATCTTAGGCTTATATTTAACATCACTTTTTGGACGTTGGTATGTAATGGAGCCTTCTTGATCACTACATATTTCTAGAATAAACTTCTTTGATTGTGTTTATGGATCTTCTGCAAGGCATGATCACAATGTAGTAAGGTTAGATGAAAAGATAATTTGTTTCCTTTAAAGGATAATTTTGAATTAGTTACCAACTTACCATAATTCGACTTAAATAACTCTAAAAACTTGCAACAAACTGATGTTGTGCTTTCACAAGCTTCATTTAGTTTTTTATTTCAGTTAGGTAGGACTTCAATATCAAGAACTAAGTCACTGATATGATTATGTTAGCTTTTCAAGGATGAGATATCATAGTGCAAAAATGCAATAACGTTTGCATCGCGGTCACTGATATGATTAAGTTAGCTTTTCAAGGATAAGATATCACAGTGTAAAAATGCGGTAACAGTTGCAATCGCGGTAACAAAATGGTGATGCGATTATCATAACGCCGAAATAACAGTTGAAACCATAAGATATCCCTTGATACGGTCCAAAACGCGGTTTTTTACGCCTTTACAACGTGGAAATTATGGGTTCGTTTATTTTGAAAAACCTTTAAAACGCGGCTGATACGATACGATGCGGCCTTGTTTTTACATTATTTCAGATATTGATTCACTTTTTAAAATTCAAAAAAGTTGGAAGAAACGGACAAACTTTGCTTTAGTTTTGTAGCACATGTAAGTGGCATTGTTCCAGAGTTTTGTTTCCTCTTATTTAGTAGAATTGAAGTACTTTAATCCTGCATGAATATATTACAAAATTTAATATTAAGACCCCTAATTTTCTGGAGTCTTGTGTGATCGAACATGTTGAACATACTCAAAACCTCCCATGTATTTTGGAGCTTAAGAATATAATGTATTGCTATTTATTCGAGTAGTGATAAATATGTTTCACGTCTAAATTTTATTGGTAAATTCTTATATGGTTTCTATTTTTCCGATTGCCATCTTCGTTGCTGACATAGGTACATGCAGTAGTTTTGCTGTACAATTATTACCATCGGAAACAACATCCGGAACTGGCATTTTTGGATTTTCAATCTTTCTGCAAGTTGTCTATGGGTCTAAAACCAAATCTCCAACTATACTTTAGACGTATGCAAATGACAGACAATGCCGAGTTAGATGAAACAGACGAAGATCTGTCGTTAACCGAGAAAGCAATTATGAATGCTTGTGACACATCTATAAGTTTAGATGCATCAATTGACAATCCGGTCATTGTTGGTTGGCCTGTTACCAGGGTTGCTGTTTTCTTAGTTGATTCTAGAAAAGAAAATTGCTATTTGTGCCATAGTGCCATGACCCAGGGGGTATTGTCACTAATTGAGAAAGAGGTGGATGATCTAGGACCTGCAAACAAAAAGATACGAGTCATAAAGAAGTCACTAAACGAGAATCAAAGTGCTGATGGAAGCTGTATTCAGCAGTTTGCGTACGAAGCTGTCAAAGAAACATGTGGTATGCTAGCTTGCTCACGCATTTTTTTTTATTCAAGCAGTTTATATTGAAGAGTTATATGGTGTTGGGATTCTCAATGTCAGAATCCTGCATTAATGATTACTTAATATGTATATATGGAAACATAAATTATACTTCCTTTCTTAAAGTATGTAACTTATGAAGCAGGGGCGGAGCAAAGATTTTGGAGGCCTATATATTTTGCGATGTCTTTTAAAATGGGGCCCTTCATTACATTAAAAGATAAAAATTTTTTCCACTTCAAGTAAAATAATTCAAGACAAAATGTACTGTAACATTAATATTTGAGGCCTCTTATTTCTGGGGGCCCTAGACGGTCGACTACCCTGGATGCCCCAAGAACCGACCATGTTATGAAGGATAAATAATGTTTTCCATTTAGTGTATGATCAAGGGTTAAGTTCTACATTCACGCCTGAAGATTAACGATTCATTAGCATCCTACATAAACCACAATAGCTTTCTGGTATCAACAATATTTCCTTGTTGCCACATTGGTTGCCCTTGGAGTTCGTCACAAGTCTAGGATCATTATCCAAGAGACCAAAATGGCAGTGCAAAACAACGATACATGTCATTTATGTAAACATTTATCCACATTAAGGGCTATATTTTTGGGGATAATCTAATAGATCTTTTTGGTCAAAACAACCTTATATTTTTCGAAAGCTACTTTGAAGAAATTAATCAAAAGCTACATTTTATAACATTTCCGTTGGTGAGATACTATGTAATGGCAATTTTGAGTCCAATTTTTCTTGCATTGACTATCCATGTGAAGTGCATGAGACTTGGGAATCCTACAACTTATTGGCTTTTGTCACAAATACCTTCACCCTTTTTGAAGGAGAAAGAGAATGTAATTAGAATTTGAGACATGATAAACTCATTGGGCACTTGGGCTTTCTCTGAAGCCATGGTAGCTATCTTATAGTTTTTATGAAAATAAGAATATGCCCTACTATAATGCAAAATATGGTTTTGGCTGTAGTAGGGAAACAACCTTTTTTCGGTTGCATGACCTATATTTCGTCTCAATAAGTTCGAAGTTTCAAACACCTTTACATTTTGGTTACAAGACGGTAGTATGGCCGATATTTTGCACTATGAGCCCTACAAACAAACAAATGTTCATTACTGTAGTTTGTGCTCGCTATGGTGCACTTTTGAATGGCGGATTACTCATTTTGGAGTTACTACATGTCCGCGTTTGAATTATTAGTACATGGGCTTCTAAAAAGGTTGTACTATCTGGTGATGACAATTTGAATGATTTCAACCCTGGGTTGGGAGCCAATTTATCTAACCACTCTAACCGAACAAATGAAGAAATAAATCTTTTGTACGAGAAATCGATACCTACTCAGTACTCACTTATTATTTGAAGCCATCATGTATCCTCCTATACTTATATCTTGCTCATTTATTTTTGTCTTCAGCCAAAAAAAAAAGCCAATTTCGTGTTCATTTGCTTGCGTATAACTTCTCTTTGCATCCAATATTTTCAGCTTCTCTTGCAGTTTATTAATCATAATATCCAATATTTGTTACATTGTCTTCACAAACATTGATATCATGTTAATTTTATTTTCATTCTTCTGCACGAGGAACAGGAATTGATCAGGGTGCTCTTAAAATATTGGAGAAGCACTTGGTGTATTCTACAAGCAAAGCAAAGACAGCTGTTTGCTTATACATAATCCAATGTAGGAAAGCCAACCTAGCAGCACAATTTGTTCCAATAAATGATGTCATGGATAGGTTTTTACTATAGCTCTCAATACTTTTACTTTATGGTTTTCTGCTTGCTGTTTTTGTTGAAAAGAACAACATTGCCAAAATTTTAATCCCTAATTTCCAATATATGGAGTTGGCTACATGAACAAAAACGAATTAATGTGTGAGATCATCGAGAATAAAGATTATACTTTATATGACCCTTTTTAATACAACTCTACAACTAAACTCAAGAGTCTAGAGTTTCAAATAGATTTTCTTTTTTCTGCCAAATTTTCAAGCACGATGTTATAGTCCATTGCAAAGGTATGAGACTTGTCCCACATCGGTTGTGTATGCAATTGGTGTGGGGTTTATAGGCAAATGGGCTCTCTCATCTAAGAGGCTAGTCTTTTGAGTGAGCTCTCCTGTTTGTCCTATAACACACGAAGTGGGGTGTGGGTCATAATATGGGAGATGAATGTTTGGCAAACATAAGTGCTAGTGGAGATGATGTCATCTGTATGCACTTTCTGTTGTGGATTTGTGGCATTTGACGGTAATTCACCTCTATGGTAATTCATAGTCTCATGGAGGTTTTTCTGGGAGTTCTGCAATTTAATCTGCAAAAGATATTAGGGTCTCTTAAATTCTTAAAAGAAATGATGAAAACTAATTGCAGATGGTGCTTGTTTAATTAGCAACCTAAAACAAGCAATGCTCATCAATTTTCATTTATCAAACTTCTTTAAGTAAAGCCCTAGGTCTGTATTATACTTTTATAGCTAGATTAACTCAATATTCATAAGATGAATGTTTGGACATGTTTTATCCTTAGAGAACTTTAAGTATTGGTTGTCTACAGCGGTGTTCATCTTTTATCCCTCAAATTTTGGTAGTTAATAATAAGCTAGTGTTGGATTTTTAGGGTATGACGTAGATAATTCATCTAAATGTTCTGAGTTGAAGGACTCTTTGGCCGCGCTCTCCTTTATGGGTATGAGTTTCCTTCCCTCCTCAGACTCTGCTCATGGTTTTTCTATGGGCGGGATACACTGGATATGATGATGATGATGATGTTTTGACTTGCAGTAGCTGGTCAGGTTATTATGTTTTCTTCACTAAAATGTCTTTACTGCACTTTGAACTGTGTTCCGTTGGTTGGTGCAGTCTGCAAGGACCTGTGGTTAAAATGGAGTCTCATACACCTGTTGTCGAATACTTTCATTTGCTTCCGTTTGCTGATAAACTGTCAGGCTGGCTGATGAGGTATGTTTATATCTTATGTTTTCGTTTGAGGTGATATTTTCAAATGTTCACCCTTAATGTTTTTCTGGGTATCTTTTTTTATTTGTCCTTGAGCTTTAATTAGCGTGTGCGCCTTGAAGTTTTTAAATTTATTGTTTATCTTTTTATGTGTGTATCTGGGGAAAAATCACGTCTCCAAGGATGTGCGCTAAATGTTTACATGGATTGAATGTTGTTTGTCTAGCAGTTTTTTTTTTTATTTAGCTGAAGCCTGTAGGTTGCTGTTCGGTAATGTTGGTACTTGGGGACAAAAGAGAATGGGGGGATTCTTAATGAGCTAGGGCTTTCAAGTCTTTGAGAAGGGCTTGACATATGCTACATAGCAACTGAAGCTTTTAGAAATATCAATTTGTTGAAAGCAATTTATTTTCATGGTAAATTGGTAATGATCGAACTAATTGATAGTTAAGTTAGTTAACAAGCTTAGTGAAAAATATGGCTTGTGTCATCCAGTGGAATATGAGAAAACCTGTGAACTCACCCTCAATTTCTGCACAATCAGAAGTTCTGTTTCATATTTCTAAAAGCTATCCTAATATTACGAGTCTCCAATTTTTCTACATTTGCATAGTACTTTTCTCATTAAGTGTTATGTTTCATGATTAGTCATTTCTTTAGTCAAATTTTCTGGTATCCTTTATGGTTTTCGGAGATCTCCAAGGGCTTCCATGGGAATGTATGCTAGGAAAATGTTCATATAAAAATTATTGCCCTCTCCGACCTAATAAGTTTTCCCCATTTATGAATTTGTGAAGGATATTTGTTCCATTGCCTATGATAAATGGTGGCGAGACTAATCCCTCTCTTCCCTCTTGTATAGCTCCACCATGTTTTGTCTTTTGAGTACCCCTCCTAAAAAAAACTCACATGACTAGAAAATATATTTGTTTGCAAAGATCTGGAGAGGTAGTTAAGCTAGAGGCTAAGGTGAATTTGCCAAACAGGTGATTACGTCTTTTCACCCTATATTCTTGTAGAGTATAGGGAAATCAAATTATTAATAGGTGCCTTTGAGTGTCAATCAAAGTGATGCGTACAAAGGCGTCTCAACTCTAGCTACTAAATTGAGTGCTTGGGTTTGATTTTTGATTTGGTTTTTTGTGTTGACTTGCTTTCAGAAATTTTCTTAAGTGCCTAATCAGCATGTCTACTTGGCTTGTTTTCACGCTTGGGCCATTCTCATTTTGGGTCGGGTCAATTTTGACCCAAATCGACAGTTTTGATCTTAAGAAGCCTGGTTATTGTGTAAGTTTATTACTATTATACCTACATTATAACCTTGTCATATGATTTCCCCCCCTTTTGCTTGAATGACGTGGTCAATAACAACCTCATGATATTAGAGAGGATGAATTGGAGCGGTAACAGCCTCCTCATGATATTAGAATGATTTCCCCTTCTCCCGTTATTACTAATGTGTTGTCTTAGGCTCTAAGCGGGAAACCTGTTTCGTCCCTGAAAACTTGAAGGTGTTGCGAATATGGTTTTGCGATTCCTCCCTATCGTGACATGTCTTGGCTATGGTGATGTTTAGATAACTACCTTATATAAAGAGATTTTCTTCTTCCTATGATGTCAGGGAAATGTCCAAGAGTTCTTTTGATTGTCCTGACGCTCCTTTAGAGGAGGAACCACTCAGCATGTCTGAACAAAAGTTCACTATTGACCATGCAACAGAGCACCCATTTGTGAACATTATTGAGCCATGTGAAGCAACTGACACTACAAATGGAAATAACGGTCGTTTCGAAAAGGAATCCATTCTAGATGCCTCAAAAAATTCTGAAGATATAAATATAAGAAATGGTGATCTTTTGGCTTCTGAAACCACAGAGAAGCTTAGAAATAGCAATAGATCTAGCTTGAAGAAGGATTCCTTATATGCTTCACGACCTTCTGAAGCACCGGCAGATAAGAATGTGGTTAGATTCCATTTAGATGAGCAACCGTGTCCATACACCTCAGACCACCCTGAAGCAAAAAAGGTGGAAATCAATAGTTCTTATCGCCGAAGAGAGGACCCTGTTGTGCAAGCAGTATATAAGAAAAGATATAAATCGCCAAATAGCTGCGGGAAATGTCCAGGTAACAGAGCAAGCAATGGCCGTACAGATCATCCAAGACAGGAGAATGATGAAGCTGCATCGACTGGAGGTGCGGTTGCCGTGGTAAAGTCCAAGGTGCATGCTACTATATCTTTTTTTGAGCTTTAATTTGTTTCTGAATATGTTTTGCATGGTATAAGATGCAAACACTAGATAAAAACTTCTTTTCTCGGTGTGCTTTGTATTTTTGTTTCATGAATACATTTGCTAGTTCTTGGTGTCATACTTGAGTAATACACATGTTTTGGTGGGAAGGTGGGTTCCTCTCTCTCCCTGTCTAGAGTAGTTGTCACTTGGTGGTACATATGGCCTACTCTACTCCCGCTTGTTTGAAGAAAGTATTTGTTGAGATTTTTGATTCAGAAGCCCAAGGTAATGCAGGAAATACTTCACATGTGAGGAATATCCCACATCGCTAAAATATTGGGTTGTGGACTTGCATATAATGCTTGGTGAGTAATCCTTTTAATACCATATGGCTTTGGGAAAGAGTGAAACTCATCAATTGTTGTATGCAAGTCCACACTTATTACCCGTGGGTTTGTGGGCCCGAGTCCACGGGTGCCTTGTGGGTGTGTCCACACGAGTAAGCCCATGGGGCGATCATGTGACGAATTGTCACGACCTAACTGGTAAACGGTTATGACTTTTATCAGATAAAAAGATGTGTGCTATTGGTATGAGCCTTGAGGAAAGGAAAGTTAATACATGCTACTCCTTTCTACAATAAATTATTGATGGAAGTCAATCCGACCTTGTGACATACTAAGAAGTAAGAACAGGGGTTGCATGCGGACTAGGAAAACAAGAGTGAAACTTATATTTTTTATCTTATTTTTTTTAATGGCAATTGCATTTATTTTTCAAACCCTGTAGTTGTATCTTTTTTATAACAGTGATCCTTAACTTTTCCAGGTAGATTTTCCTCGCAGAAGCTCTAATGAGTGTGATGTTGAAAAGGCTTTCTCTGATCCCAAGGTCGCCGATATTGCAATTTCAGATGAGTTTGGAAAACAAGCTCATGCCCTTGTTTTTTATGATTCTGACTTTAAGCATAAAATACAGCTTGCGATTGCTTCAAAGGAAAATTTGATATCAGAGACAGCACTGAAGGCTTTGTTTAAGAGGAGAGAGCAACTGGTATGCCTCTGTGTTCTTTTACATCTTTCATGTGCATGATTGATAACTATCTAATGGATAATAAGGCCTAACATTAAGGATTACAAAATGGGGGGCGAATGCAGGGATCGTCTCTTCCATGTCTGTATGCACCTAAAATTTTCATATACAATACCTTCCCACCACATGGCGGGTAAAACTTTCATACCCACGCCCGCCCTCAGGGGTGCTTCCCTGAAACCATTCCCGTCCAATATCCAAGAGGATACTGCCAAATTCCACATGATGCCTTGCCTGGCGCATTTCCACCTCACCCCCTTATACTTGCCACTTAAGAGTTTGGGACGCTTGCATTATAATACAAATATTCAATTGAGCAATTAGTTTAAGAGTGCACATATTATTATGGTTTAAATTTTTAGAATTTTCACCACATCATTTTTTAATAAATAATATAGATTATAGAGGAGTGTATTGCGGGTATAAGGTGGGTGCATAAGAGGTGGGCGGACACAATGTCACCGCATCAATTTATCATAGTACTAGAAAGATAAATTTAACAAGACCACAGGAAAAAATCGCAGATGATGTCACGATTGTGGTAATGGTCTCAACGTCACATACGCGACTCAATGCTGTTATGATTTGTTTCGCGGACATCACAATGTGAATTATTAACTAGAAAAAAATCCATTTAGTCATTGTAATTTAAGTTTAAAGCTTATAATTGATCTTTAAGAACTTAATTCGCTCTAAAAAAAGATAATAATGACTAATATGATAGATTAACAACTTATTATGATTGTTACTCTATGATTATAAATCACAAGTTACATAATGGGGTTTTATGCTCAAAATTTTTTATAAAGTGTCAGCCTCATTTTTATTCCATGGACAAGACACTAAACTATAAAATTCTAGTATTCTTGGTTCTTTTGATGTATATTCAATTGATACGAATTCATCTCAAATTTACTGGATGAATCAAAGTTTGAGGACAATGCATCATTAATACCAACTCTTTCAAGAAATATTGGCTTCCTAAGCAAGATTATCACCTTATTCTCATGGTTTTAAACCTAGCAAAGGAGTACATGGAGCACACTTATTAAGTTCAATTAATTAATCCACCTATTCTCATGGGGGTCAATTAATCTCATGAATTAAACATCTATCTTGCACTATATTTACTGGCGAAGTTGGTTGGTGTGATTGTTTTCGATTATTGTCTTCTAATAGGTGTAGAACTCGAGACATACGTGCTTGCACACATAGTGACAAAGTATGTTAGCATTAGACTTATAGTTAGTTCTTTGTAGTTATCTTCTATTTGCCTTTTGGATGAAGTTTTGGTTGTTAAAGCTTCAATTTGATAAGCATTCTAGTGAAACTGAGAAATAGTGGGTGATGGAATCAAGCCTACTAGTTTGTAAAGAAGCAATAACATTATATCAAAAAGTTGCACTTGATTGTAAGAGATAGATTAGTAGATTGGACTTTGGCCCATTAGTTGCTTTTGGTTGAGTTGATTCTCTCATTATGCCTCAGAGGAACAACTAGTTATTAAGTTCAAAATGAAGGAGACTAGGATTCCCTATTCATGTATGGATTGTTCAATTTAGATTTAGGGAGAACCTGTGTGTCATCCATGCTTCAAGCCTCGAATAGACATCTGGGTGAGAAGAGTGTGTTAGAGGTAAATAATATGTAGTTAAGCTAATTCTTTCACTTAGTTTGTGCTTCTATGGAAAATTGTAGGTTTTTCATCTACTAGTTTAATCATGGAATAAAATGAGGCCATTACGTTACATAATGACCGCTTTATAACGGATTTTGAGCTTATTGATTCACGAAATGTAACCTGTGATTTGAAATCATGGAGTAACAACCATTATAAGTTAACAATTCACATTGCCATATCCGCAAAACAAGTCATAACATGCCGCATCCATGACATCTTGACCATTACCGCAATCGCGACCATATCCAGGAATTTTTTGAATGAGTTTTATATCTGCATACTATTAAACTTGTATTTTGAAGTTTGAACTACATAGTTTGTGTTGATCTCTGCCTTTTATGTTGCAGACCAAGCAGTATCGAAATATAGCAGATCAAATCGCTTTGTGTGATAGAAACATCCAAACTATTTTAAGTGGTATGATTCTATCTATTAGCTATCTGCTTTTGTACTGACTATTACCTTGCATAATTTTTCAATTTGTTTGTTAGTGTTGCAATCTGGGAACCTTGTACATAATTTAGCCACCAAAAATCTCCACTAGTAGAGTTTTTTCCCTTTAAAATTATGGTTCCCGGTTTTTGCAAGCTGTAAATCCCTCATACTTCAAATTTTCATGCTCTTAATTTTAGTAGTAATCTAGTATGATTCACTCTCTTGCTGCTTAAGGTGGTGAAAATGATTTAGCTGTGAAAATAGACACCATTGTGGAGGCTTGTAACGAGATGTTTCTGAGAAATGCTGCTGCAGCAGTAGACAATGCAGCTCCGCCTTCAAATGACGAAGAAATCCTCCCTATAGTGAAAAGGAAACGACTTTCTGAAGCAAGCTTGTGTATGCAGAATCCTTGTCAAGTAAGTTGTATTCTTGAAATACTTATAGTTTTAGTAGGAGGTTATTATTGGTTAAGAAGAAATTAATATAATTATAGCAGACAAAAAATTTAGAAGAGATTTCAAAATGTGACTAAGTATTGTAGTCTTATCAAAATTAAACAAATATTTACCGACTTGTGAAATTCGCATTTTTACCGATTTGTACGGACTTGTCCACACTATTATTGCCTATTTCCTTCGCGGTAAACTAAAAACCTAAATGATATGGTCGTGATACGATGATGTGGGACTTGTGTTTGCACTATGTTCCCAATCCTCAAAAGGTCTGGCAACATTAGTTGACTCTTTAGAGGGCTTGAAAGCCATTCGAAGCGAAGAACACTATTTTCTCAGCATTTGTTCCAGGGAAGATTTTTTCGGTGTACTGTATGTTTTCATTTCGATACAGTTGTGTTGTTTTTGACATGAAAAATATTGAGGTTATATAGCTTTGTAATCATCGTCTTTTCCCTAAACAGGAGTTGGATGGTATATGCACCAAAAATTTGTGGATATTACCAACTTATAATGTATCAGTATATAAAGGTACAATCTTTCGACATTGATATGAGGATATTGCTTCTTATATTGCATATTGTGATGTGTATAGTTGTGTGGTCAATATCTTTCTTGGAACTATCAAAATTTTTTTTCTAATGTTTTTAAATTTTAAATTTTGAAATATTGAAGAAAAAATTGCGACGAGTTAGTCAAGAATATGTACATTCTTGAAGCATTTTAAAAGTCTTTTCGCATTAGCTTATGCTTACTACAACAATGTCGATGCCTTAATCCCTAGATATGGTATTCCGGTTGGCAACACAAACCAAATCAAATTAACGTAAGAGATCATCTGTAACATTTCATCTTTTCTGTTAATTCCTATTTTACGTGTTATATAATGCCTTATCAAGGGTAACAACTTCTTTGTTGTTCACGAGGGTAACTTAACGTGTATCTGACCTTTTTAAACATCGTTTAGGTGGAATCCACTTAGTGACATGGGGTAATAAAATATTGTTATACATTAATAAATTGTTTCCGTTATGAAGTCGGCTATTATGTTTTCTATAATAAATAGAATGAATACTATTGATTTTAGTTCAAGTGTTATAGTGTGCTTAAAGCCTGCCTCTTGTTTAGGTAGCTTTCAGGCTAGTGTTATGGTGAAGGGAGTTGATTTCGAGAGTTCGAGTAAAGGGAATATATGTGAAACTCCCCATGAGGCGAGGAACTCAGCCGCCTCAAACATGTTGGTTAAACTGCGGAGCTTGGTAGCTACGTCATAGTTCTTCATTGGAAGTAAGCAAGTCGGAAATACAAACGACATCCTCTCAAGTGACTTCTTATAGGGACACATCTATAACAATGTAAAGCTTTTGTAGATGTTTAGACTAACATCTTAGGTTCATAGATGGGAAAGAATCTAAAAACTTCATCTAAAAAGGGTAGTGTAATACTAATACAAATCATGCACTAGTTTGAGTGTGATTCTTTTGGGCTTAAAATAGGTGTACTTAATAGGGTAATGCATTAAGATGCTTAGTAAGTATTTTTGTAAGAAATGCACCAACTAGTTGTTAGTATCCTTATGAAGATGTTCTCTATATTCTATACGATCTTGCATAATCTATATTGTGGCTATGGGAAACGAAACACAATGAAAAATCTTCAGAGTCGTCCTAATTTGGTTCTCAATGCTCTCAATTCTAATCAGTGTATCATATGCCATAAAGGTCTGAAGTTTCATGATCATTTATTTGTGATAATGCGCAATTGAAAAGGAGTGCTAATCTCAAGTCCAAATCGACTGTAAGTAGGATCAAGTTGTAATTTATCGAAATGTTCATCCGCAGAAAAAGACAGAATTGAAAAATTCTTGTCAAACGAGAACCCTAATTGGACTAAGGCACAAGGTGAAAATTTGAAAAAAATAAGCCTTTTTTACAAAAAAACAAAAAAAAAAAAAAAGCTTTGGGAAGCTTTATTTCCAAAATAAGCGTTTGTAGCTCTTAAACTTTGGAATGCTATTTGTTGTCAGTAGCAACAAACAACTACCAAATCTAACTTTTTTTTAGGAATACCAAACTTAGCTTTAGAGACACAGGCGTTTATTTTCACACAAGGTCTATTCATACATCAATGTTGTTTCATCCCAATGCTATTCTCGAACTATCCCCTCTCAAATTACTTTATACCTATGTCATCCTCATCATATAACATCTTGTTCGTCTTCTCAAACATCTAAACCCAGACCGTAGATTTTCTACATTCCAAACCCATAAAAGCCCACGACCCTAATCAACTTCAATACCAGCAACGGCGACCGCTGATATTGCCGGCATATTTTCTCTATTTAACAATATAGCAAAGTCACAAGTTTTTCTATCAGAAATTCAGAACCACTGATAATGTCGGTCATTAATATTGCCAAAGGTTATAGAATACTGTGGAATTCGAATTTATGTAGTAGCAGTATAGCAGCAATTATTTTGGGGGAACAATCCAAAACTAAGGCATCAAAAATTCAAAGTACATTAACAAAATTGGAGAAGTTGAGGATCTGGCGTCAAAATGCGGATTGAATACTACCCTGTATAACTCGTATTTTTCATTCAGAAAAAATAAGATCCCGTCTTTGTACAAGATCTAGTTTCAATAAACTACCGATAGAACTAGGGGAAAAACAAGGTAAAAGAAAGTAAAAGAAGGGGCGGAGGATCAGGGAATGAGAGGGAAATAAAAACAAAAGCCGATCAAAAGTTGGTGTCATCCTGAGGGAAGTTGGTCAAAAATTGGAGAACCTTAGATTTGGGATTGTCTGACCCAGCTGCGGATTTTGCCTCAAAAACTCCTTTTAGAATACGAGTATACAGCCTTTCTAGCTGCGGAATACCATATCCCTCTGTGCACTTTAGAAATCGTTGCTTTAACCCGGAAGTATCTACATTATCATCCATATCAACATCTTCAGGACATCTTCTACGTTCAAGTTCCTCTACGTGTGTGGGAGCCTCATGTTCACTGCAATTCGCAGTTGGACTCTCCGGTCCAGAGTTCACCTGAGCCTCTTCGGTTGATGGTGGATCCAGAGACTCCTGGGGCTTAGACTTGTCTTCGGCAGCTATGGCTGACAGTTTCCAAGATACCAAACAAAAAGAAAATATAGGTTTTTACTTGAGATGCCAGCCAACATAAAGCCAAAGCAACGGGAAGTAAAATGATACCTGTGGAGATAGACTCAACATTCTTTTTCGGTTTTTTTAGTACTTCATATGTTTGACCTAGGTTAACCTCTGGCTGGACATTACGGAGCCGGGCACTAGCTCTAGTTACAGCTAAGGTTTGAACAACAGGAGTTTGCACAAGAGCAGAATCCCCATATCCTTCAGGCATTTGACTAGGACCTCCTTGAGCAGCAATTTTGTCGCAGTATGCAACAAGTGCAGGGTCCATCTGAGAGAGCATTCCTTCCACCTAAAGAACATATCAATGACATTTAACAGATAAACAATCACAAAGATCCAAAGTTTAAAATAAAAATTGGAGGAATGATATATATAAGGAAAGAAACTAAGGATTCAGATGACTATACTGCATCTCGTAGTTCATGTGCTCTGCTAACAATTCTAGCTCCGTTATAGTCATCTCCGTTGTACGCCTGATGACAAGCATAATGCACAATCTAGTCAGTATATAGGAATAAAATGAGTTCATCCAAGTCGTTAGTTTGCACACCTTATCAAAGAGGTGAATTTAAAAAATCTATGCATGAATGAAAAGAAACCACAAACAATAATATTTGAAACAACTTGCTACACGTCCAGTCTCCATATCCAACATCCCCAATTAAGACTAAAAAAGGAAGGCAAAGAAGATCAACCCCTCAAAAAATATACTGAGATACAATGACATTGCATAAACAAGAGAAAGAAGATCAACCCCTCAAAAAATATACTGAGATACAATGACATTGCATAAACAAGAGAACTTCAGCGTATGTCCTACCCCGTGTCAAAGATGAAGGAGATGCCAATTATATGAAGTTCAGCTCAGCCCATTAATAACTCAGCCAAGGTTTCAAAGTGAAAAGGGCTTTACGTGTGGCTCTACTGTCTTCATTCTTTCAATGATCCCTACAAAGCAAATTTTGACTTCTAAATTATAGTAAGAACTACTAAGATATTCAAGTCCACGGTGCTCCAGGTAGAGTGATGACAGTAGAATAGCAGAGGGAGACAGGGAGTGGCGGAGAGGGTAAAATGGTATCCCTGGGATGGGAGGGAGAGGGGTCAGTACCCTCAATCCATGCTTTTCAAAAAATTTTAAACTTTTACTCCCCTATATCTTTCCCCTCCTAATACACCCTTTACCCCCTCCCCCAAATATAGGAATCCCCTTGCTAAGAATTAATATATGTCACTCTTAAGTCTTAAAATTACCTTGCACCAAGTTCAGCATCTAAATTTAAAATTTGTGAGCCACGTCTTAAAATTCCAAGTTACAAAAAATAGCTTTTTTTCTCTAGATGTTCTTGCTATGATGATGTGGTTGGTTAACTGCTTTATAAGAGATTAAAATCAACCTGAAGACCGTTCTCGGTCTAGAATAATAGCAGTCCCCTTATCTCTTACACCGTTAAGTTGCAATATTTTTAGTCACAATTATGCTATTCAATCCAAGTACACATGTATGTTTTCCAATTCTTGCTATTCATTTTTCATTAGTTAGCCCTTTAAGCAAGCAGTTCCCATTGGTATGTTACCTCTCAAACAAAATTAAAAGAAATGTTGAGATTATGGAAGATAATGTCCCATCGGTATGTGTGAAGGTGGGATGCTCCGAAAAACAATGTAGAATTTGGGAATCAGCATAGCATGCATAATATCGGAAAAATGGATTGTGTCTAGGCTTTATTTTCAGATGTTGATTTATTTTCAGAACAATGTACAATGTAGAAGTTGATTTATTTTCAGAACATATAGGAGCTTCTATATTAAATGATGGCAATAGGACAATTAGTGGGGGTGGTAATTTAGAGAAAAAGGTAGGGAATGGCAAATAGGAAATCTGGATAAAAAAGGGACGATGCCACTTCTAAAGAAATGAAGGGGCTGGTTTAATTGGTGATAGTTAATTTAGTTAGGTCAAGCATAATTTGGGAGAGTTAAATATAATTAGTGAAAGTCAAAGTGCAATTAGCAACTTAATCATGGGATACAAGCAAACTGGAAATAACAATTACAACTTTAAACTTTTGCAGGCAGTAATTTGCAAAATTAAAAGATGGAAGCGGTAAAACTAAAAGACCCTAAGTATGAGGTTTGTATTTGACAAAAAATCCTAAAAAGGAAAAAAAGCTACACACCTTTGCATTGCTTAGAATTAGATCAACATCCTGCTGAAAAGCAGAGCTGGTTATATACTGGCCAGAGTCAACACGTTGAAGCAATGTAACCACATCCATTGGATTTTGGATTATGGAGCGGTAATTTGGGGCATCTTCATCGGTTACTGGATAATGGAAGGCGCTAAATCGTTTATCGTACAGAATCCTGCAAAAATTTGCAAGAAAAGATCGGTATAAAATATGAAATCCTGATCAACAAAACCAAATCAAGGCTCGCAGACTTGATAGCACTAGACCATGACATATTATTCGACAGCTTTTCACAACAAGTTATTTTTGCAAGTGGTGCATGCACAACATAAGAGCTTAATTTTCCATATGAGAATAAAATAACCATCAAGATGCTAGTAAATGCTTCCAATGGTTCAAATTAGTTGCTACACTTGTTTCCACATAAGAGCTTAATATCTCTAGTTGTCCACAATTAAAAATTATAAAAAGTTGATGATAAGAAAATATACATTACAAATCAAACAAGATCCTACTTCACTATCTATTTTTCTTATATATGAAGGATAAGAATAAACATTATCGATTGATGAATAATAGTTACTATGCAAGCGTAACAATTAATTTGAACCAAAAGTACAATTTTTTAAAAAATTTAATTTTGACAGAGGTGGTAGTTCAAGTTTAGAATAGATTCTTTCTAACAAAAAACTAAAGACTCTTAAACTGGCCGAGCTTTGCACTTTTTGTTTTGAAATGACCAGCTTTGGATTACATTATGATGCAGTCTAATTGAACAAATAATGTAGATGTTAAGTTTGAACTAACATTAATCATTGATTTTTGGAACTTTTTGATGGTAGACAGTTTATATTCCAACTTTTCTTTTCCTCTTAAAGCTTAATCACATGGGTAATTTGGTCCAAAATGAGATACCATGGTTCGCATAGCCTCATCTAAAAAACAGAGGAAGTATGAACTGATCCTCGGCTGTGCCTATGATAAAATTTCATCACAAACCTAAATAAATTTGGACAATTAATAAAGTGGAGTTGGAATATGGTTTACCTATTTACAGTCAGATAAGTTAATGCTTCAGAAATCAAAACTTTCAAAAATCATTGCAATTGAACAAAAAATGCAGCCCATGAATAAAGAAACTCTTACCTATCACACACATTGAACAAAGAAATGCAATATGACTTTCCAATAGATGAACAAAATCTTACCTATTGCACACGTCTCTAAGACACATCCGCATTCTACGAAGTGCATGCTGCTCTTCTTCTACCTTTGCTTTCAACTCAGAGATTTTTGGGCCACCGACCACCTTAGGAGCTTTAGGCAGCTCTGGAACTGACGTTGATGTCTGCAGCTTACTGAAAGTAGTTTCTGATAATACTGACAAAGATGCTTCAATTAGTTGATCAAAAAACAAAGACCGATCGTCATTTGATGGTCCATCCACTTTGTAGCTGGAAAGGAAAACAAAGGAAAATAAATCAAATCGTAGATCTCAATTCGACAAATTCTGACCGGGAAAGCTATTAAAAAGTTGCAGAACAACATACATAATCACATATTGAAGGCTGAAGCCATCAACCGATCAAAACAATGATTCCCTTAAGAAAGTGAACAAAGGTGATCTATACAAAAATAATACACAATAGCGTTTTAAAGTGATCAGCCGATCAAAGCAATGATTCCAATTTAAAACAGTGAACAAAGGGTCCATAAATGCTTAAATAAGAGATCATAAACTTCAATGACATAATAGTGGCCCCAATGTACAAGTCCCAAGTGTCATTTCCCCCACCAAAAAAATGTCTTCATGCATGAGACTTGAAAAGAGTTCACATTTTGATGTTGTTTGTTTTGCTCATCAATGTGCCTATCTCATAAAAAGTCAATTTTGAGGCTTACGACTTTCAATCTTAAAATGGTAATAAATATACAACTAGAGAAGTAAGCCACAAGCTAACATCTCAAACAATCTCAAATCTACAATCTCGAGAGTAAGCAAAATTTGCAAATTTAAGTTTTGAAGTCACGGGGTCACCTAGTTTTGTATCCCATCCGTCCCTTTGAATTCGACACACTTTCCATTTTTTGTCATCCCTTTTGACTTTGCAACACTTCCATTTTTGGATGTGGTCCCACAATTTCACTTTTAAACTCATCCACTTCTCATCATCCTCATCATTATACCTAGTGTATCCCTTCCATCCACGTGTTTTTTTGTCTTATTCTCCAACTTAAAAAAATAACTCACCCAATCCTCTTGTATCAAACTCAAAAGGGACTCAGAGTAGTCCATAAACATATCAATGGCAGGAAAGTTCAGCAGTCAATGAATAGATCAATTTGTCTTAAAAAAGGCCAAATACTTTATCGCTGCAAAAAGATCAATAAAGACGTTGGATACACCAATTAAAATACATATGGACATAAGGGCTAACAAATTATTGTTTGCAGTACAAGTACTTTGACAAGGAAACAAGCATTTCAAGTCATGAACATTATTGCAGCATCAGCAAAATGAAAAGCCAAAACTAGGAAAGCAAAGCAGGAGGCATACATGCTACGTTCAGAAAATAATCGATGCCGCCCTTCCATATCAGCAGGTAGGTCTGAGGTTGTTCCAAGTAACAATATTGGCGACTCTGACGGTAAATCTTCTAGCAGAGTGAGCAGGACAGCCCTAAGTTGATCGTGTGCCTGACAAACAATATGATTAAGTTAATAGGACTCCACAAAACTAGAATTTCAAACCCCCTATGATGCTAGATTGCCATAATAGGAAAGGTATAGTTGAATTGCAATCTGTTTGCAGATGTGTGTGCTGCACATACACCTTCTCTACATGCAAACATGCTGAGAGAGAGAAAACCTATGAATTATGAACTTACATTTTCCCACCATAGATCATAATGTGGAATATATAGAATAGACGGCGTTGTCCTCCGTGCTTCACCAAAAATATGTACTAATGCCTCTTCAGGTGTCTTTGCACTAGGATCTGACAGCAGAGATGGAAGCCCAAGAGAGTGAACAGGAAACTTCTCCAACTCGTGTAAAATAGCAGGTCCAAGATGATCCTGTGGAAGTGAAGAAGTGAGTATACAAGGTTTTCATTCAAACCATACTGACTTTGAGGCCTATCTAAAGTGATAAAGAGAATTACCAGCCCAACACCTTCGTTGCCATAAAGCAGAAACCGAGGTCTATAAACAAGTGGAATAGCAGAACCATAGGAGAGCATTGATAGTTTTGTCATTTCTGATGATATAGCAGAAGCAGGGAAAATATCAGATATGTGCGCCATGGCTTTTTGGAGATGTCTTTGCAAGCATGGTGCGACAATAGCTGATAATGGCCTCGAATGCACAATGGATCCTCTGTGAGCAGCAGGTGTAATTGTTGACATAGCATCGAAAAAGTGAAACTTTTCTACCCTAACTGAATCGACATCTATCACGAATTTGTCATCACTGGTATAAACTTGAGGATACTTTTCACGGAATGCGCGAATGGCAGCTTCAGTGCAAAGAGCCTTTAAATCAGCTCCACAATAACCCACACAACTAGCTGCAAGTTCTGTCTTTAATTCACTGCTTGGAGGATGCTTCCATTTACGAGTGTGGATATGTATAATTTCAGCTCGAGCCTCACAACCAGGCAAGGGAAAGTTAAACTCCCGATCGAATCGACCAGGTCGACGTAAAGCCCCATCAATAGCATCAATCCTATTTGTGGCTCCAATCAAGACTACTTGTCCACGGGAATCAAGGCCATCCATTAAAGCGAGTAGGGTTGAAACTATAGAATTGTGGATTTGTTCTTGTTTGCTTGATCTCACTGGAGCAAGCCCATCTATCTCATCAAAGAAAATGATAGAAGGCTGATTTTTTTGCGCTTCTTCGAAAAGAAGCTTTAACTGTCGTTCAGCCTCTCCAACCCATTTGCTGAGAACATCAGCTCCCTTACGCATGTAAAAGCTCACTTTTTGGCCAGCTTTTGAAGCAGCACAAGCTAAAGCTCGCGCAATTAAAGTTTTCCCTGTTCCTGGGGGTCCACACAATAAAACACCTCTTGGTGGGGTAATGTTATAACTCGCAAAGAAATCTGGGTAAAGCAAAGGAAAGAAGACCATTTCCTTCAAAGCATCAATATAGTCTGATAACCCCCCTATGTCATCAAAACTTACATTTTCATCAACTTGCAAAGGCTGGATATCTGCTCCCCCCTTAGAACTCGGACCAGCAGTCTGTACCCCAGTTGTCAAAGATGTATGGGAATCAGTCTGGTGACCCCAACCAGATGCAGCAACGTTTAAGCCCCATGCAGTTGCTCCATGCATGTCTAGCCCTCCCAAGAGCCAAGGAGCCCCAGATCTGCTTCCACTCCGAGCCCAAGGAATTGCTGGACCCTGATCCAACTCATCCACAAGAAGAGAGTCATCAGAGTCATCAATCCTAGTAAAACGATGACGTTTATGGACTCTTGTCCCACCCCTTCCAACAACTCTATTAACCTTATTCCCCATCCCATGGTGTAAAACTCTTCTAGGAGATCTTGGTCTAAGTTTACCCTCCACCATAGAAAGTCTTCGAACATCCGCACGATTCCGTAGATCATAACGCCTCCGTCCACCCTGACCCTCTTCACCCTCTTCATCATCACCATCTTCCTCCCTTTCATCCTCCCTTTCATCCTCCTCTTCACCCTCCCCACCCTCCTCAGCTTCTCCTTCGTCATCACCCTCACCTTCCTCCTCGTGATCTTCACCATCATTTCCATTTTCTAGTTCATCTTGTTCATCCTTTTCATCTGAGCTACCTTCTTCGTCATCAAATGCAAGAGTGCGTCTCCCATTTGATTTTGAATTTCGAGGACGAAGCCCTTCCCGTCGAGGTGTGGATTTAGTCTCGATAACTTTTCTGCGTTTAGGAGGAGATAATTCATCCCGAGCAGCACTGTTATCCATCCGGCTTCTTGTCCGGTATCTTCCAGGTTTCTAAAAAAAATGATAAGAAAAAATAATTATTTAAGGTTTACATTATAAATCATGACCGATGGAACATGAGGATAGAAGAGAACCATTAAATAAATAGGAATCCCTTAGTTGCATGCATATAACCCTTACCATTAAATCCGCATCTGAACCAGAACTATCTGTATAATCATCCAAATTAACAGATACTCTCCTCTGTCTGGTGGAACGCCGAAGATTCGTCATATCCTGCTGAAAGCACAAACCAGTGGCAAAACAAAATGACAAAAAGAAAGCACAATACCACTCAAGCCTCCATATTCTACAGGCATATTCGTGCAATCTGATGAAATCAGAATATGAAAATGTGTAACCACAAACAAAAATCTTTTATTACATGTTCCAAACCCAGGACAATTAACTCATTTTTCTAATTTCACAAAACCCAAATTGCATATTGGAGCATCAATAAAGCAATAACAGAGGGATGGAAGTGGATGATTATTTGTATTACATGTTCCTAACCTACAGGAGCTCATAGTGGCCGCCTAGGCAGGGTTTTAGAGGGTTCGGATGCATGTTACTTTACTCTTGAAACAAGAAGATTGTTTCCGATTGACCCTTGCAACTTCACATAAATAAAAAGTGCACATGATTTATTTAGCCATTTTACTATAATTCATTGAAATCCAAAACCAAAGAAAATATTGTAGAATACTACACCTAGAGGTATAAATCTACCTCTAACTTTTCTCCCACAAAAAGTGACAGATATTATTGACAAGGCTTAAAATGTCAAAATTTCCAGTTTCTAATTTCTTAGGCAAAGTACCTATATAATCAAACCATCATCCTATGAACAAATGGCTCAGCTATTATGTACCTTTTTAGAAATCATGTTAACCTTTGCTCTAGTGGTCAAGACATTCCATATTATGCTATGACAACACCACAAGTCCACAAAAAAATTATAAATAAAGTAAGCTTTAAAAATTTGGCTGGCAACAAAGAAAATTGCCTGATGCATGTTAGGTAAGAGGCAATTGATTCTGTGTTAGAGTAGTTCACCATACAAGAAGGTTTTTTTGTTATTATACTTATGCACTTATACCATTAATATACACATGAAGCTTCAACACATAATAGCTCAACAGAAGCCTATAAAATTTCAATTAGTATATGGGCCCATCTTCTGAATGTGATAAAAATACGAAATATGATAAACACATACTACTTCTAAAAATGCTATAAAAAGGATTTGTTGCTATAAAAATGCTATAAACACATTTTGGTTGACCAACAACAAAGGCAAATGTCAAATGCCAACCAAAAAGTCAAGATAAAAGTCATTTGAAAAATTGTATATACAAATGGCATGATTTAGCATACAAGTTTTTACCCCGAAAAAGCCCATAATCCACTTCTACTCCCTTCACTACATTGATCATCTTAATTTAATGCGTTTATTGTTTTCCCTCCAAAATGATTTTAGGCGCAGAGAAGACTTTGATTCTCCAAGTGCAACAATTGAGAAAAACATTAGAGAAGCCCCAAAAGATAAGTGCAACTTCCATTGACTATAAAGTTCCATTTGGAATTTTTCATTGCAAATCTACAACAAAATAACAAGAGCCTAAAGATATTGTATAAGAAACATTAGAGAAACCTAGTTCAATTTTAGATGAAATATGTCCATTGCGTCAAGCAACAATCTATAAGGGTGTTTCTTTGACTCGGTATTGAAACTACTTAGTCTCAAAGCTCTTTTTTGTTTGATGAACTTGAAAAGGTCTGAAGAAAAGTCCCAAGTTTTATGTCCAAGAAGGGAGTAGACATGGAAGTTAAGATTGTCAATGAAAATCCCAAGTCTAATGTCCCTTAAACGAACCTCCCTATAATATATTTTGATATCAAACGGCAAATTTTAGTATGAATTTGTTCAAGACTTTAGCTCAACTATAGCTATCTTAGCACCCAACACTATTACGATATTGAAATTTCCAACTAAACTTATTTAAGCTAGTATACTATTGAAATTTGAAACTCATCCTACATTACCCATTAAATCTTCTTGAAGATAGATATTATCTCCTCTCTATGTAAAGCAAACAAATCACCTCAAGTTATAGCTTCCAACTACTCCATTCTTCCCTTCATCACAGAGCAAAATGTGGTTTTAGTCGGGAATATGAAACAATCATGATGATGCACTAACAAATTTTTTTTTAGGGATCATGGTAACAATCTTAAGGTGCATTACCACACCAAATATTGGCAAGTACCATAAGATATTTCATTACATGCAATTTTTAACACTTTCACAATGCATATTGTAGTCAAGTTAGTGTTAGCTAGGGAGTTAAAACACTCTTACGAGACTAAACAAAGAGGATACAAAAAACTATATCTTCCCATTTGACGGACTTGGAAAAAGGTTGGAAGATAACAGCAAGAGCTCAAAACAATAACTGAAAAATGAAGAGAATCGATTCATCTCTCGGTCGGAGCAAGTTCCGTCTTCCCCAAGTAAGGTTTTGGGTTCGATTCTCATATAACTCTATCCTTTCCATGGTTTACCCTGTAATAAAAAATAACTAAAAGATGAAATAGAACACCAAACACTCAAATAGCGGACTTTTCAGAGTTTACACAAAAAGTGTGGTTGTTTCGATGCCTGAACTATTGGAGGATGTAAATTTCGTGTTAACGTCAATGAACTACCCCAGTTCTATGGGAGAATTGGTGGGAATCCAAGTAGTCATTTCGCTAAGTTCCACATGGTAACGATGGGAGTCGCAGAAAATGCTACAGAAATCGAGAGCATTTCCATTTTCGCTTAAAGATAATGTTACAAATGATTTAACTGATTAATTTTGAGAACCATTATAAAATAAATGGATATGAAGAAAACATTCTTGGACCAGCGACATAGCTAAACAAGATGAAAACCTATATGAATACCACAAAGACTTAATCATTTGGCATCCAAAAGCCAAACAATAATATTCGTAGGAAGAATAAAAGATTTAATCTTAAATTTATTTATCAGACAATATTCTTAACAAGACGATTCCTCAGGCGAATGAAGTCCTGGACGAAATGGAAGAAAGTTCTTCCCATAGCACTAGAATGATCCTATCCGAGGGAGTGAGTTCACCAAAAAGTCTGAAAAAGTAAATGAAAAATTGGAAACTTGTACAATGTAATGAGCAACTCATGAAGTGATATAACAAGGCAAGTATCTGTAAATGTGCTTGTTAAATGATCATAGGATGAACCGTTTTTTCTAGGAAAGAGGTTAACTAAACTTACTTTTAAGCTAGTGCCTAATATACAAGTGAAACTCATCACATATTAATATGGAACCCATAAAGTCTTCTTCAAAATAGTAGATACTATTACTCATCCATTATCTTTACATAAACCAAATAAATCACCTCAAGTCATAGCCTTCTACATATCTACTATTCCCTTCGGCCAATAGTGTAAAAACGTTGTTATAATCTCGATCGCACTAATGTGATGAAGGGAAGAGTTAATAAGTCAAGAAGAAAAAGTCCTAAAACCCACATAAATCACCAATACCTCACAATACCACAAAGCCCCCATAAGAAAACTAATCACAGGGAGAAGGAAAACTCTCCAAGGTAAAAGAGTAACGACCAAAAACCTTGATGGATAGCACAGACTACATAGTGACATCATGAAATGTCTCCTTTCCTTACAAAAATCTCCAAATAAAAAACTCTTTTCAAGGTTAAACTATTCAAGTAAACACCATATACAACACACCATAAGAATTGCATACGGCACGACACAAAAACTACAACCAAAAAAATCCCATACAAAAAAAAAAAATCAACATGCAACATTAGAAAAATTTAACCCCTGAAAAAAAATCATTTCTACGAAAAACCAATAACTACAAACAAAAGATACACATAAATTTCATCCTAAACATCACGAATACACATAAATTTCATCCTAAACATCACGAATACATTGTTGCAGCACAAATTTAACAAGAAACTGGAAACGATACAAGAAAACATACATTAGAGATAGATTTCTTGGAAGAACCGATTGGACGACGAGCACCAGGTTTCAACAACTTAGCAATATGAACAGCAGCGGTTCTTGTTTTGGATTTCTTCCTTTTTTTCAAAAAATTAGAGGAAGAAGAATAATATAACAACCCTCTTAAAGCGGGTCTTCGAATCCGATTACTAGTACGGGTTACCATTCCATCGTTATCGGTATTATTACTATTGTTGTTAAGGGTGTTTCCAATTGAACCCAAATTTCCATTTTCATTTCTCTGGCTTGATCGCTTGGAATGCATAACTTAAATAAAAATGATTAATTTATATGCATGTTTTAGTTTTGGGAGAAGAAAGGGGAAACCCTAAAATTGATTTAAAAAAAAAAAGATGATTTCAAAAGTGGGTTTTGAAAATTGGGGTGGGCTTAGGAGGGATAAATTGAGGGAAAGAGAGAGTAAGAGTGAGAATGTAGGGGAACTGAGAAAATTGTTTTGGGTTTTTGAAGGTTTTTGGAAGTGAAGATGAGTTAATTGTTGGTACTACTATCATACTGAAGGCTAGCCTTTAGCCTATTGCCTTGAAGTTGGAAGGAGGGAAGAAAAAGGGAAATATGCATTCTCCTTTTTTTTTTTTGGCTCCAATTAAATTTTTATATTGAGGGTGTTATGACAAAATTGGAGAGGTGTATTCAAGTCATCTGGTTGATTTTGAGTTAGATGTTTTTGGTCGGTTTAAAATCGAATTTTGTGTTTATATTGTTTTTTTATAGTTGTAAATCATTTATAAAGTAGGGTCAAATCGGTTTCAATTGCAAAGTCGGATAAATTTCAGGTCATCGACTTTGTTTTGAACACCTCTAGACAAAATAGTTTATTAGGCAATTTTAACGTATATTGATACAAATAAAGGATTGGGTGGTCAAATTATTCAATGCTAATGTTTAGTGAATTAGTTGGTTGAAACAACTTATTGTTACGAAAAAAGCTTTTGTTTGAACAAGCTGTTTATAACAAGGAGTTCAAAATCAGTTAGTTAGTACTAGTCAAATCAGTCATTATAGCCAGATATCTATTAGCCATTTAGCAAACACCTTATTGTAATTTTAAGTTTATTTGAAGGACGGTAAGCGAGTAAATTTTTACGGATTTTATTATCTTATTAATTTCAAATGCGATGAATATATGTATGAATTTGGTGGACAATAACTGAATATGATTATGAAAATTGAAAAGTTTTATTTGTCTCATATCCTTCGGTCTCGTCCTAAATACGTCCTACATATGAGCCCTAGGTAACACAAGCCTCTATTTTTTTTCTTAAGAAAAATTCAAAGCCAGACTTCTCTGTCAATGATGTTCTTAGAGTTTGCCATTAATGGAGGGTGTGATGTATTATGAAGATAAAGAAGACAATGTAAATAGCGGTCGTGTTTCTTACTTTTCTTTGTTTGACGACTGTTATTTTTGGAGCTTTTCTACACTAGGCTCTTACAATATTTACTCTCCATTTTTGTAACTTTGTCCCATTTTTTTATCGGTTTATTTATTTTGTTTCATCTCTTTTATGGTATGTCGTGTTTACAATTTTTCCTCAATCTTTTTAGTGATTTCTTCTATTTTTGTAACTTGATTAATTAGTGCTACTAGTTTTTTATTTACATTTTGACTCCACTAAAATAAATTTTCTAGAGTTTTCATATCGTCATGAGAATAATTGTTGTAACTTTTATATTTTGTTTATTAATTTATTGGAAATATTGTTCTGAATAATCTCACGTATTGTCTATTTGTTGCGGATAATTCCTGTCATTGATCATTTCTAAATTATTCAACCTTTGTAAATTTTTTGTTGACATCACTTTTTGACCCATTTTTATCTGCTATTGTAGGTACCTACTAGCCGTTATACTCATTTCTTTCTCCTTATGCTTTTTTTTGTTTACCCCCACTCCTTTTTAGTGGTAGGTACTTACGGTAGCCGGTTAAAATGTAGCAAGGGGTGTTGTCAGTAAAAAAAAAATATATAATTTGGATTATTTAAAAATAATCAATATTATGGATTATTCATTACAAATTGGCAATATGTGTGATTGTTCAGGACAATTTTTCTTGATTTATTTTGATTTATTTTGCTCAACTTTTTAGATGAATATGGATTTTCTACGATGTTCGGCAAATTATTTATGTGGTATTATTGGTGTTTTAGATCTCTAATCCAATGGGGTGTATATTTGAGTCAACAAATTCATTGAATCATAGGTATTTTAACTGCTTTTATTTTTGTTGTCTTACCTTGGAATTATTGTGGTAGTACATTTCATTTTGGCGGAATGAAAAAAATTAGTTGTTCATTTTACAAATAAAACTGTCAAAATTTTCGTAAAATTTCTTTCATATATTAGTGGCCTTAAGAAGTTTAAACTTTAGATTGACCCCTGTCCACTGTATTTCCCGACCCGGTTGGGCAACTACACGACTTGGTTCTTTTCTTCATTTTCCCTTGTTTATTCCTACTGGGTTGGTTTTGAACCCTTGTTGGTTCCCTCCTTGAGACTCATTGATCTGCAAATGTCATGTCCCGTAATTTAAGGTAAAAAAACCTAAAAAAAGTACTATATCAAAGCATAAAATTAAACATAAATGTAATATAAAGGTCCAAAGGCAAAAGTAAATTCAAGCGAAAAATGTGAATATATACGAAAACGAAACTAAGAATTTAAACTAGGGGAATGTAAATAATCAATATGCTAACAAAAATAATTATTAATTAAATCACCAGCACACTATAAAATAGCTAAATAACAAGAAGTTAGAAATTTTAGATGATAAGTTAAAAGGTTGTAAAATGCCAATAAAACTTACATGAGTGTTTTAAAGACGAGAAGTCTAAAGCTACTAGTTTTAAAAGGTATCACAAATCACAAATATAAAAAATATAGCTATTCAATCCAGAACTTCATTTGTACTGCTTAGCCCACAGATATTTAGGTCCCAATATATTACAAATTAGTAAGGAAAGTCGGGTTTAAAATACAATAGACCAGATGTTAATTCACCCCTGAAGATAGTTAGTATAACCCAATTAGACAATATTCAAAACGAATTAACTTCGCAGTGCGAACCCAACTAGTAAAGAACAAGCGAGACATTTTTAGATGCGAGTTCAATCAATTGCATAAATATTTCCATAATTCATTCAAGTGACTAGCCCATGAATCCACCGCCAGGCATATTTGGTGGGGTTCCTTGTGATGGTACCTGTCCCTGAGGAACCAACTGAGGTCGACCAGGACCTTGCATATAACCCTGATTCATTCCAGTGCCAACCATTTGCTGAGGTTGAGATTGTTGTTGCAGCTGTTGCAACTGCTGTGGAATTTGTTGTTGTTGTTGCTGTTGCAGTTGTTGCATCGTTTGTTGCTGCGGTAAATGCTGAAGCTGTGGTTGCATTGTTTGAGGTTGCTGCATCTGTGGAAGCTGCTGCTGTTGCATCTGCTGCTGTTGCTGTTGCTGCAATTGTTGCATGGTTTGTTGTTGATGCAACTGTTGCATGTTCTGTTGCTGTTGCTGCTGCTGCTGCTGCTGCAACTGTTGGTGTTGATGTTGCTGCAACTGTTGCAGGTTCTGTTGCTGTTGCGTCTGCAGCTGCGGGTGTGTCGACTGCTGCTGCTGCTGCATCTGCTGATTCTGTTGCTGCTGCTGCTGCTGCTGTTGCTGTTGCTGACTAGGTATTTGAGGTTTAAAAACGACCATATCCTGATTTATAGGAAAGAAAAGACTTGTAAGATAGCGGACGTCTCAATTCTGTTTGTGGACTTTTTCTTTGCAACATATAGGCTTATAAGATAGCGGCAACCCGGTAAGCATATACCATACAAGAGGTCGTTTGTTTAACATAGGAAGCAAAATCCCATAGGAAGTTTTAATTCCTAGGAGTTTATTTCCTTGGTTAAACTCCTAGAAATTTTCTAAATTTATTTATTTGCAACTAAGTAATTTTAACCAGTCATATGAGACCGCCGCATGCATGCGATGCGACCATACGGCCCATCCCATTAAATTTTTTTATTTTATTATTTTACATACCAGCTCGCTTAAAATACCCAATTTTCAAGGTTTAAAATGCCTATTTTAAGGCTTAAAACCTCTACTCCAAGCCTTAACCTTCCATGTCCAAAGGCTTAACTTTATTTAATTAATTACTCCAACTGTTAAAATGTCCATTCCGAGGTGTAAAGTCCCTACACCAAGGCTTAAAGTCCCTACTTTTAAGTCTTAACCTTCCTTCATCAATGGTAAAAATGACTACTCCAAGACTTAAAATCTACTCCAAGGGTTTAAAGTTAATTTCAAGACTTAAAATTTCTATCCCAAGATCTAAAATGCACATCCAAACTTTAAAATCACAGCTATTTATCTGAAAAAGTTATTTTTTTCATAAAAAATATAAAAATTTAAATGGGCCGGATTTAGGTGATTGAGATGGGCTGAGAAAAGTCGCATGGATGCGGCCGTGGCATTCAAGATTTGGCGAATTTTATTTTCTAAGAATTGCTAATACTAAAAAATGGGAATGGTTATCGAATTCCTATGAAGTGTAGAAACTTATACTTCCTAGGAATATAGATATCTTATGGTTCTAGTTTATTTTGTAAAACAAACAAATGACACCTATAGGCAGTAATTACATTTTCAAAAGTAATCTGCTAAGCTAAGAGGTTGTATGCAGTAACCAGACAATTCTAGCATCAACATTACAGTAGCTAGTAAATTTTATCATGAAGAATCTTCCACAACATATATGTTTTCTTGAATTTATAAACAACTTTTAAGCAGAATTAATAGTCAAAATCCATATAAATTAATTGTGGGTGTTTTTCCCTCCAAGAAATAACTCGCAAAAAACGATAACAATTTTCAGAAAAAGGGATATCACATTATTTCGCTTTAAAACCCATGTTACAATAATCGGTCATCTTTTCATACTATCCCATTTATGAATTGAAGTCAGAATTAACTTGATAATGCAAACTTGAACCATTGGTAAACTTCAATTAAGAAGGCGTAAATAGTTAGGGTGTGTATAATCATCAGCGGATGGAGGGAGTATATCATGGTAGTAAGAGGCCAAAGAAAAAAAGTCAAAACAATCAATCAAATGAAGTACATTGGAAAAAAGTTGAAAACTCTTCCAATCAAGTATATAGGGGAGTATATGACATTTGGAATATAGGAAAAATTACCCTGAATAATACGAATTTTCACTGATTTCCCAACAATAATACGAACTTTCAATTAACCATGAATAATACGAACTTTGATGTATTTTTCCCGCTGGCATACCAATTTACCTGTTACCGGTAAACTTACCCATTCTTTAAAAAAAATTTATTTTTGCTGATAAAAATAAGATAAGGAAACCGACGCAAGAGTGCAGGACCTTCTCCCTCACGCAGCACTGGTTCTTCAATCATCTTCCTCAAGCTCGTGATTTTCATTGATTCTTCTCCCTCTCGTTCTCACGCATCAACTACAAAGATATCATCTCATTCATTAAAACCCAAAGAAATATAGTCCGACTTTCACACATCCGCTTGACTCAACCTCTCCCATATTCTAATGGCCGGCTGAAATTGGATCATTCAATAAAATTGAATAAAGCCCCATTAGTATTATCCTACGAAAGTGTTCCAAATCCGGACGAGTATTATGCTAATTTGGCATGTTTGGGCGAAGAGTCTTAATACTCTATATAGCGTCTCGAGATAAACAAGTTTGTTGAATGATACCCACTTGAGAGTCCGACTTATCGGTAAACTCGCACATTGTACCTAGAAACTGTTGTCTTCAAAATAATTTTCAAATTGTGAAATATAAAAATGAAAAAGAACAAATGTACACACAAAGGATGATCAGTATCTTTATATAATTCAGCATACTCGAATCTTTGAACAACTTAGAATATCTGAATCCATTCATAAGTTGGCATGATTGGTAAACATCAGTAATGTATCAACAAAATCCCCTATATGGCTATATGGGGTCTGACTTCTGCACTAATCCAGCCCCCTTACAACTTCAAAGAACATTATCAATAGAGCCCCTTTATCAAGTGTCAAAGAAACCCATTTTATTTTTCAACTTTCATGGCTAACTGAACCTCTTGTATCTTGCATTTTAATGGAGTATCCCCATAACACGGCAGGTCCGAGTCTCAGTGACACGACTTGATGAATTTTGTAACACCCGACATATCCGAATCGTAAAGCTCAGCTTGTCCGTACTCAATGTAATTCGGCTGGACATTATCATTTCTGAGCATAAGTTGATATACCTCGCTTACCCGTATCATGGAGGTTGATTGAAAATTTTTTAAAATTTGTCAACTTCGAACCGGGGGTCCGACTTATCAACTTAGCAAAAGTTAGCAAATGAGGAAGATGAGGCTGCTGAAAAAAGCTGTCTATATATTCATTAAACTGATGAAGAAATGGATATTTACCGTTTCTCCAGGTAAACAACCGGTCAGGTTTACCAGCGGGAAAAATATATCAAAGTTCGTATTATTCATGGTTAATTGAAAGTTCGTATTATTGTTGGGAAATCAGTGAAAGTTCGTATTATTCAGGGTAATTTTTCCTTAAATATATTGAGAAAAACAATATAAACTTACTCCAGGGAAAAGCATTCCTATTAAGCGGCAAGCTTTATCAGAAACTGACAGCAGTAGCGTCTGCGATGGCAGCTGAATAACAGCACACTGAAAGTTCAAATACAAGGAAACAGAAATGAAACAAAATGTCAATGTAGCAGTAGCAGAAAACCAGTAACATAAGACAATCAGCCCTTTTTTCTTCCCTTAAAGCAGAAATAAATTTGACGAAAGAAAGTAACAATAAAGATTTCCGCCAGTCCAATCTTCACATATCCCAAATGAATAAAAGGTACTCCTCAGTCCCTTTGAGTTTGCTTCCCTATTTTGTAGATGTGAGAGCGTTTTTGCTACCTCATCGAGCAAACTCAAAGGGATATTAAACTTGTCAACAGAAATTATATTGTTACTGCTTTTATATATCTTCATTTCTCCTCCTTCCTTTCATTTCTATTTCTTCTCAATATTGACAGTATGATATACAAGTTTGGGAAGGAAAGCAAGAGATACGATGCATATCCAAATAGGTATGACATCAGAAAATACTATGAACTATAAAGAAGTATGCCTATCATGGAATAAAAAGAGGAAAAATCTCTAGACAACTTACAAGCTTCTTTTCTTGTAGCTGAGCAAGAAATCCATGCTGATTCATGGCCCTGAAAACAAGAAAATCTGCTTTGCCAACATATTGCCTGGGTGAGCACAGCAAAAGACAGCCAACATTAATATTCTTATTAAACGTCTTCCATAGCGACACATAGTGCATTTCACATATAAAACGTCAAAGCTATAAGCACAAGGGGAGGGGGAGAGTTTGTTTTATTTGCTTAAAAAAAATAAATTTAGAATATAGACATTACTTGTTGTTCATGTGATCCTGAGAAATTAGACGGACTATTTGCATGGTAGGTGGCCAGTTTGCTGCAAGTCTGTAAAAGAGCAAAGTTAGTAAAGCCAATGATAGGTAAATGACCAGCCTTTTCCAATCATTTAGATTTTGACACAGAAATGCCGAGAAAGGACATAGAAGGAGAAAATATATGAGAACATGATATCATGAACACATAGAAAAGATATCAGAAAATGCTGACCATCCCTATCATTGAACATAATCAAAAAGGAGAAAGGGAGTATACTTGAAAAGTAAATTTTCAATGACAAACATGTGCTCGATCAGCAACCTGAACAACTCACCCATTATTAGACAACCCCTTTATCTCTTAATATGCACCACAAAGACAAAGAATTCTGAGGTAAGCACCATATTCCCCCCTAAAGAGATATCGAAACCCAAACCACTTGACATACTAAATTCCTATTCACAAAAAGTTCATTTCATAACGTCACCAGGCCCAGATCACACAAAATCCCTCATTAACCATTTCATTTTATTTAAAGCCATTGTGATTTTGATCAAAGAAAGATAACAAAGTGTCATCATCATCTTATTCAGTATATTCCTCAAAAAAAGGGAATAGATCAAGTTATCTTCCCACAAAGGGAAAAGTAAACTTTCCTATTCATCAAGTCTATTTGAAATCCTCCACATAAGCAGGATTGCGACCCAATAAATGATGATTACCCCCAAGAAACAAACCCAAATAGCTTGGATACCACTTCTGAACTTATAAAAAAACCAAAGCAGAAAACATCTCAACAGAATGTTGAAGATTTATCCTTGCTGAACTACACTAAAGAGAGGTTAATGCTCACACCTAAAATCACCACAAATTCTATGACTACGTGACGAGCTTCTTTAATTTATAGACAGCTACCAACAATAAATATTATTTTGTACACATTGCAGACGTAACCATATAAGACTAATTTGTCACACTTGGAAACTCAATCCTCAAGCATACCCTATGGACTTCAACACACCCCTTTCCAGCATACTCCCAAGAACATCAATCACTATAGAGTATAGACTGTAGAAACCACGATAAAGGGGAATATCTTAAATAATATTTTAAATTTGCTCACTTTATCACATTTATCAAGTTCCGACTATAACTTAGTGAAGCCAATTTTGTTTCCTTGTGACGGTAAAAGTTAAAATTCTTTCTCATAACGATGAAATTATATAGACGGGATAATTATTGCAATCTATGGTCCCTCATTCAATTGCCATTCTCAGCTCACTGACGCATTTATTTGACTCTCCTTTATCTTTGCATTTATTTCCTATATGCAATTCCAGTTCTCTATACACACCATTCCTCTCTTCCTCCACTGCGTTCAGCCTTTCATCCACTCATTTATTTACTTAAAAAGTCTGAACCCACAATTGTTATGCACCTTTTTCTAAATTCTGATGACTCAAATACTGTTGATGGTTTTTTGTGTCCACGTGAAGGTAAAATTACTTTTTGTCAGATGATGATAATCAAACAATATGAACACAAGCAAATTAAACATTAAAAATTTTCTCCACGAATTAACTTTCAAGAATCTCATAAATATATTCTACAGATGTAATCAACGAATTTCTGCTTTATTTTTGAAAATGAATACCTATAAAAGAGAATTTTCTCCACCTTTGAAACACATGCTAATTAAATATAAAAAAGAATAATGACACTGCAGATTGTCACTACTCTCCTTAACTATGAGAAGGCATAGCTCACCAAAGAAACACCACAACAATGCCAAAGCCTTAATCCCAGAATATGAAGAACTAAGAGAAAGCAACCATATAAGATTTTGCAGCACTTCATTTTCTCAAGAATATCATTCTCAAAAGTGAGCTTCAAGCACAACAATGTGCTTCACAGAACCAAAAGAAAGATTAATAGTACAGGTCAGAAATGTTAAGCTTACGATTCTGAGGCTGCTGCATTCCTGTAACCCTGATATACATGAAAAAAACAGTAACAAATTCAGAAGCCAACAAGTGATATAATTACTTCATTTAACAGTTTCCAACCCCAAATAAACTATTAACAGATATCATTGTTCTTATACACCAGCAGGATTTTCATTACATGTCATAGAAAGTACCTCCAGTCTAGTGATAAAAACAGGCTGTCCTTGTCTTTGTCCAGACAAATTTCCCTGTAATCATATAATTAAATTTAGCTATACTACTACCTGGGAGACAACCAGGATATACAGAATTGAGCTAATACAAAAATAAAAACAAAAACAGCACCCAGTATGAAGAGCGCTGAAGTCATGGAATGTTCACTTGCATGAAGTTTAACCCCTTCAAATATACAAGTGGCACAAAGAACAACAATTTCTGGTGAACATGCACCAGCACCTTCCCGGAAAATAAAAACCCAACAAAAGGAGAAAGGGCTGCTGACTGCCGACACAGAATTAAAAAGAGGGTCTTCCGTTGCATAACGGCCGCTTTATAACGGATTTTGAGCTTACCGTTCCGCAAAAGCCTGTTCAGCGATTCAAAATCATGTAATAACAACCATTTTAGGTTGTTATTCTAACATATTTGCCATTATATTCTTTTTTTAAAACTACATTAGGCTCTAAAAGGAATATTATAAGCTTTAATTTAAATAAACATTAAAACTTGAATTACTACGATTGCATGGACTTTTTTTAAGTTAATAATTCACACTGCAATGTCCATGAAACGAGTTGTAAAACCACGAGGTGTTGCGTTCGTGACATTGCGACCTTTACCACATCCGCCAACAGATCCTAAGCTAAGTAAGACGTAATTTTTTTATTATCTAAAAACATATAAAAATCATTCCTGCAATCCTACTAGACACACAACAACCTCACATGAAAAAAAATAAGTGTGTACATAGAGATAGAGCACTATATGCTTACTGACCTCCCATACTTTAACGTATTTGGATTGTGAAGATTGTAAAGACGCCGTAGCTTGTTGTGACATTGACATATTAGCAGCTGAATTATTCACTCCAACAGACTGCATTCCTTGTTGTACCTGCTGAGCTATGCCCGGAGTAGGCATCAAAGAGCCCGTACCCGATGGAGCACCTGTCGAACTAATGTTCATTGTGTTTGGATTCATACTAGATCCACTATGTGTCATAGACGGAACATTTCCCTGACCAATCCCAGTTATTGGTTGACCCAACGTATTATTCACATTTCCTTGAAGATTAGCCAGTGGTTGAGATATGCCAAGGTTTGAATTCCCAGACATATTGGAAGTAGCAGAAGAAAATGAATTCAGCGTTGAACTCTGTATAGGTTGAGTAGTTCCAATAATACATCCAGCCCCAGATACAGCAGTGATGTCCGACTGTCCAGAAGACAATACAGTTTGAGAAGCCGGCACACTCGATGTCATTCCATTAGACATCATATTTGACATGTGCATACCAATAGAGTTCCCACCCATTGACGGCAACCCCAGAGAAGTTCCTCCTGTGAGGGCCACCCGTGCTTGAGAGATATTATTAAGAATGGCACCCACAGGGCGTCCAGGCTGAGACATGCTAACCATAGGCTTCAATTCTGCAACATTCTCATTAGTTGTAGGTAGCTCCTGCGACACGGAAGGTGGTGAAGTAGCCTGTAAATTAGACACACCTTGAACAGCAGCACGGGCAATGGAAGGCATATGAGGAATAACATTTCCAGGTGCCAGGGAAGTCACTGTACTTGGCTCCTGAAGAAGCATTTTGAAAACCAGTTCAGCAGCAGATCAAAACAAACAGTTCAAATAAGAAATGGAAGAACGAAGAAACCTTACAATTTTAACAGTTGCTTGCGGAACATTGCCTGTCAAAGTGGGTGGCCTATTCATGATAGATACATTTGCTGAAAGAAAAATGATTTTCATCTTTTACAATTTGAAGAACACAAAATGTAAAAACATGTTTTATAATAACAAAAGCTTATCAATCATCAAGCCCACACTTTACAAAGGTATTTTACTAGTTCCTAATATCACCAAAAAACAACTTTCTTTAAAAATGACCACAATGGAAGGACAATAGTCTGCGAGAAAATAATCCTTACGAAGGAGGCGTCACTAAGACGCTACTTACCACAAGTCCACAACAACATGTCATCTTAGACTTAAATTGTGAATCTAGGTGCGGCTAAGGCGTGATGCGTGGATGGACGACGGACTGAGTACTCTTATAGGGCTAGGCCAGGTATCCTTTAAGCAAGCACCTCAAATTGCCTTTTGCGTGCACCCCACAACGCTTTTTGGTCTTAGCCTCAAAAAAAGCCTATTTAATGCGGGCACCCATTAAGTATGTTTTCTCCTATTCATCTCCTCTTATACTTTATTTATCTTCTTTTGGGTTTTTTTGGTGGGTTTTTGGGGGATTGATCTTAAAATAAGGTTTTGGGGGCCTGTCATGCAAAAGCGATGCACATAAAGTGAGGACCCCTAGCGCCTTACGGCGCTTGCATCTTTAAAACAAAGATTTAACCCAATCCCTGGTGGTGCCTCCCTAGGTAGGGCATGCGCGGTCCGATGTTTGCAACCTTACACTTGTAATAATAGAGAGGTTGTCTCATATTGACCCATAGAGCAAAAGCAAGGCCACATCATCGTATCGCGACCGCATCGTAAAGGTTTTCGAGTTTACCGCGACATAAATATAGGCTGGATTGACCATAAAATTCATTTCACGACCGTAGCAGAACCATATTTTTGTACTATGTATTGACCCTTAATTGTAAATAATAATTGCACGATTACATAAATAAGAGCACAAACGATTTAATGAGACATTATTATTTAGTCCATTATAATCTAAAACCAAAAAGTATAAATCTTTGGCTTCATCAAGAATAAACATAAGGGGTGTTTATCTTGCCAAAAATAGTTCACACCCCATCCATCTTACAAAAAAAACCCACAAAAAAGCATTGTCTTTGCCCCTTATTTAGTCATTTTTAAGTTTCCTTCATATAGAACACATAATTTAAAGTGTTGAGATAGCAAGAAAAAATAGATATGCACAAACACTACTTGCCATTTAAAAAAAAATTGCATGATCTTGTATAAACAAATTACATTTTTCCTTTTGATCTCCTCAAAAATGATTAGTATTTTACATGTTTTCTAAACATGTATACATTAATTCTTTTTTTAAGAATGCAACTGAAACGCATATATGTAAATTAATTTCAGCTATCATTCTATTTGTGTGTGGCATCAATCTTTTGGTATCAAGGCTTGCGCATTGTTGTTGTGGGATTGGCATTATGAAATTTGTATCATTTAGTTATGTAAAGTAAAAATACACAGAACTCGGGATATGTGCCACTTTTCCCCCTGAATTTACCATAAACACTGTCTTAAAGACTTACCTCCAAGAATAAGTTTTAAACTAAAACTTCAGGTGCTGCCTGCTATACACACTAACATAGTAGCTTAGTGCACGTTATAATACTAGGATATTAGTTAATCACCACACTCTTAATTAAAAAGAAGGATATAGCAGAGAATAAACAAGCTGATAAAAGAAAACACAGTTATAATGCAACAAACTACTAGCATATTTTGTCAATGATACCGATAGAATGTCACATTTAATTAAGGAAAAATGAAAGTTGTAAGTTGTAACCCACGATGAACTGAGCATCAGTAACCCAACAAACCAAAAAAATTAACAATCAAGTAATTAAGTTCCAAAAAAAATTAAAATATACACCTGTTGGCATAGACGTAGGAGGCCCTGAACCAGGAAGCACAGATGCGACAATGTTCTGACTTTGTGTCATTCCAGACCGACTTAAAGCAGCAAGAGCCTCCATGAAGCTATCTGATATCTGAACAAAGAAGTGAGGCTGTTTAACATCAACTGCTGGATCAGAAGCCCTCTGGTTACGCTTACCCTGCAATTAATACATCAATTGTCCGTTACTTGAAAATTTAATAACCAAATACCTTTTCAAACACTTAAGACTACAATAGAAAATGAAAAAAAAAAAATGAAAGACCAAGCAGGAGACAAAATGGATTAGAACATGAGAACCAAATACCTAAATTTTATCAAGCAATTAGGAATAATGGAGTGCCATTTATGATAATGATAGTATCATAATGACAAAATTTATTCTTTGACAAGGAAACCACAAAAGAAGATCTAAACCGGTCAACATCTAAAAACAAAACAAAATAAGAAGAAAATTTTCCACAAGGTATATCAACAAAGAAGAGATTAATAATTTAATAAATTACTATAAAAATCTGATGTATTTTTATTTTCTTATTTCCCTTCATTAGTTCATTCCTTTTCTCAAAATCCACTGTTTTGTCACAGGAAGACATCAACAGGCCTACCCCTTCAACCTACTGAAACCAGAGGCATGAATCTTAACAGTTCAGCAATCACAATATCACATGAAGTTTCAGCTCATTAAAGAATGACACTGACACATATGCTTGACTTGAAGTACATGTGAAAAATACGTAATCCAGTCGCAGCTACATAAAACTATTCTCCATACAATTGTCGGCATAAGCCAAGAAAAAAAACAACAAATCAGATGCAAAACTTTGACGAAAACAATATCCTTCACTGGGCAGGAACTGGAGAGAAATTGTAGCTTACAGCGTTATATATTGCTTTAAGCTTGGGTAGAGGTTTGGGACAAATGACGGACAAAGAGACCGAACACTGCACACAGAAATCAAAGTCAGGTTGCTACAACAAGAAAAAAAGCAACGGAGAATTCTATTAAAAAGGCAGCTTCATTACCAGACCAAACCACTTGGATACTGTCTCAGCATCATTTAGAAGATTCTCAGAATGAGCTTCGCTATTTTCATCCTGATTGAGTTTTTCTATTGCTGGGCGGTACACTGGTGTTGGCAAAGGATAAGGATTACTGGCAGAAACAAGAATGCAATGTCTTTTTCCATCGAAGCTCTGCTGACTCTCGAATCCATTTTGAGGAATGGCAAACATCTGAAAATGAAACTAAACAAAATTAGCATCCAGTGACCAGTAGCATACTACAAATCAAGGCCCCATCACATCAAATCACCTGTGTTGTAAGGCTTATCAAAAAAGTTGAATCGATATTTCTTGCATTGTCAAGGTGTAAAAAAAACGTAATTAGGTCAGTTTTGAGATATCTCATGCTTTCAGCCGATATTTGAAGTTACAATAGCCAGATCCCCGTTACCACATTCCGAGTTCATTACCGTGGTCATGACCGCTACTGCATTTTTTGCACTATGACCAGTAGACCTCTACAGAAATATGAGGCCAATAAGCAGCATCTTTCTTTGTGACACATATTTTACACTGGTTTAATGAAAGGTTTTAAAGGGAAACAATTCACGAAGCCATGATCAAATTTCATTAAATTATCGACAAAATAGAAACCCCCTTCCCCTCCTATTTCGATATCATTCTTTTCAAAAATGTGAGATCCTAGCAAGAGGACCAAAGATCAACTAATCCAAACAAAGAAAAATCAGCCTCCCCAATTTTAAAAAAAGACATCTTTATTGTGCAACAGCACAAGAGCTTAAGAATCCTTTTGTCTTTAATACAGGGTTCACAGATTGGGACCCAAAAAAAGACTTATCTGGAGCATGCTTAGAATGAAACAATCTATTGGCAATCAGCAGAAAAGGAGGTTGGCAGAAACTAGAAATTAAAATTTGATCTAATCCTTTTAATAAGGAGAGAATACGAGTATTTAAAATGTGCAGAATAATGTTTTTATCAGCTAGCTAACAAGTTCAAAATTCTGCATAACTGTTCTGCACAATTAAGTTCAAATCTTTAAATAAACAAAGCACAAGCAGCAATCATCAATCTCCAGCCAAGATAAATTCGTAATAAAATAAAAAAAATCATGCATTTGGCTTCCTTTAGACCATAAAATAGTAGAACGAACTGCCGATGTAGATATCATAAACTCATAACAACAAATTCTGCAAAGCCAGTACTATAAGCATCTACATCAATGTAAAAAAATGCAGAGTAAAAACCAAGGCTACAAAATTAATGAAAATCCGAACCATCAAAGCCTCTGCAAGGCCTTCAGCAGTTGCAGCATCATTCCATCCTCCACCAGAAAATTCTAGTGAACACAGCCAGCTAAGGAAATTGTCAATGTCTCGAGTCCAGCCACTTCTTTGAACCAAGGAATCTAATTTCAAAGTTCAAAACATCAGGGCTTTCTCAAACAACATACAAAATAGAACGCACAACAAGAAAGCAAACCAGGAACAAGAAAGCAAACCAGGCACAAGAAATAGTACAGATGTTCATGATAAGAATAAGATTTAGATACAAGTATCTCAACACTAGTAGCTCCATAGAAAAAAAAGTTGCAAATTGCGATTGTAGTAACGGCCTTGATGTTGCAAAAGCGGCATCTCGCGGTGTTACGGCTCTTTTGGCGGGCTTTGTGAATTGTTAATTTAAAAATTATCAATTTTATCATAATAATTTAAGTTTTTTAGAATATATATTTGACGTAAAGCTTAAAATTGACCTTTTAAAACCTAATACATATTTCTAAAAACATTATAATGGTTAATATAATAGAATAACATCTGATAATGGTTGCTACACCATGACTTTAAATTACATGTTACATAACGGGGTTTTGTGGAATAGTAAGCTAAAAATTAGTTATAAAGCAGCCATTATTTAACTGAATGGCCTATTTTTATTAAATGATTTGCTCTCCTATATATACTTTTCCATTTTGGTTGTAGGTGAGGATTTTACTTTTGGATTTTACTGGGAGGGTGATCAATAAATGTATATAAGAGTAAGAAGGATTATTTCATAACAAGTTCAGAAAGGCTTGGTGCATTTACACATCCTAGGACTATAATTTAGAAATGGAACTCATACAGAGAGAACCTCTCAACAAACAAACATATAGCATACACATCAAAGGCAACAAGTGATAGCCACCATCCCACAATTTCCAACCCTAACAAAGGGAAGGCAATGAACAAGTCATCATTATCATCATCATCATAATTATACCCATTATATCACGTTTATAGTAGTTACGATCTGGGTTTGGGGAGGGTTGTAAGATGGCAGAGCATACCTCTATCAAAAGGATATAAGGAGGACACTAAAGACAAGACAAAAAGTAAGGCATTGTAAAGCAAGACTAATAATTTACTTAAGTGGATCCAAAAACGAGTAATATACCCATAATGGATCCTTAACGCTCCAAAATGGGTATCGACCTTTGACACTTCAACAAAATCCATGGATACTTGTTCATTTAATAAATGGGTCAGACACTGAACAATATATGGTAGTCAAAGTACAAAATATCATTACATCATTGTACAACGACCATATTGTAACGAGTTTTTGAGTTTACACTCTTACAATGATAAAAAAATATAGGCCTAGACAAACGCAAAATCATCAATATTAAATACAAAAGCTATTATTTCACAACTTTTACAAAGCCCATCACTTTGCGCAAAGACGGTATCAAGTATCTCAAAAAAGATACAAACAACAAAAGACAAACAGTCGTCGCTATAAGGTAACGACCAAAACAATAAAGACGACTCCTCAAGACTTCAATACGGTCATGTAGCTCAACATTCTAACAAGGTGAACTAAGGAACTCAAAACTTCATCACCTCAATGCTAATCGGTTATATACAATTATGCAAGGGATATTTTTCACTATGTTCGGACGTACGCAACCTTACCCGTGTAAAGATAAAGTTGTTTCCATTGGCTCTTGATAGCAAACATCACTTAATGCATAACTAACAAAATTGAGGAGTTATATTTATATATTATGAGTATCCACCTAGATAAATCAATGATCAATAAATTTCTTAAGTGCAAAAACGAGCTTGATTTCTTTTCATTAAGAGTCTCAAAACATGAAAATTACATAATAGTAAAGGTTAAATTTCAAAAAAAGGCATGAGTCAAACAAATGATTTACTAATAACATACTTCACACAAAGATAAATAAAAATATAAATTATGCTTAAATACCCACCAGAATAAGGTCCATGCGTATTGAACACTACCAATGCAAGCTCAAATGTTGAACCCAAAGCAACTGACGGAGGTTTCTGTGTATTGCAATGAATATAGAGATACTAGTTAGGAAGATAAGCAATACATTTAAAAGCAACACCTACTACAAAATCACAACATTGAACTTAGCATTGCAAGGGGTGAATATCTTAAATAAGTACTTAAGGGATAATTACTTGTATAAGAAATCGTGTCCTCTCCAATCAATGATTTGAAATAGATTATTGGATCATTTTTTGCACGCTTTTCTCTCAAATGAACGGGAGTGACTAGTTGTTCTTGCTTCACACACAAGAAAAACCAAATAAAAATAAAGCAACTCTTTAAGATTTTTTCCAATTTATCAAAACTATATTTTCTTGTAGAAAATATCATGTATCTATGTTTGATGTAATATTGTTGCTCATGGTCTTTAAATAGAGATCCAAAAAGAAATGTTTGTATTTATATAAGTCTTGGCGTGATCTGAAAAAAAAGAGCAATGAAGACAAGTAGACAACAGTTTCAACGAGTCGTACGATAAACACCAACAACTCCTAGATGACCCATGAAACGTGTACATCGACACACGACTTGACGATGGTTGGTTTTGGAGAAATATGAAACCCTACACATTGGGTCAAAGACTCATGTGTTGAGGAACATGACTCGACAAAAAATTTCATGTTCGTGGGTTAATTCTTTTCCTCTAGTTTTAGTAGGTTAATGGTGTTAGTGGGAGTTAATGTCTTTGATTAGTACAAATAGGCTAAGTTTTTACTAATTTTAACATACTTGAACATTACTTTTTAGATGACTTTCATTAGTAAAATTTTTGTTTTTCTCTTAGTTCTTCTTAGTTCATCTCACCGTTATGTAATTTTCTTTCACGTTCATTGATTCAAAGTAAGTAGAATATCAGTTTCTCTTAGTTTTATATTTTGCTTCTTTAGTGTGGAATATGTTATGTCTCTCAAGAGTGTAATGAAAACAAAATTATTTGTTAGATACTTTACATATCTCTCTTTTGTGAGCTATGAAAACAATGAATGTTTAGAAAGGATACATCTACTGAGAAAGAATTGAAAAGAAGAGCAATTAAAAGAAAAAAAATGAAAGGAATGCGAAAGAAAAGAGAAAAATGACTTTGAAAGAAAATGTTCAAGAGACACATTCCAAGCAATAAAGCATTACTAGATTTTTGGAGGTGAGAAGGATAGAGTATGAGTCTAACATTTGGTTGTAGGAGAATTTCATTCCTAATTAGAATTTTAAGCACCGCATTTCCCAACTACATTGGCTTACCTTATTTTAACTAAGCTAACTTAAAATTAAAGACGTCATAATCTACAAATTTGCATCACTATGAGTAAGTGGAGAGAGTTGATGGACAATTCTAAAGAATCTACACAGAGCTAAGGAAAATAGGTTGAGTGATGATGTGATTACCCATAATCATGATGAGTGGCTCATTATATTTTATTTTGCACAATTATATTGAGGATTGCTAGTATTTAGTTGAGTTCGATAGGTGCATAATATGTATGCTAGGATGTTTATGCAAAGTCATCAAAATTGAATGTTATTGTGGCAAGCATCACATATTTATGCGTGATGTATGCTATGCTTACAAAATCCACCCAAATTTGCAACGACAACAATACCCTCTAAAACCCTAGGTAATTAGCCCTAGCAGCCCTAGAAATTACCAGAACAAAACTAGTCAAAAATAACGAGTTAAACTAATTATAACGAAACTAATACCTAAACATTAAAGGAAAAAAATATAACAGACCTCAAATGAAACTAATAACTATAACCAGAACATAATTCAGAAACAACATAATTAGAATAACATAAGTAAATAATGACTACCAAGCATCCATAAACAGTATAATTCAGGTATAAGACTTCAAATGGATCTAATACCTAAACATCAGAAGAAAATAAGAACAAACCTGAGTTGTCACATCGCTTGCAGCAAAGGACCTGCATATACACTAAATCATATTACAAGCTGTGAGCAAAACGTTATCGTTTTTTCTTCAAGACATGACATTTTTATCCAAGAAATGTTTGTAAACCCATATTGCTTACAATTCCTCCCAATTTTAGTTCTTACGATAGCCTTGCTCCAATGAAAACCATAAGGATTGAGGTTTAGTCGGGGTCCAATTTACCCACAAAACGAAAATAATAGTATGACTCTGTCTAGATGCAAACATAAGTGACAGTAGCCTAAAATTACACAAAATAATCATCGAATTTTCCAATAAATTTCTCAATTTCACACTCTAACAAAGTAAAAAAATGAAGAAATATCTAATACGCAAACAACAAAGAAGAATTAGTAGCCTAAATAGCTTAAAACCTGATAATTTTCTCGAGATAATCAGTGAGAACTGTGTTCCAAAAAGGACCCATGGCAGCAGTCCTTTCGACAACGAGTATGAGTTGCTTCTCCGCCATTGCAACGAATTTGAAATTCAACTCAAAACCTCAAATTTGTCGAAAATCATCCACTAAATCAATGCTTTTTCCTTTCTAGTTTGATTTCGGATGTTCTACAAAAAACCCAAAATTGAATCAATTCTTTTATCTGGGAGGTTGAAAATTGAAAGGCGATTAAAAAACAAAGTACTTAGGTTGTTTTTTGAAAGAGTTATTTCATTTCAAATTGTATTTGAGAGATGTATCTTAAGATCAGCCCATTATAAATTAATGCTTATTTATTGTATTCTAAATGTCTATTTATATTATCCATACTAATATTTAATTACCGTATCCTTAATGCGTACTTACAGTATTTTAAATGTCTACTTACACCATTCTTAATGCCTATTTTTAATATTTTAAAAAAATATATAATAGGTCGACCCAATTAAAGATGGTGTCTCAAAGAGACCATCTCTCACAAGAATTTGTGATTATAAAATGTTATGTTTCGAATGATAAATTGATAATTTCATTTGACAATATAGAATTGACTCAAATTTAGTGTTTGACAAATAAAGAAAAATCAAATTTGGAATTGAACCTAATCCGCCATTTTTATAAAACACAAATTCTTGTGAGCTCTAATTGGGTCGGCCCATAAAAGATAATAGAGAATAAGAATGGACGTTAAACTTTAATGGACTGGGCCTAAGAGACGTCTCTCATAGAGAAATCTCTTAGGAGACCGGTTGGTTATAAAAATGGTTAAAAATAAGGATTTGAGAATGATTCTCCAAACCTTGTTATTCTCAAATTCTTACTTATGCTATGTTTGGGAATGATGATTCATTTGAAAATATAAACTCGACTTAAATTTAGCATTTGGCAAATAAAAAAATTCAAATTTGAATTTGAATCAAATCCATCATTGTTATAAAAGTGATCAAAGATGAGGATTTGAGAATAATTACCCAAATCTTATCATTTTCAAATTCTTCATTAATGAATTTATAATTGAAATCTATAATTTGAATTTCACATTATCTAAATCATACACTAATTACTTTAATCACTTATTCATTGCTTTTTCCACAACATAAGCAAATTTTCCATACGCCTTTCTACACCCAAAAAATTGATAAGAAAGTAATTTCTTATTCCATACTAATATATATGATGATTCGGTCAGGTCTTATAGACCAATAATAGAGAGACGACGATTAACGTTCTATTATATCCGTTTGGTGTAATTCATACTTGGTTTTACAATGTGAATGAAAGTCACATTTCAGGATATGATATTATTTCATTAATAAATTTATGATATACACGTGATCTTAGATTAGATGATAAAAAAACATTTCTTGATATTCAACTAATCACATCTAATATCCAACAGATTAGACATGGAAAATCTTACGTGTTTTACCTCAATATCTTACCTATGGTGCTACCTTGTAGTTGTTGGGATGCTTTTGTTACATAACGATGTATTAAAGATGATATACACACTTTATACGCCACTGAAAATTTTCCTTCCATAGCAAGGAGTGTGCAAAATGAGACTGGACCGGCGGTTTGGACCGGTTGAGACCCAACCTAAACCGGTTGCATCCGGTCCGGGGTCGGGGTCTTACTTATTCTTCATTTCGGATTTCTGGTCCGGTCCGATCTAAACCCAGAAATATCCGGGTTAGACCGGATTAGATTGGATATATAAAAGTAATTTTGAAGAGGAATAATATTTACGATTTTTATGTATATACTTATTTAAAGTGCTTTATATTTTTTATTTCTAACACAAAATAATTTTTTAACTCAAATATTTTAATTTTATAATAATTAATTTGCTAAATTATTTTAAAATCTTTTATTTTTTTAATTTATTTTTGGTATCAAAAATTACTTTCGGTCTAACCGGTCTAAACCCGGACCGGACCGGTAGGAAATCGGATTAGACCGGGACTGGGTGAAATTGGTCCTGTCTCCTGTCTTAAAATATTCGAAATTTCGGTCTTCCGGTCCAACAGGTTTTAACCGGTTTGGACCGGTGAACAACATAGCCATGTGATTTTGAGGTGATATTTTCTTGATTTATGAAGTGTAAGTCCATCCCAATTCAACATTACCAACATATGGACATTTGATAGTTAGATAAATGAATGGGGTTGTCTAATGTATTGTTTTGATCTTATAAGGCTACTTCTGTTACAACATTCCCTCTTCAAATCAAACTAGCTACACTTCAAAAGAATTCTTTGCAATATTTTGAGATAAGTGTTTTATAAGATTCAAGGTTGCATGTTTAGTTTCACTCAATCTTTCTCATTGTATGAATTTCTCTATTTGGGGTCTTTCTCGAGCTGAGGTATTTTTTTGGCTGCATCCTCTGAGTTACCGTCTTACATCCCTCCACACAACCTAATTATAGTTCTTATGACCAAAATACACTGGGTATGATGATGATAATAATCTTTTCTGAATATGTACTTCATTTCTTATGATGCAACTAAGCCTAGGTAGTTGCTTGATGCCTAAAAAGAAGGATTTACTTCGGAATATATGAATTTAGGCCCATCATATATCATTACACCTAATATATCCCGCTCATAGAAGCTATAATAATAATTCATTCTAATAATAATAATTCTAAAAGAATTACATAGATCTCTCTGCCCATTCTTGATTCTTCTTTACATGATTGAAAAAATATGAATAAAGTTATGCAAGAAACAATAGTAATGAAATTCATTCTAGAAATTATGCTTCAAGAACAAGGTTTCCTGTGGAGAAGCAGGTCCTATTTCCTCTTCTAAGCTATTCAACTCGACCCCATTTGTGGCGGTACCTAAGTTTTTAGTGTCGGGAAGCTTGGCATTTTCAACATCGGCTTCAGAAACAGAAGATTTTCTTCTCTGAGAAGAAGTGACGCTAGGAAATGTAATCCATGAGGGTGCTCTAAACTCGAATGGTTGATCCTCGGCTGAGCCAATGTCAGTTTCAGAAGGATTAGAAGATCGTTGGGAAGATTTCTTGTGCATTCTACTGCTTCCAAGAACAACCTCAGTAGGTAGAATGGGCTGGTGACTAGAAGGGGTACCCATGAGAAGAGCAAGGGCTCGCTCCAAAGCGGTAGTGACTTTGTCCATGGATGGTCTATCTTTGCCTCTCATACGGACACATTTAGAAGCGACATTAGCGATTCTTCGGAGAGCTTGGAACTGAGGGGGTGGGGGAGATTTAAGAACAGGATCCAAGATGGCAGAAACATGGCCGGCTTTGACAAGAGGAACAGCCCATTCAACAATATTGCCTTGTTCAAAATGCATATCAATGGCCTTTCTACCACTAAGTATTTCCAAGAGCAAAACACCAAAGCTATAGACATCGGATTTAGTAGTAAGGTAGTGAAGTCTATAGTACTCGGGGTCAAGGTAGCCGAGAGTTCCTGCAGGGAGCTCGGCTAAGGGGGAACCACTGTCTGCAGGGCCAAGGAGAGAAAGTCCAAAATCAGCAACTCGTGCATTATGGTGTTCGTCAATGAGAATGTTGGATGATTTAATGTCTCGGTGTATGACAGGAGGGCAAGCATAACCATGCAAGTATTCGATCCCTCGTGATGCTTGGACAGCGATAGTGACTCGCTTAACCCAATCTAATTGCTCCTTAAGTGACTTGTCTTTTCCATGGAGATGGTGGTGCAAAGACCCATGAGCCATGAACTCATAAACCAACACCCTTTCTTCCCCTTCTTCACAGTATCCAAGCAGATTCAGGAGATGGGCATGGTTCAATCTTGACAGTAAATCGAGTTCTGTGTGAAATTCCTTGGAGTTCTTTTTTTGATCAGAGGTGACTATAGCCCTCTTAACAGCTACAATTGTGCCATCTTTCAACACCCCTTTGAACACACATGAGAAACTTCCCCTGCCCACTATTGTTTCCTCTTTGAATCCACTCGTGGCTCTCTCCAGCTCTTCATACCTGAAAACCTTAGCCCTTCTCATCTTCATGTCAGGCCTTATCTTCGGGTTATCCCTTGGCGACCCTGAACCATTCTTCCCTCTTCTTTTCGAACATTCACACTTTCGAAGCCTGTATCGAACATATAATACTGCTATAAAAAATACTACTGTAACCAACAACACACCAAAAACAACCTCTGCAACTATGATTGCAACCTGACTTCCCCAAAACCCATACTTCTTTCCACCAATTTTGCTTGAACAATTTGCCAAACACTCAGATGACGCGCAACTTGAACAGTTATATGCACACTCATTCTCATTTTCTTCACTACATCCACCAGTAGGAAACATATCTTTTGGGCAGTTGTACAAACAAGGCAAACATATACGACCACTCGGGTTCTTACACGTTGCGTGCCCTGGCTTAAATTCGTAATAACCAGCATCACAAGCTCCTGTTTTGCATAAACCAGGGGAGACTGCCACTGGAAGAGAGGTCGGAAACCCATATCCCCAACACATTGGTGTAAGAGATTTTTGGATCAGTATGCCACAACTGAAATAGTCTCCACCAGCTAATGTATAAACCTTTGCATCTCCTGGAGCCGGTATGCTTCTGTCTATGAAACTACCCCAACAAACAACTCCTCGATCTGAATCTCGAATTCCACAAGCATGGAACTTTCCCCCAACTATGGAAAGGAATGATACTTTTGGGGGGATATCTACATTTCCTTGTCCTGAAAAACCAACTGATATCTCTTCATTGTTGTTCAAACTTTTCCCCCAACAATAAGCCCTAGATTGCACCCCTTCTACAATCCCACAAACATGATACCCGCCAGCTGAAATCATTTGAAACTTCATCTTCATAGGTAGCAGCCTAATTACTTGGCTGCTTGTCTCATCACCCCAGCAAAATGCTGTTTGATTTTCAACAAATAACCCACAATTGAATTCTGCACCAGAAGATATTGACTTGATTTCCCCTTCAAATACATAATTTGAAGTCATGTTATAACCCCAACAATCAACCAATGAAGTGTTCCTAAGATTTCCTGTCAAAGGTTTCCTTAACCCACAAAGATGATTATCACCAGCACTGATTTCAACATACTCAGATCCCTTATTCATCGGCTGAGGAACGCCCATTCGAATAAAGTCGTTACTTCCCCAACAATATGGTTGGTATGTGTCCATTACAAGTCCACATACAAACCCAGCACCCCCAGTTAAACCCACAAAACTCAGATGGGCTGGAGTTCCATAAAGTATTGCTGCATTTGCACCATAACAGGCTGCAAAATGTGACCCATCTGATTTTAACCCACAAAATACAGGACCACTTTCACCATATGAAACAGCTATAGATGACATAGAACCTAAACCAGAAACCAACCACCACAAATCTGAAATTATAGCAATTATCAAAAACTTTGCTACAAATTTAGCCTTCCAATTCAAAACCCATCTTAGAAAACATCTTATTATATGATTTGGGGGTTCCATCACACAAGCCTAGTTCACAAGATTGAGCATTGAATAGGAAAAATCCAAGCAACATACACATATATATATCAATCTCCTAAATTCAATGGGCTTACTCTAACAAGTGAACCAACTTAGTAAAAATTCTTCCTTTTTTACCCATTCTTCAAGAAAAACTTAAAAACACTAAAACTTAACAAAACCCAGATTCAAAACTGACCCAAACTAATATACATTCTTACCCACCATCACAAAACCAACAAAATAAGGACATATGTAAGAGAAAGATTCATACTTTCCCTCTTATAACCTCTCAAATAGCAAACTTTAGACTATACAAGACTGCAAGATAGGATTTTGCAAAGAGGGTTGAAGTAAAAATATCACCTTGAATATGAAAAATGTACAAAAAAAGGGACTGACAAGATTATAACCAAAGTTTTAATAGAGCAATAATATTTAGTTCATGATCAATACCCATTACTTAGAAAGGGCTTACTCACACCTAACTTCTGTCCTTGGTAGTGATGTAGTTGAAAGTACATAAGGAAAAAAATTCACAAGAATGAAAGGTGGGTTTATGATGATGATGAGAAGTGTAAATGTAAAACAGGATGAATTGGGTGCCACAAGAAGTGAGAGAAAGGAAAAAAAAGAGTGAAAAAGAGCATTAAATGAGATAGCAATGCAGCTTCTCAAAATAGGCAGGGTGTAGGTGAAAGCATTAAATGAGGAAGTTAATGCAAATGGAAAGAAAATAAATCAAGGAAGAAAATAGTTTAATTCTTGTCTAGATTCCTGCACATATGAAAATTTTTGAATATTTTTGAGAACTGTTTTTTGGGGTTAGTTTTTTATTTTATAAAATTAAATTAAATTTTCTATCTTTAGTTTATAATTTTGATACCTTGGCTTATGGGGTATCCCAGTCAAGTCAACCACAACCAGTTTATAATATGCAAATTGTTGTATGAGACAGTCTCATTAAGAGACGTATTTTATATTTGGATTAAATAGTTTATTTAATATATATTATTTTGAGGTTGTATTATCGAGAGACGTTCTCTCGCATAAATAGCTGATTATTATATTATTTAATGGTAGTCCTAGTTCTATTAATATGTGTACTCCCAATTTGGGATGATCTTGTACTTTGGGAATGGAGTTTTCTTTGCTTATGTATGGAAGATTTGATTTGATATTTTTCCTCCTTTTTTTGTTGGTGTGTTCTTAATATATTCCATGCAATTGCATATGTAGTAGACTACATTGTAGAATATTTAGGTATAGTAGAATACTCAAAACTTGATGAACAAGTTAGCTAGTTTTCCTTCAATAAAGGGGCAGTAGCATACATGCAAATTAGGATTAGGAAAATTGGATGTTAGGCAAATGAATATTAGTTGTTGGTCGATGATTTTTTAGTTGCTTATTTGATTAGTTGGAAATGTTGGTTTTTTTAGCTAACATGATAAGTCATCTAATTAGCAGGATGTTGGTAAAACTTTTGTATTGGTTGTTGACTATGGTCGACAAGTCAAACTTTATGAAATTACCAAAAGTTTTTTCATTGCCGTAACAGGTATTTTTTGATTTTTTGACTCACTAACAAGCGAAAAGCCAACACAAAACTAATTTACCAAATACTTCATTATTCTTGCACAAATCGGTAATACATTTAGGCATTGCTTGGTTCACCTCAAAAATCTTTTTTATATGTAAAGAACATAATTTTTCCACGGATACCAAACCGACAACATCTAAGTAAAAGTCTTATATAGACTTGTTCACGCTATTTTAGCGTACACCAACATAATAATAGCAAGTGTTTCTTGTACTTGATTATGCTTATCAAGTAAAAATACTTAAAATTTTAATATCTTTTAAAATTGGTGCACACTTAAAAACTGCGGATCAAGTTCATAATAGACTTTCTCAAACATCTAATAAGAGAAGGTGAGTTTTAAGAGGACGATAATAATGTTCATGTCTAACTCTAGATGATAAAAGAGAAGGAAAGACTTGAAGAGTTAAGTTAATTATGTACGGATATGTAAGGTTAAAAGGTTGTGACTCTTCTAATGGTGAAGCCGGCCCCCACGGTCAACTTTTACGGTTCACTTTTGCGGCTTATTTTTAGTTCGGCCTTGTAGAATTTTTTAATTGTATGTTAGCGGCTCATTTGGTAGGCGGTATTAAACGTTGGTAATGGAAATAAAAATTAGTGTAATTTTGGTTGAAAAATCAATTGCCACCTTGATGATCATGTTTTTTTATGATCAAAGTTTCATTACCATGGGAATGACATGTAACTTTTGATGAAATTTTACACTACAAATCATTCTCGTTACCATCATTTAAAACCATTAACCAAACGAGCAGTAATAATATTGTTACAAGAGTAGTAGAAAGTTGGTGGTTTAACGTTAAAGGAAACATTTGATAATTCAGATTCTTTGAACTTTAAATTTTTTGGTTTTGTGCTATATTCTTCGATGATCACCAACTCTCTATTTTAATATCTTTTAAGATTGATGCACACTAAAATAATATAAACCAATTTCAAATTAAGCAATTCTCTAATAATTTATAGGAAAAATTGCAGTGAATAATCCAACCTATTTTCAATTACCTGCCAATAATCTCACATTTTGAAATTTTTTTAATAATCCAACCTTTGCTTTCAGTTTGTTACCAATGGACCCTTCAAAGAAATGACCTACTATATTAAGTTACCTCTTATCTTCTTCATTCTTTATAATAATCCAATCTATTTTCCATTACCTACCAATAATCACTCCTTTAAAATTTTGTTCAATAATCCAACCTTTACTTTTTGTTTGTTGCCAATTAACCTTTCAAGAAACTAAATGAAATTGCTATTATTTCCCTATGAAGTTGATCATTGCATAGATACTAATTGTCTTTACATACATATACCATCAAATAGGGGTGTTCGAAAATCCGACCCGCTTGAACCGACCCGCTGACCCACACCCAACCCGTTATATATTATCTTTATCAAGTTGAAATTTACACGTTGAAATATTTATAAAAAATTAATAATAGTCGTAAGTTTTTCACTTTCCTTCAAAGTAAAATACCCCTTTTAATCAGTGCGAAAGAGAATTTGAGTATTTTAAAAATTGTGGATTTTTTGATAATAATTGAAGAGAAAATATGTTAAAGAAATTAAAAGAGACTTAACATGTATGAATGAGATATGTTGGACTATTATAAACTAGTGACAAAGAGAAATTGAGTATTTAGCTTCTTGAAGAGTCCATTGGCAACAAAATGCAAACAAAGGTTAGATTATTTTAAAAAAATTTCAAAAGGTAGGATTATTGGCAAGTAATGAAAAATAGTTTTGATTATTATAAAGAAGAAGAATATGAGAGTTAATCTGATATAGCAGGTTATTTTCTAAAGAGTCCATTAGCAACAACCTGAAAGCAAAAATTAAATTATTATAAAATTTTCAAAAGGTGAAATTATTAACAACAAAGAGGAATTATTCGCAACAAATTTTCCTTAAATTATATTAGGATAATTGAGGAGGACAGCACTGGTGACTGGCTACAATGTACCCCTACAAACACAAGTAGAAACATTACAAGAAATACCCTTCAAAGGATGCAAGATTTGCGACATAGAAAAACAAATATCGAGAAACTATTAAAAAGTTATACTCCCTATTCATATGAATTTCCGCCTTTTTTTTAAATTTTATTATCATTTAAGTTACATCATTTTTTTTTGACAATCCTCACACTTGTTTTCTTGTAATCTTGTTTATAAATTATTTTCTCGTAATCTTATATTTCAGCCTATTTTACATTTTCACTCAACATACTATAAAAAAACAAAATATCATTTCATAGGAATATAGGGAGTATATCTCTTAGAGCATTCAAGTCATCAAGTCGATTTCGAGTCAGATATTTTGGGTCGATTTAAAAATCGAGTCTTTTGTCTATTCAGCATAATTTTAAATTCATTTTGAAATCAAATGAAAGTCGAGTTTAATTACAAGGTTGAGTGAATATCGAATCATCAGATCTATTTTAAACGCGCCTAGTGTCTTCGAAGATGTAAGTAGGGGTGTTCAAAATAGACCCAAAGATCTGAAATTTACTCGACCTTGTAACTGAATTCGATTTAACCCGACTTCAAAATTAATCCACAATTATATAAAAATCAATATGGACAAAAAAAACTAATTTTAATTTCCGAAACACCTAATCTGATCTAAATCACACCTTAGATGTAAGCGTTGAAAAGGAGTTGGGAGTGAGGAGTGGGTTCAGATAATTGAGCCGAGCTTTTTGTTTGGACTTGAATTAGGATGGTCGGCTAGTGGCTAGTGGCTAGTGGCTAGTAGGCTACTACATCCCTATTAGTATTAGGCTCAGATGAAATACACCGTTACGAGTTTACCAACATATTCACAAAAATAGATGAGCCAGAATACTCTTTCAACACTTTCCCAAGTAGAATGACCAAATAGGAACACTCTAGAGTCAAAAGTGCACAATACCAACAAATAAACAAAATTGGATTAGTATTATTGTGATTTTCTATCTTTTTAGTCTTCTATTTTTGATTTATTAAAAACTAAAAATTAAAAATAACAACAAACAGATCATAAAATATTTACTCTATTTATGAATATTAATTTGTCATATTGAATTTACGACATATATTCTCTACCTCTTGAACAAACTATGTTCAAAATTAACTTTATTAACCAAAATTGAGTATGACTTAACTCAATCTATAATAACTAGATACAAGAACAAAATCAAATTGTCATGATAATTATAAAAAACACAAGAATCAAAGTTAACACGACACAAACCGATATATCATACTCGAAACCAACCCAAAACACAAATATACACCTCTAATCTTATTCACACATTTTTAATCTTATTTTTCACTGCTCCACTCCTTGTCGTCAATAAAGACCTTAATTGCATGGTAGCAAATTTAAAAGTTATGAGAAATGATTAAGTTAATCTCGAGAATTATGATTTAGCTTTATGATTAAGATTTTTCCTTTCATACTTATAAAAGAATTTAAATTTCACTATCTAGTAAAAAGATTAAGTCTCTTTAGGAATTCTCTGACAAGCTCCAGAATGAAAAAAAAATATTTCAAATTTATTTACTTATAGTACTTGAAATATCACATGCTAGGTGATACTCGAAGTTCCGGGCTCACTTCGATTGTAACCTCTTCATGATGAGAATATTAGCGTGCTTTATTTTCCACCCTCCTCAAACTCTACCTTGTGCGAAATTCATTGGGATGACAATGATGATTGAAATATCACACTAAATAAAAGCCGAAAAAATAGACTAGTACCTAGACTCGATTTCATGCAAACCAAATTGAAGTAGCTTATGGGTGGTTTCTCTCATCTGGAAAAAAGATGCCAGACATGAGCCAACAGTCTTGTAGAGAGATCTTTGTCACACAAATTACAATCAAAAAGTAGAAACCTAAAATATAATAAAAACGTAGATGTACCTCAATAATACAACCTACTCCCTCCGTTCCTTTGAGATTACTACTGATAGTGACGTGTAGTGACGAGAACTATCACTACCAATAACAATCACAAAGGGACATAGTAGTAATATACAATACAACCTAATATACAAACCTCAAATAGATGTAACCACAATAATACAACCTAATATACAAACCTCAAATAGAGACCAAAATAATTTTAAAAAAGGGGAGCAATGGCCTCATGTACAAAAGGGCAGGATTAATGAAGCAATGATATAAAATATATAGGTATTTATGAATGTATAGTATATGCAGCACCATTATTCATTCTTTGTATCTGTGTGTTCTCCAGCAAATAGAGGAAACCTGCATATACAAATTCTACATTTCATTAACTGATATGACAAAAATATTAATATTTTGATTAGAGAGCCACTATTTAATAAATTAACAATGACTTAAGTACATTAAAAACATAGGACAAGTAGAAAGGGTGAAATGGGAACTCAAATTGTAAGAGCGTTCACCTCCAAACATCATGATTGGATGTTCGATCAATTACCCATAAGACTGTATTGTCAACGCATCATATTGTTGAGAAGAAAGGTTTTTAAATCTATCGAACCAATGTTACCCGCATTATAAAGGTGTAAAACAAACACATTTTAGACCACTTTAAGTGATATCTCATGGTTTTGGGCCAATTTTCTGTAGTATGACATCCGGATCATCCCTGTTACCGTTGTTACCGTATAATTGTGAGAGTCACAACAATCAAGAGTGAAATCGCATATTGACGAAGGAACATGTAATACGCAAAAAGACAAATATGGATGAAGAAATTTTTTTCTCTCTCGTTTTCATCACCATCATTTAAACTCATAAGTTTACAGAGGACTGAAGCCACTCAAGTAAATATTGAGAAGTGTGAAACTTGCACTAGTCTTGCCTTTGTTCTTGGAAGTAAATATGTCAAGAACAGATTCAGACGTTAACTTTATAGGTAGAGAATATTGTTTAGTACTAACCTTAGCATCTCGCTTTCTCATAGTACCAAAAGTACCTCCAATTGTGTCCTGCACAACTCACTGTCAAGTCACAGAAGACGAACATATATCAGTTAATTGAAGTACTATACGACAGAACGCACTAGAAAAGGAACATAAGCCTCTATACACTGAACTTATATATGAACAATCCAGAACTGTAAGCTGGCAGCTATCTAATTACATACACCATAGTAAATGCTTGAGATGACCTCACAAGTACTCAACCTTATCTCAATGTGTAGGGGTCTTTAAAGAACCTTAAGTGATACAGCTTACACCCTGAGGCATGATAAGACATACTTGCCGACTCATCATTTATAATAGTGACAGTAAACAGGCCAAATCCCATATTATCCACTGCCCATTTGAACTATGCTCAAAAATCTGATGTTGATCCACAGCTTTAATGCTCAAGCTGCTGCAAGTAGAATTTTTTGAGATGGATAATCAACTATCTCCCTACATTACTAATCTAATAATTTGGGCAAACCAACTGATGACCAAGATTGTTGCCCATATATATATGCAAACATGATGCACATGCTTGCAGATCAAAAACACAGGTAATTCTAGACTTTGTCCCACACTAATACCTACACAGTTGGTAGAGCACGTGCAAAATTGCTATCAATTTTCCCCCAGAACATCATGGTAACTTTTACAGTCCCTAAATGACCCCTTGGAATTTTCTTAATGTATAAAAGATAAATTCTAATGTTCCAAAATAGGTAAAATAATAATCATTCCAATAATAATTCTAGCCGTTTCTTGAACCATTCAAACTATCAAAACATCTTTAAACCAACTTTCAGTTAGAGTACTAAAAACAACATCCAAGCATTGCATCCATCAACAATTAAAGAAAAGAAAACCAAGATAATTAGCTTTTTTTAAAGCACACGTAACTTTCTGAAGATTTAATTATGTTTACACTTCAAGAAACACGCTTGAGTTGTGAATTTTTGATAGCGGTTTTTGGGGAAAGTGTCAGAGCTGTGATGCCCAACACAACAGTAAGCTCAGAGTGAATTAGTTATAAGCAGCAAATGGGAGTGCTAAATCACTCATCAGGTTATAACACAGCAGCCCTTGTATGACAAAAATGTAACATCCATTAAACTGATGATTTTTAGCAACTTCGCAATATAATGTGGAATATAACCATCAGCCTCTTGGTATTAGTAGGTGGGATGGTGTGTGAATGGGTGGATAGGTGAGAGAGATAAATTTTGATACAGCTGGTGAAGATAGGAAAAGAACAAGTAATGAGGGTAAACCTTAGTAAAGAGACGTGATGATCTTCTACGTTTCGAGTGAACATCTCCAACAAACTGCTTTGAGGACCTTAAAATCTTTGCCTCCGTGTTAACAAACTTACTTTGACCTTCAAAGTGATTAAAATGTCGCTTTCTCTTAAGTTTCCAATTTGATTCTGAAGCTGTAAGCTTTTTACAGGGCTCTTCCATACGTTCTTTCAAGAATCTAAAAAACAAAAAAGTTAATAGGTAAAGCAATAGGCGACACCGCATAAAAACCATTGTTCAACAGAAATGAGCTTACTCTGATAAATCCCTTCTGTTTCCAGTGTCAACAGTACCCTGCAAGGTAGTCTCACATATAAGCTAATACAAATGGCCAGTAATAGCTGAATCAATGAGAAAAAAGAACAATACTGCCAACTCAAATGAGTACCACGATGGTCTTTGTTCGGACCAATAATGTGATAGAACTCACAAGACACACAACAAAAAGTCTTGCAACAAAAGAAAAATGCATTTCATAGTTTAGACTGATTTTTTATTTTGTCAAGTTCTCTCACTCAAATATAATTTGTTCGCATTTCAAAATCTCCAACAAAAAAAGAAAACTAAGAAAAAAACGGAATAGAATTGTATTAAAGCAATGATACAATACCATATCTCTAACATTCATTGTTGATGCGCTTGTGCAAACATCCTCTCTAACTTCATCTGGTTCAGTTGAAATGTGTCTATCCTCACCATTTTGGTTAGGAACAGGCAAGTCAACGGAACCATCAGTAGAGCAGGGATGAACTGCTGCTACTTTTTGCTGAAGCTCGTCAGTTCTTCTACCAGCGTCATGTGTCCCAAGAAATCCAGTGTTATCTGTTTCAGTACCATTAGTGAGATTAATGACGTCATGGTACTCATATATTTACAAGGAAAGTAACTGCTTCTTGAGGGCCTACCTGCTGAAAGTGTTTGACCCTCTCTTATTTGCCTATCAGACTTCCTGAAGAAGGATGCTGTTCCATACTGAGTGTCCTCTTTGCTGCCGTTTTCAGCAAGATCCGGTAAATGATTGTTCAACCCTAAACAGGACACAGATTTTCTCTGGTCAACTGCTTGAGTAGGTCTCGTCTGAAGCTCATCTCTGGTGGAAGTCTGAACAGAATTATCTAAGTCCACACATCTATGAGCTTCAGAAGGAAAATCCAAATCTTGATTAGTATTAGCATGAGGAGATGCTTGCACATTTGTTGACAATTTACTACTTCTCAGAACAGCATCAAGTGAGCCGCAAGTTTGCTCCAAAGATGAGTTTTCACAGATTCCATCCACATCACTTGCACTCTGGTGTGTCAGTACAACTAAACTTTTAGAATCAGATGGCACAGAGTTTCCTGTATTGTTACAAGTTTCAGTCTGGGACGTTGATTTCCGGATGACTGCATTAACATCTGAATCAGTGGCCAACATTTCCTCTCTTACACTAGATTCTACACCAGGAACTTTCCTCTCAATACCAGATTCAAGTATGGATGATAAATTTGCTTTCTCTTTTGAATTCTCCAGGCTGCGAACAGCATTGTACAATGATTTTAATCCAGGTGAAGACATAGAGTCTTCTCTTCCATCGGGATTATCAATTCGAGCTTGATTATCAGCCAACGTGGCTGGGCAAGGTCCAACTTCAGCTTGGCCATTTGCTGTCTCCTTGGATTGATCCATAAAAGAGTCGTGTTTTTGTTTACAACATAAAAGGCCTATATCTTGATGGAAACTTTGTGACATGGGCTTGTGCACATCATGACATATGTGAATTCCAGATTTTAAATTCTCAATCCAGTCTGCTGGGCTTGAATCCAGATCAACATGAAGTTGAATCCCATCCTCACAACAGACATCAAATGTAAAAGTAGGGGAAGGAGCTACTACAGAAGAGCTAACAACAGAGGAGAAGGTGTTCTCTATACCTACATCACTATTACTTCCTCTATTGAGTTTCGTTAAAATACCCACCTCTTCAGATGCCTGCAAAGCACAGCAGAAAAGATGAACTTCTCTTTTAAATGTCAAACCATATCCAGATTACTCCACAACCTTTGAATATCATAGCAGCAGCCATGTTCACAACTTCCAACAAAATTCACAAATTTGAAAAAAAATAAATTCCAAAGGCCCCTTTTATTTTTTTAATACCCCAGTTACAAAAATGTTTCAATTGCACAACTGTATACGCCAGGTCTCATCTTTTATGAAAATTGAAATCAACTTTAAGTTGTACTCATTTGAATATGAAGTCAACACAAGCATACTTTGCATACATTATTTTACTTTTAACTCCCATTTTGTTCCACCCTTCTGACTGGTATCCACCCCCCACCCCCACCCCTCTCTCACTCACTCATCTTCCTACTCAAGCCTAACACCAATCTCCTCCCTTGACCCAGTGAAATCTCCAGCACCATCTCCTTCTCCTGCATCCCTAACAAAATATCAAACCCGGCTTTCTGAATCAGAACTCTAACCTTCACCAGTTGCACCTCACAGCTGCAGCCTCAGCTCTGACTCACAACCCTCAAAAAGCCCATCAGAATGGGAAGAGCTAAACTAGAAGAGAAAAATAGACAGATCAAACAGTATTTGAGTGGGAGAATCAGGGAAGCATTAAAAAGAACCAATACAGCCAAGTCTCTGCACCTACATTGCCTAAGCAGAAGACCCTTGATGGTTTAATACTTACTTCACCATGAGCATAGAGTTTACATACAAAGATAGAAAATTTAGCTAGGAATACAATTAGTTTGTTCGTTTAACTCAGCCAATAAGTACTAGTTTTGTCACTCATTGATAACTATACACACTGATCATGAACTTGTCAGCATAGAGCTTACATACAAAGATAGAAAATTTAGCTAGGAATACAATTAGTTTGTTCGTTTAACTCAGCCAATAAGTACTACTTTTGCCACTCATTGATAATTATACACACTGATCATGAACTTGTCAGTAATTGCAAGAACGTTTAATAACAACTAGTAATATGTGATTGGTATTTAAAGTAATAATACTCTAGGTATAATAAAAGTTAAAAACTAGTGTACCTCATTCATTAGTTTGCCTGGGACTTAAGGAAATTATATCATTTTGGTTCATTTCTGTCTCTCTTTGGGCAAATTGCAAATTCAAAAAGCAAACTACATGGAGAATCAAGTAACACTGGTTCAAACACAAACAATAGGAAAATAAAGAATGGAGGAACTCGGAAATATTTTGTATTATAAATTTAAACATTATGCCTTGAGTTTACGCCCCATATTACTTTCTCATGTTAAGAGTCAAGACTGTTTCTCGCTGAACACGTACTACCATGATATATTATTAATCCAAGCTCAAATTCTTCATTATGTCTCCATGCACAAAGTTTGGCCATATATATTATAAATCCAAATAAATTTTCAATCATATATCAATATAAATCGAAACAAATAGTTAGGCAAAAAAAGTTTGAAGATAACATTATAATAAAATGTTGTTCGATATCCTACATACCAACAACATGCGTTTTAAGACTTTGTGGCTAAAGTTTCCAATCATTGACAAAAGTTGTTAATATCTGAGCACAAAGATTAAACTTTTTGAGCAAATCACGTCCAGCATTAACAAAAATATTACGATGCAAATGTAATCCAAATTCATACGCTTGTTACGAATCTCAGATGAAAAGCACAGAAGACTAAAGATTAACATTAATCCATGAACAGATCTGTCTTCACATGCTCTGGAACAGAGTGGCCTGTATTGCTCACTTGCATTGCTCGTGTCTCAAATCAATTCCATGGCAAGAAAATATGGCAATCGTGCCGAGATGCTTAACAGATAAATTGAAAATTCCTGGCCCATCAGAGGCTACTTCTCAATAATTGATTTGACAAGAAGATTAGAAGTCCAGATATCACGATAATTATAGAATTTCGTTCAACAACCATTGTCTCAAGTTCTTCCGAAAGAAGCAATGATAATTAGTGGGAATCAAATACCAGACCTTATTAGAAGTAGCAGAACCCTTGCCAATCAGAAAATTATTCAGCTGAGCATCTTGATGACCATAGTGTTGATTGTTGCCAGAGCAACTATGAGACGCCATGTGTCCACAATCTGAAAATAAAAAAAAACGGAAAATTAAAATGATTTAGAGAATTAGTAAAACAAAAGAGTACCAGATACCAGTAACACTATCGACGTAAAGGAGGAAAGATAGCAAGCAGAAGGACATATTACAATCAATGTCAACAATCAAAGCATTTTTCTTGAAACTCATAGAACAACTAAAGATTTCAGAGACCATCATACTGTTTGATTGTACATGTTACCTAATAATGCAGTATCCTAATCCAAATAATCTCAGATTTTTATTTTTGAAAAAAGCCAATTGATCCAATCTCTTGATAGCATATTGTTTCACAAAAAAGACTGCAATTTTTAGATGTTTTGGGTTGGGGGTTGAAGATAGAAAAAGACCTTTATTCAGATCATCAGTCAGATTCATCCTCACACTAGCCTGCAACTCTGTTGTTCCAGAAGCAAAGGCATCTGTTCTAGTCCCCTCCCATATTGCTTTGGACCTCATGTTCTTCATCTGCATTTAAAAAGTCAATATTCTCTTTTTTTCTTCTATTTGAATTAATAAAGATATGTATTAAATAAAAATCAGGAAGAGACATCCATGTGAAATCAGAGAAAATTGGCAAATATATATGCCATATAAGGAAAAGAATAATCAATCACTATGCCATAAAGGAAAAAATCACAGTTAAAACAAGAAGATTTATTTTCAAGATTGTTCGAGCATCTACAATGTTCTGCTTATTTTGCCACGTCATAATTTTTAATTGCACCAATTTAGAACTATAACTATCACAATGAATAGTTCTGATACATGTGGCTAAAATAGTCCCGCAGGCCATATCTAACTATAAAACGACAACGATCGTTTTGTTTTGACTCATGTATTTATATTGAAACTAAGGCGTTGGCCTTGTATTAGTAGCTTTTTAAGCCACCTAGCTCATTTGAGTTACAATTTCCACTGTTAAGCTAGTCGCTAGACGTTTCATAAAATTTGCAACCTAGTCTTTTTTTCACACCTTGAAAATGTCAGCTTCTCTATCTATGCCATGGCCCATAAAAATATGCTAGAACAATGTATTTCTTTAATAAAAAACCAAAATTCCTAAAGGATAAAAAAGCTAAATTAGACCCCAAAAATACTTTACATAAAATTTTCTAAAGAAGGTTGTGTTCTCTTTATCTTCAAGCAATCATATCCTATAAAACAGTTCAATCCAATTAATACTGGACCATTTCAATGAAATCCACAAACTACAAAGAAAAAAACAAAAGGAAATCATGAAAATTAAGAATGAAGCCTAATCTTCCATTTTGTATGCCTTAGAGGCATACAACAAAAAGGTCAATCTTCATCTTCAAAAGATAAAGCATTTCTATATAAGTGAAATTAACATAGCTTTAAAAATAAGTTAGTGTTTGATATCATAATTTTATGGTGCAAGACATCCATTTTTAAAAATATATTTTGAGACGAAAACTATATGCAGATGAAGGGAAAGTTTCAAGTACAATCAACTAATGATGACATTCTTCTAATGTTAAGGAATAATACAACATTGATTTGCATAATTTCTCCAATCAATAGTAGGTTGTGGCCTATATGCAAAGCCTTTAACAACTTGAGAATATAGGCGTGGAAAACAAATACATATTGAACAACACATCGTGTCCTACAATAAGTACTTTTCTTGTTTTTTCAGATTTCAATCACGTTACTTCAATCCCTAAATTTCACTTTAAAACAACACTTATATGCGCAGTTCTAAAAGCGTCGGTATGCTACAATATTACATCTAATTTGCAAAATAACCTCATCAAAGTACAAGTGTATCAACTATAAAGCATACAACGATTACCATCATAGTGTAAAAACAAGGTCGCATAGCATTGCATCGATTGTGTTTTAAAGTTTCTCAAAATAAATGAATCAATATTTCCCGCGTTATAAAGGTGTAAAAAACCTCGTTTAGGGCCACATCAAGGGATATCTTATGATTCAATCGATATTTAAGCTTTACAAAAACCTCTTCACTCCGTTACCACATCATCGTTCTATTACCGCGATGGTGATCATTGCCGCATTTTTACACTATGATTATGATCAATATCTCACAAAATAGATTTTGCAATCAGTGCATATGGTTTCGTCGTTGTCTCCGTCTTAGCAATAAGCTCATAACTTTTACAATATAGTCGCGGCACTGATAAGGATTCCTAGTGCTCATTACGTCAAATCGGAGAAATGTTGATATGTAATCTAATACAAATTATTTTCTCAGCTCAATCTCATCAAATTGATTACTCAAGCATCCCACTTTTATAGTCCCTTTTTATAGACATTCCATAGTCTTGTCTGAACCCAAAATAGCAACAAATTCAAAGCCTTAATCCCACTAATATGAGATAGACTCTATAAACCAAAAGTCCAAAACTCAATCAACTAGAGAGATTGTGAAAAACAAAGATTATACTTTAAAATTCTACCAAAATTTCCCCTTGCCTTTATCAATTCAAATGACAAAAACACTAAAATTAAAAGGTGAGTGAGTTTCATAATGACTCCTCAAAACTTCAGAATCCCATGAAGACTAAAATTTTGATTTAATGATAATCATTAACAAAATTCGCAATAGAGAAAACATTTACAGAGAACATGAAATCTTTGATTAAATTTTAATTCTTTTCACATTTTTAACAATGTTCAAGGGTTCCTAATCACTGCTACATAGTGCTTTTATTCATGGCGAGTCCCATAAATTTTCCAATCGTGGGATCCTACTATTAATGTATCATGTTTGAGAGTAATATCAAAGAAATTGTGTGTTGTTAATGTGTCTTTTCATTTCCAGCTTGTAACTCACCTTCATAGACTTCTAGCTAAGAAAACAAAATTTTAGCGTACACTTGATTTGATGAAGAATTTTCCGCTCTCAATGGAGCTAAAGATTTCTATTTTTTGATCCAAAATTTATTAGACTATACTAAATGACTAGTTAACCTATGTGCACTTCTTATTTATGTGAAGTTGATCATGACAAGTTAACCTATGTGCAATATGTGGTTTCCTTAACATATAGTATGAATACTTATATTATCTTCACTCTTGCACAAAAACAATTTCCACCTTAGGAGAAGTCCTTTCCATTCCATAACAAACATGTCAACGGAAAAATTGTTTTTCCACTAGACAAAATAACCTAATAAACCTTTCCACTAGGGCGACAAGTAACTTTAGCTAACCTTACTTATTAGACAATTTCACTATTGAAAAAATACGAGCCAGCATCATTGTGCAAAAATATAGTATTGTTTGCAGTCACAGTAACTATCATAATGCGTGATAATGAAAAATACGAGCCAACATTGTGCAATTTTCCATAACTTTATAAAACAACTAAGTGTACCTCAAACTAGAACTTCATCTACACAAGTTCCTTAATTCATGAACAACTTAACAATGAATTATTTTGGAAATCTTTTGGACTCTTGAGTTGCCTATGATTTCTTATAGAATTGGGAAACTTAACAACCTTCCTAGCTTTTTAGCCGCTAAATATCCTTTACAAGTATAAATGTATAATCAATTGCTCACTTCTCCTTTCAAAAAAAAATTCTCATTTTGATACAAATAAGATAGAAAATAAAATAGGGTTGAAAATTAAATGGGAACTTGTAACAATATCCACAAGATTTATGAAAATCCAATATGTCATAGATTCATAGGTCAATGACCAAGTACCAATTAGTGAATCAATTTACACAAGCCCTGTTTAGGATCACCTTAAATAATCTATACAAAGAAACGTTAAGAAACCCTATGTTGCACTATTTCCAAATAATTCAGAGATCTAGAGAGGTCTTTGAATCGATTTGAGACATGATCCTTAAACTTCTTAAACACAATACATGACAGAGAGCCCTCGACACTTTCCCTATTTTGTGCTTGTAATTTGGGTGGCCACATTGAATTGAAAAAGGAAGAGTAGGCCATTAGTTCTAAGGGTCGTTTAATGAAGCCGAAAACGATGAAAGCATATATGTGCAACTATAATGTAGGTGGGGACTTTTAGAAATGAAAGAACAAAAATCGGTATCGATACTAGGGATGCAGTGACGACGTAATTATCATACCACAAAATTTTCGCCAAAACCCCTAACCAACCTAAATAAATCGTGGTTTTTATACTCTTTTTTATGCTAGTATAAATAGATTTGAAAATCTTTGCAGCTTAGCCGATAATAGGATGTTACGTCTTATTTTTTTCCCTGTGAATCAAACTAACGGTGATAAAAATGAAATTTAAAGACAGTATAATTCCTTTATCTTTCCAACAAAGGGGGCAGATTTTTCTAATTATTCGTGGTTGTTTTAATTTCTCACAAAAGGCTGATTATCATATTATGATTTTTTCCAAATTGATTCATTAAAACTATAATTTCTAGATTAAAGCAAGATTTTTCTTGATTACAATTATTCAAATCATCAAAACTTTATATTATAACCCAAAACTTATTTTACTAATTATAATAGATCACTAATATTCAATACAAATTTTCGTCGAAATTTTGTTTTACTAATAGAAAGTGACTTTAAATATAAAGATTTGATTTTTTTCTAATGCAAGCTTATTTAATCATAGAAAATCCTCTTTATCATTACGAAAAGAAAGGTTGCATACATCCAACTCTCTTAACTCTCAAGTCCTACATGAAAGAGAGGTGGAAGCCACTTAATTATAATAACATAATGAAGTGTTCGTTGAAAATTATTTTGATCAATAAATTTCATACTTGGTTTTTCCTAATGCGTTTAAATTTAATACTATCACTCTCTTTTTTAAAAAGGTTATATTAACAGCTACAATACCTTTTCAATTCTAGGATCTATAAATCATTCATTATTATCACCTAAATCCTCACTTCATCCCACCACAACCCAATAAAATTTTTCACCAAACCATCAACTTTCTTTTTCAGAAGAAGAGGGAAAAAAATATTTATGAAGAGTGTGAGGCTTAGAAATTTAGCCTAGTTCTAAAATTTGTTGATCATTGTTACGAAGTTGCATGGGATTAATCAATTTACAAACCACAATCATATAATGGTCGAACCATTTTTGTCAAGTTTAAATCTCCATTTAGATTATGCGGAATTTTCACCATGATGACTTCCTAAATCCCTACTCCAATAGTTACTTTATCTCAAAGAGTGTTTTCACAAGGGAAAAGTGTTGTAGGAATCATCATATTGCAAAAAAAGCCTATCAGCCAAATTAGTAAAAAATTTTCAAATTAGTAAAAGATGTCGTTTCAAGAGATAGCTCATGATTTCAATCGGTACCGCATCACTTCCGTTACCGCAAGTACGCAATTATGACTGTGACTTTATTTTTGAACTATAGGAGACCATGAAGTTCGATATCAACATTACTCCTATGATGACTAGTACTTAGATATTAATTTAGTCCACGTAGAGCTACAAATAACTAGCAAAATTAGCTTTCTTAAAGTTATTGTATAAGCCTCATTAGTTAACACGTGGAAAATGCAGCCAGTGGATACACTCCTCTTTCTCTTTACTAAGCAAGCTACAGTATGCATATTCAACACTAAGAATCCATGCAACTCTCTCAAGTCCACTTTCTCAACCATAGTGCAAAAAAAGGTTTGGATCAAGGTTGCAGTAACGATCACAAAATGACTTTTGTTGTCTATGGAATGGGTTTGTATCGACTTATAATTTGATCACAGTAAGCTCAAATCTTCACAATATGGTCAGTATAAGTTGATGTGAACGATATTTTGCAATATACTCTCAACAATAAGCAACATGGAATAAAACCTTTGCAAAATCTTGTATAAGAAACTCGAACACCAAAGATAAGAAAGTTATACAAGGCCAAAATTCACAGACGTCCAAATAATAGAGTGATGTAATGGAAGATATTTCACTGAACAACTAAGAAGATCATGCTAGATAGAAATAAATTAATTGAATTGATTAAATTTTAATTTAGAGTCTATTATCGAAATTGAAAATTTGTTCAAGCCTAACTCTTTTTCAAAATGTATGATAGCTTCTTCCTCACACAACTGATGGAAGCAAGGTACTTCAGCAAAATACCTCCAAATAAAGAATCAAGGATGTTGCCATTTCAGAGTTTGACTTATTAGCAGGTAGACCATATTTCTTACATAGGCCTTGGAGATCCTTTCTGGAGAAATTACGATATAAATCCTCCTCTTTCCGTTCTCCCATATGTTTCAAAGGAAGTCATCAAATTGTAACCTGAGGCCAAAAACAGCAATAATGTTCTCAAAAGGTTTATAATTTTTGGTTTTCGGATTATAGTGGACTGTTAACAAAATGACTAGTTTAATTATGTACACTTCTTGTTCATGAAAGATGCAAATAACATTCTCTATTGAGGGTCAATTGGAACACCCTCATTGTTGGATAAGACTGAGTACATTGGCCTCCAAATCCCGCCCTCCTGAGTGTGAGTCAATTTGTGGTATTAATTATTAAGGTAGTGAAATGTTGGGTAAACAAAGCTAAGATCTATTTTTAGAAAATTTGGTCCATGGTACAAAAAAAAAGTGAACATAAACCAGGAATTCAAGAAGCAAGCTACAACCCACAAACATATGAACAACAAAAAACCCTAATTAAAACAAATTAACAGATTAGTATTTAAATAAAGTAGGGATTATCAAGATCACGAGAGCAAAATACCTGAGATTAATGGCAATTGTTCCTCTTGTACTCGTTGCCTTATTTGTTCCTCTTGTAACAACCTAAACTTGTTGCACAACAACGAATTCAATTTCTAAAATACATCTAATTCCCCAAAAAAAACAGCCTCAATTAAGCCTGCAATTAAAAGAAGTTTAAATTCATTCAGAAAATACAGAAACAGAATTTCTGGAAATCTCATGAATAATTTAAGCTGAAATTTATGAAATCGAAAGACGAAACGTACCTGGCGGAATAATATAGCCGGAAATTGAGAGTTTTGATTAAAGTCGAAGTGTGAGAAAGAAGAGAGAGAAGGATAAGAGTGTGGGAAAAGGAATTGATAGGGGAAGATGAGACTCAAATAAGGTCATACTAATGCGTTTTTTGAATTTTAATATTATTTTTTTTTGGAAATTTTTCTAGTAACTACGAGATTTTGAGTTTCACGTGGTAACAAAAGTTTTTTAAAACATCCACGCGATAAATTTGAGGTTTATCAACTTTTTTCACCGTGACCTTTTACTCTGAAAGCGTTAGCAAGCATTAATTTCGAATCTTAAAGGTTGTTGTACACCTATTTATGCGACTCACTATTTAAAATTTCATCAATTTTAACCTTTTCTCCAAAACATAAATCCTAATTCTACCATCTTTCATTCAAATCACATAACCTTAACTTGAGGAAAAAAATGTAATTTGGATGAAAGATGGTAGAGTTAGGGTTTATGTTTTGAGGGAAAAGGTTGAAACTGATAGAATTTGAAATGGTGAGTCGCCTAAATAGGCATATAGCAGCATTTTAACTTTGAAATTAACGTTTGCTAACATTTTCCGCACAAAAAGGTCACCGTAAAAGAAGTTGATAAACCTCAAGGTTACGGTTACCGCGTGGATTTTTTAAAAGTTTTAGTTACCACGTGGAAAATCCAAAACCTCGGAATTGCCACGTAGAATTTCCCTATTTTTTTTTCCTCTACATCCTCTTTCAAAAAAAATTTAAAATTCTAAATGAATGTGCCAAAGTATTCTAATTTCTTCGTCCGCAAAATAGTTTGTTGGCAAAATATTCTAATTTCTTCGTTAATGTGGTTTGTTAAAATTGTTTATTGGACAATTTTAGCTTTTCTGGTATAAATACATATTCAGATGGTTGAATAATTTGATGCTAGTATTTGGTAAATTATTTGGTTGAAACATCTTATTTTTATAAATTGACTATTTTTAAACAAGTTCTTTCTATCAGTGGGCTAGTTGAACAAATCAATTGTTCAAATATGCCATTTCAATTAATTACCAGCTATTAGGTATCAGTCATTTGTCAAAGACTTAATGTATGATCACCGGTGTATGTCAACAATGATGAAATTTATATTAATTGATATGATATGGGATTACTTATGAAAAAACTTCTACTACTCTATGAAGATAATTGAATTAACAAAATTGTTAAAATAATAATAATAATAATAATAATAATAATAATAATAATATTAATATTAATAATAATAATAATAATAATAATAATAATAATTATTATTATTATTATTATTATTATTATTATTATTATTATTATTATTATTATTATTTTGAAATAAAAATAAAATAATAGAAGAAATTTACTGAACTAAACTGTATATTTATTGATAAAAAATTGAAACTAAATATTAGAAAAAATAAATAAAATTAACATTAAATAAGTTTTTGCAAGGGTGAGTTTTAAAAGTTAATGTTAACATGAGCTTCTTACACAAAAGTTTGTTTTGATGATGAAATAAAGAAAATAAGAAAACATTATATTTGTTCATGAGTTATTCCACCTAGAGCGTTAAAAATGTACATAATTAACCGAAATTGAGTGTAATTCGACTCAATTTAAAATAACCTGCATATAAAAAGTAAATTAAATTGTTAAGATATTTATTTACACACATTAATTGAAATTGACTATTTGTCTAATTGGCGGGAACTTATTGTTTCTCTAACCAATAATATCCACGTGGTTAGCAAATTCTTCAAGTAGCACATATTTTCATGTATTGACACACCAAGGGTGTTGATAAGTGATGGAGCGTATTCTTAAAAAGACGTTTGAAGATTTGTTGAAGTATAGAGTCCAACATAAAGTTGTTTGGGTATCACCCACAAACAAGTAGTCAAGTCGAAATTAGTAACCAAGAGATAAAAACTATTCTTGAAAAGATCTTTGCTAGTTCAAGAAAAGATTGGGCTCTCAAGCTTGATGACTATATGTGGGCATATAAGACAACCTTCAAACACAAATTCTTGTGAGAGACGGTCTTTTTGAAAGACCATCTCTAGTTGGGTCAGCCCATTATATATTTTTTAAAATATTATAATTATGCATTAAGAATGATGTAAATAGAAATCAAAATTTTCTTATCATTATTTTAAACCACATCACCCAAAGTGTGTCATCTTCAAAAATCCTATATGTTCTTTTTCAAGCTCCTTGGTAATGGTTCTCCAAATTCAGAAATTTCTATTTGTTCTTTGTCAAACATGTTATAAGGGACCATTAAACACGTTGATCACATAAACTGACTAACCAAAAACTGTCGGGCAGCAAGTGCTCGAATGAGCACCTTGTGCCAGCAGGCTTTTGCCTATTTTTGTTACATTGGTTGTTTTGTGGAGTTATTCTTATGTCTTTGCCCTATGCTTCCCTATACATACCACACTCCTAGATCATTGTTAGTAAGCCAAAAGTCTCACTCTCCTTGTTTAGTTTGTTCCCCTCATTAGCTCCTCTCCTCATCAAATTTACATTGTAATTCCTTCAAATTTGTAGTTTATCCTTTAACGACAATATTAACATTGTCCTAACTAGATAAGGTGAATGTAGCCTCAATCGGTGAACCACCTAAAATCTCGTGTTGTTCATTGCTTTGTTCATTTTGTCATTCATTACAATCTTGCATATCGGTTCTTATATTCATACACACCATAGAACATTTTATTCGAATCATCAGGTCAATTTTGTGTCAAATATTTCAAGTTGATTCCAGTTCAAAAATAGGTCTTGAGTCCATATTGGCATTTATATAGTTGTAAATCCATTTTCTAAGCGGATCAAACCAAATTCGATTACAAAGTCAAATAAGTATTTAATTGTCGTATCAATTTTGAACACCTCTGCTTACCAATATATTCACCTACTAGGCTACTATATTCTAATCATAAAAAGTTCTTAAGCTCTTACATGTAGATTTCACTTGCAATTGACTGAATTGAATATATAACCAAGAGAAAGAAGGTTACAATAGCAAAGCTACAAATGACAACCATACAACACACCAAATATTTTCGGGTTTATTTTGAACACCTCTCTTTTAATACATGCTGATGAGGAAGAAACCTATAAGACAAACCAGCCATAGCGTCCAAAGCAAACTAATGAATCGGCAGCCAGAGTTGGGCGTCTGAAGAAAACAAGCGAAAGTGTATCTTTAAGCACAAGTATACAAAGCTATCAAATAGCTTCACATTTCTCTGGAGCCAAATACAACAAACAACTTTTGTGAATCAGATACCGTGAACCTTGGTACGATCTGTATGCTTAATAATGGCGGAGTACTATGACAAATCCGGTAGCAGAACACATTAAGGATCACAGGCCAATTCTATGTCTAGTGTATCATCAGCGAATTGCTTGTATCGAATGGCTTTCCACAGAATAAAGGAGGCTCTGTGACTGGCCTTATTGATCAGAAAAGGCCTTCTCCATGGGAATTTAAGACGGGAGTCAAGCAAATCTGTCAGATGAAAAAAATCGTCACGATAGTAACCAGATGATTTGCCTTTTGAATTCGCGAGAATATTAGTGAATCGTGTGAGGTTCGAAAGACTTGCCATCAATGAATAACATCAATAAATCCAGTAAACCGGCAGGTTGGCGAGCCTGCGAACGGGTTCCCAAAGAGGTTAAACTACTACAGCTTTGTTCCAACCAACTTGAACTTTGGCATTTCAAAATCCTGCAATTTTAAGCGCACAAAAACATTGGCCAAGCAATCAAACAAACCTTAATCTTTGTGTAGAATAACATCCACATACTAAAGATTCTAGTCAATGAAGATGTTTGCAGAACCGATATTAGTCGATAGACCTTTACAACTTGGAAAATCGGGGATTGCAAGTGATCACTTTGTATGAAGAAATCCCAGGAACGCGTACTCGTTTACATCTTCCAGATTCGGTATCACATACACCAAGATGAACACAATTATTATAAGAAACTAATACTTCTTTATTACCCATCTTCACTAGAGGCATACGATGAGCAAACGACTCGACTTGGAATACAAACAACTTCATCCAAGAATCGTTGACAGCGTATTTCTTCATAACCCAAACTTCACATTGTCGACAGTTTTCAGATATCGAACTAAAACAAAGTTGAGAATCAAAAACACTAACTTCAGTATAAAGACCTCGCTTCGTACCATCCGGTACTACAACAACATAAAATTTTTCCTTCCCAAAATGGAATGCCCATATACAATTATCTCTATAGGAGTATCTATGAAGCGAGCCATCGAGGAATGCCCCGCTCCTCCTCAACTGAAACTGAGGCGAATCGCCAACAGTTCTCCATTCATTAGTACCCAATGTTTGTATTTCAGCCAGATACTTGTGACTTCCATTTGTATTCAAAATTCTAAGAACCTTAAATCGATTCGAAATCGGGCATTGACCTAACCCATAAATTTCAACAGAACAAGATGGTTTATACAATTGGTCAACAATCACTTGCTCACCGGTTAAAAGATTGCACATAATATAAGGGCTCCATTGTTCCCATGATTTCAAACAAATTACCCCATTACATTCATTAATCACATACAATTTATGATGTGGGTAGTTAAATTTAGACTTGAATCTAATCATTGCATCACAACCCAAATCAAGATTACCCATTTCATCAACATTTGAAGATTTGTCAAGATCAAGCAACAAAAAATTTTTCTTGCCATTATTGAATTTACCATAAAGTAAAATAGTAAAATAGGGACAAGAAGAAGAGTGTAAATCAGCAAATTCAGAACTTGTAATAATCTTATACCATTCCTTACATACAAGTTTACAGTTTAAGCATGATTTTGTTGGTAATCTAGACAAAATATCACATATAATTGAAGATGGGGTTTCTTCAAAATTGGGTCTAATCAGATAATCTTCTTCCTTCATAGATAATCAATACTTAGGAGTAATTAATTTGATGACAATATGACAATGAGAGAAAATTAGGAAACCAACCTATTGATTTTCCAAGAAGTTGATTGACCCATTAAACCTAGAGAATTGAAGATCATATGCCCATGAAAAGTTTAGCATGAGCGGACATGGTCTCGAGCAACGAACGGATCTCTAGAAGGGAAAATTGTTCAAATATCAAATTAAATAGAAGTGTTCCTTTGGCTCAGGGGACCGATTTTGGGTCAGGTATTTAGGTTGTTTTAAAATTGAGTTTTGTGTCAATATTGTTTTTACATATTTTAAAATTTATTTTGAAGTTGAGTCAAGTCGGGTTCAATTACAAGGTTGGATAAATGTCAGATTATCCGATGTGTTTTGAATACCTCTAAAATTAACATATCATTTTGATTTATTTGGAGCATGTATTGAATCTGTGTACGATTTCGACTACCCTACTTTCTAGCTTTCTTCTTTTCCTGTCCTATCGTGTACCAAAAAAATAATATAAATAAAATTTCAAATCAATCGATAAAGAATTGAATAAGAAAGATACTAGCTTGATTTCTAATCGAAAACTAGTTAGTTATAACTCGAAAACTTTAATATGTGACCAAAAATGAATCAACCCAAATGACATAAATAAATGGTAAACCGACTTAAATTAAACTCGTCCACTTAGATTTATTTTTTTTATTCAATCATTATTTTTAGTGCACGTCATTTAATTTAGGAAAAATTACCTAGAATAATTCAACTTTTCATGATTTTCCTATAATAAACTCACCTATTAATTAACCATGAATAATCCCAACTTTAGGGGTATTTGCCTAAAGTAAACTTGGATAATCCAATGACTTGCTATAACAGATAATTCACCAAAAAAAAGTAAACTGAAAATTAATATAAAATTAGAGAAAATTTTGAAAATTTGCATAAAAAATTTTGAATGATAAAAAATATCAGAAATTTATTTTAACATTTTATTTTAATTTATCTTTTTTTTGAATAAAACTTGCTATAGCAAGTCATCCAATTACCGGATCTACTTTAAGAAAATATCCCCAAAATTGAAATTATTCATGTTAATTAATAAGTGAGATTATTGTAGAAAAATCATAAAAATGTTGAATTATTTTAAGTAATTTTTCCTTAAATTTAAGTGGATATCCACTATATATCTAGCCAAGTTAGTCTATTATTGAACCTTTAAAATTTTTTAACTAAGACAAGGTCAAGAGCATCTAATTTAATCATATATTCATAATTGAACAAAACTACACTTAACTCACCTTAAACATCCTTCTCCATGCTCTATACACACATTTCTCCATGCATCACCAAACAAGCCATACACATCACTTAGACCATGAAAACACATGTGCACAGGTTTATGACTTGATTTAAAAATAATGTCTCTTCCATACAACATACAAGAAGGGAGTACAAACATAGTCATATACTCCAAGCAAATGATTCAAAGTACAATTAACTTAAAGCTACAATTGTTAATAGGTGCGATTAGCGAAATTTCATATAAATTTTATTGAACACCTAAAATAAGAATCTCATACATATTAATATTACTATAAATTATATTTAGAAATATAATCTACAATGAATACTCCTTTAGTCCTATAAAACTAGGCCCGTTTTTCTTTTTTTTGAATATTTTCATTTTTGACCATTATTCACACTCCTTCTTTAATTATTATCCACACATTTAATTTATCTTTGTATTTCATCCACATATTTCTTTTATTTTTCCATAAAATGGAGTACCTTTGTCACTATTACTCATTTTTCATAATTATCACTCATTTATACATGGGCTAAATCAATATCACTTATTTATACATGGGCTAATTCAATGAGAAAGATGGATATGCAATAATTAGACTTTTAACTTTTTTCGTGACCACTCTGAATTAAGCGAAATTAATTTTTTTATTTTTTAGAATGGAAATTAAATCGATTGACATTTCATATTTGTGCTCATCGTGTACTTTTGAACTTAATTAAAACAAAATTAATATAAATGTTTGTTTACTTAAGTAATTTTTAAGAAATATATCGATCGACATTTTAGATTTGTGTCTTCTGTGCATTTTCGTCAATCAAAATTAATCAAAACGGAAATTCATATGTTGTGTTTATGTTAAATAAGTGTTTGTTTGTGAGATTTAGAGAGATACTCGAGTTTAGGGAGTTTTTTAAGAGTGAGGGACATAATTGAAAGTTCATGGAAAAAGGGGACAATACAATAAAAAGGGTGATGATATTTAAGAAGCGAATTTTTTTTCAGAATTAGATCTCTAGGTGAAAAGCAAATCTTAATCACTAGGCTAAATTAGATCCTCTTTGTTATGATATAGACAAAATATAATTTTAATCGTACTATTTTTCAAAACTATTTTTTTGCTGATACCCATAAAAGCCAATACTATATTATATTCAGTAAGTCTCAGGAGAGACTATCTATTTGAGAGAAGGCTCCCAAAATCTAGCCCAAATTTACAAAAACACCTACTATGCGCACGCATTTCACAAAAACACTTATTATAATTTTTAGTAGGTATTTTAAACTAGTTTTAGTAGGCATTTAAACTAGTTTTAATAGGCATTTTTGCATACTAAAGTAGGCATTTTGAATCGTTGATGTTGACATTTTGAACTAGTTATAGTAAGTATTTTTGCATACTGAAGTAAAAATATAAAGACATACATCACATAACATAAACTCCTATACCAAATAACCTAATGTAACACCCGGCCCAACGGACTGCTAGTGACTACTCATGAAGACTGTAGACTAGCCCCACAGACCAACACAAGTCTTTCTAGCGCACTTTAACCTCACTCGTGCACGCCCAGAAAACTTCCCAGGAGGTCACCCATCCTAAGATTGCTCCCCACCAAACACACTTAACACTGGAGTTCTAAGCAATAAAAGTGTAAAAAAGCATCATTTGATTTCCTTCCAAATGGTAAGTTTGAAAGGATTTCTTTTTAATAAGAAATTAAATGGACAATGTCATTATCCAAATGATGGAAAATGGAGATCTTTCTTCTTCCCCTTACATCCCTTCTTTCCCAACCTCAATAAATATTTTTTTTCATTTTCTCTTCCACCCCACCCCTCCCTTTCCTTTCTTAACTAAATGGCTATCCAAACAGTTCTGATTTAATGCTTGAAACTACCAATAAAACGCAGGCAACTACCAATGTAACATGATACAAGATACAAAGTTTTCCTCGTATGAAGTCATGAACACCATTTATGAGTTTCATCATCCCAATAGCGCGCATTGTACTTTCTTTCAGTTTCAGAACACAAAATAAATCAAATTTTTATAGTATGCGATGAAAGCAAATTATTGGTAACTGCAGTATACCTTAAGAAGTGAAATATGATCCCAAACATTATATTTCCTTCGTGGAATCTCATCCTTCTTGTGTCTGCATGAACTTGTTTGTCTTTAGGACGGTAAAAAATTGAATTTCTAATACAAACCATGGCTGCAATTGTAATTATTTTAGATAACATGGGATCAACAAGAAATTCAGCCATTCCTCTCCCAACTTTAGTCAATTCCCTAAATCCAACCAATAATTTTAGTTAATAGGTCCAAATTTATTTGAAATATTTAAATTTTAATCAAATTCCCGTACTTCTTTGGAAGTTTTACTTTTCCCAATTATGTTCGATTATGAAAATTTTAGGTATGACAATTTTAAAATACGTGGACATTGCCGAATATGAGAATAGGACAAAATAATTCAAAAAATTCTTATATCATAAATATACTTAATATTGCATAAAATGTAAATAATAATAATAATAATAATAATAATAATAATAATAAAATAAAATAATAATAATAATAATAATAATAATAATAATAATAATAATAATAAAAGTTTTGGAGCGCCATCTCTCTTCTTTCTCCCTCTAACCTTTCCTCTCTGCTGTGCGCCTCCACGCTCCGCCATGGCAGGCCGGAGGAGAGGTCGACCTCCGAGAAAGGGTATAGAATGGCTGCTAAGTATCTTTTTCAACCTTATTGAACTCAATATCTGAGTTAAGTGCTACATGAATTGGGTTTGAAACCTCTTTTCAGACCGAAATATTGGAAATTGGTGAACCCTAATAATCCCATCCGCCCTACTTCAACTCTAATCTCATCTACTGGTTTGAGGTTGTTGTGCTTAGGCTTGATAGGTATCTCTTAATGGTTTACACTTCGAAGGCTGTGGTGCCATTTGAGGGAAAATCGAAGCTCTGGGTTCGAATTTGACATCTTGAACCCAATTGTAACACTTACCATTTTGACATTCTTAATTATTATTTTAAACTTAGATTATAATAATTAAGTAATACTATTAACCTTTACAATTTCATTTTTTTTAAAAGAAATTTATTTAATATTTAAACTTTATATTAAATAAAGGATTATTTAGTTTGAATTATTTTGGTAAAGCCATATAATCTTTATTTATAAAGCTATGAAAGTAAACAATAATCAAAAAGTAAATAGTAAACCTATATGAGACGACCTCAATAAAAAATTTATAAAAAGCAAAATAAAACTCGTATAGTATAAAATAATTTTGAATTTTAGCTGGACAATAAATTAAGTAGTGGAGTATTTTTTTTAGTATTAAGGTCAATTCTCAATTTATCATTTTTCCTTATAGCTTACACGTATAAGTACTAATTACTAATCTTCATTCTTGATTCAACATGAAAGACCTCAAGCAAGCATTTTAGTCTATTTCTATACCAGAGTCGCCACTGACCTACCACCACCCAACACAACGCCTTATCACGGCTTCCCCTGTGCACCGAGCTTACCACTAGTCGGCACTTAGGTCAGCTGCTGCCAGGCATGGTTCAGTCAAAGCCACTCGCCAACAGCCACTTGGTCTTTTGTACACTCAGACATAGACAGAATGGAAGCGCAGCTGCTCTTTCTCTCCCATTATATATATATTTTGCTCTTGAGGACTGAGGTATACTCCCACCAAAATGAATTTCAAGCCTTTAAATTTTATATGTTTTATTTATTTAATTCCTGATTTGTATTGAGAGATGTCTTAATTTTTAAGAGAATTAAACTGAATTGTTGTTGGGTTTATTGTGTATGAAATTGATTATGGATAGAGATGTAATTTGGGATTTATGTGACTTACAATGGGAATTAGGGAATTTAGAATAATTATTGATGTTGAATTAGGTTATTGATGTAAAGTTTAGAGTTGTATATTCTATTTTTTACGAATTGGGGTATAAAAATCACTTTAAGAGGTATTCGATAATTGAAGTTATTCCTACTTTTCTTGTTGTGGTTGTTCTGTTTGTATTCGATGGATGCTTAAAGCGGAATTTCAGGAAACACTTTCCTAACATCTATCTCAGGATCATAAACATAATCAAACATATGAATCATATAAAAGGATTAGTCTATATTACCTTTGTAGCGTGAAATCCACGAAAATAACGCGATAAGATAATATTGAGAGCCTCAAACGCTGCTCCTCTATTCAGTCTACCGGAATCAATTGAACACCAACGTTTGCTAGAACGGAAGAGATTGTTTCTCTTGCTTTTTCTGGTTTTTCAATAACTTTTTTTGATTGAGAATTGTGTATGGTGAGAGTTTAAATAAACATATTTATAATACTCACATCCATCGTCCCATTATCCCCACTTCTCCACTACTAGCATTATATCCTCATATAATACTAGTAACCTAGGTCAAAAAGAAACCGATTCTTTTGTTAACCTAATTGGATCGCAAGCCCATACTCCTAATGGGCCCGAGTCATTTACCGTTCAATTGATTCTTTTGTAAGACCTTATAGGATTAATTATATTAGTTGTGGTCCAATTATTATTGACCCACCAATTATATTTATTCTCTAGCAAGCAAATATAATTACTAATAATAATTAACTTTATTATCTTCATAAATATCCTATATATTTATATTTAGTAATTGTCGGAAATGTCTACGGACATATTCCTTCAATCTCCCACTTGTCCGAAGACAATTGCACAATTATAAATTCCTTAAGCCACTTAATGTGAAATTTGACAACACAGTGTTATCTCTCAAATTATGTTTCTTGATCTCTGAGTTCGAATTGTTCAACTAAGGATTAACCATTTAATCTTATTCCGCATGGCCATGCAATTTTCAATTCTCGCTCATCAAGAGGCCTACACACCAATCCTATCACATAGGAGGACTTATTCATTCTTGTATGACCATAACTCCCACTCAATTCTTAGCCCACCTGATCACTGCCTTTATAGCCTCCTTTTACAGCACGACGTTTAACAGCGTCAAGGTTAAACTAATTATTTCGTAGTGATTAAGACATACTCATGTCTAAGGAATCCACTAAATATAAGGATTCGATTCTGCCCTTTCGAATCAGATTAGGTCAAGTCTCAATGCATCAGGTATGCATCCATGTAATCGATTAAACATCTCTATGTTTCCATAGCCCATGGAACCGAGCTATCAATTAATTACATGCTAATCTTTAATAAACCACTTATGTCCAATTTAGTGATTTAGATTAGGGACATTATATAAATTGTGATTTCAGTTTACTTATAGGGTTCCATTATCGAAACGTTTCCAATAGTCCTATTGAAAACACAAATTATATGAACATTTTATTTAATACTAAACCAAGCAATTAAATAAGAAACAAACCATTTATATTATCGATAAACATTCCAAACATATGGTAAACAAAATTCTTTATAATTGTAAACATGAAGTAAACAACCTAAAGACATTCTCCTATATGCTTAAGCCCCATAGACCTAGTATGACTCTCATGCTTCGGCTGAGGGAGTGGTTTAGTCAACGGATCTGCTATGTTATCCGTGGTATCAACTCTACTTATTATTACATCCTGTCTTCCAACAATATCTCGAATAAGATGGAATTTTCTTTCAACATGTTTAGATTTTTGGTGAGATCTAGGTTCCTTGGATTGAGCAATAGCACCTTCATTGTCACAATACAACTTGATGCCATTCTCAATGCTAGGAACTACACCCAGTTCACTAACGAACTTTTTAATCCAAACAGCCTCTTTTGCTGCTTCAGCTGCTGCTATGTACTCAGCCTCTGTTGTAGAATCTGCAACTGAACTCTGCTTGGAGCTCTTCCAGCTCACAGCTCCTCCATTCAGACAAAATATGAAACCAGATTGGGATCGGAAGTCATCTTTGTCAGTTTGGAAGCTTGCATCAGTGTATCCAGTGACAAACAACTCATTAGCTCCGCCATATACCAGAAATTTATCCTTTGTCCTTCTTAAGTACTTGAGGATATTTTTCGCTGCTATCCAGTGTGCATCTCTTGGATTGGACTGGTATCTGCTGCACATACTCAAAGCAAATGCAACATCTGGTCGAGTACATATCATAGCATACATGATTGATCCTATTGCAGAAGCATAAGGAACATTATTCATACGCTTGAACTCTTCTGAACTCGATGGGCACATAGTCTTGCAAAGTTTAATGCCATGCTGCATAGGAATAAACCCTCTTTTGGAGCTTTCCATTTTGAACTTTGTGAGAATCTTATCTATGTAAGTCTCTTGATTTAGTCCAATAAGTCTCCTCGATCTATCCCTATAGATCTTTATTCCCAGTATGTACTCAGCCTCTCCCAGGTCTTTCATAGAGAAATGACTTTTAAGCCATTGCTTGACCGACTCAAGCATATTTTTGTCATTCCCAATGAGGAGTATGTCATCTACATACAAGACCAGAAAGGTGATATTATTCCCACTTAACTTCTTGTATACACAAGATTCCTCTTCATTTCTAAGAAAACCAAACTCTTTGACTGCCTCATCAAATCTGAGGTTCCAACTCCTTGATGCTTGCTTCAATCCATAAATGGATCTCTTAAGCTTGCATACTTTCCTTGGATTTTTCGGATCTTCAAAACCTTGTGGTTGTGTCATGTACACATCCTCCTTTAAGAACCCATTCAAAAAAGCAGTTTTGACGTCCATTTGCCATATTTCAAAGTCATGAAAGGCAGCTATTGCAAGGATTATCCTAATGGATTTTAGCATGGCTACTGGAGAAAAAGTTTCATCATAGTCTATACCATGAATTTGTTTGAAACCTTTTGCTACCAACCTTGCTTTGAAAACACTAATGTTTCCATCCTTGTCTGTTTTCAGTTTGAAAATCCATTTGCATCCAATGGGTTTTACCCCATCAGGCAAATCAACCAAGTCCCAAACTTGGTTTTCAGACATGGAATCCATTTCAGATTTCATGGCTTCAAGCCATTTTTCGGAGTCAGGACTCTCCAAAGCATCTTTGTAACTAGTAGGCTCTTCTGATTCTAACATGGTTATTTCAGAGTTTTCAGTCAAAAGGAAATCAATATATCTTCTTGACGGAATTATTGTCCTACTAGACTTACGTAGGGGAACAACAAGAGAAGTTTCTGCCTCATTAGGTAGAGTGACTTCGAGTGGATTTTCTCCACTTGGGGCGGTAGGAGGTAAGTGCGTTGAATGCATTTCCTCCTGGGCATTTTCATGCTGGGGCGCCTCTAATGAGGTGTTAACCTTATCCATTTGTTGCTCATCTCGAACTTCTTCGAGATATACATTACTCCCACTTGTTTTTCTAGAAATAAATTCCTGTTCTAGAAAAACACCATTGCGAGCAACAAACACTTTGTTTTCGCTTTGGTTGTAGAAGTAGTATCCCTTTGTCTTTTTTGGGTAACCCACAAAAAGACATTTGTCAGATTTGGGTGCTAGCTTATCAGATATTAAACGCTTAACATAAGCTTCGCAACCCCAAATCCTTAGAAAAGACAACTTCGGAACTTTTCCCGTCCACATCTCATATGGTGTCTTTTCCACTGCTTTGGTAGGTGCTCTATTAAGTGTGAATGCAGCTGTATCCAATGCAAATCCCCAAAATGAAATAGGAAGATCAGCAAGACTCATCACTGATCGAACCATATCTAATAGAGTTCGATTCCTCCTCTCAGAGACGCCATTTAATTGTGGTGTTCCTGGTGGAGTCAATTGTGAGAGTATGCCTCGATTTTTCAAATGATCATCAAACTCGTGAGACAAGTATTCACCACCACGATCGGATCGTAATGCTTTTATTTTCTTCCCAAGTTGGTTTTCTACTTCATTTTGAAATTCCTTGAACTTTTCAAAGGACTCCGACTTATGTCTCATGAGGTAAACATATCCATATCTGCTTACATCATCAGTAAAGGTTATAAAGTAGCTGTAACCACCCCGAGCCACGGTACTCATAGGTCCACATACATCAGTATGTATGAGAGCTAAGAGGTCATTGGCCCTTTCACTTGTACCTGTGAAAGGTGACTTTGTCATTTTTCCCATCAAACAAAACTCGCAAATACCAAATGATTCAAAATCAAATGATTTTAGAATTCCATCTTTATGAAGTTTCTCTATTCGTTTTGAACTTATGTGGCCTAATCGACAATGCCATAGGTAAGTGGGGTTTGAATCATTTGTTTTACGTTTCTTGCTGTCTATGTTATAGATGTGAGTTTCTAAGTCTAGCACATACAACCCATTTAATAATTTAGCTGAAACATAGAACATATCATTTAAATATGCAGAACAACAATTATTCTTAATAGTAAATGAAAAACCTTCCGTGTCCAAAACCGGAATTGAAATAATGTTCTTGGTGATGGCAGGAACATAATAACAATTATTTAGTTCTAAAATTAAACCAGAGGGTAATGTTAAAATATAAACTCCAACAGCTAAAGCAGCAACTCTTGCTCCATTTCCGACTCGGAGATCCACCTCACCTTTGCTCAAGCTTCTACTTCTTTTTAGACCCTGCACATTACTAGTAATGTGAGACCCACAAGCAGTATCAAATACCCAAGAAGCCGAAGTCGCTAAATTAATTTCAATAACATATATACCTGAAGATGAAGCACCAGACTTCTTTTCTTCTAGATAGACGGGGCAGTTCCTCTTCCAATGGCCAATCTTGTGGCAGTGGTAGCACTCATGTAGTGCTGCTACTTTAGCCTTTGGAGTAGCCTTTGGTCTGGGAGAGGCATTAGTGGTAACTACCTTACCATTGCCATTCCATTTAGGAACCCCTTTCTTCTTGAACTTTTTATTCTTTCTGACCATAAGCACATCTTTCAGTGCGGGTTCAGAAGGTAAGCTCCTTTCAGCCTGAATAAGCATACCATGCAATTCTGGCAAGGTTGCTTCCCCTCCTTGCATGTAAAAATTTAATCTGAAAGCATCAAAAGTTTCTGGCAAGGATCTGATCACAATATCAGTGGCCAGCTCTTTGGGATAAGGAAAACCCAACTTTTCCATGACTTGAAAATGCCCTATTAAGGCGAACACATGGGGTCCGACGGGTTTTCCCTTGCCCAGTTTGCATTCCAAAAGTTTACAATTAGCTTCAAATCTCTCTAATCGAGCATTCTTTTCGAACATTGTTCTAAGTTGCTGGATTATTGTGTAGGCATCAAGATTGTTAAAACGTTTTTGAAAATCATGTTCCATGCAAGCAAGCATCAGACATGTTACTTGCACAGAATTGGCCTCGAGATTTTGCCTAGCTCTTTTCTCTGCAACTGTTGCAGTTTCTGGCAGGGGTTCAGGGAGTGGAGTGTCAAGAACACTTTCCCTTCCTTCAGCTCTGAGAACAATTCTCACAGCCATTTCCCATTCAAGGAAGTTGTTTGCATTCAATTTGTCTTTTTCCAAGACACAGCGCAAGTTAAAAGCAGGAGTGTTGTTGTTAGTTGAACCAGACATGATTTCTACAACAATGTAATAAAGTAAAATTAATAGTCTATCAATAAGCAGTAATTAAACAATTTAATAATTTATTCAAAATTTTAAAATCCCCTTTTGAATAAATAACAACTAAGATCCTCTCCCATTACAGTTAAACGGACTTTGGCCCTGCCTTTAACTATAGTAGTTAAGGTAAGTAAACGTTTTACTAATTATAACTAATTATAATTCTTAGTAGATAGATTGATAATTCTTGTTCAATCCTATCTCTTAGTTTCAAAACCCAAAACTTTGTTTTTGATGATTTTGTTGAGTGAAACCAAACATGAACCTGTAAATTTTCAAAAAAAATTTACCCCATATCCCAAGATTTATGAGCAATACCTCGCTTTGGCAGAATGTATTATTCATTATCAAAGGCTTAAAGGTGTTGTTTGGAAAAACAATAAAACTCAATATTATTTATGGGGATTCAAGTTAATTAGCATGGTTAATATTACGTGAACACATAGCATATTTAACCAATACATTAACTTATGCATGCAAAGACCAAAATAAACGCTCAAAGCAAATAAAAGCATGAATAAAAGATGATCTAGTATGGCCCCTAAAAAAACTAATCTTCATGAAGCTTCCATGAATTTCCATTGATCACCTTCCTTGAAACTCCTTTCATTTGTGATTACATACTTTGAATAAAAATATTACGATACGCAGATCGTATTTAATTACATTCAAAACAAACGATTCGCAGATCGTATATAATTACATTCAAAACAAACGATTCGCAGATCGTATATACTATCCTAATTTTATATATAAATTTTGTTTTGGGCCATACTAGTCATAACATGTCAAAATAATATCAAATATTATAAACGACAATAACAATGCAATATATCAAACTAAAGGGTTATAACAATTAGCATGTAAAATACCCTTTATGTTTAGTCAAACTTGACTAATTTAAGTGAGACTATAGAAGGGAAAAAAAAAACTATTTAAATCAATTAAGACTCAATAAACAGTTATATGCACATAAAAAAAAACAAAAAAAAAATTCCAAAAGAAAAACGGAAGCAGCATACAAGAATGAAGGCCAACCCATTTTCTGGGACCATCTTCATCATTTCAAAAAAAAAAGGTCACCTTCAACCTTCATCATTTTGTACTGGAAGAAAGAAACAGTGGCCGTGAAGAATGGAACCCAGCAGCCGCCAAAGAACCCAGCAGCCGCCAAGGAACCCGGCAGCCGCCAGCAGCCCGCCTCCCTCCGGCCACCATAAACAGCCCGTTTTTTTTCGGTATTTGTTTCCTCTCTTTTTTTTTTTTTTTTTTTTTTTTTTTTATGAATTCGAACAAATTCGAATTAATAAACAACCTTTGTGCATGAATTGCTTCAAATTTCAGGGAAAACAAGTTTTTCGCATTTAAATTTCAAGCCAATTGAACCAATTTGTGTTTTAACAATTAAAATTGAATTGGGGAAAAATTAGGGTATAAGCATTTTCGATCCAAAACACTTGAATAGCATAACGAAAAACACAATTAACAATGAACAAATTTTGTGTTTCATTTCATTGTTTGGATTTCGTGAATAATCAAAGCCCCAAGACAATTAACACAAAATTTCGAATTTTCATCCAAAAAAAAAACTGATTTTTTTTTTTTTTTTTTTTTTTTTTTTTTTTTTTTTTGATTAATTCGAACAAATTCGAATGGATATACAATATTTGGGATGAATGGCTTCAAAAATCAGGAAAAACAAGTTTTTTCATTTATATTTCAATCCAATTGAAATTGAATATTATGAATAACTTCCATACAGTTAACATAAAAAAAACTGATTTTTTTATGCAAAAAAAAACGATTGTGAATTGTTCCAGAGAAAAAAAAAGATCATATGAATATTATGAATTAGGCTTAACTGATACCACTGTTTGTATTCGATGGATGCTTAAAGCGGAATTTCAGGAAACACTTTCCTAACATCTATCTCAGGATCATAAACATAATCAAACATATGAATCATATAAAAGGATTAGTCTATATTACCTTTGTAGCGTGAAATCCACGAAAATAACGCGATAAGATAATATTGAGAGCCTCAAACGCTGCTCCTCTATTCAGTCTACCGGAATCAATTGAACACCAACGTTTGCTAGAACGGAAGAGATTGTTTCTCTTGCTTTTTCTGGTTTTTCAATAACTTTTTTTGATTGAGAATTGTGTATGGTGAGAGTTTAAATAAACATATTTATAATACTCACATCCATCGTCCCATTATCCCCACTTCTCCACTACTAGCATTATATCCTCATATAATACTAGTAACCTAGGTCAAAAAGAAACCGATTCTTTTGTTAACCTAATTGGATCGCAAGCCCATACTCCTAATGGGCCCGAGTCATTTACCGTTCAATTGATTCTTTTGTAAGACCTTATAGGATTAATTATATTAGTTGTGGTCCAATTATTATTGACCCACCAATTATATTTATTCTCTAGCAAGCAAATATAATTACTAATAATAATTAACTTTATTATCTTCATAAATATCCTATATATTTATATTTAGTAATTGTCGGAAATGTCTACGGACATATTCCTTCATGTTCATTCCAGTAATTGTCGCGAGATGGCAATAAGGGGGTTCTAAGAAAGTTTCTGACTTCTGGTAAGCTGTTCTGGGAGTCGTATCTTTATTCTTTTACCATTTCCATAATGTTAGGTGACTATGAAATTTATTATGCATTTAGAATTTGTGAGTTTTGACATGTTAGAGCTGATATTAGAAGATTGGCATTTTTTTTCTGTAGTTATGACGATATCAGTGAATTATTGGCATGAAGAATTAGCTTGGATTATATGTTGATTTTGGGTTACCTTGGGATATGGCACAAATTTATACAATTCAAATTATTAATTGATCTTGATTGGTATGGCTATGAATAAATTGTTGTTGGATTGGGAATTACGAGTTGAGTTTACTTGGAGTGGAATTTTGAGTTTGATTGTGAGTTGGTCTTATAAATGAAATTATGGTATAGTTATATAGATTTAGTTATATGGTTAGATTATGAGATTATGATGATGGGTGAATTGGGAGTTAGAATAATCTAATTCAATCTCGGTTGATAATTAAATAAATTAAATTTATGAATAGATTACGTATCTTCTTGATATTCTAGTTATAGATTAAGTTGAGTTTAATAATGTTAAGTTGTTGAAATGATTAAAATTATATCTCAAGTGACTAAATTAAATAAAAGGGTATATGTACATTGTTCATAAGTATTATTTTGTTTAAGACTATGTATATAAGAACTAAGAAAAGGAGATGTTTGAGATAAAAGGGAATTTGTGGTTTAAGTAAATAAGATATAAGGATTAGTTGTATCTGCGTTTGAATTAAAAATTGTTATTTCATAAAAAAAAAAAAATCAAAGTTAAGCAATATAAACTAGCTAAGACAAAAATCCATTGTTGCTTTTAAGCACATATATGTTTATATTAAAGATTTCAATCTCATTGAGAAATCGTATTGACGAAGCTTGTCATCTTGTTGTAATTAAGAATGTTGGATTCCTTATTCAAATCTTTAACGGTTACGAAAAAGGATTACAAAGGTATGTATTTTATTTTAGTTGAGATTGGTTTGATTACAGGGAGATGTTCTTCCTAAAATAGAAAGTTGTTTTTTTTAAAACCTTGAAATAATAGAATAGTAACAGAAAAGATATAGATGGTTTAATGTTTTGAAACGGTTGGGATTACCTCTGCGGTGTCTCAAGGAATTGGAACCTCGTCGGGATTATCTCGACACTACTTAATAGTTGGGGGTACTTTGATCAATACCTCGGACTTAGATCTTCTGCTACAGTTTGGCCGTTTGTGCGGTGTGCACACTAGGGATCTTTGTTTAATAGTTATCCGGAAGGCCTAGCTAGCCCGATGGAAAAGAAAGTTCGTTCCATTCCATAGATTTATGATTTAAAGATTTTGAAAGGAAATATTTTAGTAAAGAATATGGAAAAGTGTATTTGATTTTTTGAAAACAGAAAAAGGAAAATATGTTTATAAGGTATTGATAAAGTAGTATGTTTGCGAAAGAAAATGATTTGTAGAATATAATTGATATATCTTACTAGATGTGTAGTTGGATTATAGTATGGAATCTGTCACAGCATGTTTGTCTGCAGGTAAATGGAGGTTAGAATTACGGTAGAGAGCAACGTCACTCATTTTGTGTAAATATAGTTATAATGTTTCCTTTTCGCCATAATTTTATGTGCTAAAATTTAGCTATATAAATGTGTACTCAGCATAAGATGACTATGTGGTTTTGTTCTTTGAACCTGTCATTGTGGGGGACAGAGTTAAATGAATGAAGTCAATGGTAGCTGAAAGCGTAAAGATCAGAAAAGATTCCACCTGTGTGGGTAATGTGAATTTGAAATGTTTGGCTGCTTGTGCCACTTGCTGGTTGTTATTTTGAAATGATGGTTTTTGAACTTGCAGGGTGACTTTTAAGTCAAAAGAAAATTTCGGTTTATCAGATTTACAAACGGAACTCCATCGGATTTTCTGCAGAAATTTGTATGTTTTAAATCATTTCAAATAATTCTTATAATGTGATTTATTTACATCTTTCAAAGTTTGTACATTCTGATATTTAAATTCTTAATAGATGTCTAGTGGATGATATAATCAGTTGAGTAATTGATTATATCATCAACGTAATAGCCCGATATAAATGTTAAGCTTCCGCACTAGTTTAAATTAATCTTGTTTAAATCAGTTGGTTAGTTTCGGGTTGTTACACCAATGCTATGGGTATCTCGGTCTCAAAGGCAAATTCTTGCCTATGTATTGGGTGGACATTAATGTCTCACATTGTGAATCGGGTATTGTGAATCGGGTCGAGGTTTCTTACAACAGGCAATTCAACTTGTTCGAACCCCTAAATTTGACTCGACAAAATTTGATCCTCTACGGGAGGATTTGACTCGTATTGAAGGTTTGTGGGTATCTAAACCGCTTTAATTACGACTTCGAACTGCTTCTTGCAGTTTGTATCTGAGGTTAGCCATATATCCGACTATGCCTACCCTTTTGGTTTGTCCCTCAAAATTTGGGTTCAAAGTCTCTGCTTGGATGTGCTAGGGCCTCTCTATGATGAAGACCCGCATTGTTGGCTCGGGTTGTGGTGTTTCCGGTATGATATGTTCAAGTCCATTCCGAAAACCTAACCTCGACTCAACCAAATTCAAAGATCCTGAAAACGATCGCCAAATACTTACGATGTTAAGAACAAACAACAATGAGCAAAATTAAGTTTGACAAAGTAACAAACAAGGACACAAAGATTTAAGGAGGTTCACCCAATGATGGCTACGTCCTCCGTGGTGTGTAGTTTATGTTTATATTATATCAAATGAATACAAACAACACTTCAATATGAAGAATTACAATTGAGATAGAGATAACAACAATAGGCTATGTGTTTGGCTTAAGGGTTGTGTTTGATGTGTTTTGCATACTTGAAGTGTGGGTATGAGAGCCCTATTTATAGTGCTAGGTACTTGAAGATGAATGGCTCACATAAATACATAGTTAATTTAGGGTAATGAATACTATGAAATAACTCTAAGAACTTGAAAAGGCATTATCTCAAGAGTCACACACATGAGACTCTTCACCTTAATCTTCATTAACACCAATAATTCCCATGAATACTCTTCACCTTATTACACCCTTTTGGATTCCACAACTCAAGAGTCACACACATGAATTCAACCCTTTAATGTGCACTCAAGTCACACATTAGTATAGTATCATTTATAATCACATTAGTATACTACCATTCATAACAGATCCATCAGTGGATATGGATTGATTTGCAGGTTTGTAAGTATCTAGATTCCTAAATACTGGTAGTAATTGGGTACTGAATATGCTTGAACTGCAATTTTGCGGTTTTGTATTTGAGGATAACAAACTGATTGTTATTCCTGTTTTCTCCCTAGCTTGAGATTTACGGAAAAGTTTGGTGGTCCATCTTTGATTGGATCATTGAGAGTCTGTATCTGTAAAATCCTCTTTCAATTTCATGAACCCAACTCGAATATGTTGTGGTATAGTTTTGGGTTGGTAATGTTCCAGGTTTGGCATTTGAGGTGCACTAATGGCTGCCTGCTTGTGCCCGTGTTGTATTTGAGCTTCGTCAAGCAACTACGTTTTGAAGATACAAAAATTCCTGTTGATGGGTATATGAAGCTGCTATGCCTCGGCTGGTGTTTGATCTCCAGAACTGGATGTCCCGCTTTTGTGCTACTGATGTGAGCTTTGCACCGGATGGATTGTTAGGCAATATTAATACTACATTATGCTGGGTCATAAGAAGTTGTTTAGTCATTGGCATTGTATTGATCAACCTTCTTGTCCTTTTGCTATTGAACTTGTATTCACTAGTGAAAAAAACCTCATTTGTTGCGGTTTTTGGCCATAATATGCTGCGGTTTTGGCCCCAAGCATTAGTGATAGTAGCAGATGACCTATTTTAAATGCTGCGGTTTAAAATTGCAGCAGAAAAGTGAACCATATGCTACGGGCCTCCTTAAAACCGCAGCATATAGTGTAAGATTATATGCTGCGAGCCTCCCTAAAACCGCAACATATAGTCTTAAACTATATGTTGCGTTTTAGGCAGGCCCGCAGCATATATACTATTTTTTTTCTTTTTTCGTTTAATATTAATAAATAATCCAATAATGTACAATGTAATAAACAATGATTAATCTAATAATCCAATGATAATTACCAATTATCACCAATAATCTCTTTGTAAACTCTCGATCGTATACATAATATAATAATATAATAATATGTACATATACATTAAAGTCCTAAATCTAAACTAATTATATTATTTATCAAGAAAAAAATTAGCAAGATACGCGACAATCTTGTCTTTCAATTCGCGCATTTCCCCATCTCTCAAAGGGCGTGTTTCCCTTAAAATGTCGTATAAAACCTATGATATAATATAAAATTAAAAGATATATAAACATTAGATTTTACCAATAATAGTAAATATATATATATATATATATATATATATATATATATATATATATATATATATATATATATATATTATAATTTAAGAACGTAACAAATACTTACGGTATCTATGTTTTCGACTCCAACCTCCTTCACGGATTGTAAGATATCGTCCATGTATTTGAGAGTGTAGTAGCCGCAATCAACGGAATTAGAAGGTTGTCGAAAGCACTAAGAGAAAATAGATTTTAGTGCGAAAAAAAGCTTAAAAACCCATAAAATCGCAACTTAACACGTAATTTCTAGCATATGGACCATGATTTACAATTCTAACCACTTCAGCACAATAATATATACCCAATAGTGTTGTGTACCAAGTTTCGTGCAAAACAAACCAAGTTTGAGCCACTTTATGCGCGAAAGTGCCAAAAAAGCTTAAAAACCCATAAAATCGCAACTTAGCACGTAATTTCTAGCATATGACTATGATTTTAAATTCTAACCACTTCAATACAATAATATATACCAAATAGTGTTGTGTGCCAAGTTTCGTGCAAAACAAACCATACTTGAGCTACTTTATGCGCGAAAGTGCCAAAAACACTTAAAAACCCATAAAATTGCAACTTACCAAGTAATTTCTAGCATATGACTATGATTTTCAATTTTAACCACTTCAACACAATAATATATACCAAATAGTGTTGTGTGCCAAGTTTCGTGCAAAACAAACCAAGTTTGAGCTACTTTATGCGCGAAAGTGCCAAAAAACACTTAAAAACCCATAAAATCGAATAGTGTTGTGTACCTTTACTGCTGTCCATTTCGAAAATGTGGCTTTGGATATAGATCTCATTTCTCCACGCACTTTCTTCATTGTGCTGAAACGCATGGGAAAAGTATAACTATTTATATATCAATGCATGTAATAATATAATGTAATACTATTTATATATATAACACTTAATTAAATGAAATTGGTAAAATTTATAAAATTACGTACGCATTCAACAACGCTTTGAATTTTGTGTTGCGAGGCGGGCTTTGAGGTTTTTGTAATGAGTCGAAGACGTGCACAGTGTTTGTTAAAGGACATATGACAAAAAGTATCCAATGTAAACTACAAACGCAAATTTAAAATCAACAAATTAGAGATTATGTGAACTTAAAAATCAAAAGATAAGTTCAATTTAAAAAATAAAACTTACTCTTCCACATATGGAGCCAGAATGAACGTGTGTTTAGATGCAAGGGAATTATTCAAAGCAGTCTCAATGTATGCTTTGACGTTTTCTTGATCATTAACGCTTTTAGTACCCGAAATCGACTCAGGACAAAACCATCCAATTTTTATTGGAGGTTCGCAAGAATTTAGCTCCTCGTCAGCCGCACTAAACTCATGAATAAGAAAATTTTGTCAGTAATTCGGTTATTAAAACAATTAAACAATAATGCCTAAATTGTAAGATAATGAACATCACCTCATGTAGACATAGATAAGAGCTACATTCAACATTTCGCCTCTAAAAAATTGCCCAATGTCACTAGAACCAATAATTACAAATGGGCCCTCTACAAAACAGAATTGTTCCTTCTGCAGGGTTAGAACGATTGGGTTATGTGTACAGCCATTTGCAATCTTGAGAGAGATCTTTTAGCTCCGCATCAGTAAAAATTGGAGTGATTGCCATCGACTTTGACCCAGTCGACACCTTTGATGAGAAATCGATCTCTCTCCTAGAGCCCTTTGGACTCTTTTGCTATTTTAATTTATACAATTAAATTAGTGTAAGCATGCAATTGAAAAAATAAAAATAAATAAGATACAAATGATTATTACCATGGTAGTGAATCGGACCCAAGCATATGGCCATGTGACGAAACTACCTAGGGCGTCTGATAGTTTCTCAAGGCTCCATTCGAGCATTGGAACCGGGAGTGAGAAATCTTCAAACCCCTTTAGAATAGTTTTCACGGTCACACTGATGTGGCCACTTGTAACAGGCATCGAATGCACTGTTTGGCCCTCTTTGGTTGGCTGTGCCACACCATATGCAACCTCAGTTAAGTCGCCATTACTAGCAACACCTAACTGAGGCAGCAGGAGTAAAGAAGAAGTCGCCTCCAGAAAATTGTGTCGTTTAGTATAACAAACATCATAATAAAATATTAAAACACGTTGCAATTTAAATTAATAAGTGCTTATATATTTAAAAACTATGTACCTGTACCACTGGCTTCGGAGTTGGCTCTGGATTTCGAGCAACGGAGTTCATGGTCTCCGGTGTGGGATTTTGCCCTTCAGGGGTAGTAATGGGCTGGGGTGCTACGGAGTAATGGGCTCGGGTGTTGGCTCGACTGAAGCGTTAGGATCCCCATGTTGACTTTGTTGATCCTCGACAATCAGGTTTGCCATGTCAACAGTGGGTGCTCCCATCTTCTGCAACACGAGTGCCACTTTGGCGAGAACGTCCTTTGTAATTTCTGCTCTGAGGGTTGCTACTTCATTAGGTGACATCGTTCGGGATTGAGTAGCAACACACTTTTTGCCGAATGCCTTCTTTAACCCCACGCGGACGCCTCCTTTTCCAACTACCCGCCCTCTATGGTCTTTCCCTAAGACCATATGCAATGCCTCAACATTGCCTCTTGGGGTGAACGCCCCCGTAGCTTCTTTTTCTTTCCAGCCCATCTGTTCAAATAAAGAGTTGACATATATAACAATTAATATAAGTAAATCAAAGCCAAAAAATACAAAAAAAATCAAGAATATACTTAATAATTTCAAAACTCACCACAGCATCAGCAACCTTCTTCGTTCCCGGATCAGTAATGGTAAATTTACCACTTGCATCTCGGGAATGAAGTCCGCAATACTAATCCCGCACCCGATCTCCAACAGGAGTATTCACGGATGTGGAGGTAGTCGTAGATGAGGGTGTGGCTGGACTTTGATTGGGGTATAAACTCGCATCCACCCACTCTTTTCGGACCTCATCGTACGTTTTTGGGCCCAAGCGATGGTAAAACTTCCTTTTGCTTGCTGATTCAGAAGCTTTACCACGTTTTTCCTAATTAATCAATAGAAATCAAATGTCATATATTAGTTTAATGATTGAATCAAAAGAAGTAAATTCAAATCAAAAGTTATAATATAATTTGGAATACTTACAGCTTCAATGGGAGTTGTTCTTTTGGCAACAAAAGCCTCCCATTCATTCTTTGATATGTGACCTCATATTTCATAGGGCATCTTCGAAGGTGCTTGCTCTCCACCTTCGTTTCCACCGTCGTTTCTCGTTTTGACCTTTTTGGTTGTATGGGCACGCTTCTTCGTGAGCCAGTCAGTTACTAGCTTGGATTTGAAATCTCTGAATCTTTCAGCAACAGCTGAAAGAAACACATTCTTCTTCTCCACATCGTTCTGATGTGAAAAAGATTCTACAAAAAAAAATATATATTTATTAGTGTCAATTAAATTAATTTTAAAATGAAACTAAATGAATAAAAATAGTAAAGTTGCTTACCACAGTATCATTCCATAGAGAGTTCTTCAAACCCTCTAGAACCTTGTTTCATGCGTACAATATGGAAATCTTGCGGATACATAGGCCCACTTTGTAACGGCCCGGTCTAAGTGACTCGGAAATTCATATGAAAATACGAACTTCGGTTCACTCTTCGGACTCTAGAGAAAGGTCTCCTTTAGGATCGTCAACGTTCCGTCGATAAAGAAATATAAAAAAAACAGAAAACAGTGCCAAAGCGAAAGAAACAAGTCAGCGGAAGTTCTTTGAAACAGCCCAAACCAGCGTAAACAATATAATAAGATTGTCTACAAAGCACAGCGGAAGACTTATAGAAGTCTGGGCTGAATCCGACCTGTGGCTCGATAGCCACAGCAACCAATATCAGAGTATTTAAAAACTTTACATAACTGTAATACAATTACTTACAACCCAGTTATAAACTAAGTTAATACATTATAAAATATCTATCTTTTTTTTAAAAGACATGATTTGTCAAAATATCATCATAAGTTAACCTTCCGAAAACGATGTCCTCGCTATCGCAACACATGACACATAAATGAGCAGCACATCCATCCGCACTAAAGTTGGCAACCTGAAAGTGGATCTATCCCCTGTAAGAGATAGGCCCTATTAAAAAAAACTGTCAACAATTGCATTGTTGTGTAATCCAACAAACTACTACATTTGTATACAAGTCATTAACAAACATCTCCAATTAAATTCCTTGTTCACTTGGTAACCATTTATAAACATTATTTTATCCAAATCAAAACTCTTTTAAAAGACTATTTGGTATCGACATAAATACGGCTATGATCCTTTAGTAACGAATCAAAACACGGCTATAACTTTACAAGTTAATAGCGTAAATCAAAACTCTTTTAAAAAGATCGTTTGGTATCGACATAGATACGGCTATGAACCTTTAGTTCATAACGAATCAAAACACGGCTATAACTTTACAAGTTAATAGCGTAAATCAAAATGCGGCTATTACTTTACAAGTCAATAGCGAAACAATGCGGCAAACGACAAATATGATATCATTTGCGAAACAAACAAAACTTTATGTACCAAACGTATTTATTCAAAACTCATATTAAATCAATAATTTAACAGCACTTTAAAACGTGGGAATATATGGACCGTCAGGAAGTAGGCTTGATCTAAATCCTGAGAACACGGGTGATCGTCATCACCGAAAATACGGTTCTTGCAAGAACGAAACGGGATCGGGGGCTCGAGACCGATCCGAATAACCATTACCTATTATCAAGCTATAGGATTTCACAATAATCCGGATATAAATATCCGTTGCCAATTCCCAAAAACGTACATTTTTCAATGTCGAACATTTCAATATAAATTAAAACAATAATTCAATTGATTTTCTTTGCAATCAACAATCATTCCTCATTTTCATAATACAATATTTCAAGACTCGTATTTTAGAAGTTAGTAACATACAAAACATGCTTTTGTAATCTCTTTAAAATAAAGTCAAACAAAGTCAAAATCCACAGTTTCAAACACCAAAAATCATACGATTTTGCTCAAATATCAATAGCAGTAATACCACACCTTATAAAATATAAATCAATTCATCATCATTTAAAATAACAATCAATTCATGTGTTCCCAAATTGATACTTGAACCAAACACTCATATTATTCAAATAAGATCCATAACCCAACAATACCAATCCATAAAGGGAAAACAATAACCCTAAGTTAATCTCAATTACCCAATAAATAACACCTTAAACCTCTAATTTATTTTATACTTCCTAATCCCGCTTAATAAATTCCATTTTAGTACCATAACAGGACACTTGTTAGTGATTTGGTCATAACTTTCTCATAAAAACTCATATAGAGGCGATTCAAGTGGCTACGCGACCATTACTCAGAGCTCTACTATTCTTATAAAGACACTAAAACCCAGAAACAATTAGAACGATCCCAAAATAGCCAAAACAGAAGGTTCAGTATTGATTTTCATGACAGCCTGCTGGTATGTCACTGTTTTGAACATAACTCTCTCATACGAACTCATCTTGGGGCGATTCAAGTGCCTACGTGATTGCAACTCGAAGCTCTACAAATATCATGAAGACACCAGAACCCAAAAACAATCAAAACTATCCCCAAATAGCCCAAAACAGAAGGTTCAGTATTGATTTTCATGACAGCCTGCTGGTATGTCACTGTTTTGAACATAACTCTCTCATACGAACTCATCTTGGGGCGATTCAAGTGCCTACGTGATCGCGACTCGAAGCTCTACAAATATCATGAGACACCAGAACCCAAAAACAATCAAAACTATCCCCAAATAGCCCAAAACAGAAAGTTCAGTATTGATTTTCATGACAGCCTGCTGGTATGTCACTGTTTTGAACATAACTCTCTCATACGAACTCATCTTGGGGCGATTCAAGTGCCTACGTGATTGCGACTCGAAGCTCTACAAATATCATGAAGACACCAGAACCCAAAAACAATCAAAACTATCCCCAAATAGCCCAAAACAGAAAATTCAGTTTCGAAATCCACAATACCAAGTTTTATACTAGAAATCAAATAACCCAATAACCAATACTAATCAACACTAGCAAGAACCCAATTACTAATTAAACTCATATACTCTAATTAAATTCAAGTTGATGCTTAAATTTGATTTAAAAACCCCAAATTAACCATGAATACTAAACTACTACCACAATTCAACAATCATTGTTTATGCTTAAGAACTTAAAGCTACTATAAAACATTCAATTTATACTTAAATGAAATAGTTTGTGGATTATCTCAATCACCATTGAAGAACCTTGCAATCTTGAACTTCAAATTGAGTCACAAAATCCCCAAATCAATTTACAAAACCCTAACATTTAAATTTGAAAACAAAACAACAAAAGAGGGAAAAATGATTACCAACAATAAAGGGAGAAGGTGGTGGAACTGTCGACGCTGGTGGCTAGCGTGGTGGCGGTGTTGGCTGAGCAAAGAGAAAGATGATGAGGATGATAAAAGAAATGGGGAAGGGGTATGTCGGTTAGATGGGATAAGCATGGGTTCATTTTTAGCTTTGACCCAATAAATTCTATTAAAGTCGTCTCATCGTAAAACAGTCTTATATAAGACATGCTGTAAGGGTATAATAGACGATTTATGAAATAAGTAAATGGGTAGTATAAATAAGGATTGCATTTAGGAATTTATTTTTCAATACTTTATTTAAATTTATTTTTATAAAGATAAGATAGTAATCAATTAATAAAATATAATCAAAATACGCTTTTATCGAAGTACTCTTTATACGAATTTTATACATTAAATAAAATATACCTCTTTCTTGAAAATGTTAACAAATGAAATACTTGAGTCAATATTATCAAAATATATTACTCGGATTAACTTACTTAATAACCCCAATCAGCTTAATAAACTTATAATTAAGCTTTATTAAAGGTGGTCTATTTCATTCTTACGTACAACTCGAGAGCCTAATGGCCTCTAAATAGACTAAAGAAAAATAGACGAAAGCGAAAAGTACCAACACAATCTTTTGTCACAGAATTCGGAGTTATTTCTACTCAAAATCTTATTACAAAAAGAAAAACATAGTCTTGATAATTACGGGTTCTAAGTCGAGCCCTCACTCCAGTCCCCACCTGCAATCAACCTACTAGTTGTCGTGTGACAACACGTAGCAGGTTCCAAAGAACAATCCAATACACGTCAGAGACTTCATACAAAAGTCAAACAGGTTGAATACAAGCAATGTGTTTATCCTAGCATGCATAGGCTCTAATACATTCATTACTAAATAATCCCAACTTGTAACGTAGCCCGTCCTGTTCGGGTCGTTCAAGTAAAAAATCCAATCCTTTTGGAGAAATATACTTGGGAGAGCTAATCCCAAGGCAACCACCGACCTAAGACGTTGCCCGTCCTGTGCGGGTCGTTAGAGGTAAAGTATGCATACCCCCATGGTGACCCTAATGATCCAAAACTGCCATGAGAACAATAATTGTAATAATCCAAACCAAAACATTAACCCCTTTGGGTAACAAACACATAAATCCTCAACTTCCAAGTTAACTTCTTTCAAATTATTTTAGATGTCTAATCCTTATGTGATTTATAATGCCACGATTAGAAATGAATTAACACTACTTGCACAACCGTATAAACAGTATAGTCTAAGCGTGTACCTTTAAGCACTGCAACCAAACGACGTTTAAGCACGATAGAAATTTCACCCTCTTATGAATCGAGGTCCTAAACAACATACACACAAAACGACCACATATAAGAAAGTGTTTACGCATTTAATCCACTCCATACTACTAAGATATCGCTAAGACTTGATAATTTTAAATGTTCTCAACAAATTCCCAATAGTTCCAAATTTTAAATTTTAACCAGAAACTTAAATGGCCATTTCGGACAGTTTAGAAACTGCGTCTGGAACGCGCCAATTACCTTGGGTACGAAATTTCATAATTTCTAACATCCAATTACTATTTTTAATTATTTTAAGCGTTTAACGAGTTTTTTAACACATGGGTACATAAAACAACAACGGAACACGAATAACATATCCGGGTTGGCGCCAATACCGAGGCAAAAGTTGCTGTCCGAAATTCCTATTATATTATTATTATTATTATTATGATTATTATTTATTTATATACATTATTCAAATTATTAGCTCCTTTAGATCTCATGACCAAAATGAATCTAACAAGACCAATTTCACAACTACTAAGATAAAACAAACAAGACAAATTTTTTAATCACACAACCACTTGATATTTCCACACATATATTAATACACAAAGCCCCATCAACAAAGCATAAGGCCATCAAATAAAAAAGAAACATGCCCATCCACAAAATCCTTCAAGAACTTAAAATTTCATAAATTATGATAATTAAATTTAATACTTAATTCTCTTAACAAATTGAAATTTTGTAGAGAATTATAAAACCAAATCACTCTTTTAAATCAAGACATATATATAAACACAATCCTTCAAGCAAATTAAATTTTTCTAAAGGATCCATAAATTCTTGGATTACTACATTACTTGATCCATACCATTTAAATTTCTTCTAACAAATTGAAATTTAGTTAGAGAAATTGTAGATCATAAGAGAAATTTACTTAAATATCAAAATAAACTTAATTCTTAATTCTTATAACAAATTGAAACTTTGTTAAAGAACATAGATCAAGAAGTTTTTGAAAGAAACATAACTTAATCCTTTTAACAAATTAAAATTTATTGAAGGATTATTAGAGAAAATTATATATATAAAAGAAAATACTCAATCCTCCTAAAAGTCATAGGATATCATCATACATAAAATATAATTCATCTTAGAAATCTTGTATATAAAATCTAACATTAACAATTCAACTAAACTTACCCCTTTGATCAAATATTGGATGGAACAACAATTTTTTTTTCCTTTGAATGCCGAAACAAGGGAGCAAAAGGAGAGAATTTTTCTGAATTTTGTGTTCACTTGCAAGGTTAGAAAAGTGAAGAACTTAAGTGATGCTTATAGGATCAATAGGCAATTAAGCAATAAACTTAATGTGCCATAATACATACTTATGAGAGGAGTTACAAGACTCCTCCCCTACTCCACTCCAACCGGCCACCCCTTTCCTTTCCCCTAATTTTATTTTTTTTAATTATCATCATTATTATTTTAATTATTTATTTATTCAATTTTTTTTTGAAAAAAAAACACTACGCGACGACAACGTACGCGATAAAACACGTTACCATTAATTACAATTGTCCATGTAAGTAATATAATTTAATAATTCTTATTTATTTAATTTGTTTTATTTTATTACATTTTTTTTATCCCGATGAATTACGGGGTGTTACAAACTTATTTTCCATATTGCCTATGCCATTTTCCACAAGGTTGACCCAATGCATGGGTTCTGTGACTTTGAGGTTTTTCGTAGGACCTCGCCCTTTTCTTTTCTTAGTGGTGGTGGGAGCATCCGTTGGTGGGGCATCTTCAGTGTCATAATCATTGTTAAGTGGTGGAGCGACTTCAGCCATACGCTCGTATCTAATAATCTGGTCCTCTTCAATGTCATAACTATGATGGTCATTATCCGAGGTTTCAATCTCGGGGACAATTTTGTCTCTGAAAAGATGCATTGTATATATCAGTACCTGAAAGAGTATGAATAGAAATATATTAGAACATAGGAACGTGAATTCAATTCTAACAAAATATTGTTGTGTGTAAAGTTTCATGCAAAACAAACCAAGTTTGAGCTACTTTATGCGCGAAAGTGCCAAGAAAGCTTAAAAACCCATAAATTGCAACTTACCAAGTAATATTAAGAATATGACAATGATTTACAATTCTAACCACTTCAACACAATAATATATACCAAATAGTATTGTGTAACACCCCGATATTTTCCCGATATTTTCTTCCTGATATATTTAATAATTCACTAGTAATATTATTTCTATATATATATTTTATTTATTATTGGGCTTGGTCATGAGATTTGCAATCCTTTTTGGCAATTAGAATTATTTGGGCCCAAACTTTTCCTTAACCCATCTTTTCTTTTCAAAAAAAAAAGAAAAGAAAATAGGAGGGACTCTTGGTGGAGCTTGTAACTCCCTTAGGGTAATGAAGGATCAAGGCATTAATCCCATATAATTAACCCTTCTTAATTCCTTAATCATTTTCATTTTGACATCCTTTCATTTCTAAAGTTTCCAAGGACAAAAAAAAAACATATCCTTTCAAAATTCCTCCTAATCCACATTCCTAACTCCATTACATTTGATCATTAGGTGTTTTCCTTTACAATTGTAAGTGTAATTCTTAATCTATGTTGATTATTATATGTTTTATCTTATAATTCATGTTTAATTTAAGAATTTAAAATTTCATGTATGATTTTGGGATGTATTTTTCTATCTAAATTGATGAAGAATGTTTCTTTTTAGAGTTTTTAGATATGCATATATGTGAAGAATAGGATTGGTTTGTGTGATGGGTGATTTTGAAATTTATATATAAAAATGAATGTTCATGTAAAAAAAATGTGTATGGTTAAAGAAATTATTTTTGAACAAAGAATTTAATCTCAAAGATAGTTCATAAGAATTATATAAATTTGGTCATTGATATTTAATAGGCAATGTACCATTTGGAATTCATTTGTTGATGAAATTTTGGTGAATCCCGTAGGGTTAGAAAAATGTTAAAAAAATCTGTTTTTGGGACACTTTTTGGCTTTGAAATTAGGTTAAAAATACTTATACTATGTTATAAATTATGGAAATTGGTACCCGGGGGTTTTGACGCCTTCCGGACGCAACGGTGAAGTCGGATTTTCAGTTTGACAGTTTTAAGTTGTGTTTCTGGACAGATTATGTATGTTGTCCTGTTTTGTGTGTTTATCATGTTATAGTATGTGATGGATGTTCATGATGTGTGTGGTATTCTAGGTGTGGGTGTAATTGTATATGTGTGTTATGGATGATTTGAGGAAAATGTGTATGTGTGCTTATTTCCCGAATACGATTGAACCTTGTAGGAAGTCGATTCGTGACCGGGAATTGATTAAGACGCTTGTGTTGGTTATCTTGCTTAAGGTATGTACACGCAGCGTGGTTCGCATTAGTCCGATGTATCATATAATAATGGTATACAAAATTAAGGCATGGATATATATAGTACGGATAATGTTATCTTTCGAATAAATAATTTTTATACATTGTTTTGATAAGCAGAGGTAGTATGACCTCACTAACCTTAAAGTGGACGTAGTATGACGTCAATTGGTGGAAATGAATTACTCGCGGTATATGGGGGCATTATGAGCCACCGCGGGGGTATGCATACTTAACCATAGGCACCGAAGTAAGGCGAGTGTCTATGGTAGAGACTTGCTTAGGGGTTAGCTCCCCCTAATGTATTGTCTCACTTATGGAGATTGGAGTGTACCGGCAGTATGGCTGGATAGTACAGCAGTATGGCTGACTAACCTTTATATGAAAATAATTATTCTTTATTAGCATGAACGAAGTGTACTTTTCTGCGAATTGACAGCTATTGAATTAAGTCTTCTCTTGTTGTAATTAATTATTTGTTATGCGATGTTAGCTGACGTGTACTTTTGGTCTTAACGACCCTGCGATGATGTTGTTTCCTATCTGGGTAATGTGATTGATTAATTCAAAACAATATTAATACACAACTTTTAACATATATAATTAACCCTAATGAACCCAAATCAAAAAAAAAAAAAAAAAACCATTTTCTTTTATCAAGTACACATGAATCAAAATAATAAGAAACTAATAATATACAATTACATACATAAGTAAATTATTCACATTCAAATATACAACTACATACATTAGTAAATTATTCACATTGAATCTACCCTAAAAATCCTAGTTAATCAAAATTATTCACATTCTAATATACAAGTAGATACACAAGTAAATTATTCACATTCAAATATAGAATACATACCTTGGTAAATAGATATGATAATGTTGTTTTTAAATTTGATTATGCAACCTACAATGAAAAACAAAATCAAAATTAGTATAAAATAAACTAATTCCCCAAAACATAATGAAAAAAGAACTTAAATTTAAGCTTGAAAAAATAATACATTGACGAAGAATAAGAATAAACCCTTATTTCGTGGGTTTTTGAAGGAAGCAACAATGGTGGATTTTAAATGTTAAAGAAGAAGAAATTAAAGGAACGAAAATGGTGGGTTTATTTTGAAATGTTCGTGGGTTTTTCGTGTGGGTTTTAGGAACTTGAACAAGAAGAAGAAGAACGAACTTGAAGAATAAGACAATAGCAGTGTGTGCGTGGGTTGAACAAGAAGACAGTATGCGAAATTGAAGAAGACAATGGCACTTGAAGAAGACAATGGAACTTGCAGAAGAACACGGTACGTAGTAGCATGAAGAAGAAGATGCTTTATGAAACAGTAGCAGCCGTTTTCGAGTGTTTTATGAAAATTCTTCGTGTGGGTTTAAGGGTATAACGTTGAAAGGGGGGATTTTTTAATGCTTATTTGCTGCGGGCTGAGAGAAAACCGCAACATATACTAATTAATTGCTGCGGGCAAGAGAAAACCACAACATATGCTTGTGAATCTTCAATTAATTGTTGCGGGCAACGGGAAAACCGCAGCATATATTTAATTTTTTTTTCAAAAATAATTTTATGCTGCTTTTTTATAAAACCGCAGCATATGTTGCGCAGCAAATGTGATTTTTTTCCACTAGTGATTGGATTGCTAATTTCTGTAGGCTCGATGTTAGCTTTTCCTTTCGAGGCCCGTCTCCCTCCTAGCGCATGATAAGGGGCTTGTCTTTGCCCTTTGGAGCTTCAGCTGGGTGATGGCACCTAAGTCTTTTGATTTCACGGTGTAAGCTTTGGCTTATTTCTGGCATTTTATAAAAGCTAATTTGCAAAAAAATTAATTTAATAATAATAATAATAATAATAATAATAATAATAATAATAATAATAATAAAAAGAAAAATAAAAGAACAAAAAACGAGAATTTTTTTATACTTTTATATTAAATTTAAGAATTAAATAAAGATCAAATTTAAAAACTTAAATAGCCAAATGTAAAACTTTTATATTACGACTATTAATGACACATTTCAAAACAAAATTTAGCACAAAAATATGTAAAGTTATTTTATAAAATTTAAAAAAAAATAGTTTTTGTCATGGAAAATATATTTGACTTACATAAAAATAGTCACAATCTGAATCATATTAGAATAAAGCATTGCATTTAAGTAACCAATTGTATAGATAACAAAAATTCCTAACAAAAGTATATTATGTTTTAACTATCTCAAAATATCCAATACATTAATCATTTAGTAAATAAATTAAAAAAGATTTTATAATAATTGAAAAAACTAAATAATATATATGGTTTTTAATACATTAAATGATGTGAGTAATAAAGTCAAAGATTAAAAAAAAAAGTAGTCAAAAAAAAACAATGACATCATCATTAATAGGGTGTTCAAAACCGGATATCGGGTTGACCCGGATCCGAAAATCCGGTACCCGTTTTTTCGGATACCTAAAATTGTGATCCGCTTCTGACCCGGTTTAAACCGAATAATGTTTTTTTTTATTTTTTTTGTCTTTTTTTCGTTCGACCATGCGTTTTTATCTCTATTTTTACTTAAAATATTTTTTTATATAAAATTCAAATACTAACTCTTTAAAAATATTTAGCTAAATTAGTCATAAAAGAAAAATTAAGAAAATTAAAGAATAATATTATTACACGTTGGTTTAAGTAAGAACAATTATAAAAAAAAATTATATTTGCGGGAGAAAAATTATATGAAGATTCAACCCAAGGTTAACTTAATAAATACCATTACTATTTTATTTATGAAAAAGTAATATAAATACCATTAGTATTTTATTTATGAAAAGTAGTAATAATAAAAAAAATAAAAAATAATAAAAAAACCGGATACCCGGTTTCCAAAAATATGCGACCCGGATCCGGTACCCGATCCAGATTATCCGGTTTGTAAAAATCGGGTAAATTATCCGATTTTAATAACGGATACCGGGTATTTCGGATCGGATATTTTGGATCGGGTTTTTTGCACACCCCTAATCATTGAGTGTCGGAGAGAAAATTTTTGTTGAGGTTGTGACATGTAAGCAATTTTAAATAGTGATAATGTTAACAATGTTTTGTTTTAGTAATAGTTATAAATAGATAGATTATAGATTTAGTATTATTATTTTTTGAAATAAATTTTCAATTTCAAGATTTAAAAGATCAAACAAAGGTTTAGAATGACCAATTTCAACGTTATCTTGGATTTAAACTAAGTATTAAAATTAATATTTTAAGTCTTAATATTTTATGGTTTGGTTGAAGACATGTATTGGAGTTTTTTTAGGAATTTTTTACTAATAATAAAAGCTTCTGTTAGTTTAAGTAGGGGGCTGGGGGCACGTGCTGTAGGCACTTTTTATGAAAAAAAAATTAAAAATTTAATCGCATTCTATTTGCTGCTGTTTAGAATTCATAACCAACCCTAAAACCCACTTATCCACCCCACCCACGACCGGACGGCGAACGACCCTCACGGCCCTACCGCATCACCACCAACCCTCGCCGGAATCTCTCGCCAGTCGCCACCCCTCACTGGTAGTTCGCTGTGACCTGTGAGTCTTTGACGCAGTCTGCTGTTCACAATTCGCAAATCGCAACGTCTGAAGGACATCACTGCTGCTGCTGCCTGCACTTGCTGCCGTGAAGTTAAGCTACCAGGCCTAACGAAGGCCACCGTGATAACACCATACCAACCCACCTTCAATTAAATTTCAGGTACTCCCTCCGTTCTTTTTGTTTGTTCAGAAAAAATTTGGTTTTTGAAGTATATATGGAAGTTAAAATATATATCTTGTTAGATTCGTCTTGATGCAAAGAATTTGAAAATATATCTGCAGCTTGAATTGATGCAACAATGGGTAGTGAAGCCAAATTAAAATCATGGGTCTCCGACAAATTGATGTCTCTTTTGGGCTACTCTCAACCTACTGTTGTCCAATACATTATTGGTTTCTATGAGTGTTGAATTATCAATTATCATTTTACCCTTTTTTAGGTATAAATTGATTGGAAATTTTTATGGGAATATATAATTTGATTGATTATTTTGTATAGCTAATCAAGCTTCTTCCTCTGGAGATGTGGGAAAACTTGTGGAGTTTGGGCTATCATCGTCTACTGAAATACGTGCTTTTGCAGAAGAGATTTATGCTCGCCTTCCTCGTAAAAATGCTGGAGTTAATGTATGTTTTGATTTTAAATTATTATGTTGGAGTCATTATGTTATCAGTTTTGGTATTCTTGTGAATTTTGGGTTATGTGTTTCAATCAACCATGATTTATAGACCCTTTTTCTTCAAAATTTTTTAAATTTCTTGATCTAGTCTTGACCCTTATGTATTGGGTCATTCAACATACTTGTCACTGGATTTAAATTTGTTACAATGTGAAATTATTGGATTGCAACATTTTAATTATAATGAGAACTATAGAGAACTTTACTATTTGAGATTATGTTGAATTAAGAAAAGATGAACCACAATTGAAAGCTATAAAGAGGGATTAATAAGGAACTTTTTTGATTTTGTGTGAAGTGGATTACCCTTAATGTTGCTCATACTATTTTATTTCCGACTAAACAATTGCAGATATATTCATGGTTGTTAAAATTGCAATCTGGATCATAGAATTTTATGATTCTACGACCCACATCTGAGCCAACGACTAGGATCGTTTACAGATTGGAATCAGGTAGGATCAGTGGTAGAATTGATCAGGATCGTGTAGAATTGCGATTCTTGAATGATCCTAACGATTCTATTTGAAAGACCTTGTAACGTATTATTTGGGCCTGAACCTGTTTCAGCCCACAAAAACCCTTAAAACCCCTAATTTCAATCAGCCTTCTTCCTTCTCTCTCCCCCCCCCAAAAAAACAAAACCCGCTGCTTGTGTTCTTCACTTTCATTCACTCTATCTTTCCGCCTTGCTTGTGTTCCTCCTCTTGCTTAATCTTTCAACCTCTTCACTTCTGGTGTGGCTGACTGATCTTTCATGTTTGTCACTTAATTTTTTCTTCATTTTTTCTATTCTTTTTATGTTCTTCAACCCTAATTTGATTTTGATTTCGTTTTCTTTTCATGTTATTCATTTACCATTTTTTCTTTTCTTTTCCTGTTATTAATTTCATGTTCATGTTCTTAAATTTGTTTTTTTTTTTTTTAAATTTTCTTTTGTTTGAATTCTAAATTTCCCAATTCATTGATTCATTAAAATATATTTTTTTTAGGTTTGAATTATGAACTTTTTTTTTTATCTTAAGTGCAGGATTGTATGTAAAATTAGAAGTAAATGTAAAATTCATGTAAAATAGAAGTAGATGACATATTATGCATATCTGAAATACTAACTTTTCTCATTCTACAAGAGGTTTGTATCTGTTATGTCAACATTTTGTTCCCTATTTCGTATATCATGTTTGTACTACAGTTTATTGATCTCTCAACAGGATCCCAGGTTAAAAGTGAAGGAATATGTCCGTAGACATTTCCGACAATTACTAAATATAAATATATAGGATATTTATGAAGATAATAAAGTTAATTATTATTAGTAATTATATTTGCTTGCTAGAGAATAAATATAATTGGTGGGTCAATAATAATTGGACCACAACTAATATAATTAATCCTATAAGGTCTTACAAAAGAATCAATTGAACGGTAAATGACTCGGGCCCATTAGGAGTATGGGCTTGCGATCCAATTAGGTTAACAAAAGAATCGGTTTCTTTTTGACCTAGGTTACTAGTATTATATGAGGATATAATGCTAGTAGTGGAGAAGTGGGGATAATGGGACGATGGATGTGAGTATTATAAATATGTTTATTTAAAACTCTCACCATACATAATTCTCATATACAGTTATTGAAAAACCAGAAAAAGCAAGAGAAACAATCTCTTCCGTTCTAGCAAACGTTGGTGTTCAATTGATTCCGGTAGACCGAATAGAGGAGCAACGCTTGAGGCTCTCCATATTATCTTATCGCGTTATTTTCGTGGATTTCACGCTACAAAGGTAATATAGACTAATCCTTTTATATGATTCATATGTTTGATTATGTTTATGATCCTGAGATAGATGTTAGGGAAGTGTTTCCTGAAATTCCGCTTTAAGCATCCATCGTATCCCAACAGTGGTATCAGTTAAGCCTAATTCATAATATTCATATGATTTTTTTTTCTCTGGAACAAAATACAACCGTTTCTTTTTCATGAAAATCAGGTTTTTTTATGATAACTGTTTGGAAGTTATTCATAATATTCCATTTCAATTAGATTGAAATTCAAATGCAAAAACTTGTTTTTCCTGATTTTTGAAGCCATTCATCCCAAATATTGTATATCCATTCGAATTTGTTCGAATTAATCAAAAAAAAAAAAAAAAAAAAAATCAGTTTTTTTTGGATGAAAATTCGAAATTTTGTGATAACTGTCTTGGGGATTTGATCAGTTACGAAACCCACACACAATGAATTGTTAAAACACAAATTTTGTTCATTGTTAATTGTGTTTTTCGTTAAGGAATTCAAGGTTTTGGATCGAAAACGCTTAAAACCTTTTTTTATCCCCAATTCAATTTTAATTGTTAAAACACAAAATTTGTTCAATTGGCTTGAAATTTAAATGCGAAAAACTTGTTTTCCCTGAAATTTGAAGCAATTCATGCACAAAGATTGTATATCAGTTCGAATTTGTTCGAATTCATCAAAAAAAAAAAAAAAAAAAAAAAAAAAAAAAAAAAGGGAAACAAAAACCGAAAACAAACCGGGAAGCATGCGCACGCCACGAGTTGTTTGAGGTGGCTTAGTGGCCGGAGGGAGGCACAGCTGCGTGGCACGGCAGTTGTGTAGCCGCTCCTCGAAGGCGGGCTGGTGGGGCAGTGGTGAACCGGCTCCTGGAAGGGTTGCTGGGTTCCCTTCTTTCCCTTTGCTGTTTTCTTTGTTCCAGTAGCTTAGATGAAGGTGACCATCTTCTTTTTTATTTTTTTTGGTATTTGTTTTAATATGTGCAAAATAACCCCTTTTTGAGTCTTAATTGGCTTTATATGGTGCGTTTTTTTTTCCTTAAAAAAAAAAAAAAAAAAAAAAAAAAGAAAAGAGTCTCACTTAAATTAGTTAAGTTTGACTCAACATTTAAATATTTTATATGCTAATTGTTATGACCCTTTAGTTTGATATATTGCATTGTTATTGTCGTTTATAATATTTGATATTATTTTGACATGTTATGACTAGTATGGCCCAAAACAAAATTTATATATAAAATTAGGATAGTATATACGATCTGCGAATCGTTTGTTTTGAATGTAATTATATACGATCTGCGAATCGTTTGTTTTGAATGTAATTAAATACGATATGCGTATCGTAATATTTTTATTCAAAGTATGTAATCACAAATGAAAGGAGTTTCAAGGAAGGTGATCAATGGAAATTCATGGAAGCTTCATGAAGATTAGTTTTTTTTTTAGGGGCCATACTAGATCATCTTTTATTCATGCTTTTATTTGCTTTGAGCGTTTATTTTGGTCTTTTCATGCATAAGTTAATGTATTGGTTAAATATGCTATGTGTTCACTTAATATTAACCATGCTAATTAACTTGAATCCCCATAAATAATATTGAGTTTTATTGTTTTTCCAAACAACACCTATAAGCCTTTGATAATGAATAATACATTCTGCCAAAGCGAGGTATTGCTCATAAATCTTGGGATAAGGGGTAAATTTTTTTTGAAAATTTACAGGTTCATGTTTGGTTTCACTCAACAAAATCATCAAAAACAAAGTTTTGGGTTTTGAAACTAAGAGATAGGATTGAACAAGAATTATCAATCTATCTACTAAGAATTATAATTAGTTATAATTAGTAAAACGTTTACTTACCTTAACTACTATAGTTAAAGGCAGGGCCAAAGTCCGTTTAACTGTAATGGGAGAGGATCTTAGTTGTTATTTATTCAAAAGGGGATTTTAAAATTTTGAATAAATTATTAAATTGTTTAATTACTGCTTATTGATAGACTATTAATTTTACTTTATTACATTGTTGTAGAAATCATGTCTGGTTCAACTAACAACAACACTCCTGCTTTTAACTTGCGCTGTGTCTTGGAAAAAGACAAATTGAATGCAAACAACTTCCTTGAATGGGAAATGGCTGTGAGAATTGTTCTCAGAGCTGAAGGAAGGGAAAGTGTTCTTGACACTCCACTCCCTGAACCCCTGCCAGAAACTGCAACAGTTGCAGAGAAAAGAGCTAGGCAAAATCTCGAGGCCAATTCTGTGCAAGTAACATGTCTGATGCTTGCTTGCATGGAACATGATTTTCAAAAACGTTTTAACAATCTTGATGCCTACACAATAATCCAGCAACTTAGAACAATGTTCGAAAAGAATGCTCGATTAGAGAGATTTGAAGCTAATTGTAAACTTTTGGAATGCAAACTGGGCAAGGGAAAACCCGTCGGACCCCATGTGTTCGCCTTAATAGGGCATTTTCAAGTCATGGAAAAGTTGGGTTTTCCTTATCCCAAAGAGCTGGCCACTGATATTGTGATCAGATCCTTGCCAGAAACTTTTGATGCTTTCAGATTAAATTTTTACATGCAAGGAGGGGAAGCAACCTTGCCAGAATTGCATGGTATGCTTATTCAGGCTGAAAGGAGCTTACCTTCTGAACCCGCACTGAAAGATGTGCTTATGGTCAGAAAGAATAAAAAGTTCAAGAAGAAAGGGGTTCCTAAATGGAATGGCAATGGTAAGGTAGTTACCACTAATGCCTCTCCCAGACCAAAGGCTACTCCAAAGGCTAAAGTAGCAGCACTACATGAGTGCTACCACTGCCACAAGATTGGCCATTGGAAGAGGAACTGCCCCGTCTATCTAGAAGAAAAGAAGTCTGGTGCTTCATCTTCAGGTATATATGTTATTGAAATTAATTTAGCGACTTCGGCTTCTTGGGTATTTGATACTGCTTGTGGGTCTCACATTACTAGTAATGTGCAGGGTCTAAAAAGAAGTAGAAGCTTGAGCAAAGGTGAGGTGGATCTCCGAGTCGGAAATGGAGCAAGAGTTGCTGCTTTAGCTGTTGGAGTTTATATTTTAACATTACCCTCTGGTTTAATTTTAAAACTAAATAATTGTTATTATGTTCCTGCCATCACCAAGAACATTATTTCAATTCCGGTTTTGGACACGGAAGGTTTTTCATTTACTATTAAGAATAATTGTTGTTCTGCATATTTAAATGATATGTTCTATGTTTCAGCTAAATTATTAAATGGGTTGTATGTGCTAGACTTAGAAACTCACATCTATAACATAGACAGCAAGAAACGTAAAACAAATGATTCAAACCCCACTTACCTATGGCATTGTCGATTAGGCCACATAAGTTCAAAACGAATAGAGAAACTTCATAAAGATGGAATTCTAAAATCATTTGATTTTGAATCATTTGGTATTTGCGAGTTTTGTTTGATGGGAAAAATGACAAAGTCACCTTTCACAGGTACAAGTGAAAGGGCCAATGACCTCTTAGCTCTCATACATACTGATGTATGTGGACCTATGAGTACCGTGGCTCGGGGTGGTTACAGCTACTTTATAACCTTTACTGATGATGTAAGCAGATATGGATATGTTTACCTCATGAGACATAAGTCGGAGTCCTTTGAAAAGTTCAAGGAATTTCAAAATGAAGTAGAAAACCAACTTGGGAAGAAAATAAAAGCATTACGATCCGATCGTGGTGGTGAATACTTGTCTCACGAGTTTGATGATCATTTGAAAAATCAAGGCATACTCTCACAATTGACTCCACCAGGAACACCACAATTAAATGGCGTCTCTGAGAGGAGGAATCGAACTCTATTAGATATGGTTCGATCAGTGATGAGTCTTGCTGATCTTCCTATTTCATTTTGGGGATTTGCATTGGATACAGCTGCATTCACACTTAATAGAGCACCTACCAAAGCAGTGGAAAAGACACCATATGAGATGTGGACGGGAAAAGTTCCGAAGTTGTCTTTTCTAAGGATTTGGGGTTGCGAAGCTTATGTTAAGCGTTTAATATCTGATAAGCTAGCACCCAAATCTGACAAATGTCTTTTTGTGGGTTACCCAAAAAAGACAAAGGGATACTACTTCTACAACCAAAGCGAAAACAAAGTGTTTGTTGCTCGCAATGGTGTTTTTCTAGAACAGGAATTTATTTCTAGAAAAACAAGTGGGAGTAATGTATATCTCGAAGAAGTTCGAGATGAGCAACAAATGGATAAGGTTAACACCTCATTAGAGGCGCCCCAGCATGAAAATGCCCAGGAGGAAATACATTCAACGCACTTACCTCCTACCGCCCCAAGTGGAGAAAATCCACTCGAAGTCACTCTACCTAATGAGGCAGAAACTTCTCTTGTTGTTCCCCTACGTAAGTCTAGTAGGACAATAATTCCGTCAAGAAGATATATTGATTTCCTTTTGACTGAAAACTCTGAAATAACCATGTTAGAATCAGAAGAGCCTACTAGTTACAAAGATGCTTTGGAGAGTCCTGACTCCGAAAAATGGCTTGAAGCCATGAAATCTGAAATGGATTCCATGTCTGAAAACCAAGTTTGGGACTTGGTTGATTTGCCTGATGGGGTAAAACCCATTGGATGCAAATGGATTTTCAAACTGAAAACAGACAAGGATGGAAACATTAGTGTTTTCAAAGCAAGGTTGGTAGCAAAAGGTTTCAAACAAATTCATGGTATAGACTATGATGAAACTTTTTCTCCAGTAGCCATGCTAAAATCCATTAGGATAATCCTTGCAATAGCTGCCTTTCATGACTTTGAAATATGGCAAATGGACGTCAAAACTGCCTTTTTGAATGGGTTCTTAAAGGAGGATGTGTACATGACACAACCACAAGGTTTTGAAGATCCGAAAAATCCAAGGAAAGTATGCAAGCTTAAGAGATCCATTTATGGATTGAAGCAAGCATCAAGGAGTTGGAACCTCAGATTTGATGAGGCAGTCAAAGAGTTTGGTTTTCTTAGAAATGAAGAGGAATCTTGTGTATACAAGAAGTTAAGTGGGAATAATATCACCTTTCTGGTCTTGTATGTAGATGACATACTCCTCATTGGGAATGACAAAAATATGCTTGAGTCAGTCAAGCAATGGCTTAAAAGTCATTTCTCTATGAAAGACCTGGGAGAGGCTGAGTACATACTGGGAATAAAGATCTATAGGGATAGATCGAGGAGACTTATTGGACTAAATCAAGAGACTTACATAGATAAGATTCTCACAAAGTTCAAAATGGAAAGCTCCAAAAGAGGGTTTATTCCTATGCAACATGGCATTAAACTTTGCAAGACTATGTGCCCATCGAGTTCAGAAGAGTTCAAGCGTATGAATAATGTTCCTTATGCTTCTGCAATAGGATCAATCATGTATGCTATGATATGTACTCGACCAGATGTTGCATTTGCTTTGAGTATGTGCAGCAGATACCAGTCCAATCCAGGAGATGCACACTGGATAGCAGCGAAAAATATCCTCAAGTACTTAAGAAGGACAAAGGATAAATTTCTGGTATATGGCGGAGCTAATGAGTTGTTTGTCACTGGATACACTGATGCAAGCTTCCAAACTGACAAAGATGACTTTCGATCCCAATCTGGTTTCATATTTTGTCTGAATGGAGGAGCTGTGAGCTGGAAGAGCTCCAAGCAGAGTTCAGTTGCAGATTCTACAACAGAGGCCGAGTACATAGCAGCAGCTGAAGCAGCAAAAGAGGCTGTTTGGATTAAAAAGTTCGTTAGTGAACTGGGTGTAGTTCCTAGCATTGAGAATGGCATCAAGTTGTATTGTGACAATGAAGGTGCTATTGCTCAATCCAAGGAACCTAGATCTCACCAAAAATCTAAACATGTTGAAAGAAAATTCCATCTTATTCGAGATATTGTTGGAAGACAGGATGTAATAATAAGTAGAGTTGATACCACGGATAACATAGCAGATCCGTTGACTAAACCACTCCCTCAGCCGAAGCATGAGAGTCATACTAGGTCTATGGGGCTTAAGCATATAGGAGAATGTCTTTAGGTTGTTTACTTCATGTTTACAATTATAAAGAATTTTGTTTACCATATGTTTGGAATGTTTATCAATAATATAAATGGTTTGTTTCTTATTTAATTGCTTGGTTTAGTATTAAATAAAATGTTCATATAATTTGTGTTTTCAATAGGATTATTGGAAACGTTTCGATAATGGAACCCTATAAGTGAACTGAAATCACAATTTATATAATGTCCCTAATCTAAATCACTAAATTGGACATAAGTGGTTTATTAAAGATTAGCATGTAATTAATTGATAGCTCGGTTCCATGGGCTATGGAAACATAGAGATGTTTAATCGATTACATGGATGCATACCTGATGCATTGAGACTTGACCTAATCTGATTCGAAAGGGCAGAATCGAATCCTTATATTTAGTGGATTCCTTAGACATGAGTATGTCTTAATCACTACGAAATAATTAGTTTAACCTTGACGCTGTTAAACGTCGTGCTGTAAAAGGAGGCTATAAAGGCAGTGATCAGGTGGGCTAAGAATTGAGTGGGAGTTATGGTCATACAAGAATGAATAAGTCCTCCTATGTGATAGGATTGGTGTGTAGGCCTCTTGATGAGCGAGAATTGAAAATTGCATGGCCATGCGGAATAAGATTAAATGGTTAATCCTTAGTTGAACAATTCGAACTCAGAGATCAAGAAACATAATTTGAGAAATAACACTGTGTTGTCAAATTTCACATTAAGTGGCTTAAGGAATTTATAATTGTGCAATTGTCTTCGGACAAGTGGGAGATTGAAGGAATATGTCCGTAGACATTTCCGACAATTACTAAATATAAATATATAGGATATTTATGAAGATAATAAAGTTAATTATTATTAGTAATTATATTTGCTTGCTAGAGAATAAATATAATTGGTGGGTCAATAATAATTGGACCACAACTAATATAATTAATCCTATAAGGTCTTACAAAAGAATCAATTGAACGGTAAATGACTCGGGCCCATTAGGAGTATGGGCTTGCGATCCAATTAGGTTAACAAAAGAATCGGTTTCTTTTTGACCTAGGTTACTAGTATTATATGAGGATATAATGCTAGTAGTGGAGAAGTGGGGATAATGGGACGATGGATGTGAGTATTATAAATATGTTTATATAAATATGTTTATTTAAAACTCTCACCATACATAATTCTCATATACAGTTATTGAAAAACCAGAAAAAGCAAGAGAAACAATCTCTTCCGTTCTAGCAAACGTTGGTGTTCAATTGATTCCGGTAGACCGAATAGAGGAGCAACGCTTGAGGCTCTCCATATTATCTTATCGCGTTATTTTCGTGGATTTCACGCTACAAAGGTAATATAGACTAATCCTTTTATATGATTCATATGTTTGATTATGTTTATGATCCTGAGATAGATGTTAGGGAAGTGTTTCCTGAAATTCCGCTTTAAGCATCCATCGTATCCCAACAAAAAGATAGCATGCTTTCCATGCCAAAGATACAAATTTTATACGATTCATCAATTTATTATTGTTAATTGTCATTGTATTGTTTTTGCATTAGATTATGTTTAAATGTAAGCTTATTGTTTGATATTTAAGTCGATTTTAAATTTTGAATTAATATGTATTATGATTATTTTGAAACTTGTATTTTGACATTGGTTTTTGCTAGTATGTTTGTTCTTTTTTATTGACTATGGTTCTTTATTATATCCTTGGTGTGTGTGTGTTCTAAATCATTCCCGAGATAGTGGCATTTCTTCTCACAAGATGTCACTATCTCTAGCAACTAATAAAAATCAGAGGAAATATATTGTGAGTAGTGTATATCCAATATCTTATATATATATATATTTTGTCATTTCATAAAGAAAAGAGAACCAAAATGACATAAACAAGTAAGATGTATATATTTTTTTTAATATTTAAGCAAAAGTGTATGTGTTTTTAGCGCTTTTTACACTGAAAAATGATCAAGCAATAATCATAGTCATCATACAACTTGTTATTTCTGCAAATTTGTAGAATCGTTCGATCCTACGATTTGATCTAACGATCCGATCCCACTAGTTGATTTCGATCTAATGAAGAATCCTAATCCTGACAACCTTGCATATATTTATACCCCATAAAACCACTTCTAAATTTTTTGCATCCAGACAACCAATATGTTTCATTTACCCAATGTTGAAGTGTTGCTAAGTGTGAATCTTGTGGTATTGTGGCACTTTAGACAAGTTTTTGTTCCATTCTATTATTTGACATGGTTCTGTATCTGCGTAATATATCATTGGAATAGATATGGAGGAACTTCTGCCTTTAAAATTAGAAATCAACATTTTGTTCTCGTATATCAGCTTTATCAGAAGCAAGAAAGGGAAGCAGCAATGTTGGCAAGGAAACAGAGGACTTATCAGCTTTTGGATGCGGATGATGATGATGATATGCCTGTTGCTGAGAAAAAATCTGCTGCCACCATTGATTCTGATTCAAAGAAAGTAGTTTCTAGTAAAAAACGGTTTAGAAAGAAGAATGACAATCTTGACGACGGTGATGATGATGATGAGGCATAATTTTCATTTCTTTTACTGATTGATTAAGTTTTCTCTGTTGTTTTAAGCTGGTAAAGTTTTGTGTATGTACTTTAGTAATTGTCCCATTTTCTTGAATTTATATGTGATGCAGTTGACTCCAAGCAGAGAAAAAGGCAGACATGTGAAAATAAAATCTTCCCATGCAGATGATGATGATGATTCTGAGGTATATATGGTTGATAAGCTTCATGGCAGTGCATCTCCCTTCTCCTTGCCAGTTTCAATATTTTGAATTTGAATTTTTTATATCAGGGAAGAGGAGACTATCCCACTGAGTTTGAATTTAAACTTCTAATTTATAGCAATAACCTAGAGCCAAGGTTATCTACTGAATATTGATCCCTGCTTGGGATAATTGAAGTTCAGTTTACTGTTCAAAGTAAAGAAATATAAATTGGGCAATCCTTTGTGGACACGTAAAATTATGTGGTTGTTTATTTTAATGTTTGCAAGTTAGGGGGTGTTAATCTATATTTTCTTGCCAATCATAAATTGTTAAATTTTTATCTGAACAAGGCAAACCAATACATTCCTTTTTTCAAGTCTTTAAGACTGGATTATAGAACGAAACAAAAATGTTTTTCTTTCATTGCACAAGTGAAAAACTCACTTTGTCTATTCACATGACAACAATATAAATGAAATATCTGTGCTTGTAATGAAACACTTCGTAGTTAACTGGTCCAATGAAAGAGTAATTGTGTGAGACTTAATATAGATGAGCAAGGTAGAGAGTCACAAAAAAAAGCTTCTAGCTTTGCTGGGATTTATGGTACACTGGCTGAAATAAATATCTCTATCGCATACTTGGTTTTATTCAGTTCAGGTTTATGTTCATTTAGCCAACTAAGAGTCATGAGTTGCTTGCATATATTTCTCCATTCATGTGAGTGATTTTTCATCTAAGAGTTGGCTTATTATTTTTTGGATAATAGTGACTTACTGTTTCCCAATGGATGGCCCTTTGTGTGCTTAGGCGGATTTGGTTTTTATCATTATTCATCTTTCTTGGAGGACTTTTAGATAATTTTTGAAGTGCTGAATGAAGATGGGCTTAATTGCAGATGATCCTGTGGTTCAGCTCAATCGACTTTTATGATTTCACAAAATTCTGGTTATTGATTGTTGTGAAATAGTCTCCCAATAAATTGCCGCTCATGAAAATATGTAAAGCAGAAACATTATATACCGGCCCTGCTTTTTTCTCATTATATTCACTTCAGTTCTTTTATGTAATTTGATGTGCTTTAACATACATTCCGTCAGAAAAATGTGGCAGCACAATGAGAGTTATTGAAATATTTCAGAGTACAGCTTACACAATAATGATTTACTCTTGAAAAACAGAACTTTTTGGTAAATGCTTGTGCAAGTAATTGTTGCTCTTTTAAGTATCTCATTGTGAATGCATGACCTGGTAGACAAGATATGATTCATTTTAAAATAAGATTTCTGCTTGTGATCTTTTATTGATATATTTGTTTGATTAAACAGTCAGAGGAAGAAAGACAACGAGATCAAAGAGAGAAAGAAGAATTGGAGAGACATATTAAAAAACGGGACGCTGCTCGAACAAGGAAGGTAACCTTCTCAATACTAGTGTGTTTACATACTAATATATCTCATATATGCAAGCATGGGCTTTTTGATAATCTTATTTCTCATGTGCTGTGTACCAAACACTTTCTTATCCCAGATTCCTGCCTTTCTGAGCTTCATTATTTCGGTGGTAAAACCAACATTTCTAAATCGGACTGAAATCTATTTCCAAATTTTTGATGTGGTGTGGACTGAAATCTATTTTGTCTTGTATAGCGATAGGGTGATAATGTGGATTTTTGCATATCTTTTTGACATGATACCTGCTGGGTCTGATTCTGGGTTTCTCCTTTGGTGTTTGTCAAAGGAATAGACTTCAACATACTTTAGAACTGTTTCTGTTTGGTGTTGGCTTTATCCATATCTATGCCATTTCTCGAGTTGATTATTTCAGTGTAGTGACATGTGGAATCTTTGTATCTTATTGTTTCATCTTTGTTCTTTCCATGCTTTTTTGCTCTCTAATTCATTCTAGTTTAATTTGTAGCTAACGGAGTCAAAATTGACGAAGAAAGAGGAAGGTATGCTTCAATGAGCTTCATTTTTTCTTTATGAATTGAAATATTGAAGGTTTAAACATAGAAGAAATCCCATTGTTTTATTGCTCGAACTTATTTGCAGAAGAGGCAATTTGGAGATCTAATGCTTTGGAGCGGGATGACACTGAAGCACTTAGGTTAGTTACTTTTGCTTAGATGTGGGGTGCTTCCATATTGCATCATTTGGAGTATATCATTACTCATCTTTGTTTTTTACTTTGTTCACTCTTTACGATTGCACGTTACGCTAAGAAACAAATAGTGTTTTACAAGTAAAATTTTGTTGCTCATGATGCACACTCCATTAGAAGTTTTGTGATCTTAATTTGAGTTATGAATATTTTGTCTAAAATGCCAAAAAAAAAAAAATTACTACCAGGGGATAAAGGTGTTAGGATGAAAGCTCATAAGATTACTTTTGAAGAGAACTACTTATTATTTAGTATAATTATAATAGTAGTACTTTTAGTTATTCTAAATTCAATACAATTTTAAAGGGTGTGTTTTCATAGGGAAGTTGTTCAGTAAATAGAAATAGCTTTCATGATCATCGAATAAAAAAGAGGCCATTCTGTTAAATAGTGGCTGCTTTTTAATGAATTTTAAACTCACCGCTTTGCAAACCTTGACATGATTTAAAATCATGGAATAACAACCATTATAAGTTGTTACTCCAATGTATTAGCCATTTATAGTGTTTTTTAAATATTTATTAGGGACATAGAGTCTAAAAGACTAATAGAGTAACGAGCTGTATAAGTTGTTTCTCTAACATATTTTTCCTTTAGTCTTTTGAAATATGTATTGATAAGCTTTTATTTAAATATGTCCTCTAGAAAATTTGAATCGTTATTATATAAATGGATATTTTCAAGTTAACAATTCATATTGCGATTTCTCCAAAACGAGTCGTAACGCGAGGGCCTACATTTGCAACATCGTCTCCTGTATTGCAATCGCGATGACATCTGTAATTTTTTTTTTCATGAACTTGATACATGATAAGATGTGAAGTTAATAATGAAGTTGCAAGTTGTAAAATGCGCAAGTGCAACATTTTCTGTAGGGTTTCTTAATGTCTGTTTGGTTGAGTCTACACATCTCTTCCTAGTTATGTGTTGCTTGTACATTGTACATGAGGGATAAGCATTGGAAATCTGTAGATATTTCCCTATTTTTTAGTAATCTTTGTCATGTGAAAGATAGTTGAACCAATGTTCCCATAATTCTGATGGTCATGAAAACTGCAAATGAATTGCTAACTTGTATTCCATTCACATTCCCTTGGAGTCAATAAATCCATGTAACTTTTGACATAATTTGGATTCCAATCACATTCCAATTACTACTCGATTCACGGAAATCGCAATGAGTTGTTAACTTAAAAATATCTATTTTTATCATAATGATTCAAATTTTCTAGAGGATGTATTTAAATTAAAGCTTATTAATACATGATTCAAATCGTTAACTTGGAATCAAAAAGTAATAGAATACTTAAATTTTTTTTTTTCATATGTTAAACCTTTACTCCCTTTTTATAATTATGTTAAAGTTACATTTCTTTATTTTGATATTAATGCTTAGGTTCCACTCTCTAAAGCCCGAGGTTCTACAAAAGTGTCTTTGTCAAAAGGCCATCTATTTCATCATTTTATTCATTTGTGCACTTCATTACTTTTGGCGCATTAGCTCTGCTGTTTGGCGTTGTAGTGATGTATGTTATATGTGAAGTTGATATTATCTCCCTTTGAGGAATCCAAATTATCTTTTAGTCATCAACTTTAATGCTCAAAACTCAAAGTCTGCTTCTACTAATTCTGAGTTATCTCCGTTTTGCTCATCTGCTGCAGAAAAGTTTCAAGACAAGAATATTTGAAAAAAAGGGAGGAAAAGAAATTGGAAGAGCTCAGGTACTCTTGCAATATTGTTTTATGATCTGTTTTTATGGTGCCTAACTTAAATAGGCATGAGGCCTGATAGCTTGCTAATTCACATGATTTTTGACTTCTCATTTGATCTTTATATGGTCATAATAATGCAGAGATGAACTAGAAGACGAGCAATACTTGTTTGATGGGGAAGAGTTGACTGAAGCAGAGCGTCGTGAACTCAGGTGATACACTGCCCAAGTGCCCATGCGCTTATTTTTTTATTTTTTTTTGTGAATGTCATTACTGTGAGTATGTGTCCAAAGGAAATTTAAACATTTTTTGTAATTGGATATTGTTTTCTTTTACTATTTGTATCTAGATTGTCTGCTGGAACCACATTTGTGATTGCTCGGTGAAGAGTCATATATACAATCTTTTGTAATTGGATATGTTTTATCCCTTTTCTTGGTGGTTTACATGTTAGGTACTAGGCAGTGTTGCTTCATATGAAAATTGATTAGACTCTTCTCAAATGTGAGTTTCATCTTGCGGCTGCGGGTGAATTTATGCTTGTACTTTTTCCATAATAATCAGGATAAATCATCTAAAAAATAATAATATTCTTGCTTGCATGCACTATTTGACATTTAAAGCAAGAAGGTTTATGTAGATTTTTTTTACACTTAGAATTTGTATTTCTTAAATTTGCTTGGATGTTTCAAGAGTTACTATCCTTGAAATTCAGCTGGTCATGATCTTTTTGTTATGACAGGTACAAAAAGGAAATTTTCGAGCTTGTCTCAAAAAGGATGGGAGAAGATGCCAGTGAGATAAGCGAGGTAATATACAACTCTAGTTTTTGATATGTGATTGCTGTTTTTGACTTTTTCTTTAGGAACTTTAAAAAATTATATCAAGCTTTGAGATTGATGCTTTATCTGCAATCATTGTTTTAGGAAAATTCAAACCTAAGAATCTCACCTTTAGGTGGTCAACTTTTAAAAATCTCAAGTTGTTATTTTTTTAAAATCCCACCTTTTAACCCGATTTCTTTTCCGAGGACTTTCTCCTTTGGTAGCTATACTAGCTGTATTTTTTAAGAATAAAAAATAAAAAAAGCTTTGTATCTCGTTCTATTTGGTAACTGATCGGGCAAATTTTGTATACCGCAAGCGCACGGTTGACGTGTAGTTGCGGGTCGAACACAAGGAGGCGAGTTAATCAAATTGTTTGCTTTATGATTACAAGACACAGGTAAACAAAAGATTTGGTTGGGAAACTAATTCTATGATGCAAATAAACTAATGCAAAAGCAATAACAAAATGGAGATGACAATGATATGACAAGCTCTAGGGTGTCGGGCGTCGCCTGATTCTAACATGGGAGTCAATCACTCTCACGATTGTATGAGATTGAGTCGTTGGCATAATTAAACGTAATCTAATTAATGTCAAGCTTCCGCTCTATTGATTATTATCGATTTAAGACCAAACTAGTGTTAATCCTCAAACTTCCGTTTTATTGGCTAAAGTAGTAGGAATTTAACTTAAATATATCTCAATCCTAAATTAATCCTAATCTCAGCTTCCGTTTTATTGAAAAGGTTAATAAAGATGTTTAAATTGAGATTCATTAAGCGTATGTTTAATTATAGACTCAAATTCACACAATCAATCGATAAAATATCATCCCATGCTTCGAATTAGGGATTATACCCTAATTCTAGATAAGAAAACTACTCACTATGCATAATGATTAAGAACATGTAGTAAATGACAAATAAAAATAAATGACAAAACAATAAACAAGAAAACTTAATAATCTTGAGAAAAATGTAAATGTAAATTGCAAGGAATTGAAGAGTAACAATGGTGTTCAACAACAAAGAGTGCTAATGGAAGTAGAACAATACAGAAAAAAAAACTCAGAAATTAACTAAGGAAAAAAACTGTTCATCCATGATAAAAAGTAACCACCACTTTATATAGTGGCTCCAAAAATTGAGAAACCGTCGAGTATCAGGGGCCACAGCCGAGTCAGCTGTGGATGCACCTCAGAAGAAAGCCGACTCGGCTTCACAGACTGCCCAAAACCTGATTTTTCCAGAACTAAAAGCCGACTCGGCTGTGACCCTTTTCGCCATGAAAGCCGAGTCGGCTGTGGTCACTGCTAAGATGCCATTTTCCAGAACATTAAGACGACTCGGCTGTGCTTGACTTTCCTCTTTAAGGCGAGTTGGCTTTGTGTACTGCCTCAAAATGCTTGCTCCAGAGGCTAGAGACGAGTAGGCTTTGCTCTGGACTTGAAAACTCAATACTTAAGGTTGTTTTGTGGCTTTTTTTGGTTATTCTATAACTCGCGTGCATCGATCTCCTTCACATAATGCCCTGCAATTTGTAAGAGCCACAATCTTTGCACATATATGTCAAAATGTCATCAAAATCAACCCAATTACTCCCAAATGATCAAACTATTACAAATTGGAGTAAACGGACTAAAACCATCCTAAATCGCCACTAAACTTCATCAAAGGAGCATAAAAATGAACGTAATAAGTGCGAATAATTGCACTTATCAGTAACCCATAGAATTAGACCATTGAAACATGTACCCTTATCTTCTTCCTTTGGCTTCGACGCAACAAGCATACATGTAACACCCCTGGCCTACATCCCCATGGTTGTACTATACAAAAATCAGTAATTAAAAAAAATGGTTAACTACTCTGCTGCCCCTGCTAACAATATGTATATATGCATATATTAATGAACGATTCTCACAAACATTTTCTTGGTTTACTAGAAGTCGAGAACTCTAGAGGCTAGAAATCTTTCACTTTTATAATGGATAAAGAGTCATTTTGCGAACAACGACATTGATTGAAGACTCCTTACGTACCAAATGGCTTACTTGATCCTACATCCCATTTACAAACATATTCAATCCAAAGTTGCTCTTTGGACAAGAATATCATGCTTCCTCTCAAGCTCGGCTAAATGAACAAATGAAGACAAATCCTGCAACAAATGGATCCTGATTTTTGTCTAGACTGCTTCATCCACATTCTCTCTCCCTCTAACTAAAAACCATTTTTCTTTTTCTATGGTGGTGGTAGTAGTAGAGATGATGATTGGCGAAATTTTATTCTATCCCTTTTTCAGTCCCCCATTTTATATTTTTTTTTTCTTTTTTTCAATCTATCCCTTTGCACATTCTATTGATTTGGAGTTTTGGACAATTTTCTTTTAGATCTAGGGTTTTGGTTGGTGATGAAAATCTATGGAGACAATAAACAATAGAATAATTATTTGATTATTGACTCATGGAGGAGATTTAAAAGAGGAGAGAGAGTGTGTCGAGGGGAAGAGGGAGGAAGAGAGAGAGAAAGGATGGAAGGGGGTATAGAAGGTGAGAAGGAATGGTGGTGAAGTGAGGGATAGTGGGGAGGAGAGAAAAATTGTGGTGGTGATTATGCTCTTGAGGTTGATGGTTTTCTTCTTGCTCCATTTTTGTAATCCTTGTTCTCATTTTTCCAATTTAAGCTCACATCTTCTTCAAAAAATTCTACTTTTTAAAATTTATTTTAATACCTTAATTTAAGTTTTTTAAAGAAAAAAGAAATTAAATGTTTAAAAAGTCAAATAAAAGGTTAAATATGATGGCTAGGTTACACGTCATAAAGTTCTTTAAAAGCAAATCAATTTAAAAGTTGAGAGTTTTAAAAGATAATCTAAAAGTGAGATTTTTGTAAGCTAACAATTGAAAGATGGAATTTTTAGTTTAAACTTTTTTTTTATTTTAAAAGAATGACTTATTAATTCATGTGCACCTCTTTTTATTCTAAAGTTGCATATGATTCCATCAAACAACTTTGTTTTTACAACGGTAAGGTTGCGTCCATTTAATACTCCTTAACCATCTAGGTGGAATTTGGGAGTCACTTAACGATATTAAGCTAGTGAATATGTGGAATATTGTATTATTTGTATTATATTATTATAATTATAATAGTAATAATAATTATTAATAATATTATTTGTTAATATTTTAAACGTTATTATCATCACTATCATCATAATGATTATTACTATCATTGTTATTGTTAGGTTTTTATTTTATTTTATTTTATTTTTTTTTTATTGTTGTGTTCTCCGTTAAATTCATGCTATGGTTGAAGTTGTGTTTTGTTTATGATTCGTTTGAAAGTGTCTGTATATCGATTTTGCTTATTCATACACGCTTCATGAACTTGACTAGCAGAAATAATGAACTTGTGTTTCTTAAGCTAATCAGGAAGTTTACTCGCAAGGGTGAGCTAACCCCCAAACTCATGAGCCAGTAAAAAGTTTGAACTTTTACATCTGATAAAAGCTTGTTCATTTTGTTGATCTTGGGGATTTTTGAATCTATTAGCGTTACTTAGTGCTTGAAACAGTCTTGAAAGAGAAAACATATGCGTGTATTGAGAGTTCTATAAGTACGCTGCATCTATTAATGAAGAATTTGGAAGTTTATCTAATATTTAATTTTAAAACCTTCCCTTCAAACTAAGTTCTAATGTCCTACTTTTATAAGTGTGCTCTCTTTGGACATTGATTAATTAGTGCGCATGTGACATTTTTTAATTACAGTATAAAATGCCGGAAGCATATGACGTAGAAGGAGGAGTGAACCAAGAAAAAAGATTTTCCGTAGCTTTACAGCGTTACAGGTCTGCAATTGTAATTTTTGACATTTGCTACCTACATCACTTCGTACTGTAACATGATTGCCTATTTGAGTATATAGTTTATTTTTCTTTTTTTTTTTTTCTTCAGAGATGGTGGTGAATTTGGAGGTAAAATGAACCCATTTGCTGAACAAGAAGCGTGGGAAGATCACCAGATCGGTAAGTTGGTGTATCAGTCATAATAATGAAGCATGTTTCGACATCTTTTATTTTCATAGCCTCTCGCCCATCTAAACGGAGCCCTTTTTTTTCAGGAAAAACAACACTTAAATTTGGTTCTAAAAACAAAATACAGAATGCAGATAATTATGAGTGAGACATCTTTTTTTTTTTTTTTTTTTTTTTTGCTGCATTTGACTTCATTGATAATGGTTGAATGTTCAATTTACCACTCCTTTCTGTTTAATTTTATTTTCAGATATGTCTTTGAAGATAAGATTGACTTTGTTAAGACTATTGTAATGAAAGGGGATGAGGTAGACTAAATTTAGATCCTAATTTATTATTTTTTATGGGTATTGCTTATGCCAAATATTGTCTATAATTACTCTTTTTGTAGTTTGAAGATGAGATGTTAAACGAGTCACGAGAGAACTCCAAGGCAAAGTCCGCCTTTGAGAAGCTTCAAGTATGTATTTCGTGTTTTCATTTATGTTGTACTTTTAGTTTCACCATCATTTATATGACGATTGGATAAGAAAAGTGTGGAGTCATATTATTGATATGAGCAATATAATATAAGAAATAAAATGTCAGATTTTATCTATAGTATTAGCTAGTAGGATGGATTGAGTGTCAATAAACTAAACATGCTGCAAAGCCAAAATAGTGGCCCTTTTACGTTTGATAGGACTCCCTAATGTTACATGTTACAGGAATTGTCATGCTATGCTACTCAAACTCGCATGTTTTGTGCCCAACACAATGGAAGAATAATATGTGTATTGAGCTATTATAGAGGGTTTTGTGGCCCTTAGATTGAGATTACTTGATATTCCACAAAGACAACTTCTGAGTCCTAGGGATGCTGCAAGTATCGTTGAAATTTGTTGCCTTCAATTGAGGTTGTCAAAGCCTATGTGTTGTCCTGTTATATTTGTGTAGTCAATAGGATTTTTGTGTCTTATGAATGTCTGTTTCTATAAAATGTATATACATATTAATATTTTCATAGCCTTTATCGATTTTCTGGTTCTATCTTATTTGAACTGCTTTTTTATCACTAGATAACTCATTATTGGTCCTTGGTTCTTAGTTGAACATTGTTTAATTACTGTTTAGGAAGAACGGAAAACTCTTCCAATGTATGCATATCGAGAGGAGTTATTGAATGCTATTCGTGATCATCAGGTTTATCTTACTTCTTATTATATGATTCTTACCAGTATTCGGGCATTGTTAATGTGCTGCAAGGGTATAACGTTATGATTGGTTTCCCTTATCTGTATTCTTATGTCCTTATAATTGTAGGGGAGACCGGTTCTGGAAAAACAACTCAGATACCGCAGTACCTTCATGAAGCTGGCTATACAAAAGTTGGAATGGTAAGAAATCTCATGCTTAGAATATGTATTCGTCTACTTAAAGCAAGACAAGGCTTATCTGTTAAATGTTTTTTGAATTATTTTGTGTACTTTGCTTGCTCGATGATGCACATTGTATTTTCGTTAGATGAATTATGTTTCTGTACGATAATCAAATTTTACCTTTTGTGGAGATGTTTTAATGCTAATTGCTATATTACTTTAATCAGGATTTTGTATCATTGAGTTTTTCTATGCATAGAACTAGGGTTGAAATCATTATTACACCATAATCCAAATCGTAGGATCGTACAATTTTACGATTCTTGAATTTCCGAACTATCCAAATTGGTCATAGAAGTTGAAATGTATAGGATTTTCGGGATCGGTTTGAATTGATGCAAGCAAAATCGGTTCATGATTGCTTAGGATCAGCCGATCCTACAAACAACTTGTTCTTTGGTGTTTTTATTTTTTGTTCGCTTATGTACTTATATCATCACGTAAGCAAAATATAATGCTAACGTATTTATAAAATATATGCAAGTATAATTATGAATGTGTAATGCCTATTATTTTCTTATAATTAAGCACTCTTAAAATTTTAACAATTTCTTTTTACTTTTAGGACTTTTAATCTTAAAATATGAATTTTACCAAATTTTAGTAATTTGTAAGATCATATGATTCAATGATACAATCCAAAAATTCAATTCAATGTGCTCTCACCAATTTAATGTAGGATGGCAATCTGGATAACCTTGATTGTGATGGTACAATAAGTACAATAAATCAAAAAATTAGAAAATTTGCTCTTTCTTATTGCATTGTTTTTTGTCTTTGATTGACATATATTAAAAAATTGATTTGACAAGAGTTGTAGTGAGGTGACTTGTGAACCTTCTCTTTAGAAGTACCTTCATTTAAGCAAAATGCATTTGAAAATGGCATTTTCAGTTCATGTGAACTTGATTTTAGAAATTGATGGTCAACCGAAAATGACCTTTGTTATTACAAAGGTAAGGTTTCGACACCCGACCTCCTAAATCCTGCTTTGGTGGGATCCACTAGGCATTGAGGTATGGGCCAATGGTTGTTGCCTGACCAACTGGAAGTATTGGATGATTTGTTGAAGCTGCGTGTTTAAGAGCCAACTATTATAAAGTTGTTTGGCAAAAATTAGTTGTTGGTGGGTTGTTTATCACAAAAAAAGTGGGTAAAAAGCAAAAAGCTTTCGGCTTAAAAGGAGGCTTTTCAGCTGGCTTAGAAGCCATTTACCTAACACTTTTTTGGGCTGTTTGACCAACCAAAAAGCCAAAAGCTAAAAGCCTACCATAAAGCCAATGAAAAAGCAACTTACAAAACAAACCCGATAGGATGGTGGTGCATTTGAAAATTTCAATGTTGTAATTATTGTGTTTTGTACTTTTGAGCTTGGAATATTCAACAATCATCACCTAGATTCTTCTATCCTTTGATTTCTATTATCAAATAGGTTTCGTTGACTGACACATTATGTTTTCTAAGGAAGCACTATATTAAAGTAGTATTGTCACCTTAGTGTTGGTGAATGCATTGAGTTCCTGAATTTTTTTTCCCTTCAATACAGATTGGATGTACCCAGCCAAGGAGGGTTGCTGCCATGAGTGTTGCGGCTTGTGTCTCCCAGGAAATGGGTGTGAAGCTTGGGCATGAGGTAAGCCTTGGACATCAGTTAGCATCTTACTTTCTGATGTAGTTTTTCTTTCTTGAGTGCTTTGTTGATTAGGAATTCATAATGGTTTTATATTTCCACCTTATCCTTTGACTTTTGAATGTTTTGTGGTACGATGATGAATTGGAAACATCATTGCACTATTGAATTGTTGTTTATACATTACTTGGATGTGGCACTGATGGTAGTGTATTGGTAGCTTCAAATGTTGACATGATTTAGTATAATCAATGATGGTTTTGAATTTGAATTAAGATACTCCAGCAAATGTCCCCCATAGGCATTGATTAGGAAACCATGAAAAGTGGGTATATTGGTTTCTTTTTTGGGGAAAGGGGAGAAATATGGATGAGATGAAATAGTAAGTTAAATGTATGGATGAAAAATAAAAGAGTGTGGCTCAGGAGCATACATAGAATTGGGGCGAATTTGGTGGGATGGACTAAAACGAAAAGTGGAATTTTGTGGGACTGAGGGGAGTGGCTGATATTTTGTTTAGTTGATTTCTCACTATCTGTAACAACATGACTCTTCACAATTTTTTGCTTTGGGTTACAGTCGAGTGAAATTGAGTCACAAAACCTTTTGCCTCAAGATATATGAAGTAAATTGTAAAAATTGTATTTTGCGTTGAGGATTACATAAGGCAGCTTCTCAGAATTTCCTCGCAGATTACATAACGATAATGTTTTATATTTAATCAAGTATAGGATTTCACTCGTTTAAATTAATTTACTAACAATTCTGAGAATTATGAACTGAGCGAGCAAATTTAGTTCAATTTCTTTTTGGATGAATTGCTTATTTATATGCTAAATAAGACATCAAATTAGTTGACACTAGTCTCCTCACCAAAAATTGAATGAGGAAAAGGTATAGAGTTTTAAAGTGGGTTCAGGATTTCACTCAATGAATAATATGGCTGACTTAATGTTAGGTTCAACTTGCTAAATTGCTAATTGAAGGTTTTTTTAAATCAAGTCCATTCACGATGATGGAAATAAATATAGTATCTATAGTTGATCCCTCCCTTATGTAGTTTTTTATGTCAGTTGCCATGCCCGACACCCATGTCTAAATCTCAAATAGGGTCCATCATTTGAAATTGTAAATTTGTTGGCTCCCACACTTGGATACATACCGATTTTGACACTCATAACGACATCTGGGTATTAAAATTAATGATATTAAGATTCAAATACAAGTAAAAGATTTTTATATACAGACAAATTATATGGTCAAAAAATATTCGATGACATCCTAATTTAATGAAAATAGTGATTGTCAAATATTAAAATCTCTTCTCTTAAATTTCTTTTGGCTGGAATTGACATACCGACTATTTCTAGTATGTCACTTCCCCAAAATAATCAACCTTGAAACAAAAGGAAATAACTAAGGGCTCATTGGAGTCCTTTCATGTTTTCTATTTTAAGTTTAATAAAAACTAAAGGCATATTTAAGTGTCTGTTATCACAAGTACTAAGCCAAATCCAAAAGTGGGTTTCTACTTGAAACATACACTATAGCCCAATGCAAAATCGCATATGTATCATCGTATTACAAGTGTATTATAAACATTTTTTAATTTACCGCAAATATAGGCCGTAAAGTGAAACCATCCACATTGCAATTTATTCGATAAGGATAGGTGTCCAATGCTTTCATCATTCCTGTCCTCTAGTAAACACATCAATATTATAAAAATCCTATTCAATTCAACAATTCCAAGCCCATACTACCATATTTACCTAGTAAAGCTTTATCGATCAGCTCACTTCAAAACCATGTCAAAAAAAAAATCTTTAGTATGCTATCATCATACATCCGTCCTATTTTAAATCTTTTTCAAGGATGGCCAAATAGATAGAAAAAAAAATTAAAAATAAAGAAAAGAAAGAAAGTTGAAATCTCGTAAGGAGTAAGAAAAAGAAAGCAAATGAAAAATGCAGATCTAATTTTTGCTATCAATTGTTACTTAATACTTACCCCTAAAACCTAATTCTGATAATTCATACAGCGTATTAGAGCACCTCTTATAATGGAAGTGTGTGAAGAGGATGAAGGTTCTTATGAGTGTCAAGTTCAAATGGCGAAATGTCAAGTTGAGTTAATTAGTGTGACCTTTTTTTTATTGCTAATCGAGTTTTCAATTACGTGCAGGTGGGTTATTCCATTCGATTTGAAGATTGCACATCTGAGAAGACACTTCTTAAGTATATGACCGATGGTATGCTTCTCCGAGAATTCCTTGGTGAGCCAGATCTTGCTAGCTACAGGTGACTTGTTTGATACACGTGGTAAAGCTCTATTCTTTTTGTACATTTACCTAGTATTCATTTGATGCATCTTTTTTTTCTAGTGTTATCATGGTGGATGAAGCGCACGAGAGGACACTTTCTACCGACATATTATTCGGTTTGCTTAAGGTAAGAGCAATCTCTCGAATAGAATTCTCAATTTATGACTTGTGCGATGGTCACATATTGGTATCTGATGGAGTTTGTTTGTTCAGTGATATGATTTCCAGGTGTTGTATATAGATTTTCAAAACGAAAAATTGATCAAGATAACTTCTTGAAATCATTAGTATATGTGGAACCATGTTTTATAATTTTGAATTTTAAACAATTTTCTTCTAAAAACATTTTCCTTCATTTAATGTTTTTATTATTTCTTCCGTTTGACCTGAGTGTATAACTAGAAATTACATTTTTCTTGGTGAATCTTGTGTGTTATGCATCCGAAAGCCTCTATTTTTCTTTTTTTTTTTTTTTTTTTTTTAAGAATTCAACAAGGCATTTTACAAAAGCACAGGTGAAATGATTTCGAAAAAATAGTTTGGTGTGATGACTTGGATTTGTTGATGCAAGTTTTTAACCGACTAATCTTTTCTGTCATAATAGAGCTACTTTGTCCCATAGTGCCAAAACTAAGCTGCATCACATCGCATCGCCCGCGTTGTAATGGTTTCTATAAAAAAACAAACCGGTAGTTCACGCTTTGTAATGGAGTAAAAAAAGCCGCATTTTGGGCCGTATAAGGGATATCTCATGCATTTGACTAATATTTAAGCGTTACGATAAACATATCACTGTTCTGTTACCGTGATCGCAACTGTTGCCACATTTTTTTACTATGCTCTGTATCAGATATATTTACCCCGTGTCAATCACGAAGGAGGTAGACAAAGATAATGAACTACCCAATTTTCCTTATTCTTGTTGCCTCTCCCATTAATTACTTCCATTTTTTTGGGCAAAGAATTAAAACTTAAGAACTGTACTGTATGGGGCAAAAAAAAATTGAAGATTGAAGAATTGGGTTTTCTTGAGTAACAATCCGAAAATCAAAATGCTCAACTCATAATGCTGAACTTATACCAGTTTTCTCTTTAAAGAGGAGAGGTGAAAACTTCCCTAAATGGGATCAAAGAGTTGCAAGATTTAAGAGTTGCATTTTATTAGGAATGAGCAATTAAGTTTAGAAACCATGAATATTTTGGTTTAAATTTTTATGTATGTTGTGTCAAAAACAAAAGGAGTGAAGTATGTAATGATTTTTAAGAATTGAAGAAATCGGAGGAGGTTGAGGAAATGATAAATGAGTTTATACTTTAAATTTTGAAATTTAAAAAAAGTTTTGGGGGTGGTGGTGGTGGTGTTTTGGAAGTTAATTGGAGGGATACTGCAAAACACAGATGGTTGAGGCTCACAGAACATTAAAAGATGCTGTTGCTCTGAAAAATATTAAAAGTGGATCCCGACAAATTTATAACTTTGTGGGGTGGTTCTGAGGAATTAATTATTTCTTTCATGAGGGAACATACTTCGATATTCACCATTGTGTCTACAATGAAGTGATTTTTGTGTGTTTGTGCTTATGCTGTTATATACATACTTACACAAGTGCTTTCATGTGATAGGATGTTGCTCGCTTTCGGCCAGCTTTGAAGTTACTCATTTCCAGTGCAACTCCTGATGCTAAAAAGTTCAGTCACCATTTTGATTTTGCTCCAATATTTAAAATTCCTGGGAGACGCTACCCTGTTGAGATACACTACACTAAAGCACCTGAGGCAGATTATCTGGATGCAGCAATCGTTACAACATTGCAAATACATGTCACTCAACCACCTGGTGATGTTTTAATATTTTTCACTGGCCAAGAAGAGATTGAAACAGCCGAAGAAATATTGAAGCAAAGGACCAGGGGTCTTGGCACAAAGATTGCTGAACTCATTATTTGTCCCATCTATGCGAACTTACCAACAGATATGCAGGCCAAGATATTTGAACCTACTCCTGAAGGGGCACGTAAAGTTGTGTTGGCCACAAATATTGCAGAAACGTCTTTGACGATCGATGGGATTAAGTATGTAGTAGATCCAGGATTCGTGAGGATGAAGTCATATAATCCACGAACAGGGATGGAGTCATTGCTGGTGACTCCCATCTCCAAAGCATCAGCAAATCAACGTGCAGGTCGATCTGGGCGAACTGGTCCAGGAAAGTGTTACAGATTGTATACTGCTTACAGTTACTACCAGGATTTGGAGGATAATACTGTGCCAGAAATTCAGCGAACGAATCTTGCAAACGTTGTGCTTTCCCTTAAAAGTCTTGGAATTCACGACCTTTTGAATTTTGATTTCATGGACCCACCACCATCTGAAGCTTTACTGAAAGCTCTTGAGTTGCTTTACGCACTTGGCGCTCTGAATAAGCTAGGTGAATTGACTAAAGTTGGGAGAAGAATGGCTGAATTTCCTCTTGATCCCATGTTATCTAAAATGATTGTCGCGTCTGAGAAGTATAAATGCTCAGATGAAATAATTACAATTGCAGCCATGCTTTCTATTGGAAATTCAATTTTTTACCGTCCAAAAGACAAACAAGTTCATGCAGACACTGCAAGGATGAGATTCCACAAGGGAAATGTTGGGGATCATATTTCACTTCTTAAGGTATACTGCAGTTATCTATAATTTGCGTTCATCCCATACTACAAAAATTTGATTTATTTTGTGTTCTGAAACTTAAAGAAAGTACAATGCATGTTACTGGGACGAAACTCAAAAATGGTGTTCATGCGAGAAAAACTTTGTATCTTGTATAATGTTTGTGCATTGACATCATAGTTTTTCATGGATAGAACCAGTCTTAAGTACTTCTTTTGTGTGAAAGCTTAAATAACATGCCATAATCTTATTTATACAGATAATGTCTGACACGAATCTGATCCAAGATCATAGTTTGTCGATTCTGATCCTAGAGTACTTCAATTTCGTGTTTTATAATACACACTTGTACTCTTTTGCTAGGTTTACAATGATTGGAAGTCTTGTGACTATGGAAGTATGTGGTGCTTTGAGAATTATGTTCAGGTGAACTTTCATCTTTTTCTTCTTATGAGCAGCTTATAAATTGTTCTTATGATCTAATTAAGTTATAGTGTTATCGCATTCCAAAAAAGGTTGTATTTTCACTATTTCTATTGGTATTGATTCGTTGGCTGATGGTTTAAGATGCATGATATGTTGTATATTTAGGTCAGGAGTATGAAACGAGCAAGGGATATAAGAGATCAACTCGAGGGACTTTTGGAGAGGGTCGAAATTGAAGTGACTTCTAGCCTTAATGATTCTGAAGCAATAAAAAAAGCAATCACAGCGGGTTTCTTTCCTCACACTGCAAGGTTACAAAAAAATGGATCTTATCGGACAGTCAAACATCCTCAGACTGTATACCTTCATCCTAGTTCAGGTTTAGCACAGGTAAGCTGTGCTATATTAGTAGATTTTGCATAGGTCTCTATTTCTGTTCCATTTTGGTGAAGACTTAATGTTACATTGGTAGTTGCCTGCATTTTATTGGTAGTTTCAATTCATTAAATCAGAATTTTGGAATACATTATTTCATGAACTTTTGTCGTCTAAATTGGATTCCAGACTGTTTGGATAGCCATTTTGTAAAGAAAGGAAAGAAAGGGGTGGGGTGGAAGAGAAAATGAAAAAAAATATGTATTGAGATTGGAAGAGAAGGGATGGAAGAGGAAGAAAGGTGTACATTTTCCCTCATTTGGATAATGATATTGTCCATTTAATTTCTTACTAAAAAGGAATCCTTTTAAAATTGATGATTATGAAGGAAATCAAATGAAGCTTTTTTACCCTTTTATTGCTTGAACATAGAAATTATTTTATAGTTATTGTTCTACTTACTCATACCACTGTGCTGCTAAGATTTCAAAGATATTTATTTTGTGAGGGAGAAGGACTGCTTGAAATTTTATGCAGTATGGAGAAATTTAGTTCTTGTTTGGCCGAAAAGTATTCATGAATAACCGTAAGCATGTGAGAATAGAGAAGCTAAAGGGCCAAAAAAGAAGAAAAGATGGAGTGTCTCAGGATTGGGCAGACTGTACTTCTCATCATCGGTCTCGGTTAGAAATTATGAATGCCCTTGTTCTGAACTGCATAAATACAAGCAACCATAAACTAAAATTATGCTATGAACATCAAATTTGTTTCAATGTCCCTTTTTACAAGAATTCGAAAGGAGTTACCCTGAAACCAAATGTAACCATTGCAGATACTGTACTTCCTAGTAGAAGAGAGTGATCAAAGATGACCATTAAGGCCATTTTAATTTTAAAGAGCTAAGGAGCCTCCAAGTCCAATTGGTCTGAGCGGGTGGGAATAACAAAATTCATTCATTCCTCCCTCCCTTTCCGAACCAAAAGAAAGTGAGAAGTAGGGCTTGCGTTTGGGTTTGTCTAGACATTTTTCGGATGTTTTTGTATGCATTTCATACAATACATAATGCTGCACGACGGACTGCATTTTTCTTTTGTTCTTTTTATGGTCTTTTTAAATTTCTTTGTATTTCCCTTAGGTTCTTTTGTTTCTCTAAGTGTCTTATAGAATTTGGAATTATTTCTTGTAATTGAACCATTGGTTTCTAATTTTCTTTGCAAACAGATGGAGCCACGACCAAGATGGGTTCTATACCATGAGCTTGTTCTAACAACTAAGGAATATATGCGACAGGTAAGTTCTTCATCCCCCGGTGGTACTCATAATTTATTTTTTGGGGAAATTTGAATAAAAATCTCACACTTGGTGGGTTGATTTTAAAAATTCTCATCTTTTGTTTAGTTTTTTTGAAAATTCTTCCTTTAACTATTTTATTCCCTTTAAAGATCTAAGAAGTTCAACTGAATGGACCCAAATAGTTATAATGTGGATCCGAACAAGATTAAGAGGTAGCACATAGAGTCTTTAATTTTCTAGAGTGGAATTGAAGGTTTTAGCACGACAGGTTGTAGGTCATTTAGACCTTAATGGGTAGACGTTGTTAAATGTGCGGTTTTAAAAAAATAAATGAAAGGCGGAATTACTAGAATTTGATCACCCAATGTTGACATTTTAGATTCAGTTTTTTCTTATTTATTTAAAAAAAATTTTCTCCGATTAAAACCCTTAGGTAGAAAGTGAAGGCTTTGTTTTTTAATCACCTCTAAGGAAGAAATCATATAAAGCATCCCAAACTGTGTTTTTACTTAAACTTGCTCCGACACAATTTGATTCTTTTTTAATGTACTTAGATGATATTACCCCTTTTTAAAAAAAACAAAAAAAGATAATACTACCTCAGCACAAAGTATAATTAGAAAGTTCAAGGAAAATGGCAGCCAAGATTCATAGTTTTGCGACTTTTACTTGGCAAGATTTCATCCTCACCGTTCTAAAGACTTGTACATAGCAGGATTTCATGCTCACTGTTCTTCCCTGTGTTTGAACTGAAGGCTAGTAAAGCTCAATGGTTTGGGACTTGGCCTCTCTTTCATACCCAAAAATTCAAAAAAAATTCTAGTTGTATGATACATGTAATTTGCATGCCTTTACGGTTTAGTGGCTTGATGCTTTAAACTATACTCTATATTTCACTTAACACTTGTTTGGGCACGACAATCTTTGTTCAATTTTAAAATATACTCCTTCGTCGCGGTGAACTTGCTCCATTTTCATTTTAGTTCGTCCCAATGAATTTACCTTATTTTTGTTTTTGGACGTGATCTTACCAATTTTATTTTTTATATTCTCTCTCTTATTTCTGAATACCCCTTCTACTTTTACCCGCTAATCTCCGTGTCATTTGCAAATGGGATAAACTAAATGGGATGGAGGGTATGTATTCAAGATTCCTAATTTCTAATATTCAACCATCATCAAATTTTGCTCTTTCTGGGTCTTTTATATAATTGGGCAGATGTTGAACCAGGCTATTGAATCCAATGTCTTTGCCTCTCTTTTCATTTGAAATGTTGATGACTTTTAACACGGAGTTTTGCTCCATTTGCAAGTTATAGAGTTTGTAGTTGATGTGCATTTGTTTGTGAGAATACGGCTTTGGATGTAATTGTTAAAGAGGGTGATTTGGTTCTATGCATGTCAATTGCTCCGCACAATCAGTTTTGGTTAAGTTGACACTTGACAAAGAGGCAGGCTGTGTAGGGCTAGGCAGAAGCGCATTAGTTTAAGGTTACTATTGGGTTAGGCTAATAGTACAAAGTTATAGCTGGGCTGAGAAGAAGTTAAGAATTAGGATTTTCAATCCTGGTCTTTAGTGGTTAGGGTTGTGACTTCGTCGATTAGAGCTGGATCTAAGGGTGAAGCTCTCACTCGAGCGTGATTTTAAACAATCATCCTTTTATTTGATTCAAGTTTTTTAGTTTGGAAGTTGAAAGTTTTAAGTTTGAATAAAAGCATTATTAATGTAACTCGATCCTTTTTTCATGTTATATTTTCGGACTTTAACGTTGTAGGTAACCGAGTTGAAACCAGAGTGGCTGGTCGAGATTGCTCCTCACTACTATCAAATGAAGGACGTTGAAGATAGTACGTCTTCCTCGCGCACTCCTTATGCCTTTTGACTTTGTCGTTTTGTATTTCCCGAGCTCAATACCTATGGAGTCTCAATGTTTTACTTTGTCACTAATCTCGTATTTTGACTTTTAATGTTTTTGTAGCTAGCACAAAGAAAATGCCAATGGGTAAAGGACATTCTGCTGCTAGTTGAAGCGGGAGTGAGTCGAGATGACGGAGAATGCTTTTTAGAAGAAAGAAATTGATTTATTTGGTTAATGAATTATAAATCGAAAATGTTCGAATCGTTCTACGGAAATGTAAATATAAGCAGGCAGCATAGTGTTTGAATTTATTATTTCTTTTAATTATCATCATTATTATTTTAATTATTTATTTATTCAATTTTTTTTTGAAAAAAAAAACACTACGCGACGACAACGTACGCGATAAAACACGTTACCATTAATTACAATTGTCCATGTAAGTAATATAATTTAATAATTCTTATTTATTTAATTTGTTTTATTTTATTACATTTTTTTTAACTCGATAAATTACGGAGTGTTACAAACTTATTTTCCATATTGCCTATGCCATTTTCCACAGGGTTGACCCAATGCATTGTATTCTAAATGCATGGATCCTGTGACTTTGAGGTTTTTTCGTAGGACCTCGCCCTTTTCTTTTCTTAGTGGTAGTGGGAGCATCCGTTGGTGGGGCGTCTTCAGTGTCATAATCATTGTTAAGTGGTGGAGCGACTTCAGCCATACGCTCGTATGTAACAATTTGGTCCTCTTCAATGTCATAACTATGATGGTCATTATCCGAGGTCTCAATCTCGGGGATAATTTTGTCTCTGAAAAGATGCATTGTATATATCAGTACCTGAAAGAGTATGAATAGAAATATATTAGAACATAGGAACGTAAATTCAATTCTAACAAAATAGTGTTGTGTGTAAAGTTTCATGCAAAACAAACCAAGTTTGAGCTACTTTATGCGCGAAAGTGCCAAGAAAGCTTAAAAACCCATAAATCGTAACTTACCAAGTAATATTAAGAATATGACAATGATTTACAATTCTAACCACTTCAACACAATAATATATACCAAATAGTATTGTGTGCCAAGTTTCGTGCAAAACAAACCAAGTTTGAACTACTACATCTTCATTGACATCAGCCACACTATTGACTTCCTCAACAACACTTTTTTCTCTTTGTAAACACCCTCCTCACCATGCCAACCCCAAACATGATATTGAGGTTAAACCCACGTCGAAGTATATGAACACTATCTACCTTTGATACATTGCCACAAGTGACACATGGACAATAAAAACCAACTCACTTGATGTTCAACCGCAATACTACAAAATTCTAATACGCCATCAATAAATTCTGACGATTCAATGCTTCCATACATCCAAGAACGATCTTTTGTCATCCTAATTAATGTGATTGATTAATTCAAAACAATATTAATACACAACTTTTAACATATATAATTAACCCTAATGAACCCAAATCGAAAAAAAAAAACCATTTTCTTTTATCAAGTACACATGAATCAAAATAATAAGAAACTAATAATATACAACTACATACATAAGTAAATTACACATTCAAATATACAACTACATACATTAGTAAATTATTCACATTGAATCTACCCTAAAAATCCTAGTTAATCAAAATTATTCACATTCAAATATACAAGTAGATACACAAGTAAATTATTCACATTCAAATATACAATACATACCTTGGTAAATAGATATGATAATGTTGTTTTTAAATTTGATTATGCAACCTACAATGAAAAACAAAATCAAAATTAGTATAAAATAAACTAATTCCCCAAAACATAATGAAAAAAGAACTTAAATTTAAGCTTGAAAAAATAATACCTTGACGAAGAATAAGAATAAACCCTTATTTCGTGGGTTTTTGAAGGAAGCAACAATGGTGGATTTTAAATGTTAAAGAAGAAGAAAAGGAACGAAAATGGTGGGTTTATTTTGAAATGTTCGTGGTTTTTTCGTGTGGGTTTTAGGAACTTGAACAAGAAGAAGAAGAACGAACTTGCAAAATAAGACAATAGTAGTGTGTGCGTGGGTTGAACAAGAAGACAGTATGCGAAATTGAAGAAGACAATGGCACTTGCAGAAGACAATGGAACTTGCAGAAGAACACGGTACGTAGTAGCATGAAGAAGAAGATGCTTTATGAAACAGTAGCAGCCGTTTTCGAGTGTTTTATGAAAATTCTTCGTGTGGGTTTAAGGGTATAACGTTGAAAGGGGGGATTTTTTAATGCTTATTTGCTGCGGGCTGAGAGAAAACCGCAACATATACTAATTAATTGCTGCGGGCAAGAGAAAACCACAACATATGCTTGTGAATCTTCAATTAATTGTTGCGGGCAACGGGAAAACCGCAGCATATATTTAATTTTTTTTTCAAAAATAATTTTATGCTGCTTTTTTTATAAAACCGCAGCATATGTTGCGCAGCAAATGTGATTTTTTTCCACTAGTGATTGGATTGCTAATTTCTGTAGGCTCGATGTTAGCTTTTCCTTTCGAGGCCCGTCTCCCTCCTAGCGCATGATAAGGGGCTTGTCTTGGTCCTTTGGAGCTTCAGCTGGGTGATGGCACCTAAGTCTTTTGATTTCACGGTGTAAGCTTTGGCTTATTTCTGGCATTTTATAAAAGCTAATTTGCAAAAAAATTAATTTAATAATAATAATAATAATAATAATAATAATAATAATAATAATAATAATAAAAAGAAAAATAAAAGAACAAAAAACGAGAATTTTTTTATACTTTTATATTAAATTTAAGAATTAAATAAAGATCAAATTTAAAAACTTAAATAGCCAAATGTAAAACTTTAAAACCAAGTTCAAGACTTAAGTCGATTTAGTTTTAATTTTAAAACTAGATAGTGCCCGTGCGATGCACAGTTTTATTAAATTTATCGACATAAATTACATTAATTTATATAAATGTATTACGACTATTAATGACACATTTCAAAACAAAATTTAGCACAAAAATATGTAAAGTTATTTTATAAAATTTTTAAAAAAATAGTTTTTGTCATGGAAAATATATTTGACTTACATAAAAATAGTCACAATCTGAATCATATTAGAATAAAGCATTGCATTTAAGTAACCAATTGTATAGATAACAAAAATTCCTAACAAAAGTATATTATGTTTTAACTATCTCAAAATATCCAATACATTAATCATTTAGTAAATAAATTAAAAAAGATTTTATAATAATTGAAAAAACTAAATAATATATATGGTTTTTAATACATTAAATGATGTGAGTAATAAAGTCAAAGATTAAAAAAAAAAGTGGTCAAAAAAAAACAATGACATCATCATTAATAGGGTGTTCAAAACCGGATATCGGGTCGACCCGGATCCGAAAATCCGGTACCCGTTTTTTCGGATACCTAAAATCGTTCGACCATGCGTTTTTATCTCTATTTTTACTTAAAATATTTTTTTATATAAAATTCAAATACTAACTCTTTAAAAATATTTAGCTAAATTAGTCATAAAAGACAAATTAAGAAAATTAAAGAATAATATTATTACACATTGGTTTAAGTAAGAACAATTATAAAAAAAAATTATATCTGTGGGAGAAAAATTATATGAAGATTCAACCCAAGGTTAACTTAATAAATACCATTACTATTTTATTTATGAAAAAGTAATATAAATACGATTAGTATTTTATTTATGAAAAGTAGTAATAATAAAAAAAATAAAAAATAATAAAAAAACGGGATACCCGGTTTCCAAAAATATGCGACCCGGATCCGGTACCCGATCCAGATTATCCGGTTTGTAAAAATTGGGTAAATTATCCGATTTTAAAAACGGATACCGGGTATTTCGGATCGGATATTTTGGATCGGGTTTTTTTGCACACCCCTAATCATCGAGTGTCGGAGAGAAAATTTTTGTTGAGGTTGTGACATGTAAGCAATTTTAAATAGTGATAATGTTAACAATGTTTTGTTTTAGTAATAGTTATAAATAGATAGATTATAGATTTAGTATTATTATTTTTTGAAATAAATTTTCAATTTCAAGATTTAAAAGATCAAACAAAGGTTTAGAATGACCAATTTCAACGTTAACTTGGATTTAAACTAAGTATTAAAATTAATATTTTAAGTCTTAAAATATGCGTTTTATGGTTTTGTTGAAGACATGTATTGGAGTTTTTTTAGGAATTTTTTACTAATAATAAAAGCCTCTGTTAGTTTAAGTAGGGGGCTGGGGGCACGTGCTCTAGGCACTTTTTATGAAAAAAAAATTAAAAATTTAATCGCATTCTATTTGCTGCTGTTTAGAATTCATAACCAACCCTAAAACCCACTTATCCACCCCACCCACGACCGGACGGCGAACGACCCTCACGGCCCTACCGCATCACCACCAACCCTCGCCGGAATCTCTCGCCAGTCGCCACTCCTCACTGGTAGTTCGCTGTGACCTGTGAGTCTTTGACGCAGTCTGCTGTTCACAATTCGCAAATCGCAACGTCTGAAGGACATCACTGCTGCTGCTGCCTGCACTTGCTGCCGTGAAGTCAAGCTACCAGGCCTAACGAAGGCCACCGTGATAACACCATACCAACCCACCTTCAATTAAATTTCAGGTACTCCCTCCGTTCTTTTTGTTTGTTCATAAAAAATTTGGTTTTTGAAGTATATATGGAAGTTAAAATATATATCTTGTTAGATTCGTCTTGATGCAAAGAATTTGAAAATATATCTGCAGCTTGAATTGATGCAACAATGGGTAGTGAAGCCAAATTAAAATCATGGGTCTCCGACAAATTGATGTCTCTTTTGGGCTACTCTCAACCTACTGTTGTCCAATACATTATTGGTTTCTGTGAGTATTGAATTATCAATTATCATTTTACCCTTTTTTAGGTATAAATTGATTGGAAATTTTTATGGGAATATATAATTTGATTGATTATTTTGTATAGCTAATCAAGCTTCTTCCTCTGGAGATGTTGTGGGAAAACTTGTGGAGTTTGGGCTATCATCGTCTACTGAAACACGTGCTTTTGCAGAAGAGATTTATGCTCGCCTTCCTCGTAAAAATGCTGGAGTTAATGTATGTTTTGATTTTAAATTATTATGTTGGAGTCATTATGTTATCAGTTTTGGTATTCTTGTGAATTTTGGGTTATGTGTTTCAATCAACTATGATTTATAGACCCTTTTTCTTCAAAATTTTTTAAATTTCTTGATCTAGTCTTGACCCTTATGTATGGGGTCATTCAACATACTTGTCACTGGATTTAAATTTGTTACAATGTGAAATTATTGGATTGCAACATTTTAATTATAATGAGAACTATAGAGAACTTTACTATTTGAGATTATGTTGAATTAAGAAAAGATGAACCACAATTGAAAGCTATAAAGAGGGATTAATAAGGAACTTTTTTGATTTTGTGTGAAGTGGATTACCCTTAATGTTGCTCATACTATTTTATTTCCAACTAAACAATTGCAGATATATTCATGGTTGTTAAAATCGCAATCTGGATCATAGAATTTTGTGATTCTACGACCCAGATCTGAGCCAACGACTAGGATCGTTTACAGATTGGAATCAGGTAGGATCAGTGGTAGAATTGATCAGGATCGTGTAGAATTGCGATTCTTGAATGATCCTAATGATTCTATTTGAAAGACCTTGTAACGTATTATTTGGGCCTGAACCTGTTTCAGCCCACAAAAACCCTTAAAACCCCTAATTTCAATCAGCCTTCTTCCTTCTCTCTCCCCCCCCCAAAAAAACAAAAACCGCTGCTTGTGTTCTTCACTTTCATTCACTCTATCTTTCCGCCTTGCTTGTGTTCCTCCTCTTGCTTAATCTTTCAACCCTTTCACTTCTGGTGTGGCTGACTGATCTTTCATGTTTGTCACTTAATTTTTTCTTCATTTTTTCTATTCTTTTTATGTTCTTCAACCCTAATTTGATTTTGATTTCGTTTTCTTTTCATGTTATTCATTTACCATTTTTTCTTTTCTTTTCCTGTTATTAATTTCATGTTCATGTTCTTAAATTTGTTTTTTTTTTTTTAAATTTTCTTTTGTTTGAATTCTAAATTTCCCAATTCATTGATTCATTAAAATATATTTTTTTTAGGTTTGAATTATGAACTTTTTTTTTTATCTTAAGTGCAGGATTGTATGTAAAATTAGAAGTAAATGTAAAATTCATGTAAAATAGAAGTAGATGACATATTATGCATATCTGAAATACTAACTTTTCTCATTCTACAAGAGGTTTGTATCTGTTATGTCAACATTTTGTTCCCTATTTCGTATATCATGTTTGTACTACAGTTTATTGATCTCTCAACAGGATCCCAGGTTAAAAGATAGCATGCTTTCCATGCCAAAGATACAAATTTTATACGATTCATCAATTTATTATTGTTAATTGTCATTGTATTGTTTTTGCATTAGATTATGTTTAATGTAAGCTTATTGTTTGACATTTAAGTCGATTTTAAATTTTGAATTAATATGTATTATGATTATTTTGAAACTTGTATTTTGACATTGGTTTTTGCTAGTATGTTTGTTCTTTTTTATTGACTATGGTTCTTTATTATATCCTTGGTGTGTGTGTGTTCTAAATACTTCCAGAGATAGTGGCATTTCTTCTCACAAGATGTCACTATCTCTAGCAACTAATAAAAACCAGAGGAAATATATTGTGAGTAGTGTATATCCAATGTCTTATATATATATATATATATATATATATATATATATATATATATATATATATATTTTGTCATTTCATAAAGAAAAGAGAACCAAAATGACATAAACAAGTAAGATGTATATATTTTTTTTAATATTTAAGCAAAAGTGTATGTGTTTTTAGCGCTTTTTACACTGAAAAATGATCAAGCAATAATCATAGTCATCATACAACTTGTTATTTCTGCAAATTTGTAGAATCGTTCGATCCTACGATTTGATCTAACGATCCGATCCCACTAGTTGATTTCGATTTAATGAAGAATCCTAATCCTGACAACCTTGCATATATTTATACCCCATAAAACCACTTCTAAATTTTTTGCAACCAGACAACCAATATGTTTCATTTACCCAATGTTGAAGTGTTGCTAAGTGTGAATCTTGTGGTATTGTGGCACTTTAGACAAGTTTTTGTTCCATTCTATTATTTGACATGGTTCTGTATCTGCGTAATATATCATTGGAATAGATATGGAGGAACTTCTGCCTTTAAAATTAGAAATCAACATTTTGTTCTCTTATATCAGCTTTATCAGAAGCAAGAAAGGGAAGCAGCAATGTTGGCAAGGAAACAGAGGACTTATCAGCTTTTGGATGCGGATGATGATGATGATATGCCTGTTGCTGAGAAAAAATCTGCTGCCACCATTGATTCTGATTCAAAGAAAGTAGTTTCTAGTAAAAAACGGTTTAGAAAGAAGAATGACAATCTTGACGATGGTGATGATGATGATGAGGCATAATTTTCATTTCTTTTACTGATTGATTAAGTTTTCTCTGTTGTTTTAAGCTGGTAAAGTTTTGTGTATGTACTTTAGTAATTGTCCCATTTTCTTGAATTTATATGTGATGCAGGTGACTCCAAGCAGAGAAAAAGGCAGACATGTGAAAATAAAATCTTCCCATGCAGATGATGATGATGATTCTGAGGTATATATGGTTGATAAGCTTCATGGCAGTGCATCTCCCTTTTCCTTGCCAGTTTCAATATTTTGAATTTGAATTTTTTATATCAGGGAAGAGGAGACTATCCCACTGAGTTTGAATTTAAACTTCTAATTTATAGCAATAACCTAGAGCCAAGGTTATCTACTGAATATTGATCCCTGCTTGGGATAATTGAAGTTCAGTTTACTGTTCAAAGTAAAGAAATATAAATTGGGCAATCCTTTGTGGACACGTAAAATTATGTGGTTGTTTATTTTAATGTTTGCAAGTTAGGGGGTGTTAATCTATATTTTCTTGCCAATCATAAATTGTTAAATTTTTATCTGAACAAGGCAAACCAATACATTCCTTTTTTCAAGTCTTTAAGACTGGATTATAGAACGAAACAAAAATGTTTTTCTTTCATTGCACAAGTGAAAAACTCACTTTGTCTATTCACATGACAACAATATAAATGAAATATCTGTGCTTGTAATGAAACACTTCGTAGTTAACTGGTCCAATGAAAGAGTAATTGTGTGAGACTTAATATAGATGAGCAAGGTAGAGAGTCACAAAAAAAAGCTTCTAGCTTTGCTGGGATTTATGGTACACTGGCTGAAATAAATATCTCTATCGCATACTTGGTTTTATTCAGTTCAGGTTTATGTTCATTTAGCCAACTAAGAGTCATGAGTTGCTTGCATATATTTCTCCATTCATGTGAGTGATTTTTCATCTAAGAGTTGGCTTATTATTTTTTGGATAATAGTGACTTACTGTTTCCCAATGGATGGCCCTTTGTGTGCTTAGGCGGATTTGGTTTTTATCATTATTCATCTTTCTTGGAGGACTTTTAGATAATTTTTGAAGTGCTGAATGAAGATGGGCTTAATTGCAGATGATCCTGTGGTTCAGCTCAATCGACTTTTATGATTTCACAAAATTCTGGTTATTGATTGTTGTGAAATAGTCTCCCAATAAATTGCCGCTCATGAAAATATGTAAAGCAGAAACATTATATACCGGCCCTGCTTTTTTCTCATTATATTCACTTCAGTTCTTTTATGTAATTTGATGTGCTTTAACATACATTCCGTCAGAAAAATGTGGCAGCACAATGAGAGTTATTGAAATATTTCAGAGTACAGCTTACACAATAATGATTTACTCTTGAAAAACAGAACTTTTTGGTAAATGCTTGTGCAAGTAATTGTTGCTCTTTTAAGTATCTCATTGTGAATGCATGACCTGGTAGACAAGATATGATTCATTTTAAAATAAGATTTCTGCTTGTGATCTTTTATTGATATATTTGTTTGATTAAACAGTCAGAGGAAGAAAGACAACGAGATCAAAGAGAGAAAGAAGAATTGGAGAGACATATTAAAAAACGGGACGCTGCTCGAACAAGGAAGGTAACCTTCTCAATACTAGTGTGTTTACATACTAATATATCTCATATATGCAAGCATGGGCTTTTTGATAATCTTATTTCTCATGTGCTGTGTACCAAACACTTTCTTATCCCAGATTCCTGCCTTTCTGAGCTTCATTATTTCGGTGGTAAAACCAACATTTCTAAATCGGACTGAAATCTATTTCCAAATTTTTGATGTGGTGTGGACTGAAATCTATTTTGTCTTGTATAGCGATAGGGTGATAATGTGGATTTTTGCATATCTTTTTGACATGATACCTGCTGGGTCTGATTCTGGGTTTCTCCTTTGGTGTTTGTCAAAGGAATAGACTTCAACATACTTTAGAACTGTTTCTGTTTGGTGTTGGCTTTATCCATATCTATGCCATTTCTCGAGTTGATTATTTCAGTGTAGTGACATGTGGAATCTTTGTATCTTATTGTTTCATCTTTGTTCTTTCCATGCTTTTTTGCTCTCTAATTCATTCTAGTTTAATTTGTAGCTAACGGAGTCAAAATTGACGAAGAAAGAGGAAGGTATGCTTCAATGAGCTTCATTTTTTCTTTATGAATTGAAATATTGAAGGTTTAAACATAGAAGAAATCCCATTGTTTTATTGCTCGAACTTATTTGCAGAAGAGGCAATTTGGAGATCTAATGCTTTGGAGCGGGATGACACTGAAGCACTTAGGTTAGTTACTTTTGCTTAGATGTGGGGTGCTTCCATATTGCATCATTTGGAGTATATCATTACTCATCTTTGTTTTTTACTTTGTTCACTCTTTACGATTGCACGTTACGCTAAGAAACAAATAGTGTTTTACAAGTAAAATTTTGTTGCTCATGATGCACACTCCATTAGAAGTTTTGTGATCTTAATTTGAGTTATGAATATTTTGTCTAAAATGCCAAAAAAAAAAAAATTACTACCAGGGGATAAAGGTGTTAGGATGAAAGCTCATAAGATTACTTTTGAAGAGAACTACTTATTATTTAGTATAATTATAATAGTAGTACTTTTAGTTATTCTAAATTCAATACAATTTTAAAGGGTGTGTTTTCATAGGGAAGTTGTTCAGTAAATAGAAATAGCTTTCATGATCATCGAATAAAAAAGAGGCCATTCTGTTAAATAGTGGCTGCTTTTTAATGAATTTTAAACTCACCGCTTTGCAAACCTTGACATGATTTAAAATCATGGAATAACAACCATTATAAGTTGTTACTCCAATGTATTAGCCATTTATAGTGTTTCTTAAATATTTATTAGGGACATAGAGTCTAAAAGACTAATAGAGTAACGAGCTGTATAAGTTGTTTCTCTAACATATTTTTCCTTTAGTCTTTTGAAATATGTATTGATAAGCTTTTATTTAAATATGTCCTCTAGAAAATTTGAATCGTTATTATATAAATGGATATTTTCAAGTTAACAATTCATATTGCGATTTCTCCAAAACGAGTCGTAACGCGAGGGCCTACATTTGCAACATCGTCTCCTGTATTGCAATCGCGATGACATCTGTAATTTTTTTTTTCATGAACGTGATACATGATAAGATGTGAAGTTAATAATGAAGTTGCAAGTTGTAAAATGCGCAAGTGCAACATTTTCTGTAGGGTTTCTTAATGTCTGTTTGGTTGAGTCTACACATCTCTTCCTAGTTATGTGTTGCTTGTACATTGTACATGAGGGATAAGCATTGGAAATCTGTAGATATTTCTCTATTTTTTAGTAATCTTTGTCATGTGAAAGATAGTTGAACCAATGTTCCCATAATTCTGATGGTCATGAAAGCTGCAAATGAATTGCTAACTTGTATTCCATTCACATTCCCTTGGAGTCAATAAATCCATGTAACTTTTGACATAATTTGGATTCCAATCACATTCCAATTACTACTCGATTCACGAAAATCGCAATGAGTTGTTAACTTAAAAATATCTATTTTTATCATAATGATTCAAATTTTCTAGAGGATGTATTTAAATTAAAGCTTATTAATACATGATTCAAATCGTTAACTTGGAATCAAAAAGTAATAGAATACTTAAATTTTTTTTTTCATATGTTAAACCTTTACTCCCTTTTTATAATTATGTTAAAGTTACATTTCTTTATTTTGATATTAATGCTTAGGTTCCACTCTCTAAAGCCCGAGGTTCTACAAAAGTGTCTTTGTCAAAAGGCCATCTATTTCATCATTTTATTCATTTGTGCACTTCATTACTTTTGGCTCATTAGCTCTGCTGTTTGGCGTTGTAGTGATGTATGTTATATGTGAAGTTGATATTATCTCCCTTTGAGGAATCCAAATTATCTTTTAGTCATCAACTTTAATGCTCAAAACTCAAAGTCTGCTTCTACTAATTCTGAGTTATCTCCGTTTTGCTCATCTGCTGCAGAAAAGTTTCAAGACAAGAATATTTGAAAAAAAGGGAGGAAAAGAAATTGGAAGAGCTCAGGTACTCTTGCAATATTGTTTTATGATCTGTTTTTATGGTGCCTAACTTAAATAGGCATGAGGCCTGATAGCTTGCTAATTCACATGATTTTTGACTTCTCATTTGATCTTTATATGGTCATAATAATGCAGAGATGAACTAGAAGACGAGCAATACTTGTTTGATGGGGAAGAGTTGACTGAAGCAGAGCGTCGTGAACTCAGGTGATACACTGCCCAAGTGCCCATGCGCTTATTTTTTTATTTTTTTTTGTGAATGTCATTACTGTGAGTATGTGTCCAAAGGAAATTTAAACATTTTTTGTAATTGGATATTGTTTTCTTTTACTATTTGTATCTAGATTGTCTGCTGGAACCACATTTGTGATTGCTCGGTGAAGAGTCATATATACAATCTTTTGTAATTGGATATGTTTTATCCCTTTTCTTGGTGGTTTACATGTTAGGTACTAGGCAGTGTTGCTTCATATGAAAATTGATTAGGCTCTTCTCAAATGTGAGTTTCATCTTGCGGCTGCGGGTGAATTTATGCTTGTACTTTTTCCATAATAATCAGGATAAATCATCTAAAAAATAATAATATTCTTGCTTGCATGCACTATTTGACATTTAAAGCAAGGTTTATGTAGATTTTTTTTACACTTAGAATTTGTATTTCTTAAATTTGCTTGGATGTTTCAAGAGTTACTATCCTTGAAATTCAGCTGGTCATGATCTTTTTGTTATGACAGGTACAAAAAGGAAATTTTCGAGCTTGTCTCAAAAAGGATGGGAGAAGATGCCAGTGAGATAAGCGAGGTAATATACAACTCTAGTTTTTGATATGTGATTGCTGTTTTTGACTTTTTCTTTAGGAATTTTTTAAAAAATTATATCAAGCTTTGAGATTGATGCTTTATCTGCAATCATTGTTTTAGGAAAATTCAAACCTAAGAATCTCACCTTTAGGTGGTCAACTTTTAAAAATCTCAAGTTGTTATTTTTTTAAAATCCCACCTTTTAACCCGATTTCTTTTCCGAGGACTTTCTCCTTTGGTAGCTATACTAGCTGTATTTTTTAAGAATAAAAAATAAAAAAAGCTTTGTATCTCGTTCTATTTGGTAACTGATCGGGCAAATTTTGTATACCGCAAGCGCACGGTTGACGTGTAGTTGCGGGTCGAACACAAGGAGGCGAGTTAATCAAATTGTTTGCTTTATGATTACAAGACACAGGTAAACAAAAGATTTGGTTGGGAAACTAATTCTATGATGCAAATAAACTAATGCAAAAGCAATAACAAAATGGAGATGACAATGATATGACAAGCTCTAGGGTGTCGGGCGTCGCCTGATTCTAACATGGGAGTCAATCACTCTCACGATTGTATGAGATTGAGTCGTTGGCATAATTAAACGTAATCTAATTAATGTCAAGCTTCCGCTCTATTGATTATTATCGATTTAAGACCAAACTAGTGTTAATCCTCAAACTTCCGTTTTATTGGCTAAAGTAGTAGGAATTTAACTTAAATATATCTCAATCCTAAATTAATCCTAATCTCAGCTTCCGTTTTATTGAAAAGGTTAATAAAGATGTTTAAATTGAGATTCATTAAGCGTATGTTTAATTATAGACTCAAATTCACACAATCAATCGATAAAATATCATCCCATGCTTCGAATTAGGGATTATACCCTAATTCTAGATAAGAAAACTACTCACTATGCATAATGATTAAGAACATGTAGTAAATGACAAATAAAAATAAATGACAAAACAATAAACAAGAAAACTTAATAATCTTGAGAAAAATGTAAATGTAAATTGCAAGGAATTGAAGAGTAACAATGGTGTTCAACAACAAAGAGTGCTAATGGAAGTAGAACAATACAGAAAAAAAAACTCAGAAATTAACTAAGGAAAAAAACTGTTCATCCATGATAAAAAGTAACCGCCACTTTATATAGTGGCTCCAAAAATTGAGAAACCGTCGAGTATCAGGGGCCACAGCCGAGTCGGCTGTGGATGCACCTCAGAAGAAAGCCGACTCGGCTTCATAGACTGCCCAAAACCTGATTTTTCCAGAACTAAAAGCCGACTCGGCTGTGACCCTTTTCGCCATGAAAGCCGAGTCGGCTGTGGTCACTGCTAAGATGCCATTTTCCAGAACATTAAGACGACTCGGCTGTGCTTGACTTTCCTCTTTAAGGCGAGTTGGCTTTGTGTACTGCCTCAAAATGCTTGCTCCAGAGGCTAGAGACGAGTAGGCTTTGCTCTGGACTTGAAAACTCAATACTTAAGGTTGTTTTGTGGCTTTTTTTGGTTATTCTATAACTCGCGTGCATCGATCTCCTTCACATAATGCCCTGCAATTTGTAAGAGCCACAATCTTTGCACATATATGTCAAAATGTCATCAAAATCAACCCAATTACTCCCAAATGATCAAACTATTACAAATTGGAGTAAACGGACTAAAACCATCCTAAATCGCCACTAAACTTCATCAAAGGAGCATAAAAATGAACGTAATAAGTGCGAATAATTGCACTTATCAGTAACCCATAGAATTAGACCATTGAAACATGTACCCTTATCTTCTTCCTTTGGCTTCGACGCAACAAGCATACATGTAACACCCCTGGCCTACATCCCCATGGTTGTACTATACAAAAATCAGTAATTAAAAAAAATGGTTAACTACTCTGCTGCCCCTGCTAACAATATGTATATATGCATATATTAATGAACGATTCTCACAAACATTTTCTTGGTTTACTAGAAGTCGAGAACTCTAGAGGCTAGAAATCTTTCACTTTTATAATGGATAAAGAGTCATTTTGCGAACAACGACATTGATTGAAGACTCCTTACGTACCAAATGGCTTACTTGATCCTACATCCCATTTACAAACATATTCAATCCAAAGTTGCTCTTTGGACAAGAATATCATGCTTCCTCTCAAGCTCGGCTAAATGAACAAATGAAGACAAATCCTGCAACAAATGGATCCTGATTTTTGTCTAGACTGCTTCATCCACATTCTCTCTCCCTCTAACTAAAAACCATTTTTCTTTTTCTATGGTGGTGGTAGTAGTAGAGATGATGATTGGCGAAATTTTATTCTATCCCTTTTTCAGTCCCCCATTTTTTTTTTTTTTTTCTTTTTTTCAATCTATCCCTTTGCACATTCTATTGATTTGGAGTTTTGGACAATTTTCTTTTAGATCTAGGGTTTTGGTTGGTGATGAAAATCTATGGAGACAATAAACAATAGAATAATTATTTGATTATTGACTCATGGAGGAGATTTAAAAGAGGAGAGAGAGTGTGTCGAGGGGAAGAGGGAGGAAGAGAGAGAGAAAGGATGGAAGGGGGTATAGAAGGTGAGAAGGAATGGTGGTGAAGTGAGGGATAGTGGGGAGGAGAGAAAAATTGTGGTGGTGATTATGCTCTTGAGGTTGATGGTTTTCTTCTTGCTCCATTTTTGTAATCCTTGTTCTCATTTTTCCAGTTTAAGCTCACATCTTTAAAAAATTCTACTTTTTAAAATTTATTTTAATACCTTAATTTAAGTTTTTTAAAGAAAAAAGAAATTAAATGTTTAAAAAGTCAAATAAAAGGTTAAATATGATGGCTAGGTTACACGTCATAAAGTTCTTTAAAAGCAAATCAATTTAAAAGTTGAGAGTTTTAAAAGATAATCTAAAAGTGAGATTTTTGTAAGCTAACAATTGAAAGATGGAATTTTTAGTTTAAACTTTTTTTTTATTTTAAAAGAATGACTTATTAATTCATGTGCACCTCTTTTTATTCTAAAGTTGCATATGATTCCATCAAACAACTTTGTTTTTACAACGGTAAGGTTGCGTCCATTTAATACTCCTTAACCATCTAGGTGGAATTTGGGAGTCACTTAACGATATTAAGCTAGTGAATATGTGGAATATTGTATTATTTGTATTATATTATTATAATTATAATAGTAATAATAATTATTAATAATATTATTTGTTAATATTTTAAACGTTATTATCATCACTATCATCATAATGATTATTACTATCATTGTTATTGTTAGGTTTTTATTTTATTTTATTTTATTTTTTTTTATTGTTGTGTTCTCCGTTAAATTCATGCTATGGTTGAAGTTGTGTTTTGTTTATGATTCGTTTGAAAGTGTCTGTATATCGATTTTGCTTATTCATACACGCTTCATGAACTTGACTAGCAGAAATAATGAACTTGTGTTTCTTAAGCTAATCAGGAAGTTTACTCGCAAGGGTGAGCTAACCCCCAAACTCATGAGCCAGTAAAAAGTTTGAACTTTTACATCTGATAAAAGCTTGTTCATTTTGTTGATCTTGGGGATTTTTGAATCTATTAGCGTTACTTAGTGCTTGAAACAGTCTTGAAAGAGAAAACATATGCGTGTATTGAGAGTTCTATAAGTACGCTGCATCTATTAATGAAGAATTTGGAAGTTTATCTAATATTTAATTTTAAAACCTTCCCTTCAAACTAAGTTCTAATGTCCTACTTTTATAAGTGTGCTCTCTTTGGACATTGATTAATTAGTGCGCATGTGACATTTTTTAATTACAGTATAAAATGCCGGAAGCATATGACGTAGAAGGAGGAGTGAACCAAGAAAAAAGATTTTCCGTAGCTTTACAGCGTTACAGGTCTGCAATTGTAATTTTTGACATTTGCTACCTACATCACTTCGTACTGTAACATGATTGCCTATTTGAGTATATAGTTTATTTTTCTTTTTTTTTTTTCTTCAGAGATGGTGGTGAATTTGGAGGTAAAATGAACCCATTTGCTGAACAAGAAGCGTGGGAAGATCACCAGATCGGTAAGTTGGTGTATCAGTCATAATAATGAAGCATGTTTCGACATCTTTTATTTTCATAGCCTCTCGCCCATCTAAACGGAGCCCTTTTTTTTCAGGAAAAACAACACTTAAATTTGGTTCTAAAAACAAAATACAGAATGCAGATAATTATGAGTGAGACATCTTTTTTTTTTTTTTTTTTTTTTTTGCTGCATTTGACTTCATTGATAATGGTTGAATGTTCAATTTACCACTCCTTTCTGTTTAATTTTATTTTCAGATATGTCTTTGAAGATAAGATTGACTTTGTTAAGACTATTGTAATGAAAGGGGATGAGGTAGACTAAATTTAGATCCTAATTTATTATTTTTTATGGGTATTGCTTATGCCAAATATTGTCTATAATTACTCTTTTTGTAGTTTGAAGATGAGATGTTAAACGAGTCACGAGAGAACTCCAAGGCAAAGTCCGCCTTTGAGAAGCTTCAAGTATGTATTTCGTGTTTTCATTTATGTTGTACTTTTAGTTTCACCATCATTTATATGACGATTGGATAAGAAAAGTGTGGAGTCATATTATTGATATGAGCAATATAATATAAGAAATAAAATGTCAGATTTTATCTATAGTATTAGCTAGTAGGATGGATTGAGTGTCAATAAACTAAACATGCTGCAAAGCCAAAATAGTGGCCCTTTTACGTTTGATAGGACTCCCTAATGTTACATGTTACAGGAATTGTCATGCTATGCTACTCAAACTCGCATGTTTTGTGCCCAACACAATGGAAGAATAATATGTGTATTGAGCTATTATAGAGGGTTTTGTGGCCCTTAGATTGAGATTACTTGATATTCCACAAAGACAACTTCTGAGTCCTAGGGATGCTGCAAGTATCGTTGAAATTTGTTGCCTTCAATTGAGGTTGTCAAAGCCTATGTGTTGTCCTGTTATATTTGTGTAGTCAATAGGATTTTTGTGTCTTATGAATGTCTGTTTCTATAAAATGTATATACATATTAATATTTTCATAGCCTTTATCGATTTTCTGGTTCTATCTTATTTGAACTGCTTTTTTATCACTAGATAACTCATTATTGGTCCTTGGTTCTTAGTTGAACATTGTTTAATTACTGTTTAGGAAGAACGGAAAACTCTTCCAATGTATGCATATCGAGAGGAGTTATTGAATGCTATTCGTGATCATCAGGTTTATCTTACTTCTTATTATATGATTCTTACCAGTATTGGGGCATTGTTAATGTGCTGCAAGGGTATAACGTTATGATTGGTTTCCCTTATCTGTATTCTTAGGTCCTTATAATTGTAGGGGAGACCGGTTCTGGAAAAACAACTCAGATACCGCAGTACCTTCATGAAGCTGGCTATACAAAAGTTGGAATGGTAAGAAATCTCATGCTTAGAATATGTATTCGTCTACTTAAAGCAAGACAAGGCTTATCTGTTAAATGTTTTTTGAATTATTTTGTGTACTTTGCTTGCTCGATGATGCACATTGTATTTTCGTTAGATGAATTATGTTTCTGTACGATAATCAAATTTTACCTTTTGTGGAGATGTTTTAATGCTAATTGCTATATTACTTTAATCAGGATTTTGTATCATTGAGTTTTTCTATGCATAGAACTAGGGTTGAAATCATTATTACACCATAATCCAAATCGTAGGATCGTACAATTTTACGATTCTTGAATTTCCGAACTATCCAAATTGGTCATAGAAGTTGAAACGTATAGGATTTTCGGGATCGGTTTGAATTGATGCAAGCAAAATCGGCTCATGATTGCTTAGGATCAGCCGATCCTACAAACAACTTGTTCTTTGGTGTTTTTATTTTTTGTTCGCTTATGTACTTATATCATCACGTAAGCAAAATATGATGCTAACGTATTTATAAAATATATGCAAGTATAATTATGAATGTGTAATGCCTATTATTTTCTTATAATTAAGCACTCTTAAAATTTTAACAATTTCTTTTTACTTTTAGGACTTTTAATCTTAAAATATGAATTTTACCAAATTTTAGTAATTTGTAAGATCATATGATTCAATGATACAATCCAAAAATTCAATTCAATGTGCTCTCACCAATTTAATGTAGGATGGCAATCTGGATAACCTTGATTGTGATGGTACAATAAGTACAATAAATCAAAAAATTAGAAAATTTGCTCTTTCTTATTGCATTGTTTTTTGTCTTTGATTGACATATATTAAAAAATTGATTTGACAAGAGTTGTAGTGAGGTGACTTGTGAACCTTCTCTTTAGAAGTACCTTCATTTAAGCAAAATGCATTTGAAAATGGCACTTTCAGTTCATGTGAACTTGATTTTAGAAATTGATGGTCAACCGAAAATGACCTTTGTTATTACAAAGGTAAGGTTTCGACACCCGACCTCCTAAATCCTGCTTTGGTGGGATCCACTAGGCATTGAGGTATGGGCCAATGGTTGTTGCCTGACCAACTGGAAGTATTGGATGATTTGTTGAAGCTGCGTGTTTAAGAGCCAACTATTATAAAGTTGTTTGGCAAAAATTAGTTGTTGGTGGGTTGTTTATCACAAAAAAAGTGGGTAAAAAGCAAAAAGCTTTCGGCTTAAAAGGAGGCTTTTCAGCTGGCTTAGAAGCCATTTACCTAACACTTTTTTGGGCTGTTTGACCAACCAAAAAGCCAAAAGCTAAAAGCCTACCATAAAGCCAATGAAAAAGCAACTTACAAAACAAACCCGATAGGATGGTGGTGCATTTGAAAATTTCAATGTTGTAATTATTGTGTTTTGTTCTTTTGAGCTTGGAATATTCAACAATCATCACCTAGATTCTTCTATCCTTTGATTTCTATTATCAAATAGGTTTCGTTGACTGACACATTATGTTTTCTAAGGAAGCACTATATTAAAGTAGTATTGTCACCTTAGTGTTGGTGAATGCATTGAGTTCCTGAATTTTTTTTCCCTTCAATACAGATTGGATGTACCCAGCCAAGGAGGGTTGCTGCCATGAGTGTTGCGGCTTGTGTCTCCCAGGAAATGGGTGTGAAGCTTGGGCATGAGGTAAGCCTTGGACATCAGTTAGCATCTTACTTTCTGATGTAGTTTTTCTTTCTTGAGTGCTTTGTTGATTAGGAATTCATAATGGTTTTATATTTCCACCTTATCCTTTGACTTTTGAATGTTTTGTGGTACGATGATGAATTGGAAACATCATTGCACTATTGAATTGTTGTTTATACATTACTTGGATGTGGCACTGATGGTAGTGTATTGGTAGCTTCAAATGTTGACATGATTTAGTATAATCAATGATGGTTTTGAATTTGAATTAAGATACTCCAGCAAATGTCCCCCATAGGCATTGATTAGGAAACCATGAAAAGTGGGTATATTGGTTTCTTTTTTGGGGAAAGGGGAGAAATATGGATGAGATGAAATAGTAAGTTAAATGTATGGATGAAAAATAAAAGAGTGTGGCTCAGGAGCATACATAGAATTGGGGCGAATTTGGTGGGATGGACTAAAACGAAAAGTGGAATTTTGTGGGACTGAGGGGAGTGGCTGATATTTTGTTTAGTTGATTTCTCACTATCTGTAACAACATGACTCTTCACAATTTTTTGCTTTGGGTTACAGTCGAGTGCAATTGAGTCACAAAACCTTTTGCCTCAAGATATATGAAGTAAATTGTAAAAATTGTATTTTGCGTTGAGGATTACATAAGGCAGCTTCTCAGAATTTCCTCGCAGATTACATAACGATAATGTTTTATATTTAATCAAGTATAGGATTTCACTCGTTTAAATTAATTTACTAACAATTCTGAGAATTATGAACTGAGCGAGCAAATTTAGTTCAATTTCTTTTTGGATGAATTGCTTATTTATATGCTAAATAAGACATCAAATTAGTTGACACTAGTCTCCTCACCAAAAATTGAATGAGGAAAAGGTATAGAGTTTTAAAGTGGGTTCAGGATTTCACTCAATGAATAATATGGCTGACTTAATGTTAGGTTCAACTTGCTAAATTGCTAATTGAAGGTTTTTTTAAATCAAGTCCATTCACGATGATGGAAATAAATATAGTATCTATAGTTGATCCCTCCCTTATGTAGTTTTTTATGTCAGTTGCCATGCCCGACACCCATGTCTAAATCTCAAATAGGGTCCATCATTTGAAATTGTAAATTTGTTGGCTCCCACACTTGGATACATACCGATTTTGACACTCATAACGACATCTGGGTATTAAAATTAATGATATTAAGATTCAAATACAAGTAAAAGATTTTTATATACAGACAAATTATATGGTCAAAAAATATTCGATGACATCCTAATTTAATGAAAATAGTGATTGTCAAATATTAAAATCTCTTCTCTTAAATTTCTTTTGGCTGGAATTGACATACCGACTATTTCTAGTATGTCACTTCCCCAAAATAATCAACCTTGAAACAAAAGGAAATAACTAAGGGCTCATTGGAGTCCTTTCATGTTTTCTATTTTAAGTTTAATAAAAACTAAAGGCATATTTAAGTGTCTGTTATCACAAGTACTAAGCCAAATCCAAAAGTGGGTTTCTACTTGAAACATACACTATAGCCCAATGCAAAATCGCATATGTATCATCGTATTACAAGTGTATTATAAACATTTTTTAATTTACCGCAAATATAGGCCGTAAAGTGAAACCATCCACATTGCAATTTATTCGATAAGGATAGGTGTCCAATGCTTTCATCATTCCTGTCCTCTAGTAAACACATCAATATTATAAAAATCCTATTCAATTCAACAATTCCAAGCCCATACTACCATATTTACCTAGTAAAGCTTTATCGATCAGCTCACTTCAAAACCATGTCAAAAAAAAAATCTTTAGTATGCTATCATCATACATCCGTCCTATTTTAAATCTTTTTCAAGGATGGCCAAATAGATAGAAAAAAAAATTAAAAATAAAGAAAAGAAAGAAAGTTGAAATCTCGTAAGGAGTAAGAAAAAGAAAGCAAATGAAAAATGCAGATCTAATTTTTGCTATCAATTGTTACTTAATACTTACCCCTAAAACCTAATTCTGATAATTCATACAGCGTATTAGAGCACCTCTTATAATGGAAGTGTGTGAAGAGGATGAAGGTTCTTATGAGTGTCAAGTTCAAATGGCGAAATGTCAAGTTGAGTTAATTAGTGTGACCTTTTTTTTATTGCTAATCGAGTTTTCAATTACGTGCAGGTGGGTTATTCCATTCGATTTGAAGATTGCACATCTGAGAAGACACTTCTTAAGTATATGACCGATGGTATGCTTCTCCGAGAATTCCTTGGTGAGCCAGATCTTGCTAGCTACAGGTGACTTGTTTGATACACGTGGTAAAGCTCTATTCTTTTTGTACATTTACCTAGTATTCATTTGATGCATCTTTTTTTTCTAGTGTTATCATGGTGGATGAAGCGCACGAGAGGACACTTTCTACCGACATATTATTCGGTTTGCTTAAGGTAAGAGCAATCTCTCGAATAGAATTCTCAATTTATGACTTGTGCGATGGTCACATATTGGTATCTGATGGAGTTTGTTTGTTCAGTGATATGATTTCCAGGTGTTGTATATAGATTTTCAAAACGAAAAATTGATCAAGATAACTTCTTGAAATCATTAGTATATGTGGAACCATGTTTTATAATTTTGAATTTTAAACAATTTTCTTCTAAAAACATTTTCCTTCATTTAATGTTTTTATTATTTCTTCCGTTTGACCTGAGTGTATAACTAGAAATTACATTTTTCTTGGTGAATCTTGTGTGTTATGCATCCGAAAGCCTCTATTTTTCTTTTTTTTTTTTTTTTTTTTTTAAGAATTCAACAAGGCATTTTACAAAAGCACAGGTGAAATGATTTCGAAAAAATAGTTTGGTGTGATGACTTGGATTTGTTGATGCAAGTTTTTAACCGACTAATCTTTTCTGTCATAATAGAGCTACTTTGTCCCATAGTGCCAAAACTAAGCTGCATCACATCGCATCGCCCGCGTTGTAATGGTTTCTATAAAAAAACAAACCGGTAGTTCACGCTTTGTAATGGAGTAAAAAAAGCCGCATTTTGGGCCGTATAAGGGATATCTCATGCATTTGACTAATATTTAAGCGTTACGATAAACATATCACTATTCTGTTACCGTGATCGCAACTGTTGCCACATTTTTTTACTATGCTCTGTATCAGATATATTTACCCCGTGTCAATCACGAAGGAGGTAGACAAAGATAATGAACTACCCAATTTTCCTTATTCTTGTTGCCTCTCCCATTAATTACTTCCATTTTTTTGGGCAAAGAATTAAAACTTAAGAACTGTACTGTATGGGGCAAAAAAAAATTGAAGATTGAAGAATTGGGTTTTCTTGAGTAACAATCCGAAAATCAAAATGCTCAACTCATAATGCTGAACTTATACCAGTTTTCTCTTTAAAGAGGAGAGGTGAAAACTTCCCTAAATGGGATCAAAGAGTTGCAAGATTTAAGAGTTGCATTTTATTAGGAATGAGCAATTAAGTTTAGAAACCATGAATATTTTGGTTTAAATTTTTATGTATGTTGTGTCAAAAACAAAAGGAGTGAAGTATGTAATGATTTTTAAGAATTGAAGAAATCGGAGGAGGTTGAGGAAATGATAAATGAGTTTATACTTTAAATTTTGAAATTTAAAAAAAGTTTTGGGGGTGGTGGTGGTGGTGTTTTGGAAGTTAATTGGAGGGATACTGCAAAACACAGATGGTTGAGGCTCACAGAACATTAAAAGATGCTGTTGCTCTGAAAAATATTAAAAGTGGATCCCGACAAATTTATAACTTTGTGGGGTGGTTCTGAGGAATTAATTATTTCTTTCATGAGGGAACATACTTCGATATTCACCATTGTGTCTACAATGAAGTGATTTTTGTGTGTTTGTGCTTATGCTGTTATATACATACTTACACAAGTGCTTTCATGTGATAGGATGTTGCTCGCTTTCGGCCAGCTTTGAAGTTACTCATTTCCAGTGCAACTCCTGATGCTAAAAAGTTCAGTCACCATTTTGATTTTGCTCCAATATTTAAAATTCCTGGGAGACGCTACCCTGTTGAGATACACTACACTAAAGCACCTGAGGCAGATTATCTGGATGCAGCAATCGTTACAACATTGCAAATACATGTCACTCAACCACCTGGTGATGTTTTAATATTTTTCACTGGCCAAGAAGAGATTGAAACAGCCGAAGAAATATTGAAGCAAAGGACCAGGGGTCTTGGCACAAAGATTGCTGAACTCATTATTTGTCCCATCTATGCGAACTTACCAACAGATATGCAGGCCAAGATATTTGAACCTACTCCTGAAGGGGCACGTAAAGTTGTGTTGGCCACAAATATTGCAGAAACGTCTTTGACGATCGATGGGATTAAGTATGTAGTAGATCCAGGATTCGTGAGGATGAAGTCATATAATCCACGAACAGGGATGGAGTCATTGCTGGTGACTCCCATCTCCAAAGCATCAGCAAATCAACGTGCAGGTCGATCTGGGCGAACTGGTCCAGGAAAGTGTTACAGATTGTATACTGCTTACAGTTACTACCAGGATTTGGAGGATAATACTGTGCCAGAAATTCAGCGAACGAATCTTGCAAACGTTGTGCTTTCCCTTAAAAGTCTTGGAATTCACGACCTTTTGAATTTTGATTTCATGGACCCACCACCATCTGAAGCTTTACTGAAAGCTCTTGAGTTGCTTTACGCACTTGGCGCTCTGAATAAGCTAGGTGAATTGACTAAAGTTGGGAGAAGAATGGCTGAATTTCCTCTTGATCCCATGTTATCTAAAATGATTGTCGCGTCTGAGAAGTATAAATGCTCAGATGAAATAATTACAATTGCAGCCATGCTTTCTATTGGAAATTCAATTTTTTACCGTCCAAAAGACAAACAAGTTCATGCAGACACTGCAAGGATGAGATTCCACGAGGGAAATGTTGGGGATCATATTTCACTTCTTAAGGTATACTGCAGTTATCTATAATTTGCGTTCATCCCATACTACAAAAATTTGATTTATTTTGTGTTCTGAAACTTAAAGAAAGTACAATGCATGTTACTGGGACGAAACTCAAAAATGGTGTTCATGCGAGAAAAACTTTGTATCTTGTATAATGTTTGTGCATTGACATCATAGTTTTTCATGGATAGAACCAGTCTTAAGTACTTCTTTTGTGTGAAAGCTTAAATAACATGCCATAATCTTATTTATACAGATAATGTCTGACACGAATCTGATCCAAGATCATAGTTTGTCGATTCTGATCCTAGAGTACTTCAATTTCGTGTTTTATAATACACACTTGTACTCTTTTGCTAGGTTTACAATGATTGGAAGTCTTGTGACTATGGAAGTATGTGGTGCTTTGAGAATTATGTTCAGGTGAACTTTCATCTTTTTCTTCTTATGAGCAGCTTATAAATTGTTCTTATGATCTAATTAAGTTGTAGTGTTATCGCATTCCAAAAAAGGTTGTATTTTCACTATTTCTATTGGTATTGATTCGTTGGCTGATGGTTTAAGATGCATGATATGTTGTATATTTAGGTCAGGAGTATGAAACGAGCAAGGGATATAAGAGATCAACTCGAGGGACTTTTGGAGAGGGTCGAAATTGAAGTGACTTCTAGCCTTAATGATTCTGAAGCAATAAAAAAAGCAATCACAGCGGGTTTCTTTCCTCACACTGCAAGGTTACAAAAAAATGGATCTTATCGGACAGTCAAACATCCTCAGACTGTATACCTTCATCCTAGTTCAGGTTTAGCACAGGTAAGCTGTGCTATATTAGTAGATTTTGCATAGGTCTCTATTTCTGTTCCATTTTGGTGAAGACTTAATGTTACATTGGTAGTTGCCTGCATTTTATTGGTAGTTTCAATTCATTAAATCAGAATTTTGGAATACATTATTTCATGAACTTTTGTCGTCTAAATTGGATTCCAGACTGTTTGGATAGCCATTTTGTAAAGAAAGGAAAGAAAGGGGTGGGGTGGAAGAGAAAATGAAAAAAAATATGTATTGAGATTGGAAGAGAAGGGATGGAAGAGGAAGAAAGGTGTACATTTTCCCTCATTTGGATAATGATATTGTCCATTTAATTTCTTACTAAAAAGGAATCCTTTTAAAATTGATGATTATGAAGGAAATCAAATGAAGCTTTTTTACCCTTTTATTGCTTGAACATAGAAATTATTTTATAGTTATTGTTCTACTTACTCATACCACTGTGCTGCTAAGATTTCAAAGATATTTATTTTGTGAGGGAGAAGGACTGCTTGAAACTTTATGCAGTATGGAGAAATTTAGTTCTTGTTTGGCCGAAAAGTATTCATGAATAACCGTAAGCATGTGAGAATAGAGAAGCTAAAGGGCCAAAAAAGAAGAAAAGATGGAGTGTCTCAGGATTGGGCAGACTGTACTTCTCATCATCGGTCTCGGTTAGAAATTATGAATGCCCTTGTTCTGAACTGCATAAATACAAGCAACCATAAACTAAAATTATGCTATGAACATCAAATTTGTTTCAATGTCCCTTTTTACAAGAATTCGAAAGGAGTTACCCTGAAACCAAATGTAACCATTGCAGATACTGTACTTCCTAGTAGAAGAGAGTGATCAAAGATGACCATTAAGGCCATTTTAATTTTAAAGAGCTAAGGAGCCTCCAAGTCCAATTGGTCTGAGCGGGTGGGAATAACAAAATTCATTCATTCCTCCCTCCCTTTCCGAACCAAAAGAAAGTGAGAAGTAGGGCTTGCGTTTGGGTTTGTCTAGACATTTTTCGGATGTTTTTGTATGCATTTCATACAATACATAATGCTGCACGACGGACTGCATTTTTCTTTTGTTCTTTTTATGGTCTTTTTAAATTTCTTTGTATTTCCCTTAGGTTCTTTTGTTTCTCTAAGTGTCTTATAGAATTTGGAATTATTTCTTGTAATTGAACCATTGGTTTCTAATTTTCTTTGCAAACAGATGGAGCCACGACCAAGATGGGTTCTATACCATGAGCTTGTTCTAACAACTAAGGAATATATGCGACAGGTAAGTTCTTCATCCCCCGGTGGTACTCATAATTTATTTTTTGGGGAAATTTGAATAAAAATCTCACACTTGGTGGGTTGATTTTAAAAATTCTCATCTTTTGTTTAGTTTTTTTGAAAATTCTTCCTTTAACTATTTTATTCCCTTTAAAGATCTAAGAAGTTCAACTGAATGGACCCAAATAGTTATAATGTGGATCCGAACAAGATTAAGAGGTAGCACATAGAGTCTTTAATTTTCTAGAGTGGAATTGAAGGTTTTAGCACGACAGGTTGTAGGTCATTTAGACCTTAATGGGTAGACGTTGTTAAATGTGCGGTTTTAAAAAAATAAATGAAAGGCGGAATTACTAGAATTTGATCACCCAATGTTGACATTTTAGATTCAGTTTTTTCTTATTTATTTAAAAAAATTTTTCTCCGATTAAAACCCTTAGGTAGAAAGTGAAGGCTTTGTTTTTTAATCACCTCTAAGGAAGAAATCATATAAAGCATCCCAAACTGTGTTTTTACTTAAACTTGCTCCGACACAATTTGATTCTTTTTTAATGTACTTAGATAATATTACCCCTTTTTAAAAAAAACAAAAAAAGATAATACTACCTCAGCACAAAGTATGATTAGAAAGTTCAAGGAAAATGGCAGCCAAGATTCATAGTTTTTGCGACTTTTACTTGGCAAGATTTCATCCTCACCGTTCTAAAGACTTGTACATAGCAGGATTTCATGCTCACTGTTCTTCCCTGTGTTTGAACTGAAGGCTAGTAAAGCTCAATGGTTTGGGACTTGGCCTCTCTTTCATACCCAAAAATTCAAAAAAAATTCTAGTTGTATGATACATGTAATTTGCATGCCTTTACGGTTTAGTGGCTTGATGCTTTAAACTATACTCTATATTTCACTTAACACTTGTTTGGGCACGACAATCTTTGTTCAATTTTAAAATATACTCCTTCGTCGCGGTGAACTTGCTCCATTTTCATTTTAGTTCGTCCCAATGAATTTACCTTATTTTTGTTTTTGGACGTGATCCTACCAATTTTATTTTTTATATTCTCTCTCTTATTTCTGAATACCCCTTCTACTTTTACCCGCTAATCTCCGTGTCATTTGCAAATGGGATAAACTAAATGGGATGGAGGGTATGTATTCAAGATTCCTAATTTCTAATATTCAACCATCATCAAATTTTGCTCTTTCTGGGTCTTTTATATAATTGGGCAGATGTTGAACCAGGCTATTGAATCCAATGTCTTTGCCTCTCTTTTCATTTGAAATGTTGATGACTTTTAACACGGAGTTTTGCTCCATTTGCAAGTTATAGAGTTTGTAGTTGATGTGCATTTGTTTGTGAGAATACGGCTTTGGATGTAATTGTTAAAGAGGGTGATTTGGTTCTATGCATGTCAATTGCTCCGCACAATCAGTTTTGGTTAAGTTGACACTTGACAAAGAGGCAGGCTGTGTAGGGCTGGGCAGAAGCGCATTAGTTTAAGGTTACTATTGGGTTAGGCTAATAGTACAAAGTTATCGCTGGGCTGAGAAGAAGTTAAGAATTAGGATTTTCAATCCTGGTCTTTAGTGGTTAGGGTTGTGACTTCGTCGATTAGAGCTGGATCTAAGGGTGAAGCTCTCACTCGAGCGTGATTTTAAACAATCATCCTTTTATTTGATTCAAGTTTTTTAGTTTGGAAGTTGAAAGTTTTAAGTTCGAATAAAAGCATTATTAATGTAACTCGATCCTTTTTTCATGTTATATTTTCGGACTTTAACGTTATAGGTAACCGATTTGAAACCGGAGTGGCTGGTCGAGATTGCTCCTCACTACTATCAAATGAAGGACGTTGAAGATAGTACGTCTTCCTGGCGCACTCCTTATGCCTTTTGACTTTATCGTTTTGTATTTCCGAGCTCAATACCTATGGAGTCTCAATGTTTTACTCTGTCACCAATGGGTAGGCATGGCCACGGGGCGGGTTACCCGGAACCGAACCGGATCCGGAACCGTTTGCGACAGGTTCCGAACCGCCCCGAACCGCGAAACCGCCGGAAAAAAAGTTGCCGGAACCGTGAAATCGCCGGAAAAAACCGTCGTGAACCGGGTAAAAAACCCGCGGGTTGGAACTGGAACCGGTCCAACGGTTCCATGGAACCGGTTCTGGAACCGGAACCGGAACAGGTCCGGTTGAACCGGCTCAACGGTTCCGTGGAACCGGAACCGGGACCGGTCCGGTTGAACCGGCCCACCGGTTCCATGGAACCGGTTCGCCAAAATGTGACCGTTACGTTACCGTTAGCTAGCCGTTGCCTTCTCCTCTATATATACTCATCACTTTCAATCATTTTCATTCACAACTCATCTCTTCTCCTACTCTCTTTACTTACTCTCTCTACTTAATTCTTTAATTACGCAATTATTCTCTTAATTACATAATTAGTCTTTTAATTATTTCTTAATTTAGTTAGTTACATAATTAATTATTTATTTATTTCTTAATTCTATATTTCTATTATTACTTCAATATTATCAATCATGTCTTCATTTTTGAAAAAAATCACAAAAAAAGTTACTAAAGTGGCAAAATCATTGGGAGGTTCCAGTTCCTCCAAAAGAAAGGCCACTTCTACTCCGTCGGTATCAACAACACCTTCCATTAGTAATTATAATTATGAACATAATTATCGGGAAGGGTACGACCCAGAGTTACATAATTATGCAGAAGAAGTGGAAAGAGAAATACAAATTGATGAAGAAGAGGAACCAACGACCCCAATTGGGATACATATATCTCGACAGTCATCAACAAGATCACATGAAGAACAAGGAGAACAACAACAACAAAGACAAGCTCGTGGTAAACGAGTCAATTTCCAAACAATCGGTTAGTTTTATAATTTTATTCTTCAAATTAATTAAACTTTAAATTATTTATTTATTTAATTATAGTTTTATAATTTTAAATTATTTATTTAGATGAAGACGAACCAGTAAGACAACCTTTTCCTGCAATGGCACCTCCTAGTGGTAGAGCTGTTTCACATGTGTGGTCGTATTTCACAAAAGAACCAACCGAAAATCCAGATATTTTCTTATGCACTTGTCAAATTTGTGAAAGTCAAGGAGTAAAGCCCTTAGTTTCATACAGTTTCACCAGAGGTAAATATTTTTTAAGTTTTTTATACATACATAATACATTATACATTCATACATTATATATTCATATTTTATAAACATTTATTTATTGTGTTTTGTGAATACGTGTTAGGTGGTGGTACGGGATCTTTTAACAAACATTTGGCAAAGAAGCATGGAATCACAAAAGAAACTCATGCAGCAAGCGGGAGCGGGACCACAAGTGGAAGCCGACAGACACAATGGGACATTCCCAGCACAGGTATGCTTTTAGATACAATCGTAATGACATGATTGATGAATTTTCTAGGTATGTAATTTGTGATGAATTGCCTTTTAACCACGGTGAAAGTAGGGCATACGAGCGTCTCACTAGAAAAACTTTGCAACCACAATATAGAGCAATCCCTAGGAGCACTCTTAAAAGACGCACAATTAAATTATACGAATCAATGCGCTATGAATTAGTTGAAATGTTTAAATCGTTTAATGGTAGGGTTAGCATAACAACTGACATTTGGTCTGCTCCCCCACATTTAGAACCTTATATGTGTGTAACAGCACACTGGATAGATCGAAATTGGATTATTCAAAAAAGAATAATTGCTTTTGAGACAATGCCAGAAAGACATACCGGTGAAAACATAAAATATAGATTAGTAGAGATATGTAGAGAATGGAACTTATTAGATAAAATATTTTGTTGTTCAACTGATAATGCAACCGCGAACATTAAATGTATAGAACTTTTGTTTAACGAACCTGCTTTTAGTTTAATCCTTGGGGGTAGCTTATTACACATACGTTGTTGTGCGCATATAATTAACTTATCTTGCCAAGCAGGCATAAAACAATTAAGTGATTTATTAGAACCAATTAGGGATATAGTGAAATGGCTTAGGATCGGAAAGATAAAAAGACGATATAAACAATTATGTGACCAATACCAACTTTAAAAAGTGTATTGGTCATTAGATACTCCTACACGTTGGGGCTCAACCAACGATTTATTAAGAAAGGCGATTGCTTATCGCCCAGTAATAACACAACTATATAGTGAGTGTACAGATAGTTTCATAGCTGATGACACTTGAGAATTAGCTATAGGTGTACATAACATATTAGAAGCATATGACCACGCGACTAAGATTTTTTCTTATGTTTATGAACCGAACGTTCACTTAGTAATAAGTGAATGTATTACTATTTTTTATCATCTCCTTAAATATACACATGAAGATACTAACCCAAAATTGAGGCCGATTCTTGCAGATATGATGGAAAAATGGCAAGCATATTTTACCGATTTTCCTTATATTTATGGAATCGCAACCATTTTGGACCCACGTTTTAAAACTGAGGTCCTTACTAAAGTAATAGGATTTTATTACCAATCGTTAGATCGCCCGTCTACTGATGTACATAATTATGTAGGAACATGTAAAAAATATTTAACAGAACTCTATGATTTTTACGCTAGTGTATATAACCCGAAACGCGATATGTCTAGGCGTGCTAGCGTTTCGGCACGTCCCTCTTACTATAATTCGGTAATAGCTAACATAATGACTCAAGATGATAGTTTTGTAGGATCATCTTCTTCTTCCTCGACCTCATATTTAGAACTAGATAGTTATCTTAAACACCACTTTGAAATAGACCAAAGTATTTATAATATTTTAGAGTGGTGGAAAGAAAAATCTGTTAAATTTCCCATTTTATCGAGAATTGCAAAGGATATCCTTGCAATTCCCGCGTCAACAATTGCGTCGGAGTCTGCTTTTAGTGCAGGTAGAAGAGTTTTGGACGAAAAGCGATCTCGTCTTGCTCCACATAGTATTCAAATATGTGTTTGCAAGAAAGATTGGGATCAAGCGGAGATTCGAACACAAGGACTAAGGAATGATGATGATCAAGACGACGATGATGATCCATGGATGATGATGGATACATCTGCATCATCGTCAGGAGGAGAGTCAGCGGAAGCATCTAATCAACCACATGATGATGACGAAGACGAATAGGATCAATCCGACAAGCGACAACGATAAATCAACATTCAACAACTATAAATAAAAGGTATGACAAAGAACTACGTGGGCTTTGATTCCTTCGGGATACGTAGGCAGCTTAGTATTCATTTGGGTACTAGGTTCAAGTCCATTTTCTCCCTCTTTTTTTATTAATCATCTTTATCGACATTATCATTGATTCGTTTCTTATTAATTTATTTTTTTCCATTCTTTTTAGTAAATATTTCAATAACGATGACAACTTGACATGCAATGAATTTCGCTAATAATCAAGTAATCATCAAAGGTACGTCCGCGATATTATAGTATTTTTTTATTATATAAATATTTAAAGAAAAAATAAAAATGGAACCGATGGTCCGACCCACTCGTCCCGTGAGTTGGAACCGCCGGAACCGCCTCATGAACCGCCAAGGAACCGTTTGGAACCGCCCGGAACCGGAACCGGAACCGGGTGGAGCCGGAACCGGATGGAACCGGAACGGAACCGGACCAACCCGGACCATGGCCATGCCTACCAATGGGTAAAGGACATTCTGCTGCTAGTTGAAGTGGGAGTGAGTCGAGATGACGGAGAATGCTTTTTAGAAGAAAGAAATTGATTTATTTGGTTAATGAATTATAAATCGAAAATGTTCGAATCGTTCTACGGAAATGTAAATATAAGCAGGCAGCATAGTGTTTGAATTTATTTTTGTCCCAGTTTTTATAGACTATAGAGATAGCTCTTGTACATTAGATTGATATCAGTGTAGTTGAAGTGACAGCACAAATGGGCAACAATATGGACCCGTTCTGGAGAGTATAGTCGATTGATGTAGTCACTTTGTTAGGTCTTAAATCTTATTTACCTACACTAGTCTCTAATATATATATATATATGTATATATATATATATATGTATATATATGTATATATATATATGTATATATATGTATATATATATATATATATATATATATAGGTAATATCCGTGCGATGTACGGTTTTATAAAAGTTTTTTGCGAATTTGCGAATATTTAATGTATGTGCTGGAACACATGATCCTAATCCTAAGATCCTGAAAGAGGATTAACGCAAGTACCTGCAGGCTGCAGGATGGATTATCCTGCTGAAGGATAAAAGAGCTTTAAATACCTGTAGGATGGCTAGTCCTGCAAAAACGATAGAAAAATATAAACACCTGCAGGATGGCTAATCCTGTAAAGTGATAGAGGAATACAAGTTCCTGTAGGACAGCTAGTCCTGCCGAATGAAAGAAGAACAAAAATACCTGCAGAATGGTAGCAATGGGTATAGTGACGTGGCATGAGATAGCTGCAGTCGTACTAAGAAAAGCTGTCAAAACTTGTATGAGGCAAGACAACACACATATCTCGTACCCTACCTAGAAAAGTGTACTATAATGTAGTGGAAATCAGAGAATGGGGACCACGGAATAAAGATCAACTAATTAACAAATGCCACATCAGCCCAAGGGATATTTTATGTCTCCCTCCACTGATCTTCAAAAGATTTCATTTAAGGTAAAAGCCAAAACGACCATTAGGATTTTGGGAATCTTTCCCAAGACCCACTACTATAAATATACAGTGCCATGCACTACCACTGGTAACGAAACTCTTTGCATTCAAACTCTAGCAATACTTTGAGCGAGATGATTATTTTCTTACCAACTTTCATAACTACATTCTCAGTCCCATTACTGACTTAATCATCGGAGGTTGACCCCTCTCCGGCCCTCGTTTGTTACCTTGTGCAAATACCACCTGTGAAGTGAGCTACAACGCGACTCAAAACCTCCCCAGTGATTCATTTCAATTGTGAATCTTAAAGGACATTCTCGTCATCTTTGTTGAGTGTGTTGATTGTTCTTCTACAACCGGAATATTTTGGCGCTAGAAGAAGGGCTTAGAGTTCTTTCTAGCTACGTTTCTGTTAACTTTCAAACAAAACACAAACTTTCCTCAAAAATTACCAACCAAAAGCCAAATCTTCGATCCAAGTCTGGCGAGCACCGACAAATTGAAGTTGGGGTACCTTCGAACCCTCAACAAAATCAAGAACAACGTTTCATCATCACAGAACTTTACTTAAAATGACTCGTGCTATCATGCTTGAATCTTGTGTTCCCACTTCCCTTTGGCCCGAGGCAGTCGCCACAGCCAACTATCTCACCAATCGAATTCCCATGAATAGCCTTAACTATCATACACCCTTAGATTCCCTCAAAAATCACAACTTGTTACTATTTGCGCATTCCTTACCCCCTAGAATTTTTGTTTGCACAGTCTTTATTCATTATCCAAAAAGAATGCGAAATAAGTTGGAACCAAGAGCAGTTAAGTGTGTTTTTGTTGGGTACGGAAGGAATCAAAAGGGGTACAGGTGCTATGATCCTCAGGCTCGAAAGGTGTATACTACTATGGATTGTGAGTTCGTTGAGAAAGAGTTCTATACTACCACCATCCTCGATGTCAGGGGGAGAAGGAAGATGACGAGCTCAGATGGTTAACTAATCTAGTCCTGTCCAACTTAGACCCAAAAGAACAAGTAGGCAATTCGACAGAACCACCTTATCAAGCTGTTCAGTCCACTCCTTTACCGGTCCCCTCTTCAGTCTTGTTTGATCATCAGGTGAGTAGTTTAAAAAGTGAACTTGAAATTGTTGATAGTAATGTTGTTGATTCTTTGACTGAGAATAGAGTTGCAGAAGAAAATGTGGAAGCAGACAATCATGAATGCCAGGGTAATGAGAAATCATATGTTCTACCACCTCGAACTACACGAGGTATTCCTCCAAATAGGTATGATCCAGATTACGAGGCTAGACGATCGAGATATCCTATCGAAGAACCAGATGGAGGGAATATGTCACAGAGTGCATTGGCGTTCAATGCAGCACTGTACGCAACCAAACTCCCGACTACTGTTGAAGAGGCTCTAGCAACTGATCATTGGCGAAAGGCTATGGAAGAGGAAATAAGTGCTCTCAAGAAAAATGGCACGTGGGATAAATGTAGTTTACCAAGTAAAAAGAAAGTCGTTGGGTGTAAATGGGTGTTTACGATCAATTATAAAGCAAATGGCACAATCGAAAGGTACAAAGCTCGTCTTGTGGAAAAAGGGTACACTCAGACTTATAGGGTTGAATATTCAGAGAGTTTTTCTCCAATAGCTAAAATCGATACGATTCGGGTCTTGTTCAATGTAGCAGCAAATTTGGACTGGCCTCTCCATCAGTTTCATGTGAAGAATTCTTTTCTTCATGGGGAGTTACAAGAAGAGGTTTACATGGAGGCACCACCAAGGTCCACTTTAGAGTTCTTAGAAAACGAAGGCTGTAGACTGAAAAAGGCGTTGTACGGTTTGAAGTAGTCTCCTTGAGCTTGGTTCGGAAGGTTTACATCTGTTATGAGAAGATTTGGGTACAAACAGAGCAACTCCGATCATACTCTGTTCCTTAGAAGAAGAGGAGGAAAAATAACATGTCTTATAATCTATATTGATGACATTATTATTACCGGGGATGACAAAGCGGAAATTAAGAATCTTAAAAGCAAGTTGTTTCGAGAATTTGAAATGAAGGATCTTGAAAGACTCAAATATTTCTTGGGAATTGAAGTTCTTAGATCAAACAGATGAATCTTCATATCCCAAAAGAAATATGTTCTAGACTTATTGGTTGAGACAGGGATGTTGGATTGTAAACCCATTGAGACACCAATGTTGATGAATCACGGATTGCAGATGTAACACCCTCAGAATAGGTCGAACTTTTGAAAACACCTATAATGAAAGACATGAGCCAAAGCCTACTCATGGGAGTGTTACCGCCAAATCTATTTCTAATAAAATAAATGTAAGGCTTACGACTAAGGAATAACTTAATAACTTTAAATCCAACAAAGGGTCTTACACATAAGGAAAGACTGAAACGCAATCTATATCCATAAAATTTAAACAACTTTAAGGTAAATTTAAACTGAAATACGACTCTAATAAAAGCTATGTTTCTAAGTGATCCTCACTCCACGATTCCCATGTAATCAAAAAACCTGCAACATAAGAATGCAAGAAAAATAAGGGAAAAACTCTCAAAATCAGGAAATTGAGTTATTCCAACTCCATCCCATAAAATGATGAAGTTTGAAAATAATTTAAGAAAACAAAACATAATTTGAGTTGAAAATAATGTTGGAAAAAATATAAAACTGAGAAGAAAAAAAAAAGAATGTCAATTTATGGAAACAAAATAATATCACATAAATCAATTAATTTATTTGTTATTTAATAATGACAACACATATATCCAGTTATTAGTTTGAGGGAACGAGAACGTCAGTAGGCCGAGGCTTTACCCCTATACCTACTTCATCAAGAGGTCGTCACCCCAAATAATTCAAGGCCAACAGAGCAGTCTCGGGTAACCCTAGTGTGCACACCCCTTCTACTTGGATCACAACAAATAGAAGGAAGACCAAACATCATATCAAGTATCAGAAATAATAATACCTGTCGGCAGCTATACTAACCAAACAGGACAGCCTGTTCATCACCCTTATACTTGGATCACAACAATTATAAGAGCTTCATTTCCCTCGTGTTACACTTTACGTGATTTAATATATTTTAATAATTAGTCGCGAGCACACAAACATATAATCAAACACACATTATACATTTTATTTTATGATCATAAATCTTCTCAAGAATATTCAACTGAAATCTCATTTTTCAAAACATCATTCTAATATGAATTGGTGGCAATAGGAATTAATATCATAAATATTTCTATTTCAAATTCAATCACATTTAAAATCATTATTAAAATAATAATATAACTTTCATCAAAATAATAATATTATAAATTAAATAAGTAACAAAACAAATCGAAATTCATTCCGTTTTGAAATCAAAGAAAATATTGATAAGGAAAATGGCTTTTTTTGTTGTAGTAAATATCATTTGACAAATAAAATATAAAAAGTAAATATCATACAAAATCAAAATTTCTGTCTAAACACATTAATTATCACTTAACACATAATACTAACGGGATAGCCCTAATTAGATGGACATTGAGAATTACTTTGTCACACGATCCTAGACAAACGTACGCTTCTAATAATCTTTGTCTACGAATCCGCTGTTTTTAGTATCAAATTTCTACCTTCTTTTGAACAAATGGAGGATGAAGAGAGTAATTTGTAGGAAAAAAAGAAAGTGTGAGTAATAATGTGAATGAATTAAGGGTAATTGGTTTAATTTATAGTGGGTAAATGAGGTGAGTTATAAAATTTAGAGGGAGAAGTGGGAAATTATTTGTTAATGGGGAGTTATTATTATTATTATTATTATTATTATTATTATTATTATTATTATTATTATTATTATTATTATTATTTTATTTATTTATTTATTTATTTTATTTTTTTTAAAAAAAAACGGATGTTAACGCAGATGCTTGAAGGAGGGGAACTAGCAGATCGTATGCAGTGCTAGCGATTGGCAGGGAAGTTGATTTACTTAGCTCATACGAGACCTGACATCACATATGCTGTAGGAGTAGTCAGTCGGTTTACGCACAGACCACAAGTACGACATATGGAAGCAATGTTTCGAATCTTGAGATGTCTCAAAGGATCCCCTGGAAGAGGGGTCTAATACAAAAAGAATGGTCACTTGAACCTTGTTCCTTACACAGATGCCGACTGAGCATGTGACAGAGATGACAGGAAGTCAACTTCAGGTTGCTTCACTCTTGTAGGAGGTAACTTAGTAACATGGAGAAGCAAGAAACAGAAAGTCGTTGCTATGTCTAGTGCAAAGGCAAAGTTCAGAGGAGTTTCAAAGGGAATCACTGAGGTCTTATGGCTTAGAAAGTTATTAACAGAACATGGATTTATTCCCACAAAAAGTTGCGAGCTGTATTGTGCATAATCAAGCTGCCATCAATATTTTAGAGAATCCGATTCAGCATGATCGTACGAAACATGTCGAAGTCGACAAACATTTCATAAAAGAGAAGTTGGAAGCAAAGGTGATCAAACTCCCTCATGTGAAGTCTAAGGATCAACTAACAGATATTCTCACGAAGGCAGTAGGGACCAAATTCTTTGAAGAAGTATTGTGCAAGTTGGGTGTCGGTGACCCTACGACCCAACTTGAGGGGGAATGTTAGAATATGGAAACCGAAATATTTAGTATATTTATAATTAGGGAAATTTCTATATCATGTAATCTTTTATTTTATGTAACCCTAGGTAGCTCCTTGTATATATACATTATTCTTGATTATTAGAAAAGATATATAGAACACAAGATTAAAACCCCAAAAACAGTGTTCTTCTCTGAATCAGGTGCGTCCAAATATTTTTCCTATCGTGGGATCCTAGAGTTAATGTATCATATTTGAGAGTAATATCAAAGAAATTGTGTATTGTTAATGTGTTTTTTCATTTCTAGCTTGGAACTCACCTTTATAGACCTCTAGCTAAGAAAACAAAATTTTAGCGTACACTTGATTTTACGATGAATTGTCCACTCCATAGTGTCAAAACAAGGCCGCAACGCATCACATCGACCGCGTTGTAAAGGTTTTCAAAATAAATGAACCGATATTTTCCACGTTGTAAAGGTGTAAAAAACCGCATTTTTGGCCGTTTCAAGGGATATCTTATAATTCGACCAATATTTAAGCGTTACTATAGCCACATCACTCTCGTTACCGCATCACCATTTCGTTATCGCGATCGCAACTGTTACCGCATTTTTACCCTATGGTCCACTCTCAATAGAGCTAAAGATTTCTATTTTTTGATCCAAAATTTATTGGACTATACTAAATGACTAGTTAACTTATGTGCAGTTTTTATTTATGTGAAGTTGCCAATGACGTATGGGTGATTGGAAACAATCATAATATTTCCACAAGGATAAGGTGGAGTGCAACGGACCCCTTGAATCCGATGTGAGCCACTTAGTGACATTGAAGTGATAGAATAAAGGTTAATTTGATTTGACTAAAAAGATTCATTCAAGTGGAAAATGCTTTTTTATGTGATTTTTTTTGGAGGTGTGAGGGGATTACTAATGTATAAAAGTTAAATTTGTTTAGTTCCTTGTATGAGAAGTTAGATTTAAATGGAATTGAAGGGAGAACAATGAAATGAAGAAGGGGAAGAAGAAAGTAAATGAAAAGGGTGCAATATGTGGTTTCCTTAAACATGTAGTACGAATACTTATATTATCTTCATCCTTGCACAAAAACAATTTCCACCGTAGGAGAAGTTTGTTCCATTCTATTACAAACAATATTAGTGGGAAAATTGTTTTTCCACTGGACAAAATAATCTCATAAACCTTTTCACACTAGGGCGGCAAACTACTTTAACTGACCTTACTTATTAGACAATTTCACTATTGGAAAAATATGAGTCTGCATCATAGTGCAAAAATATGGTATCGCTCGCAATCGCGGTAACTATCATAGTGCATCATAGTGAAAAATACGAGTCTCCATTGTGTAATCTTCCATAACTTTATAAAACAACTAAGTGTACCTCAAACTAGAATTTCATCTACACAAGTTTCTTGATTCATGAGCAACTTAACAAAGAATTATTCTGAAAATCTTTGGGATTCTCGAGTAGCCTATGATATCCTGTAGAATTAGGAAACTTAACAACCTTCCTAGCTTTAGTCGCTAATCACCTAAATCCTCACTTCATCCCACCACAACCCAATATAAACTTTTTCACCAACCCATCAACTTTCTTTTTCAGAAGAAGAGGGAAGAAAATTTATGAAGAGTGTGTGAGGCCTTAAAAATTTGGTATACTTCTAATATTTGTTGATCATTGTTACGAAGTAGCATGGGATTAATATGTTTAAAACCACAATCCCCACTTAAATTATGAGGAATCTTCACCATGATGACTTCCTAAATCCCCACTTCATCAGTTACGCTATCTCAAGTAAGGCAACATCATATTGTAAAAAGGTCGTTTCGAATCCTATCAGCCGAATTAGTAAAAAATTTTAAATTAGTAAAAAATGTCGGTTCAAGAGATATCTCATGATTTCAACCAGTACCGCATCGCTCCGGTATTTTTACACTATGCAAGACAATGAAGTTTGATATCAACATTTCCCGCACTGTGACAAGTACTTGGATATTAATTTAATTCGCGTAGAGCTTAAACATTAGTTTCCATGAAGCAGACAAAAGCACAAATAACTACCAAAGTAAGCTCTCTTAAAGTTATTATATAAGCCTCGTTAGTTAACACAGGTGGAAAATGCAGCCAGTGAATACACTCCACTCTCTCTTTACTAAGCAAAATACAATATGCACATTCAACACTAAGAATCCATGCAACTCTCTCAAGTCCACTTTTTCAACCATAGTTTGGATCAAGCTTCTTCCTCACACAACTGATGGAAGCAAGGTACTTCAGCAAAATACCTCCAAATAAAGAATCAAGGATGTTGCCATTTCAGAGTTTGTCACCAGGCAGACCATATTTCTTACATAGGCCTTTGAAAGCGCAAGCCTCAAAGAGGTTCAATAAAGAAAAACAAATGAAAAATATAATGCAAAAATGAACACAAGTGTTTATGAGATATCTTGTATACCTCCCCCTCAAATATAGTTTATTATAATGAATTCAACAATTACAAGTATAATAAACCTCCCTTATCTTGAGAACAATCTCTCAAGATCACAAATACTAAAGCAATGTAAGAACACTCTCAAGTTTCTAAAAATGCAATAGTCCTCTCAATAATATGTGTGTTTCTGTAGTGTCTCTTACTATGAGTGATGAATCTTATTTATAAGCAAGGTATTCATCACCTTTAGTATTCCCTCATAAATCACCATAAACTCACATGTAACATCCCAATTAACATCTTAATTAACTATGACAATAAACAATAGAAGTAATGCACCACATTATTGCATAGACATTACAAATTCTGACAAAAACAGAATCCAAAGTAGTCTGCTGAACTTCCGCTCGACCCGAGCCACTACCTCGCTCGGTCGAGCGTGCTTCCAGGAAAGCTACTAACTTGTTCTGGACTTCTTGCTCGACCGAGCCAACACCGCTCGACCGGTCGAGCCAGACATAGCTCGATCGAGCGCCTGGTCGAGTCGCTCACAGTCTGTTTCTCTTCTTGTTGCTTTGATCAAACAACTCTCATCAACCGTTCCAAACCTTAAACCACTCATATTCGACACATCTTTATCGACCCCCTCTAAAGTACAAGACAAAGCATGTTCGATTAAATGTTTAAAGTTAACGTCGTTATTAAGATTATTGCCACTTGCTTTAACAATCTCCCCCTCAAGTCCAATACTCTTATCATCCGCAAAAGTAACTCTCCTTGACCCAAACACACTATCATCAACACCTTTGTGGCCTAGGCTACCACAATTAACTTGTAACTCATACAAGTTCCTATGACTCCTTACTCCCTTCATGAGCACCATGCTCCCTCTAATGACTTTCAAAACCCCTCCACTTGCTTTGAAAGTGCATCCTTTACTCTCAAGTCTACCTAATGAAATAAGGTTCCTCTCAAACTTAGGTACATACCTTACATCACCAAGTCTTCTTTTGACACCTCCATGTGTCTCAATCATAACCTCACCAATACCCTCTACTTTCACCTTTTCATCATTTGGTAAAGTAACAAGGCCATTATCACCATAACTAAGCTTGATAAATTTTTCTTTCTCACAACAAATGTGAAATGAGCAACCGGAGTCTATTACCCATTCCTTACTATGAACCACTCCCCCATCAACTAGTAGAGCCCCATCATAGTCATCATCATCTTCAACAAAGCCTAGAGCGGCACTCCCGCTACTCTCATTCTCATTTCTCCCACTATCCCTTAAGTTTTTCATTCTCTTAAGGTCTTCCTTAAATTCCTTGCACATCATTTGTATGTGCCCCTTTTTCTTACAATAGTAACACTCTTTGTCACTAAGGTCACCCCTCCCATGAGATTTACCCCCTCCTTGATATCTCTTTTCTTTGGTTCTTCCCCTATTAGAACCCTCACTAAACAAGCCATCCCCAACATTCTTCTTTTCTTCCCCCTCTCTTCTCACCATGAACCTATCATTCTCTCTCAACGCCGCCATGCTTGATCAAGAGTGATAGAATCCCTACCTATGAGCAATGTTTGGACTATGTTTCTATAGTCCTTGGGAAGTGAAGCCAAAAGTAATAGAGCTTGTTCTTCATCAGTCAACTTTTCATCAGCATTTAACAATTGGCACACCAACTTGTTAAATGTGTTAATGTGGTCTTGCATTGTTGTATCCTCATCCTTCATGAGTTGATACAACTCCCACCTCAAGCAAAGTTTATTTGTTAGGGATTTGGAACCATACACCTTTTGTAATTTTTCCAACAACTCACCGGGATCGGTCTCTTTCAAGTAGTGATACTTGATTTCGGGTGCAATGGCAAGCCGGATTGTGCTTACCGCCTTCTTTCTCATTTGCGTCCATCTTGCTGCTACTACATTATTTGGCTTCTCCTTCAATAGCGCATCATCGATGCCTTGTTGCACCAAAAAATCTTCCACCGAACTCTTCCATATGGAAAAATTGATTCTTCCATCAAACAATTGAATAGAGAAACTTTTCCCTTCAGTCATTGTGTCTTTCTTGTTCTTTTAACCTCACTTTCACACCCCAAATAGCCCAAGACGCACTCCCGCTCTGATACCAATTCAAAAAATTGATATATATGTGATTTGGATGTTTTGAGATGATATATGGATGTTATGATGAATGATGGTAGTTGAGAAAATTATCCTGATGCTCGCTCGACCCAGGCTGGTCGCTCGACTGATCGAGCAAGAGATCAAAAGCTTCTATCTACATTTTGATCTCTCGCTCGACCGGTCCAGCGGATGTTCGGGAATTTCTCTTTTATGCGACAAGTTCAAATCAGTTTGTGGGCATCCTTTTATCTCCTCTTCTGGTTTCAAAGCCTATGTAAGGCTCTTGTATATCTCTTGTACATACAATGTAAGATCATTTTGATCATCTAGCAATTGGACATTGAGTTGAGTGACACATTCAAATTCTTAGGGGTTTAGTGATAGGTTTTTGGGGTTTTATCCTGTTCCCTCATCTTGAACATTTTATGGGGGGATTCTTCTTGTAAAGTGGATTATAGTTTGTAATCAAATACTTTAAAGCAATAATATTCATTCAATTTTTAAGGGTGGAGTTTTATAGTCTAATATCACATTGATATTAGAATTTTCTCAACCTCCCAAAACTTGAATTGTTTTATTGTTTTGCAATTTCTATTTTTGATCTTTGTTGTGTTCTTTCTTGATTTATTTGGATCAAACTCTAATATAAAGGTGTAAAAAACCCACATTTTGGGTAAGGGATATTTTATGATTTGATCGATATTTTGGAGTTACGATAAACGCATCACTTTCATTATCGCATATTCCGTTACCGCAATTGCGACCATTACCGCATTTTTAGACTATGCTTCTGAGTGTGAGTCACTTTATGGTATTAGAGTAGTGAAATGTTGGGTAAACCAAGCTAAGATCTATTTTAAGAGAATTTGGTCCATGGCACAAAAAATTGAACATAAATCAAGAGTTCAAGAAGCAAGCTAAAACCAACAAATATATGAACAACAAAAAACCCTAATTAAAACAAATTAACAGATTAGTATTTAAATAAAGTATGGATTATCAAGATCGCAAGAGCAAAAAACCTGATGGTATTCCGATTAAAAATCGACAACAATCAAATAAATAAGTACCTTTGGGGTGGATGTGGTGGTCAGACAGTGATTGATCGGAAAACCATTGAATACCTGAAAATAAACACCAACAACCCCGAGGTGGTCCCTGTGGGCAGTGCCTCCAAACACCCAAGTTAGGCACCGCCCAAGTTAGCACTTTAATGAGTAAAATTGCCTAATAGGTCCTTCCAAATGCACAGTACCAACAAGGTGAATTATTACTTAAAACCTTATCGACGTGAGATCTTTGAAGCTATTATGATGTATAATAGTATTTTTAGAGAGATAAAGTCTTTTATTTAAATTATAAGAAAATACCAATTTTCCCCTCCAACTTACCTCCTAAGAGGCTCTTATTAGACTTATTTTAATTATGAGTTTGACCCATATTAAAGTGGACTTATATTTTATTCACAAACAAATGGCAAAAGCGTCTACTCGTTGCCTTAATTGCTCCTCTTGTAACAACCTAAACTTGTTACACAACAACGAATTCAATTTCAAAAATACATATAATTCGCCAAAAAAAAGTCTCAATTCAAACAAAGTAAGCCTACAATTAAAAGAAGTTTAAATTCATTCAGAAAATACAGAAACTGAATTTCTGGAAATCTCATGAATAATTTAAGCTGAAATTGATGAAACCGAAAGACAAAACGTACCTGAAGGAATAATATAGCCGGAAAATTGAGAGTTTTGATTAAAGTAGAAGTGTGAGAAAGAAGAGAGAGAAGGATAGAGTGTGGGAAAAGAAATTGAAAGGTGAAGATGAGACTCAAATCAAATATATGAGCTGAGGCGTGAGGACTAAGGTCATACTAATGAATTTTTTGAATACAATTTTTTTTTGCAAAAAAATTTAAAATTCTAGATGAAATGTACCAAATATTCTAATTTCTTTGTTGGCGTGGTTTGGTTAAATAGCTTATTAGAAAGTATTAATTTATTTTGGTAAAAGAAATTGTTGGACGGTTAAACAATTTGGTAATATTAATTTATTTTTATGAATCAGCTATTTTTGAATAAGTTGTTACTATTAGTTGGTTTAAAATTAATTGGACAAACTAGTTGATATAATCGGTTGTTTAATACTTTCTGTGGTTTTAAATAGTTGTTGCATTTCTGTTTTTCATGCTATCCAATGCACAATTTAATCTTTGTCTCTTCAATCAACTATCGGCTATCAAGCTATCAGTTATCCGCTATTACTTGTTTGTTAAACTCTACATGTATGATCACTATTCACTAATGTATGTCAATGATGAAACTTTTAAATTATTTGATGGGATATATTAATCAAAATCTTATTCAATGTAATTCAGATTTGTATGCTTATGAAATATTTCTAGTACTCTATGAAGATAATTAAATTAAGAAAAATAGTAAAAATAAACAGAATAATAAGTTTGAAACAATAATAAAATAATACAACAAATTTACTGAACTAAACTAGAAATTTATTGATAAAAACTTGAAAATAGTGATCAGAAGAAATAAATAGAATTAACATTAAATAAGCTCTTTTGGAGTAATTTTTGAAAACTAATGTTAACATAAGCTTCCTACAAGAATTTTTTTGAAGTTAAATAAAGAAAAAACAAAACATTTTGATTGTTCATGAATTATTCCATTTAAAGTTGTCTAAATCTAACACGATGGACTCAACTCGAAATAACCTATATATAAAAAATCAAATTAAATTGTTACATCGAGAAGAGGTTTGAAGATTTGTTGAAGTATATTTCCCACCATAAAGTTGGCTTGGGTATCAGTGTATCACGCACAAACAAGTAGTTAGGTCGAAATAAGTAGCCAAGAGATAAAAAACATTCTTGAAACGATCATTGCTACATCGAGAAAAGATTGGTCTATAAAGCTTGATGACTACTTATGGATAGAGGTGTTGATTCGGATTATCAGGTTAATTTCGAGTCAAGTATTTCGGGTTGGTTCAAAATCGTGTTTTGTGTCCACATTAATTTTTACATTATTTTAAATTCATTTTGAAGTCGGGTTCAGTCGGGTTCGGTTTTAAGGTTAGGTAAATATTAAGTCATCGGGTCTGTTTTGAACACCTCCACTTATGGACATATAAGACAACCTTCAAATTAAACCCATATCAGAACCATTGCTTACAGGCTTGTCTATGGATAATCGTGTCTTCTAGTGGTGGAGCTTGTTAATAGGTTGGATGAAATGAGATATCGAGATTTTCCAATCACTATTTTGAACTACACCGCCCCAAGTGTGTCATCCTCAGAGATTCCTATATGTTCTTTAAAAGTGTTCCTAAATTAGTTGTTACCTTTAAAAGGGTTTTACCTACTTGGTAAAGCGGTTTATTCAAATTATCGGGCCAATTTTGGATTAAGTGTTTCGAGTTGATTCCAATTTAAAATCGAATCTTGTGTCTATATAGCTATTATACGAAGTGTTTGATACAAAGTTCATTATTACAACTAACTAAACCTTGAAAACTAATAACAACCCAAAAACTAAACACTTTAAGGAGGATATTTAGTTATCTCAACATACACATTGCAGATTCTAGTCAAGAAAATGTTTGCAGAACAGATTAGCTAAAAGACCTTTTACAACTTGTAAAATCGGGGATTGCAAGTGATCACTTTGTATGAAGAAATCCCAGGAACGCGTACTCGTTTACATCTTCCAGATTCGGTACCACATACACCAAGATTAACACTATTATAATAAGAAACGATTACTTCTCTCTTACCCTTCATCACTAGAGGAATACGATGCATAAGCGACTCGACTTGGAATACAAATAGCTTCATCCAAGAATCTGTTGATAGCGTATTTCTTCTAACGCAAACATCACATTGTCGACAGCTCATAGTTATCGAACTAAAACAAAGTTGAGAATCAAAAACACTAACTTCAGTACAATGACCTCGCTTCATACCATCCGGTACTACAACAGCAGAAAACTTTTCCTCCCCAAAATGAAATGCCCATATACAATTATCTCTATAGGAGTATCTATGAAGCCAGCCATCGAGGAATGCCCCGCTGCTCTTCGAGTGAAACTGAGGCGAATCACCAACAGTTCTCCATTCATTAGTACCCAATGTTTGTATTTCAGCCACATACTTGTGACTTCCATTTGTATTCAAAATCCTAAGAACCTTAAATTGATTCGAAATCGGGCATTGACCTAACCCATAAATGTCAACATAACAAGATGTTTTATACAATTGCTCAACAATCACCTGCTCACCAGTTAAAAGATTGCACACAATTAAAGGGTTCCATTGTGCCCATATTCCGAACAAATTACTCCATTACATTCATTCACCACATGCATGTGGAGAAATAAATTCAGACTTCAATATAATCATTGCATCACAACCCAAATCAAGATTACCCATTTCATCAACATCTAAAGATTTGTCAAGATCAAGCAACAGAAAATTTTTCTCGCCATTATTGAATTTACCTTAAAGTAGAATAGTAAAATAGGGACAAGAAGAAGAGTGTAAATCAGCAAATTTAGAACTTGTAATAATCTCATACCATTCCTTACATACAAGTTTACAGTTTAAGCATGATTTTGTTGGTAATGTTGACAAAATATCACATATAATTGAAGATGGGATTTCTTCAAAACAGGGTCTAATCAGATAATCTTCTTCCTTCATTTTGTTGGTAATCTTGACAAAATATCACATGTAATAGATATGATAATGTTGTTTTTAAATTTGATTATGCAACCTATAATGAAAAACAAAATCAAAATTAGTATAAAATAAACTAATTCCCCAAAACATAATGAAATTTGAAGAACTTAAATTTAAGCTTGAAAAAATAATACCTTGACGAAGAATAAGAATAAACCCTTATTTCGTGGGTTTTTGAAGGAAGCAACAATGGTGGATTTTAAATGTTAAAGAAGAAGAAAAGGAACGAAAATGGTGTTTATTTTGAAATGTTCGTGGGTTTTTCGTGTGGGTTTAAAGAACTTGAACAAGAAGAAGAAGAACGAACTTGAAGAATAAGACAATAGCAGTGTGTGCGTGGGTTGAACAAGAAGACAGTATGCGAAATTGAAGAAGACAATGGCACTTGAAGAAGACAATGGAACTTGCAGAAGAACACGGTACGTAGTAGCGTGAAGAAGATGTTTTATGAAACGGTAGCAGCCGTTTTCGAGTGTTTTATAAAAATTCTTCGTGTGGGTTTAAGGGTATAACGTTGAAAGGGGGGATTTTTTAATGCTTATTTGCTGCGGGCTGAGAGAAAACCGCAACATGTACTAATTAATTGCTGCGGGCAAGAGAAAACCACAGCATATGCTTGTGAATCTTCAATTAATTGTTGCGGGCAACGGGAAAACCGCAGCATATATTTAATTTTTTTTTTCAAAAATAATTTTATGCTGTTTTTTTGTAAAACCGCAGCATGTGTTGCGCAGCAAATGTGATTTTTTCCACTAGTGATTGGATTGCTAATTTCTGTAGGCTCGATCTTAGCTTTTCCTTTCGAGGCCCGTCTCCCTCCTAGCGCATGACAAGGGGCTTGTCTTGGCCCATTGGAGCTTCAGCTGGGTGATGGCACCTAAGTCTTTTGATTTCACGGTGTAAGCTTTGGTTTTTTTCTGTCATTTTATAAAAGCTAATTTGCAAAAAAATAAATTTAATAATAGTAATAATAATAATAATAATAATAATAAAAAGAAAAATAAAAGAACAAAAAACAAGAATTTTTTTATACTTTTATATTAAATTTAAGAATTAAAAGATCAAATTTAAAAACTTAAATAGCCAAATGTAAAACTTTAAAACCAAGTTCAAGACTTAAGTCGATTTAGTTTTAATTTTAAAACTAGATAGTGCCCATGCGATGCACAATTTTATTAAATTTATCGACATAAATTACATTAATTTATATAAATGTATTACGACTATTAACGACATATTTCAAAACCAAATTTAGCACAAAAATATGTAAAGTTATTTTATAAAATTTTAAACAAAAAAAATAGTTTTTGCCACGGAAAATATATTTGACTTACATAAAAATAGTCACAATCTGAATCATATTAGAATAAAGCATTGCATTTAAGTAACCAATTGTATAGATAACAAATATTCCTAACAAAAGTATATAATGTTTTAACTATCTCAGAATATCCAATACATTAATAATACTCATTTAGTAAATAAATTAAAAAAGATTTTATAAAAATTGAAAAAACTAAATAATATAAATGGTTTCTAATACATTAAATGATGTGAGTGATAAAGTCAAAGATAAAAAAAAAGTAGTCAAAAAAAACAATGACATCATCATTGATAGAGGTGTTCAAAACCGGATACTGGGTCGACCCGGATCCGGAAATCCGGGTACCCGCTTTTTCGGATACCTAAAATTGTGATCCGGTTCCGACCCGATTTAAATCGGATACCCGGAATCCAGGTATCTGATTTAAACCGGGTTAGAAACCGGATACCCGGTTTTCTTACAATGTTTTTTTTTTTGTCTTTTTTTCGTTCAACCATGCGTTTTCATCTCTATTTTTATTTAAAATTTTTATATAAAATTCAAATACTAACTCTTTAAAAATATTTAGCTAAATTAATCATAAAAGACAAATTAAGAAAATTAAATAATAATATTATTACGCCTTGCTTGTGTTCCTCCTCTTGCTTAATCTTTCAACCTCTTCACTTCTGGTGTGGCTGATTGATCTTTCATGTTTGTCACTTAATTTTTTCTTGTCTTTTTATGTTCTTCAACCCTAATTTGATTTTGATTTCGTTTTCTTTTCATGTTATTCATTTACCATTTTTTCTTTTCTTTTCCTGTTATTAATTTCATGTTCATGTTCTTAAATTTGTTTTTTTTTTTAAAAAAATTTTTTTGTTTGAATTCTAAATTTCCCAATTCATTGATTCATTAAAATATAATTTTTTTTAGGTTTGAATTATGAACTTTTTTATTTATCTTAAGTCCAGGATTGTATGTAAAATTAGAACTAAATTTAAAATTCATGTAAAATAGAAATAGAAAACTTTTCCTCCCCAAAATAAAATGCCCATATACAATTATCTCTATAGGAGTATCTATGAAGCCAGCCATCGAGGAATGCCCCGCTGCTCGTCGAGTGAAACTGAGGCGAATCACCAACAATTCTCCATTCATTAGTACCCAATGTTTGTATTTCAACCACATACTTGTGACTTCCATTTGTATTCAAAATCTTAAGAACCTTAAATTGATTCGAAATCGAGCATTGACCTAACCCATAAATGTCAACATAACAAGATGGTTTATACAATTGCTCAACAATAACCTGCTCACCAGTTAAAAGATTGCACACAATTAAAGGGTTCCATTGTGCCCTTATTCCCAAACAAATTACTCCATTACATTCATTCACCACATGCAATTTATGATGTGGTGAAATAAATTCAGACTTGAATCTAATCATTGCATCACAACCCAAATCAAGATTACCCATTTCATCAACATCTACAGATTTGTCAAGATCAAGCAATAGAACATTTTTCTCGCCATTATTGAATTTACCATAAAGTAGAATAGAAAAATAGGGACAAGAAAAAGAGTGTAAATCAGCAAATTTAGAACTTGTAATAATCTCATATCATTCCTTACATACAAATTTACAGTTTAAGCATGATTTTTTTTGGTAATGTTGACAAAATATCACATATAATTAAAGATGGGATTTCGTCAAAACAGGGTCTAATCAGATAATCTTCTTCCTTCATTAGGAGTAATTAATTTGATGACAATATGACAATGAGGGAAAATTAGGAAACTGAAACAGTAGGTCTGCACCAAATTAAGGGGTTGATTGCACACCTTAATTTGCCCCAAAGTGATGACTATGATTGGAATGAAATGGGCACGATCAGAACACAAAATGCAGCACGGAACCAGCCTCAAGAAACCAGTTCTTGATTTTCAGGCTGACGGATTACCCTCCAATGGCTTCACTCACCACCTTCGTGTAATTGATAATGCAACCCAAGGATTGACTACCTTGTAGAATGCAAGATAAACTTTGAATTTGTGTGACTAAAAAATCAAAGGTTTGAATTTATGACTAAGATTCACTCAACAAAACGTGCACATGTTTGTCACGTGATGTTTTTAGCCGTTATTCTTAGTTTGGCTGTGTTGTTAATAGTCTTAACTAATTTTAGGATGTCTCTTAGGCTTATAAATAGGAGACCTTAGCCTTTGTAAACTCAGTTTTGGATATTTTCAGAAATAAAACACATTTGTTGTTTTCTTCAAAACATTATCTGTTTTGTTGAGTGAATGTTAGTCATAAATTCAAACCTTTGATTTTTTGGTCACACAAATTCAAAGTTTATCTTGCATTCTACAAGGTAGTCAATCCTTGGGTTGCATTATCAATTACACGAAGGTGGTGAGTGAAGCCATTGGAGGGTAATCCGTCAGCTTGAAAATCAAGAACTGGTTTCTTGAGGCTGGTTCCATGCTGCATTTTGTGTTCTGATCGTGTCCATTTCATTCCAATCCATAGTCATCATTTTGGGGCAAATTAAGGTGTGCAATCAACCCCTTAATTTGGTGCAGACCTACTGTTTCAGTTTCCTAATTTTCCCTCATTGTCATATTATCATCAAATTAATTACTCCTAATGAAGGAAGAAGATTATCTGATTAGACCCTGTTTTGAAGAAATCCCATCTTTAATTATATGTGATATTTTGTCAAGATTACCAACAAAATCATGCTTAAACTGTAAACTTGTATGTAAGGAATGGTATGAGATTATTACAAATTCTAAATTTGCTGATTTACACTCTTCTTCTTGTCCCTATTTTCCTATTCTACTTTATGGTAAATTCAATAATGGCGAGAAAAATTTTCTGTTGCTTGATCTTGACAAATCTTTAGATGTTGATGAAATGGGTAATCTTGATTTGGGTTGTGATGCAATGATTAGATTCAAGTCTGAATTTATTTCCCCACATCATAAATTGCATGTGGTGAATGAATGTAATGGAGTAATTTGTTTGGGAATATGGGCACAATGGAACCCTTTAATTGTGTGCAATCTTTTAACTGGTGAGCAGGTGATTGTTGAGCAATTGTATAAACCATCTTGTTATGTTGACATTTATGGGTTAGGTCAATGCCCGATTTCGAATCAATTTAAGGTTCTTAAGATTTTGAATACAGATGGAAGTCACAAGTATGTGGCTGAAATACAAACATTGGGTACTAATGAATGGAGAATTGTTGGTGATTCGCCTCAGTTTCACTCGACGAGCAGCGGGGCATTCCTCGATGGCTGGCTTCATAGATACTCCTATAGAGATAATTGTATATGGGCATTTCATTTTGGGGAGGAAAAGTTTTCTACTTCTATTTTACATGAATTTTACATTTACTTCTAATTTTACATACAATCCTGGACTTAAGATAAATAAAAAAGTTCATAATTCAAACCTAAAAAAAATTATATTTTAATGAATCAATGAATTGGGAAATTTAGAATTCAAACAAAAAAAAATTTAAAAAAAAAAACAAATTTAAGAACATGAACATGAAATTAATAACAGGAAAAGAAAAGAAAAAATGGTAATTGAATAACATGAAAAGAAAACGAAATCAAAATCAAATTAGGGTTGAAGAACATAAAAAGACAAGAAAAAATTAAGTGACAAACATGAAAGATCAATCAGCCACACCAGAAGTGAAGAGGTTGAAAGATTAAGCAAGAGGAGGAACACAAGCAAGGCAGAAAGATAGAGTGAATGAATGTGAAGAACACAAGCAGCGGGTTTTGTTTTTTTGGGGGGGGGGGGGGAGGGAGAAGGAAGAAGGATGATTGAAATTAGGGGTTTTAAGGGTTTTTGTGGGCTGAAGCAGGTTCAGGCCCAAATAATACGTTACAAGGTCTTTCAAATAGAATCGTTAGGATCATTCAAGAATCGCAATTCTACACACACGATCCTGATCAATTCTACCACTGATTCTACCTGATTCCAATCTGTAAACGATCCTAGTCGTTGGCTCAGATCTGGGTCGTAGAATCATAAAATTTAGGGGTGTCAAACAGGTCGGGTTGGATCGTTTTTAGGTTCGGGTCATATATAAATGGGTCAGTAGATCCTTGACCTGAACCTGACCCATTTAATTAAATGGGTCAAAAATTGAAACCCCGACCTGATCTGTAGCAGGTCGGGTCAACCTGATAATAACCCATTTAACCTGCTAATTTTTTTTTTCAGGTCATTGAGCCCATATATTTCAGGTCATTTGACCCATTTGACCCATTGGACCCATATATTATAAAAACTAATTCATGGCTAACACTGTAAAACATACTTGCATCCATTAATAGAGTTGATAATTTTTCTAAGAATAATTGAACACTGTAAAAGAACTCTAAAACATACTGTAAAATATGACAAAAACACTGTAAAATAACATACTTGCATCCATTAATGGAGTTGAAAATCGAACACAGTACAAGCTTCATAAAGAAAGATTCCAGATCTCAATCCAAACACCATTTTAGTGAAGAATAATCGAACACAGTACAAGCATTTTTATTAAGTTTTTTGAAATCAAAAAAATCGAAAACATTCCAAATCAGAAAAAATCGATCAAAAAAATAATCAGAAAAATGGGAAAACAAAGAAATAATTCTTACCTTGGTGCCGCAGAGAAGAGGAAGGAGAAGGCGCACAGTCACACTGAGAAGAAGTTGCCGCAAAGAAGAGGAAGGAAAAGGGCGAAGGCGCAGTCGCACTGTCACACAGAGACTGGAGTGGAAAGGAATTGAGGAAGGCGCCGTTTCAAACTTTCAATGGGTTTATGATTATTTTATGTTTTTAGGGTTTATGATATACCACTTGGGCCTTGGCACTTATCCAGTTATCCTAGTTATCTTTATTTTTTTATGACTTTTTAAAAAATTTTCAATGGGTTAATATGGGTCGACCTGACCTGATTGACCAATTTAATAAATGGGTTAAATAGGTTTTTTTCGGGTTTAAATATTCAACCTGAACCTAACCCATTAAATAAACAGATCAGGTCGGGTTGACCCATTTAATTAATTGGGTCAAAAATCTAAACCCAAACCCGCTAATTTCGGGTCGGTTTCTGATCAGGTTAGCAGATCGGGTCAGCTTTTACCAGCCCTAATAAAATTCTATGATCCAGATTGCGATTTTAACAACCATGAACATATGTGAAATTGTTTAGTTGGAAATAAAATAGTATGAGCAACATTAAGGGTAATCCACTTCACACAAGATCAAAAAAGTTCTTTATTAATCCCTCTTTATAGCTTTCAATTGTGGTTCATCTTTTCTTAATTCAACATAATCTCAAATAGTAAAGTTCTCTATAGTTCTTATTATAATTAAAATGTTGCAATCCAATAATTTCACATTGTAACAAATTTAAATCCAGTGACAAGTATGTTGAATGACCCAATACATTAGGGTCAAGACTAGATCAAGTAATTTAAAAAATTTTGAAGAAAAAGGGTCTATAAATCATGGTTGATTGAAACACATAACCCAAAATTCACAAGAATACCAAAACTGATAACATAATAATGACTCCAACATAATAATTTAAAATCTGTTAAATTAGGCTGAACTTATTGTGAATGCCAGCATATTAACGGGGGACACAAGTGCACACACTTCATATGCCAAGGAGATATATACCATCCCAAAACCATATGGCAATGGGAAGAAAGTCTCTAATAGCTTATAAAGCGTGCACACAATTTTCAATTTATCGATGTGGGATAACTCATCCCAACACCCACCCTCACATACGAACCCCCGTCAAGTTCGCATGTGGGAGTAATCAATTAGGATAGGAACGCCATTCTTTTCGACCCTACCATTTTTAATTTGTTCATCGAACCATTGGCTCTGATACCATGTTAAATTAGGCTGGACTTATTGTGAATGCCAGCATATTAACGGGGGACACAAGTGCACACACTTCATATGCCAAGGAGATATATACCATCCCAAAACCATATGGCAATGGAAAGAAAATCTCTAATAGCTTATAAAGCGTGCACACAATTTTCAATTTATCGATGTGGAATAACTCATCCCAACAAAATCAAAACATACATTAACTCCAGCATTTTTACGAGGAAGGCGAGCATAAATCTCTTCTGCAAAAGCACGTGTTTCAGTAGACGATGATAGCCCAAACTCCACAAGTTTTCCCACAACATCTCCAGAGGAAGAAGCTTGATTAGCTATACAAAATAATCAATCAAATTATATATTCGCATAAAAATTTCCAATCAATTTATACCTAAAAAAGGGTAAAATGATAATTGATAATTCAATACTCACAGAAACCAATAATGTATTGGACAACAGTAGGTTGAGAGTAGCCCAAAAGAGACATCAATTTGTGGGAGACCCATGATTTTAATTTGGCTTCACTACCCATTGTTGCATCAATTCAAGCTGCATATATATTTTAAAATTCTTTCTATCAAAACGAATCTAACATGATCTCACATGAATATATTTTAATTTCCATATATACTTCAAAAACCAAATTTTAATCTCTCTGGGATAAACTTATGAACAAACAAAAAGAACGGAGGGAGTACCTGAAATTTAATTGAAGGTGGGTTGGTATGGTGTATCACGGTGGCCTCGTTAGGCCTGATAGCTTGACTTCACGGCAGCAAGTGCAGGCAGCAGCAGCAGTGATGGCCTTCAGGCGTTGCGATTTGCGAATTGTGAACAGCAGACTGCGTCAAAGACTCACAGGTCACAGCGAACTACCAGTGAGGGGTGGCGACTGGCGAGAGATTCCGGCGATGGTTGGTGGTGATGCGGTAGGGCCGTGAGGGTCGTTCGCCGTCCGGTCGTGGGTGGGATGGATAAGTGGGTTTTAGGGTTGCTTATGAATTCTAAACAGCAGCAAATAGAATAAATTTTTAATTTTTTTTTCATAAAAAGTGCCTAGAGCACGTGTCCCAGGCCCCTACTTAAACTAACGGACGGGTTTATATAAGCAGTTTATTATTAGTAAAAAAAACTCAAAAAAAAATGAAATTTAAATTTACACATGTGAAGAAAGCAGCTTTTTTTAAAAAAATAGTTTGAGGCGACACAATTGAAATTGTGACACGGTGAAACGTCCTTAATAAAGAATTTATGAACTCCAATACATGTCTTCAACCAAATCATAAAACGCACATTTTAAAACTTAAAATATTAATTTTAATACTTAAAAGTTTAAATCCAAAATAACGTTGAAATTTGTCTTTCTAAGCCTTTGTTTGGTCTTTTAAATCTTAAAATTGAAAATTTATTTCAAAAAATAATAATACCAAATCTATAATCTATCTATCTATAACTATTATTAAAACAAAACATTGTTAACAACATCACTATTTAAAATTGCTTACATGTCACAACCTCAACGAAAATTTTCTCTCCAACACTCAATGATTAGGGGTGTGCAAAAAAATCCGATCCGAATTACCTGGTATCCGATTTTTAAAATCGGATAATACGGATCGGGTACCGAATCCAAATCCGAGTCACATATTTTTGAAAACCGGGTATTCGGTATCCCGTTTTATTTATTTATTTATTTATTTATTTATTTATTTTATTATTACTACTTTTCATAAATAAAATAGTAATGGTATTTATATTACTTTTTCATAAATAAAATAGTAATGGTATTTATTAAGTTAACCTTGGGTTGAATCTTCATATAATTTTTCTCCGCAGATGTAATTTTTTTATATAATTGTTCTTACTTAAGCCAATGTGTAATAATATTATTATTTAATTTTCTTAATTTGTCTTTTATGATTAATTTAGCTAAATATTTTTAAAGAGTTAGTATTTGAATTTTATATAAAAAAATATTTTAAATAAAAATAGAGATGAAAACGCATGGTTGAACGAAAAAAAGACAAAAAAAAAAAAAAAAAAAAAAAACATTGTAAGAAAACCGGGTATCCGGTTTCCAACCCGGTTTAAATCGGATACCTGGATTCCGGGTATTCAGTTTAAATCGGGTCGGAACCGGATCACAATTTTAGGTATCCAAAAAAGCGGGTACCCGGATTTCCGGATCCGGGTCGACCCGGTATCCGGTTTTGAACACCTCTATCAATAATGATGTCATTGGTTTTTTTTGACTACTTTTTTTTTTATCTTTGACTTTATCACTCACATCATTTAATGTATTAGAAACCATATATATTATTTAGTTTTTTTAATTTTTATAAAATCTTTTTTAATTTATTTACTAAATGAGTATTATTAATGTATTGGATATTCTGAGATAGTTAAAACATAATATACTTTTGTTAGGAATTTTTGTTATCTATACAATTGGTTACTTAAATGCAATGCTTTATTCTAATATGATTCAGATTGTGACTATTTTTATGTAAGTCAAATATATTTTCCATGGCAAAAACTATTTTTTTTGTTTAAAATTTTATAAAATAACTTTACATATTTTTGTGCTAAATTTGGTTTTGAAATGTGTCGTTAATGGTCGTAATACATTTATATAAATTAATGTAATTTATGTCGATAAATTTAATAAAACTGTGCATCGCACGGGCATTATCTAGTTTTAAAATTAAAACTAAATCGACTTAAGTCTTCAACTTGGTTTTAAAGTTTTACATTTGGCTATTTAAGTTTTTAAATTTGATCTTTTAATTCTTAAATTTAATATAAAAGTATAAAAAAAATCATGTTTTTTGTTCTTTTATTTTTCTTTTTATTATTATTATTATTATTATTATTATTATTAATATTAAATTTATTTTTTTGCAAATTAGCTTTTATAAACCTGATAATCCGAATCAACACCTCTATCCATAAGTAGTCATCAAGCTTTATAGACCAATCTTTTCTCGATGTAGCAATGATCGTTTCAAGAATGTTTTTTATCTCTTGGCTACTTATTTCGACCTAACTACTTGTTTGTGCGTGATACACTGATACCCAAGCCAACTTTATGGTGGGAAATATACTTCAACAAATCTTCAAACCTCTTCTCGATGTAACAATTTAATTTGATTTTTTATATATAGGTTATTTCGAGTTGAGTCCATCGTGTTAGATTTAGACAACTTTAAATGGAATAATTCATGAACAATCAAAATGTTTTGTTTTTTCTTTATTTAACTTCAAAAAAATTCTTGTAGGAAGCTTATGTTAACATTAGTTTTCAAAAATTACTCCAAAAGAGCTTATTTAATGTTAATTCTATTTATTTCTTCTGATCACTATTTTCAAGTTTTTATCAATAAATTTCTAGTTTAGTTCAGTAAATTTGTTGTATTATTTTATTATTGTTTCAAACTTATTATTCTGTTTATTTTTACTATTTTTCTTAATTTAATTATCTTCATAGAGTACTAGAAATATTTCATAAGCATACAAATCTGAATTACATTGAATAAGATTTTGATTAATATATCCCATCAAATAATTTAAAAGTTTCATCATTGACGTACATTAGTGAATAGTGATCATACATGTAGAGTTTAACAAACAAGTAATAGCGGATAACTGATAGCTTGATAGCCGATAGTTGATTGAAGAGACAAAGATTAATTGTGCATTGGATAGCATGAAAAACAGAAATGCAACAACTATTTAAAACCACAGAAAGTATTAAACAACCGATTATATCAACTAGTTTGTCCAATTAATTTTAAACCAACTAATAGTAACAACTTATTCAAAAATAGCTGATTCATAAAAATAAATTAATATTACCAAATTGTTTAACCGTCCAACAATTTCTTTTACCAAAATAAATTAATACTTTCTAATAAGCTATTTAACCAAACCACGCCAACAAAGAAATTAGAATATTTGGTACATTTCATCTAGAATTTTAAATTTTTTTGCAAAAAAAAATTGTATTCAAAAAATTCATTAGTATGACCTTAGTCCTCACGCCTCAGCTCATATATTTGATTTGAGTCTCATCTTCACCTTTCAATTTCTTTTCCCACACTCTATCCTTCTCTCTCTTCTTTCTCACACTTCTACTTTAATCAAAACTCTCAATTTTCCGGCTATATTATTCCTTCAGGTACGTTTCGTTTTTCGGTTTCATCAATTTCAGCTTAAATTATTCATGAGATTTCCAGAAATTCAGTTTCAGTATTTTCTAAATGAATTTAAACTTCTTATAATTGCAGGCTTACTTTGTTTGAATTGAGACTTTTTTTTTTGGTGAATTATATGTATTTTTGAAATTGAATTCGTTTTTGTGTAACAAGTTTAGGTTGTTACAAGAGGAGCAATTAAGGCAACGAGTAGACGCTTTTGCCATTTGTTTGGGAATAAAATATAATTCCACTTTAATATGGGTCAAACTCATAATTAAAATAAGTCCAATAAGCGTGTACCAAAAAAATAATATAAATAAAAATTTCAAATCAATCGATAAAGAATTGAATAAGAAAGATACTAGCTTGATATCTAATCGAAAACTAGTGGGGTATAACTCGAAAACTTAATATGTAACCAAAAATGAATCAACCCAAATAGCATAAATAAATGGTAAACCGACTTACTCTGAACTCGTCTGCTTAGATTTATTTTTCTTATTCTATCATTATTTTTAGTGCACAACATTAAATTTAGGAAAAATTACCTAGAACAATCCAACTTTTCATGATTTTCCTATAATAATCTCACCTATTAATTAACCATGAATAATACGAACTTTAGAGGATATTTGCCTAGAGTAAACTAAAGTAATCTGATGACCTGCAATAACAGGTAATTCACCAAAAAAGTAAGCTGAAAATTAATTTAATATTAGAGAAAAATTTTGAAAATTTACATAAAAAATTTTGAATATTAAAAAATATCAAAAAAAAATTTTAACATTTTTTTTCAACATTTTATTTTAAGTTATCTTTTTTTAATTAAAACTTAATACAACAAGTCATCCGATTACCGGGTCTACTCTAGGAAAATATCCTCAAAGTTGTGATTATTAATGGTTTATCAATAAGTGGGATTATTATAGAAAAATCATGAAAATGTTGAATTATTATAGATAATTTTTCCTTAAGTGGATATCCATTATATATCTAGCCAAGTTAGTCTCTTGTTGAACCTTCAAAATTTTTTAACTAAGACAAGGTTAAGAGCATCTAATTTAATCATATATCCACAATTGAACAAAACTACACTAACTCACCTTAGACACCCTTCTCCATGCTCTATACACACATTTCTCCATGCATCACCAAACAAGCCATACACATCACTTGACCATGAAAAATTAAGCGAAAAATTCCCCAAAATTAGATCCTTGTAACTTGACATACACGGATCAAACATCCTAAAATAACAAATCAATAACAATTTCTTAACCTTAATAACATTAATGAGTCCCACCAATAAGCAGAGTTTATGAGGTCGGATAACCTTTGCTAGTAATAACAAAAATCCAATAATTTTAAATGGCTCCTACCTATAAGCTAAGTTTATGAGTCGGATAACTTTATTAGTGATAACAAAAATTATTAACAAAAGCAATACACAAAATTAAATGTCATGAAAAAACACCTAACAATTCCAAACAGATTTAGTTATACTTAGTTTGAGCATCTCATAGCCTCCCCATGACTTCAATCCACATCAACAGATGAAAGAAACTTGCCTTGTTAGTAAATCATCTTGGTAAACTTCAAGCATTGAACCTAGAGTCCTTGCAAGCTCGACCACATAATAGTATATCTTCATAGAACTAACGGCTTGTTTGGTTAGTGGTATTAAATAGTTGTAATAGAAATGATTTATAATGTAAAATTTCATCAAAAGTTCCATATCATTCCCATGGTAATAAAACTTTGATCTCAAAAAATTTTTTTGTTTACAAATTTCCATTACCACCTAATACCACCTCTCCCAATGGTATGCATTGGAATGAATTTTAAGAAGATAATGAGATGATTGAAGTTGGACAAGCATGGTCATCAAGGTAGTCAAGATATTTTTCAACCAAAATTACACTAGTTTTTCATTTTCATTACCATCGTTTATTACTACCTACCAAACAGACCGTAAAGATTCATAGTTCTTTGGATTAGGGTTATAATAATCTAAAGTAAAACGATTCACTAAAGTAAAACCCTAGTCACATGGAACGTGGCACGTCCCGCGATCCTGGAACGTCCGTCCCCAATCACTACGAAACACAGCTCAAATCGCTCCGAAGACACTTTTGAAAAGTATTTTGGTCTTCATTTAGAAAATAAATAACAAAAGGGAAACGAGATGAAATCTAGAAAACTAAAAAAATCAACTTAAAAAAATTCCTCAAGCAAAAAAATAATTTAAATTTAATTTTGTTTTCAAATATATTTTTAATACATAATGTATCTTGTACCTAATCGTTCCCGAGTCAATTTAGGTTGCGTTCCCATTCCCTATTACAAACCGAACCGAATATCATTCCAGGTAACAATGGTTTACACTTCACGACATTCTCAAGCACTAATCAAAAGAAGACAAATAGAGATATTGAAGCGATCACAATAAAAGAGTAGAGTCATCAACAATTGAAGATAAATAAGAAAAGAGCAAGAAACAAAATTCGAACAGAGGCAATCATTTTACTTGCAAGATACATAGCAGTTATATATATATATATATATATATATATATATATATATATATATATATATATATATATATATATATATATATATATATATATATATATATATATATATATATATATATATATATATCTGCACAAAATCAAGCAACAAACCTTTGGGAAGGATCATCATCAGTGGCAGCTTGCTATAACTTAATAAACCAGAAGAATTCATATGAAACTACTACACTATGTTTGAAGAGAGGAAACTTTTGAGTAATTCAGTAAAGGCAGCAGTTAGTTCTTCATTTTACAATTAGGATAACCATTTGCACTTTCAACAAGTATTAACACCATTAAGTGCATAGTAAAGACCATATGGTCAAACTAAAGAGTAAAAATACCCAACAAAATGGTAAATATATCATCCAACAAAAGTGATTACATACAAACTAACAAGTATCATATGATTTGTTAATCTCCTCACGAATCAAAATAGCAAATTATGATCGGTTTTGGGCTATTCTTGGGCATATTTAAGTGAATCACGAATTCAAAAATCGAATTAGCTAAGGAATTATGTTACACTGTAACCGACTCAAAAAGAAATTCCCAGAACTAGTATACCTTTATAGCTATCAATCAATGGAAGAGTTTACGCAACGAAGCTGACAACCAATAGATCCATTTTTTAGTCCCTTACTTGATGCAGTGATATAATAACCATTGAATACTATCTCACAATTCAAAGAACTCCTTGGAAACTTGAATAATCTCTCACAGCTTTGATATTCCTTCCATGGTCTGTCTTCTTTTTCTATATGAGAATCCTCATCACATTTGGGTTCACTAACCATTCCCGGAAACACAAACAACAAGCTGCTCTAGAGCAATTCCCATCTCCAAAATATGTTTTAGAGCAACAATGTCCTCATCATACCCCTTAAAGTATCTTACTTCCATAGTTCCATGTATCTAAAATTACTAGCATTACAAGTTTCATCATCCAAATTCTTAAATTGGAGAGAATAACCTTTATATTGCTTTAGAGACAAGACCAAAACCTCTAAATTAGGAAAGCAACTAATACATTGAGTCAATTCCTTCCAAGCTACAAACCAGGAAAAGGACATCTTATGATGGGTCAAATTATTGAAGATTGGTAGTACTTCTCCGATTCCAGCATGGCCTACATAATTAAGAATTTCCATTGTGCAATCTTTGAGTTGAAGGGACTTGGTATTAGCCAAACCTTGAAAAAGCTTCCATGACCATGACTCATTAACTAAATGTTCTTTCTCTTCTCTGCCTATTACATACCCCAATACACAAATACAAGCATCATACAATTGAGTTGGGTTTTTAACAATCTGGTAATCCACTAAACGGCCTCGTATACTTAGGTGCCTTAGGTTAGGAACGTCGATAATAAAATTGTAGTAAGACCAGTCAGAACATACATTTATAGCCAAAGTTCTCAAATTTGGAGCTGCTAAATAAAATTTTTTTGTATACACAGGTGCGACATAGTAGTCTGAGTGATATTCCAGAGATAAATCTTGCAAATTTGGACAATTCTTCAACAGGTTGTATAAATATTCAGGGTCATCGGGGATATATGCAGAAAGCTTGATCAAATTAGGAAGATTAACAATTCCGTTTTCAGCAAATTGGCAGTAAATTTTTGAATCCAATTTAAGCACTACCAAAGATAAGGTTTCAAAAACACAACTGGGCAAAACAAAATGAGGAGTATCTTCATGATTACGAGTTACCTCAATTTGTTGGACATTGTGTGAGCAAATTTGACTCATAATGAATTTCAAAGTAGATGAACAGATTTTCATATCATCCTCATTCCATTCCCATGTTAGAGGCAGAGAAAGGCGAAGAATGTGAATGTTTGGTAGAGCGAGTTTCGGAAAGATATGTCGAATAATGGTGGAGAATTCGGTAGAAGATTTGACATCGTAGGGAAAACGAGTGACTTGTGTCCAGAGAGGTTTCCAGCCACGGGATAAAATGGAGGTTGCGATGGCATTGTTGATTGGAAGAAAGGAGAGAATGTTAGAGATTAAATTGTCTGGTAGAGAGCTTATACGATCTTCATCTACATCATCTTCAGTTTTGATTCTCTTGCTGCCATTGCTTTCCGCCATTTTTAGGGTTTATTTTCAGGTGAGCTTATAACTTCTCATTTTGGTTAAATTCATTTGTTTAGTGGCTTTTGTGGCGGTTCTTTTTACTTTTCAATAAATAGTTGGTCACCTTGAGCCTTGTGCCTTTTTCACGTGGTAGACAATAAATTTTCGTGATAATCTTGAGTTTCTAACTTTCTATGTAATAGACAAAATATATAATTTTTAGTTAAATAAAGTACTTATTTCGATTGGATGATAAAATATATGGCCAATTAGAAAAATTGCAATGTCTATTTTTTAAAAATATTGTCATTATGTTCGAGAAAAATAATGTAAAATCAACAAAAACACCGCCTTTTGTTTACCATGTGAAAAAGTTGAAAGCCTAAGTTCACCACATGAATTAAAAAATGCTTGTCTACCACATAAAAAAGCCAATAATTCAGGGTTACCACGTAGAATTTCTCCACCAATTTTTAAATGAAATGATCTCATAATATGACTCTATGAGTCAAACTAATTGTTTGTTTATTTCTTTGCACTTCATCTTATTACTTACATAATTATCGTATTTATTACTACACCTTCATCCCAAAATATTTAAATCAATTTTCTCCTCACTATCAAATACCAATCATAACAACAATACAAATTAAAGAGTTTAACTAAAAAAAAAATAATAAATAAATAAAATAAAATAAAATAAAGAGTTACTCTATAATCTATATAGAAGTACTTGATAGTAATAAATTCATTCTTATTTTTTAAAGGTGCAAAGCAAATACATTATTTATTACATAAATAAATTAAAGTCTTCTTATTAATTAATATATTTATTTCCTCCAGGAATTCTCTAACCTACTCCGAATAAATAATAAAACAATACTTAGTAAATTATTTGACTTACACTTTGACCAGCACACTCCGGAGCAGGCCTTTGACCACCATCACACATACTAACGTTCCTAGGACACTTAAGACAATTATGTGCCAAACTGCCCGTAACCTTAACATTTTGGGCACTAAACTCTGCTGGCAAACCCCCCACAAGAAAATTATGATCAAAGAAAATATGCCTCCAAGGGGCACCAATCCTAGCCCCAAAAACTCTAGGTATAGGCCCAGATAACTGGTTATGACTCAAGTAAATTGCCGTAAGTTTGTCCATTGTAGCCAAATTTCCCGGCAAGTGCCCGGTCAGTCGATTTTGCTCGACATCCAACACTTGGAGATGTGTAGGCTCGACCAAGAAACGAGGAACCTGTAGTTCGGTAAACCAATTTACTGATAAGTTAAGTGTGATGATCTGAGGGAGGTTCACAATTCCTCTAATTCTGCCGCTAAACCTATTATCACTTAAATCTAATGTGCGGAGATTTAGAAGGTCGGATACTGAATGTATACTTCCTGATAGCACATTGTGGCTTAGTGACAATGTTCTTAAACTTGTAGGAAGTTGTGGAAGGATTCCGAATAGTTGGTTGTTACTACCATCGAATGTGTGAAGTTGCCATAAGCCGGCTAGATTAGGGATTCGACCTGAAAATCCATTGCTCGAAATTTTTAATGATTCAAGGGTTCGAAAATTTGTGATCCAATTGGGTATTAGGCCTGTTAGTTTGTTACGTGAGACATCGAGTTGTTGGATTCTTTTTAGTCTCTTTAGTCCTTCGGGTAAGCTGCCGGTGAAGAAATTGTCAGAGATAATAAGTGTAGTTAATTTGCTAAACTTAGTCATGCTGTCAGGGATTGGGCCTCGGAACTTGTTTTTGCTTAAGTTTAGGAGGGTGAGTTCTGTTAAGTTACCGATGTTACTAGTTAGAAATCCATCGTACCCTGCCCCGTCTAGCTCAAGGGTAGTGATTCGGCTGCTTGAGTTATCCTCGGGGATGGTGCATAAGATTCCCAGAAAATGGGATCCTGTGCTTTCACATGGATCAACCGAAAAATCCCATGTGCTTATGAATGAATTGGAGGGTATCGAGTTTGGATCGATTCCTTCTTTTAAGGCACGAAGGACATCGATTTCTGAGCTTAGTGTAACCGAATGAACCAATGTTTGTCGATAAATGACAAGAATGGCCATTGTTATGAAGTAGAAAGACATTTTTCGGGTGTAGGAATGTTTATGTATATATATAAATATGCTTGTATTAGTTGATAGATATTTAACTGTTAGATGTCAAGTATATATAGACAATGAGGAAGTAGCATGAGAATTTTCATATCAAGAACATGTATATATAATTATCAAGTAATAAAATTAAAGTTGTTTTGTTAATGGATCTTGGTAAGATTGGGAAGATGGTGTATCATTTGTTTTGGGAGACTAACCTAAACTTCTTTCTTAAAGAATTTGTTAAAAATAATTTTTCTTTGCTTAGCAATAATTAGGTCAATAGTTTAGTATGGTGTGCTCTTTGGTCCTTAAAAAACAAATGCATTCATTCACCATTTTATATATGTTTAAAGATTAAACATGCATTATATGTTAAAAGATGGATTTTCCACGTAAATATTTGAACTAACATACTCCATATAAAACAACTTGTACTCTCTTTTTCAATAGGAATATATGATACAATGAGGGGCTATAAAAAAGTGAAAGTCAAATTTAAATTTCTTTAAAAAAAGTGATATACTTTTTCCGTTCTAATTTACTTGCAATATTTGCTTTTTAACGCAGTTCAATGCACTAATTTAATTCTTAATATCTCTAATTATGTATAATAAAAAATTATAAAAATTTAATATTAATAATCTTTGCAATGAAACGAATCAAACAAGATTTCACTCGACTATGTTTTAACTTATAGATTAAAAATTAATCGCAAATTAAGAGTGATGAATAAATACTGTCTTTTTACCTAATGTTGCAACTAATATAAAACGGAGAAAGTATATTTTAACTGAAATAAGATTTAATTATCATAAAGTCCTAATTTTTTATTGGGTTAAACTTAAATGTTTCAACATATGGACAATGAATTCACGTATATGACGTGTGTCATATTGGCGTTACATACATGCTCAAAGAAATGTGAGAAATTTATTTGGTAATTGACTTTTCAGTCAATGTCTAAATTCAGTATAATATTCAACTAAACTACTTATATGCGAAAAAAATACTCAAGTAAACTTTTATTATTGGCTTATTGACCTTTTTTTTCTAACAAAAAGCCAACAATCCATGCTAATTTTACAAAACATCCTCCTGAACATTTGAGTTATCAAGTTAGCTTAAAAATCAACAAAAATAATCATTACTTTTAACTGATTAAACAAGCTAACTAAAAAATCAAAAGTATCTTAAATTCTTTTTGGATTCATTTTAGTATTTATAGAGATAATAGAGGTGTATGCTTTTTTCAACTTAAATTCAAACTAATTCAATATTAATAAGAATAGTTTCGTACTATTTTTTATTTCTTGTTATTACTTTTGCATATTCTACAAGTTATAAAGTTCAGTTCAAGAAAAATAAATTTATTAGCGCTTTAAAAATGCCTTCTATTTTTGTTTTTGAAATTTGATTTTTTTTTTCTTTTTCAATTAATTATGGTGTTTTTATCCATGAAACAAATATACGAGGGTGGTTTTATAGTTTTCTTGTAAATTCCCAAAGCTAACAAAGAAAATGAGCTAAAAGAAAATGTGTTGATTTGATCAGTTTATAACCCAACAAATAGATGTAAAATATAAAGCTTTAACATGTTGGTATTTCGAATTGAACTCGATCAACCATTATGAACATTATTCAAACGAGTGAATCATATTGAATTAAACTGAACTTTTTTTTTTTTTTTAATTACAAGATAGGTTGAGAGAAGTTGAGGCCTACGTGAAATTTGATAAAAAAAAAAAAAGAATATCCTAAATCTAGCCCAGGGCCTATAAGGGGCATGAGGGCATGTACCCATGATCCATCCAAAAAACAAAAAAACCAACACTTTAATATTTAATAGTTAGAATCACATAATAGTACATTTGGTTATTAGAGGTCCATAATCAATATTTCATCCTGAGTCTCTCAGATCTTAGGTGTGGCCCTGATTTTGCATTTGTTGGAACAAGAAGTCTTTCATGCATATTTTAGATATTAGTGTTCAATAGGTCTGTCTAAGAACACAACAGAAATATCATTGAATCAGTACCTATATATCAGTTACTTCTTACACATACTTGTAAACACTTTACAAATCAAACATTCTGATGAGCATTATTCGATTTCGAGCTCGATCCCATTTTCGCAAACATTCAACTTTCATAGAGATGTATAGAGATCAACCTAGATCAGGGACGATTGAGTACTCGTCGTCATCATCAAGGGGAATCTCGACTCGTGGCTTTTTGTTGGGCATACTGGTTTTGGTCGGTCTGTATTGGATCGTATGGTTGCTTGGTAGTGACATCGGAAGTTGAGGAACTTCCGCTGCTGCCAAGGCTTCTTGAGCCATTTGCTCACCGAACAGATTTACATCGGACCACCAGTCGAACTCTCCTAGCTCAAGCTGCCCTTTCTGCACCACATTTAAGAGGAATGTTAGCATATCACACATTAAGTCCAATATGATGACTCGTATCGCATCAAAAACACACGTATAGATGCTATTCAGTGGCGAATCTTGGGTAAAGATTATTATCTAAACTAGAAAAACTAGGGGGTCAAGATTAGAATAAATACAATAAGAATATTCCATTACCCAACGCCATTAAGTGCCTCATGCAGAGTTTGAGGGTTCAAATGTATGGAATCTAACACTTGTTAGTCATAACAAAAAGGTTTGAATTTCCAACTTGGTCATGGTCATGGTCATCAACCCAGCATCTCGCACAAAGTCAAGTTCAGGGGGAGATGTAGAGGACAAATCATACCCATACCCAATCGAGGGAGAGGGCATTCTATTACCCCAATGCCCTTAAGCGCCTTTTGCTTAGGTTTGAGGATTCAAATGTATGCAACCTAATCCTTATTAGTGATAACAAAAAGATTGTTTTCAATCCACTCTTGGTAGCAAATATCATCTGCAACTTTACATCAATAAGAAGTGCACATGACCTAATACACCATCTTAATATAGTCTGTTATAAATTTTAGGAAACCAACCCATATCGGCTGACCTTAAGATCCACCATAGGATACATTCTTGACAATCAACACATATCTAGATGATAAAGTTTTGGGAGCACAAATAATGACAAAAATCTCCGTCAAAGAACCAACTCAACCAAAAACTAAAGCTGATGGTTAAGGACCCAGGACTCTAACAACTCTCAAACAATTGAACTTTCTTATAAGAAATCAAACATATCCCCACCTTATTAGAAGAATCGAATTCGGAGAACTCCAACAAGTCATCAACAGCCCAAGACGTAGGCGAGAAGTTGGGAGGCAGTTGAACGGTTTGTTTTAAGGAAAGTTGATGTGCATTCTGGTTTGATGGCTCTTTACAGATCTTTTCATTGTCGTTTCTGCATCGAGAAAGACAGCCTAAGGCTACACGTATTCCAGTTGCTAGGTACCTCTGATGGTTCGCGGCTAGAGTACTGACTGCGTGAATAGATTCGTCGCAATCCTGACAGAAAAGAGCTCTGTCTTCTACACAGAATATAAAAGCAGTTTTCTCCTGTTAAGGAGGTCTTCATAGTTAGTACATTATCCTTGTTTGTGATAAAAAAACATGGTGAAAAAATATGTAGGAGACATTGTGGATTAGGCTAAGTTAACCAACTATATGCAAAACTATCATGAACAAAAACTGATTTTGGGAATACTTAGCTAAAGACTGTTACTTGGATTCGGATATTGATGTCGGATACTAGTACGTGTCCAAGGGTCGAATATGTCTACATATTCAATTTTAGGCCTAAAATGAAATATCTGAATGTCATACCAATGTCTGAGCATTAAGGATCGGAGAGGATACGTGAAGCAAAATGAAGAGTCTGACTAACATAAGCTAAATCTCACACTAGACGAAGCCACTAATAGTGGTTAGAGTAAGTGACTACAACATTCCATCACTCTAATGTTATGAAGTGCCTCCCACTTAGAGTGGATTTTCGGAGGGTTGAATGTATGCAATATTACCATTATTATTAATAAAACTAGCATAGAAGTTGATAAAACTAGCATAGAAGTTGTTTCTGATTAACTATTGATAGCAAACGTGATGTGGAACTTCACATGAATAAAAGTGCATACAAGGCCGCCTTGAGATTTGAGAAGCCTGAGGCGAAGACTCTAGTTACTAGATATATTATTATAGGCTTCTAAATATTAAATATTAAAGCGTCGTTTTTAAATTTTTTTTGACGGCCCCTATTGCCCCTTATAGGACTTGCCCTAAGTGCTTATAGGACTTGCCCTAAGTGCATATGATTTAATGAATCAATTTAGTATGGTCCATTATAATCCGAAAAAAAATATATATCTTAAGTTTGGAACTCTTGAATATGAAGCTCAGATACTCCTAATAATAGGCATAAACAATGATACACCTAAAACATTTGAAGTCAAACACCAAAATTAAAAATTTATTTGGTACATGGCTTTTAAGCAAAAATTAAATGTTTTTTTCTCCAGTAAACAAATAATTAACAACAATTGATTTTTACCAAATATATATAACTACATAAAAGCCTGCAAATAGGTTATAAATAAAATAGTCTAACAGTCATTTGTCAAATAGACTCGTAATCTTAAACATTTCACTAGATCAAGAAACCCATGCTTAAAGTGATGCAATCTAATATGTTTAATGATACAAATCACATTGAAATGACTAAAACTGCATACATGCACTTGGGTTTTTTGGTTATGGTTTAATTTCGAGTAATGTGTTTTAGGCCGAATTAAAATTGAATTTTGTGTTTACGTTTATTTTTATCATTCTGTAGGATTAAAGTTGACTTTAATTATAAAATCGGCTAAATATCAAATGTTTATTTTTAAATGCAGTTACATAGACATAAAATTTAAAAGAAAAATAGAAAATAACCTGACAAATATCACAAGTAGGGAGTTTGGTAGAAAGACAATTAAGCTGAAGTCTCTGATGTTTGCTAGCTAACTTATTAGCTGCATGAACTTCTGTATCACACTTAGCACAAAGTGCAGCTTCATCTGCACAACATATCACAGTTGCTGGATTTCTCTCACAAACATCACACTGAATTTTCATCCTATTTTACTTTATTTTTTAAAAAATTAAGAGATACCCACTTGAGAATTTATCCAAATGAACAAAACCCAGAAATCCTTTTGTTCAAAAATATGAGAATATGCCTACAATTAAGATAAAAGACAAGTACAATGAAAGAAAATAAATGTTATTGGAGAGGAGAAGTGATATTAATCACCAAAAAGCTAGATATGTTATGAGGGAGAAATAGATGTGTATGGAGGAGGATATAGAGAAGAAAAATCAACAAACACTTTCTGAGTTGGCTTATAGGTATTTATTCGGATCATCGAATCGATTTTGAATTATGTGGTTTGGATCGATTTAAAATTTGATCTTGCGTTTATGTTGATTTTTATTTAATTTTAAATTCATTTTAAAGTCGCGATAAGTCGGTTTCAGTTACAAGATCGGGTAAATATCGAATCGTTGAGTCTGTTTGAACACTCCTATTAGTGTTGCTATAATTTCGACTAAGTTTTCTTTTTAATCCGTCTCTTTTATTTTAATATAATTTCCTTTTATAAAAGTATTTCCTTCACATTCTTTATTCTAATCCAAAATATTATCCCACAATTTATTTTTAATCTTTGTGCGAAAAACTGACAACAGAAGAATTTTCGATATTTGCTATTAGGCTTGTATACAATAAGGTCCAAAATAAGAAGAGAGTTAAATGTATACAAGTTCGATAAGATTTATTCTAAAATCAATTAATAATAGAAAAAGTAATAAAGCTGATATATTAATTAATTATTTTCTATTGAGGTGGTTTCCCATATCATATGTATGATAAGAATAAAGATTTGCACAATCAAATAAAGGGCAGAAAATAGATCAACGTAGCTAAGTAGGGTACTCTCATTGTGTCATGTGTGGTTTTTGAATGAAACGACAAATTTGTGGCCAATATTTGTTTGGAGGAATAAATTATTTGTTGAATGAGTTGTTTGCCTTTTTTTAAGTTGATAACAATGGGATCCCAAAGTGGGACAATTGGGTTTTAGTCATGCCATAAAATGTACAAAAACATAATATTTGATGAACATTTTTGTGTGTTAGTGTTGTTGGTATGGTCAAGATTGGTTACCTTTTAGCTTTTTTTTCAAAAATTAAGCAACTTGTATTTTTGGTTTCTCACCTAGCATTTATATGACATCATTGCTTAGCTCTACAAAAGGAGGGAGCAAATTGTATGTATGGATAAAAAGTTGTAATATCTATTTTTATTTCTATATGCTTCATCACACTCATTTTAGTCACGTTTAGATTGTAAAGTTTATATATTGAAAAAATTGTAATTTGACAAATTGATTAAATCAAAGGAATACTGGTTAGATCTTGTTCTCTTTGTCTGATTTAATTATGGGATGATCTTAATTTTTGTGTTCTGATTACTTATGATCTGATTTTGCCATAATAATGCTATTTGGGTTGACAAACACCCCAATGGCTTTTAGGAGTTTGACAATTTAGGTTTAAGGTGCCTAACTTGATAAATTTATAGTTGTGTTTATCGATAATATCCTACTATGTTCCAAGAGTAAAGAGGAGCACGAAAACCGCTTGTATATTGTATTGTCAATGTCAAGAGAGCATAACTTATACACAAAGTTGTCTAAGTGTAAAGTTTGACTTAAGTATGTGTTCTTCCAGGGGTATTTTGTGTCAAAGAGGGTATCTCCACAAACACTCTAAGATTGAATCTATTCGAGGTTGGTCCGCACCTGAGAATGTAACGGATCTAAGAAGTATCCTGCATTTGGCAAGTTATTATGCATGTTTTATTAAGAATTTTTCACACATAGCTCGACCTATGACCTCTCTGATAAAGAGGGAAAATAAATTTGAGTGGTTAGAGGAGTGTGAACAAACCTTTTGAATATTAAAGGAACATTTATGTATTTAATTACTGCGCATGTTCTTACTCTACCTGATCACACGTCAAATTACTCAATTTACGATGACGCTTTAATCATAGGTCTTGATTGTGTGCTTATGCAAAACTAAAAGGTAATTGCTTATGATTCTCTTTAATTGAAACCTCATGAAGTTAATTACCTCACTTTAGGGTCGGTCCTGAACCTTTCGAGACCCTAGGCAAATTGATAAATTGAGGCCCTTTAAAAACAAAGATACTAGAATATCTCTTGATTAGAATTTTGCTAACATGTATATATTATTTTCTACAAAAATAACTGTCTTAAGTGAGTTTTTTTCAAAAAAAATTATCATATTCCTTTGCAGATGACTACCAACTAACTGATTTATGAATTGACCGTAAGTTTGAAGATATGACCGACATCTAAAAAAAGAAAAGTACAAAAAATCTCGAGCCCTTGTTTGTTGGGGAGGGGAAGGAGGTTAAGAATATTTTTTACTATTCCATTTTTCACACACCAGTTAAACCTTCAAACTTACTTGTCAACTTACTTTTTTTTGTTAACTGTAGTCATGTGCAAAGGAATATGTCAATTACATATTTTTTTTTCTTTCAAAAAATATTTTTAAGGTAATATATTCAAAAATAGTATAAATTTGGTAGTTCTATTATCACTTATATCACAATTAACGACATAAATTGAAATGATTCGATTACATTTGATCCTCATTTACGTAAACTAGAAGTAAGAAAATGGTAACATATTTTAACATCTAACATTAAAAATCCTACTAAAACCATTAAGAAAAAAAATATCCAATAGATCTGACTACATTAAAATATAAGTCTTTTCATTATGTATCAAATAAAAAAAATATCAAAGTATATTCTATTTTAAAAGCTAGAAAGAAATATAGAAATAAAAACCCATAAAAGAATTGAAAAAAAAAAAAATCGAACCACTTAATAAAATATTTGACAAGAATTTATACCAAATATATAGTAGTACAAAAACAAGTAAGTTGGCATTAACAAGAATATTCAAAGTCATTAAATTGGCAAATAATAATAAAGAAACCAAATTATAAAATAAATCGAACAAACAATTATGAAATAGGAGAGGAGATCACTAATCAATATTCAAGATGAATTATGCTGCATTTTTCCTTCCCAATGCTTATTCATCAACGTGTTTTTAATCAAATCTTATGTCAACCTTTAAGATCGGATAGGAGGTCAAATTATTCTTTAGCTTCCTTGGTAACCTTTAAGGAACCAATATGATTGTTTGAGATATTTTTTGGTTCTATATACAAATCATTCAAGGAGACCTCGAGCGTAGATTAAATATTTTATTTATCAAGCTTTTATTTTTTAAAGAAATTTTAAATAGTCAGGCTCAAGACCTTAAGCTATCCAAGCAAAAGTCACATGCTAGTGAGAGTAAGGATGAAGGTTAATTCATAAAGATAGAAGTCTACTTTTTAAGGGGAGATGGTGTATATTTAAGGATGGTTGTCCTTCAAGGAACATATTTTGAATTAGACAAATAATTCCGGTATTTCGTACATCTTGAGAGTGATAAAATGTATCAAGATTTTAAACTCGTGTTTTGGTACGCTGGTGTAAAAAGAGATATATCCAAATATATAAACTGTCAAAAGGTGAAAAGTGAACATAAGCGATGAGCTGGATTGTTACAATTCTATGGAATTTTATGTGTTGAACTGGGATTATATATTAATTGGTTTTATAGTGAGCATGCCTCTAACTAAGGCGAGTAACGATATATACATAGGTTACTGTGGATGACATACACTTTTTGGCAAAGGTGCATTATGTGTGTTATGTTCTCAAATGAAGCGTTCTGGTAAAGGTGTTAGGGTCAAATTCTAATTGAGAGGAGGCTATTTCTATGAGGGAATAATACCCTCAACTTTTCCAGTTTAATAAGTTGTGAGGCCATAATTTCTTTAAGGAATATGATGCGAAAAGAATTTCGCGCATTTTACGTATACTTGTACTTTTGTTTTGTATTTGTCATCTTAATTTGATTATCTTGTTTTGTTGTGTTGAAAGTGTGCCATTGTTATGTTAGTTTTCATAGTTATGGGTAATGTTAGTTATGTTGGTTTATGAAGGGCGCTCTTGTGTGGTTTTTGTACAAGTTATGAAGACGTAACTTCTTTTTAGACAATAGTCTGTAACACTTTGTTTGTTTATGATTCGGGTTTTTACAATTTTAAATATATTATTAAACTATTTTAGACTTGATTAAATAATATTTTTATGTTTAAGTAATATTTTTTGGGTCAAGTTTTATATAATGTATTCCATGCCCTAATCCTAATCTTTGTTCTTTTTAATTATATTAATTTTATTTCTACTGTTTGAAATTACCCGAATTATTATTAAAATCAATCAAAACTAGCCCTTTGTCATTAGAAAAAAATATATATTACTAGACTCTCTATGAATTTGACTCAATTCTTACCACTTTGCTCGTTGTAGTTGTAGGTTTGAGATTTTGTTATTTGACTTACCACCTGAAAATTAAGCAACCTGATAGGGCGACCAACCATAATTTCAATAATGAAACATAAGTGGATCAAGTGGCATTATTGCATTGGGTTTAATAAGCTGTTACTTTGAGCAAAAATTTCATAAGTTATAATAAATATCACAATAATGATAAATCTGTGTTTAGTACATGACTTTTTTAATAGGTTTTTGGCTGAGTTAAGTTTTTTGGTTGATCAAATATCAAAATATGTGTTTAGTTAATAAATTTCAAGTTCATTTATGGTTTTGGGTTTTTTATACTTGTTTTCAAATAAATTATATTTTAAAATTTACCAAGCATTCTTTTTTTTGTTTGATTTTTTTTTTTGAATTTAATAAGCATTTCTATTTGTATGAAAATGAACTTAAATAAACAATTTAGGAGTGCTTGGTTTATGGCTTTTTCTTAGCTCATTGGTTGATTTTTGGCTTGTTGTTAGTCGGACAATAAAAAATAGCATTTGATAAATAATTTTTAAGCCGGGTGAAAAATTATTTTTTAAGTCAAAATAAAAAGCAACTCTTATTAGTTTTTTTGGTTGACTTTTGATTTATTGACACACTTTTTCTCTAATAAACAATCAATAATTAATACCTAAATTAACCAAATATTTCTATAAACAAATTACTTTTTCAATTAATAACCAACAAAAACGGCCAACACTTTCATTTCGTTAAACAAACTAACAACCAATATCCAATTGTCAAAAACCCCTCATTGTTAACTCGTCAAACTAACGTTCGCGAAGAGATACCAAAACCCCAAAACTTCTCCGTTTTATCTCACTCCTCCAATTCTCCCAAACGCCGCCCTCCGTCATCTTCTTCAACCACTCTCTCGACTCTCGTGATCTTCTCCATCAAGAATGGAGAATCCTGCTGATGATGCTGCGAAATCCATCGCTAACATGTCTATGGATTCTTCTAACCTTAGCGTGCTTCCAGAATCTGAAACTCTCAGTAAAAAGTACGCTTTTGATCCCATTTCTTACTTTTTGTTCTGTCATTTTTCAAATGCGTTGTTTCATTGTTTTTGTTTTCTTAAATGTAGTGCGTTAAAGAAGCAGTTGAAGAATAAGCAAAGAGAAGAAGAACGGCGTAAAAAGGAGGAAGAGAAAGCCAAAAAACAGGTATTTTGTTAATTTTTTAGTTGGAAATTTCAAGATTATTACTGGTAATGTTATTATCTTTAACTAATTTAGTATGCAAATTAGGTTTTCTAATGAATTTTGATGTAATATATATGCTTTGGAACTTAGTCGAATAATTCAAAAGCTCAAAAGTTTATCGCAAGTAGCGTCTTTGATGTTATTATGATTGCGTACATGCGACGCAATCCCTAACCTTGCTTAGTGTGAGCAACCTTATGTATGTTTGGATGTAAGAAATAGTAGGAAATGAAGGGGCTGAAAATGAAGGGGTGGCTTCTCTTAATTTGGACACCCAAATGCGTGGGAGGTGAAGTGGAGGAAATAAGATAGGATTGCAGAACACCTTCATATTTTGTATAAAATAAATCCTTCCAACAATTGAAAGATTTGGAAGGAAAATAAGATAATCCTTCCTTCCCTTTTTCTTTCTAAAATGTTGTCCAAGCACAATCTTAGTTTTTTTTTTTTAATTTAAGTGAACTGGTTTATTTAAGTAAACAATTAGCTAGAAGAACAATGCTCAATTGCTCATGGTGTGATTTTTTATGTTGTTTATATGTAGGCTGCAATGCCGAGCTCGCATGGCCAGAAGTCTCAAGCTGCGGATGATGAGGATATGGACCCGACTGTATGTAAATTAAATCATTTCCGCTATTTTTAAAAATTAGGTTATGGTTGAAGATATAAGATTGCTTTATTGCTTTGGTTGAATTATTTTTTTTTCTGTCTGTGTGTGTTTGCAGCAATATTTTGAGAATAGGATGAAATCCCTGGCGGTGCAGAAGGCTGCTGGAATTAATCCTTACCCGCATAAGTTCTTCGTTACATTGAGTATAACAGAGTATATCGAAAAGTATGGTGTTTTAAACAATGGCGATCATCTTGAGGATGTGCAAGTATCGTTAGCTGGTTGGGAAAAAGCTATTTTAAAGGTTTTTAGGGTCCCTTTGAAGGTTTGGTGATAGACATGTTGTTAACGTATGTTCCTTTTGTCTTTTAAGGGAGGGTTATGAGCAAGCGTGCATCATCTTCGAAGCTTTTCTTTTATGATTTGCATGGCGGTGGTGCTAAAGTTCAAGTGATGGCAGATGCTAGGTAATTGATCTTCATTAATATTCGGTAGTTAACTCTTGCGCTCATTTGTAATGAGTCATGGGTCATATTGATTTATGAGGCCTTGTACTGTTTTTTTAATTGTAGTAAATATAAGTGTAACCTTGCTTGATGACAGCCAACCTGTATAAAGACAGAGCATGCTCTTTTTAATTTTGTTTTACAATGGTGATGTTTACTGTGCAGGACTTCTGAGCTAGATGAAGCTGAGTTTTCCAAGTTCCATGATTCTGTTAAACGTGGTGACATTATTGGTGTAACTGGATTCCCAGGTTTGTGTTTTGGGACATTTGATTCTAGTAGAATTTCCCGGACAATTTGAATTTGAAAAGTGTTGTTTCTTAATCAAGTGATTGTGTGAGGGTGGATGACGGTGATGGTGAGGGATATTTGAATATAGCTGGACACTATTGAATACTAGAAATCTGAGCTGGTTTGTCTCTTTTGTATGGCATTGTTTTAAACTTGTTATTGCATTTTTAATGAGTTTCTCAGTAATACGGATTAAGTGTTTAATCTTGAGGTTTTTCGAAACTATTTGGTCAAGGAACTATGTATCTTTAAGTTTCACATTCTCGACTTCTGTAAAGGAAACATTTAAAGTCGACTATGAGTTATCTAGAGATATTGATGTGGTCTGCTGTTCTGCAAAAGTTCACTGTTTATTTAGAGTTGCTGTGTTGCATCGAAGAATCCTCAATCTTGCAAACCGTTCTTCATATATTGATGTTTATTCTTATCTAGGTAAAACTAAGAGAGGGGAACTAAGTATTTTTCCCAAGTTGTTTGTGGTATTATCACATTGCCTCCATATGATGCCAAAACAGAAGGCTGCTCCTGCTTCAGTGAATGCCAATGTGAAGGTGAATGAATTTTCTTTGCAGACCTTTTTCTGGTGTTAAGCTGTATTGATTTGCTATTCTTTGTCAGACCACTGAGGTGTGGGTCCCGGGAAGCACAAGGAATCCTGAGTTGTACATTTTGAAGGATCAGGTATCAGATTATTATGAAATGGAATTCTTGATGTTCTCTATTTTTACTTCATCCTATGATAATAAATTTATCCTCATTATGGGTTCATTTCTCTTTAGTAGCTATCTGCATGTTCCTTGTCTTACATTCCTTTTGCGTGGACAAATTAATTGGCAATTATGATACAAAATCTTGGATGTGGTTTGGAATCATGGTTCCCGTTACGGTAGCAAAATCACTTTTGTGGTAAATGTAAATGATTTTTGCAGTTACTGCGATTTAATATTACAATCATTGTAATCTTAAAAATTTTACGGTACGGCTGCGGTAACTTCAAAAACCTTTACGGTATGGTCACAATTCTGTGATTCGACAGTTTGCACTACGGCGACAACCATTTTACTTTTAGAAAGTCAATATTCATAGCTGGGGTGACCTTCTATGTTAAGTGGGATTCAGGATGTCCTGCTAGTTGTGGGTTGTACCCCATGGGTATTATGATCTGCTCTTCTCATCTCTTTATTTTTTTTATTTTTGATAACCTGGGTATCTGGCCAGCTTTTGCGCACCAACTACTCCTAAGGGATTGTTGCGGGAAAACCTGTGGTATTCCTAAGCGGACTCAAATCTATGACCTCTAGGATATAATCCCATTGCTCTACAAGGTCGGCTACCCCCGGTTATAGTTTCTATCATCATGTTGTTGTCATGTCTGGGCTTACTGTTATGACATTGTTCTATACGTTTTACTTTTTGTTGCTTGAGCCATTGTTGGTTTCCTTTCTTTTTTTAGGAAACCCGCTATCGCCAGCGCTACTTGGATTTGATGTTGAATGGTGAGGTCAGAGAAATATTCAAGACCCGATCAAAAGTTATCTCATATATAAGGAGGTTTCTTGACAATCTGGGTTTCTTAGAGGTATCTTTCCCTTATCAGCTGAAAATTTGTGCTGTTCTTTTGTGTAAGAAGTAGAAACTTCTGTAACTTATGTTATGTTCTGGTCTAGTATGAAATTGGTCAAAATGTCCTCTTCTCCTTGTTCATAGTGAATGAATAATATGATGGGAGTAATGATAGCTTTCAGTTCTTTGACCCTCATTGTGTCACATGTTATAATGAGATCATCGACTACATCTTATATGATATCCCAACTGGTCATTCCCAGTATTTACATTAAAACGCAGGATGCTGGTATTATTACATGCCTGTTGCTTAATTAAAACTGGCATCAAAATATCTATCAACAAGGTTTGGTCACTTTCTCTAAGAAATGTAACAACACTCTCTAGTAATTTGTTATTTTGCTTGTTTGTGCCTGCAATTGTTTTCGTAATAGTGGTCTGGGTAAAATTCAATTACTTGGTTTTGGATTTGTTGTTCACTCTTCACAATAGAGTGAGTGCAAAACTTCCCCTGCTCACAAGCTTTTGTTGTGCCAATGTCCTACTAACTTGATTTTTGGCACTAAAAATGGGGTTGGTGAAAAGGTAATGTAGGAATATTGGATGCCTAAGAACTGGTTAATATTCTAGAGAGAGACTGTATGGAATATGCACACTGCATGGAATGTGTAGCTTTACAGATACCTTTTTTTGTCCTCCTTAATAAGTTTTGGCCTTTCAGGGGTGTAGGATGTTATAGGATCTAGAATGAATATGAGAACAAGGATGGATTATTCTTATCAAAGGCAGGACAACTAGTTCTTTCTATTGTAGACTGGCCAATGGCAGTTAGGAAATGTAGGGAATAGGATGCTGTAAATAATGTGGTAAAGGATGGTAAATAGGTTTTAGTGAAGAAATGGGTTGCCTTTTGCTAAATAGAAAATCATGGTTCTTCCATATAGCCCATTGGCGAGTGAAGTATTAATAAGTCTCTCAAGTGAGTCAAGTTTTTCTTTTTCTTATGACACGGAGTATCTCTATAATCTATCCGTTTGTTTGGAAATCACGTTTTTCATGATTTATAGTAGTGATCCTAACTTAGGTGGATTGATACCTGTTAACTAGTGAATTATGATTACTATTATTACACTTTTAACTCTTCTCTTCCAACACACACACACACAACCACCTTGCCAAAGCTTTAAACCCAACAATGTGGGGTCGGTTAGTCATCCCTAGAAAATTGATTCAAAAATACTAGTGAATCTGAGATTTGATAAAAAAAAATCGTTAGTTTTTTTTCCATAGAAAATTTTGAATCTAGATGATTCGTCCTTTTTTTTGAGGATCCATCTCTCCATGATTTATAATCTATCCTTTTTTATAATTTTCCAGGTTGAGACACCAATGATGAACATGATTCCTGGAGGTGCAGCGGCGCGTCCATTCGTTACCCATCACAATGACCTAAACATGAAGCTGTACATGCGTATTGCACCTGAACTTTATCTGAAGGAGCTAGTTGTTGGTGGATTAGATCGTGTCTATGAAATCGGAAAGCAATTTAGGAATGAGGGTATTGACCTTACACATAACCCTGAGTTCACCACTTGTGAGTTTTATATGGCTTTTGCAGATTACAATGACATAATGGAGCTGACTGAGAAGATGTTAAGTGGTAAGCATCTCTTAGTGAGACTTTCGACTAGAATTGTTTTATTTTATTGTCCTAACAACCTATGTTCCAATAGGGATGGTAAAGGAATTGATTGGTGGCTATGTCATCAAGTATCATGCAAATGGCTTAGATAAGGAGCCAATTGAAATTGATTTTACTCCACCTTTCAGGTTTTTGCTCTGTTTGTGTATTTTTTATTACTTGTACAGTTAGTGTGTTTATGTATTGAGGACCCTTGATATGGCATACTGAAATAATTTGCCAAGATCGATACGATGCTAAGAACTTAGATGAACGATGCAAACAACAAAGAATAAATAAAACGTTTGATAATGTAAACTTGCAAAAAGACACAAAGATTTAAGGAGGTTCACCCAAAGATGATTACGTCCTCCGTCGTGTGTAGTTTCTGTTTATATTATATTAATGGAGTATAAAATACTCTTACAAATGAAGTATTACAATTGTGTAAGAGATAAAAAAGATTATGTGTTTGGCTTAGGGATTGTGTTTTTGTTGTATCTTGATATGTGAATGAGAGCTCTCTATTTATAGGAGAGATTACACTAAGTAACATTAAGTACATTAAAGCTATGAATAAATGATAATGAAACAGCCCCAAGTACTTGAAGAGTCAAAAACAACATCCTAGCAGTATCAGAGACTTCGCTCTACCAAATCAGGGGCTTGCTCGATCGAGCGGTTTGGTCGAGCGGGCTACAGGAAGTTTTTGGTTGCATTCTGTCTGCTCGCTCGACCCATCCTGGAGCTCGCTCGGTCGAGCGGCACTTCAAAGGGCTTCTGACAGTATTGCTCGACTTGCATAGTAGAGCATCTTGAATTAAACCTTTGCACTTCTTCATTAAGTCCCATAAGTCCCATGAATAACTCGCACTTCATTATCTCATTAATCCGTACTTTTAATCACCATCATAAATCATAATCATCAAGACTCAACTTAATACACCCACGTTAACACACTCATGGGATTCCATCCCAAGAGTCACACATGAATGCACACATCAATTGTGCACTCAAGTCACACCATTCATAACACATACAGTGATATTTATTGATTCCTGAAATTGCAGGAGAATTGACATGCTAGAAGAATTAGAGAAAATAGCTAACCTTTCTATACCAAAAGACTTGGCTAGCGAAGAAGCTAACAAGTATTTGATAGATGCTTGTGCTAAATATGATGTGAAATGCCCCGCTCCACAGACAACAACCCGCTTGTTGGACAAAGTGAGTTTCTGTTTTTTTATAATTTTACTTCATAGTAGAGCACTCGCTTTGCATACATCTCACCTCCAAACCCTATCTGCACGAGCCACTTGGCATTGGGGTAGATGCATGTTGTTAGTCCATTATATATGTCTTTGGGTTTTTCATTTTGCGAGAAAATACCTTTCGTCAAGTTGTAATTTCAAAGGTGTATCAATCTACATGTTTTTAGGGATTTCTTCTGTCTTTTCTTTCTTTGATTCTATGTGGGTTAAAGGTGTGAACATTGATTCCCCTTGTGTACCCTCACTCGTCCGCCTCAACTCTCCAGTCTAGCCTGATTTCCTCATACTTGTTAAAACTTGTTCTGCTTTTGAACTGTTTGCAGCTGGTGGGGCACTTTTTGGAGGAAACTTGTGTTAATCCTTGCTTCATTATAAACCATCCAGAAATAATGAGTCCTTTAGCCAAGTGGCACAGATCAAAGCCTGGCTTGACTGAGCGTTTTGAGTTATTTGTGAACAAGCATGAGGTACGCTGCTAATCTAAACTTTTTAAAAGGTTTCTACTGATAGCTATTTTTACTCATCGATTCATCTAAATTTATTGTGATTAACTCATCAGGTATGCAATGCGTACACTGAATTAAATGATCCTGTGGTACAGCGTCAGCGATTTGCGGAACAGCTAAAGGTGCTGATAGCTTGTACTTTCACTGAATGTTTTCAGCATCTGAATTGCTGAGGCTACAGTTTAAAAATATCTTTTATTTTTCAGGATCGACAATCAGGTGATGATGAAGCAATGGCTTTGGATGAGACATTTTGTACTGCTCTTGAGTATGGGCTGCCCCCAACAGGTGGTTGGGGATTAGGTATTGATCGGTTTGCAATGTTGCTAACCGATTCCCAAAATATAAAGGTTCGATTCTTGTTCTTTCTTAGTATGTGCGTATTGATTTTTGCATTTGAGCATGAAAGTGCTGGATTGAAAATTATCATTAATTGTGAACTTTTTATATATCGAGGATGTTGTCGATAGGTTTGGTGGTAATGTTTTGAGGCTTGATTTCATGTGTGCTTATGTTTTAACAGGAAGTCTTACTCTTCCCTGCCATGAAGCCGCAGGATGATACCTCTTCTGCTAAAGGTACTGAATATTCATACCATGAACAATTTGTACCCATTTTTACTATATACTTTGTAGTTTGTGGATTCTAGTCAATCATCATTTCTCTGAGAGATAGTGGGGAAATAATATTTTATACTTTTAGTTTACTAGAGTTTTGACATGAGACCCTTGTCAAATTTTGGTATAGAAATACACAATTTCACCAGTTCATTTTAATTGTCATGCTTGTAATTTGCTGAGGAGTGGTTTTGTGCTTTGTGATTGACATGCATTGTTAAATAAAATAGGGTTTTACTTAGGAATCACCAATCTATAGCTTGATGTAAATTTTTTTACTTGAATTTTCTTGTCCATGTCTCTAATTAGTAGTATGGGTTTTTCCATCGTTTCTACCATTTACAGCTTAAATAGGGTATTTCGTGAAGTAGTAGTCTGTTCTTTGTAGATATGTGCATAGATTTCAAAACTATGTAAGAGGGTATATTATCATAGATTGACTGGATGCTGTTATCTTGTATGTGAACCGGTTAGTCACAATAGCATGTGTAAATTGACTTGAAGATAGAGATTTGTTATTAATAAGTGGAAGTGTGTAGTCAGTCGGGATAGTAATTAGAAAATCTCCGTTCCAAAATTAAGAAAATCACTAGTATTTAGTCTCGTTTGTCGGCATTGATCTCATGTGGGTCTCGAGTCTCGACAATTGAGATAGATATGATTCTGACCTAAAATTGTGTTAAAATCCAGTTTCGTCTCTGTAGTTTTCTAACATTTCTGACATTTGCTCTCTTGATCCCGTAAAGTTTGCTTACCATTCAAAACACAAAAACAGATGAAACATGCCTCTATTCGTATAACCATATACCATGGCATTGTATTTTTCAAACGATGTAACCATATATTATTACTCAATTGTGCAATTACGACTGTTTAGTATTTAGAAACAGCCGAGGGAGTACATAATATTTTAAAATCATGTTCAGGTTTTGGATTGTATTTGTGTTTTGTACCGTTTTACTTATCAGACATTTGCGTGCACAACCTGTGGCGCTCAATCCAAAGTCTCGATAACATAAACAGCTTAATACAATGCTTATCTATGAAAAAGGATCTGATTGTGGCAGTTGAATCTTTTCACTAGCTGACTGCTTCTATTCCAAAAATGAAAACTGCTAATTATTTTTTTCTTGTATCTGGACATTTGCAGCTGCAGCATAAGAATTCTGGTGTCGTACGAGACTACGAGTAAATGGCGAAATGCTTTGTGATTAATTCAGACAGCTTGATTCTTCCCTAAATTATAGTCAATACAAGTCCAATTTTGTTACTTTCTGGAATAGTGAATCAGTTTGTTGTAACAGAATCCACTATGGAGTATTAACTGCATATTTTTTGCGATTTACATAAAATATTATGTTTACCTTTGTCCTGGAAAGTGGAAATGTTAGCAATTTATGCATAGATTCATTAGAACTGCAGGTGCTTCATATTGATTGACGCTGGACCATTTTACAGGGGTCTTGTTTTGTAATTGGCTTTTCCACTAACTTTTTAATTGACTCTTGGATTGTCGTCTTTTGTTTCTAGTTGGTTAATAGCCAAAAAAGTTGTTTGGTTTGGCTTGTTGACCCAAGTAATTCATTTTGAGTATCCGTTTCCCTCCTTTTCCTGCTAGGGTTAGAAATCTTGTATTTTCTATATCCATACGATTGAGTCTTTGGGTTTTTGAAATAGTGCCAAAAGAAGTGTTTTGAATCATTGCTATTTGACTCGGACTTGTACTAATAAAATCTAAGTATTCTGAATTGTTTGTTGACACGAACAAAGTCAAAGGATGGCTACATATCAACAAAATTTTGAAGAAAACTCTAAAGATCCCCTGGATCGAGCTAAAGCGCTCGACCTAGTTGAGGTGCATAAAGTGCCAATTTTGAAGTTTGGTAGCATTTTGCATTTAGAATTTAACTCACTAAATGTGCTAGGTGATTCAACTTGGTTGAGCGAACCACAGTTAGCCAAATTTCCAATTTTTGCAATGCAAGTTGGGGCTCAAAGTGTGTTAGGAAGCTCCATTTGGTAAAGCAACGTGTAGTGAAGTCAAGAGAAAATTTGAAAAGCTTAAGCTAAAAAAAAAAATAATAATTAAAAAATAAATTAAGTTTTTAAAAAATTTCGAAAGTAAGCGTGAAAATCCCAAACCAGTGGTTTGGAGTTGTTCGCAGTTAGTAACTGCGAACAACTATTTTGTCCTGTTTAGTTGTTCGCAGTTACTAACTGCGAACAGACCTGCTGCACAAATACGCAAATCAGTTACTTTTTTTTTATTTTTCCCATTTCTCAAAACCCTACCTTACACACACGACATTTTCTCCCTCTAAAATCATTGATTCAATCCATCAATTCTTGCATTCCCCTTTCAATTTAGCACTTCAAAATTAGTATGGGATACTCTAGCTTGCTCAAAGGTAAACTTGTTTGTGTTTTTTTGTTGTATATGTAGTTTTTTAGGGTTATAATCAAATTTGCTTATTTTTTCAAATGTAGGTTACTAGTTATTAAATCAAGACTATTCTTAATTATCCATAAGTATTGAAGGTAATTTTTAATTGTTTTTATAGCTTTATGTTGTTTTTTGAAGTAATGTTGAATTAGTTAAATTCAATGTTGATAAAATTATTAGAAATGTTGAAGTTGATGTTGGTATTAGAAATATTATTTATGAACTTATGAATTGATTTATTATTTCAATTTTCTATGTATGAACTTAGTTACATTATGGATTTTAATAATTTTTAGACCAAAAAAGATTACAATCAAATGAATATAATGTACTTGGATGGGCATGAAGTTGATGATGATATTGATTTTCTTTGTATTAATGTAGAAAATGACATCATTTCGCATGACTATAGTATGTTTTTGGAATGGTTGCATTCGAGAAAGTAGTGGCAAAGTTCATTATGTTGGGGTAAGATGTAAGTTGTTTGCTTGCAATTCGAACATGGGTTTGAATCACTTTAAACGTTTTATATGTTCTAAGATTGGATTGGACCTACTAGAAGTACTGTAAATATAAGCTTTAAATATACATGAGTGGAGAATTGCTTGCCTTTCTTGTTGAGGATGATGAGGCTATAGATGCTATGTGGGAGCATTCAAAGTTCACCCAAATTCCCTCTTTGGAGTTATACGTAGAAGAAGTACCATTAGGGAATGTAGTTGCTTCTAATCCTACTCCTATGCTATGCCTATATCAGGAAACTCCTAATCCTTTCGTACCTTCCACATCTTGTACTTTTTCACAACCCCCTACGAATCAAGTTCCAATTGATTCAATTGTTAACTTACGAGAAACTGCTGAGATGGGACCTTGGGATGATGGAAATGAGAGTAATGAGCTCATTGACGATCCTTCTGAGGACGACGTGGATGTCGATGAGGATGCGTTAGCAAATGACATGACCCTAGGCAACATTCCTATAATCATTCCTCCAACACTTTATGCCCTCTGTCCACCTTTAGACGAGTATGAAGAGGACAACTCATGGAGTACTTGGGCTTGTGATACCACATACACCGAAGACGGAGAGTTTGAGAAGGGTATGATGTTTGATAGCAAGGAAGCGTTGTTGTAAGCTATCAGAGTGTATCATATTCGCAGAAATGTGGAGTACAGAACGAAGACCTCAAACCAAACTATCCTTACCTTGAAGTGCAAGCGGGGTTGTTCATGGAGACTTAGGGCTACGTTTGATTCTTATTTATCTTCATGGCGTATTGTTACCTATAAGGGTAAGCATGGTTCTTGTGTATTGGGTAGTGACACTATTTCGGTTGGACTCATTCACCTGACATCTTCTGTCATTAACAATGTCATTAGAAATTGTGTTGCTAAAGACTCATCCATTAAGGTATCTGTCGTACGGCAAATGGTTAGAGATCGTTTTGGTGTGGATGTGAATTATAAACGAGCGTGGTGTGCAAAGCAACAAGCCTTGTTGTCCATTTACGGAACCTGGGAAGGTTCTTAGTCACCCCTTCCACGCTTTTTAGAAGCTTTGCAACATTCCAACCCAGGGTTAGTAGAGGATATGTTATATTATACAAAATTACATAATATTAATATTAACTAAAGTTACTGCGAACACAGTAGTAGAGGAGATGTATCCAGCAGCTCCAAGACCCCTAGATTCTAGTGTCTTGACTATGCAGCATGAGCACAGGAGTACTCCTCTTTGGGATGCCCAGATTAGGTTTACGATAGTTGTGATTTGTATTTTACTAATGCTAACATACAAGTTACTTATTTATATGTCAATATTCATAGGTGTCCAATGCAGAAACGCTAGGCATTAGGCATCCAGATTCCGTTCAATGGGTGATCGATGATAGGATCATCCCGTACTTAGAGCAAACAAGGTTATACGACTTTCACCTCGTTGCATACGGCAGAGTTAACTGTGCCATTATCACAGCACTGGTCGAGAGATGGCGTCAGGAGATGCATACATTTTATCTCCCTCTAGGTGAGGCTACCATCACATTGCTTGATGTAGCCTTACTAACGCGACATCCCATTGAGGGACGTTCCGTGTGTACAGCCGGACGTCACCTATCAGGCTGGCGTGACATGGTGCATCGCATATTGGGGGAGCGCCCTCCACAGGAATTGATCAGGGGGAGCGGTTTGCGCTGCACGTGGTTAGTTCAGACCTTCTTGGATCTCCCCGAAGATGCTGATGAAGGCACCATTTCGAGGTACGCCAAGGCGTACCTCTTATACTTGATAGGAGCTGTGTTGTTTGCCGATAAAACAAACAACCAAATACAGCTCCTTTATTTAACTTTACTTGACGACCCGTGGGAGCGCATCGCCGAGTATAGGAAGGGCTTCGTAGCCCTTGGATACCTGTATAGGAGGCTATGTGGTGCTGCCCAAAAGAACGTCAAGGAGATTGTGGGGCCAATAGTCATATTACAGGTAATAAAATTAACATTTAACTCTAATCCAGTGTAGTCAATTACATACTAATTACATTTCTAATGTTCAGCTGTGGGCGTGGGAGCATATTCTTATCGGCCAACCTTACAGAACCGTTGCTCGTGGTGATACTGCTCCTCCAGCACAACCCCCACGAGATGTTGCGTACAGTTCAAGGTGGAATTTTGCACAACGGACGCGCAAGCACACCGGCACCGGTCTCGGATTCTACTGAGATCAGTTAGACCTGCTACGACCCAACCAGGTAAATATTTCAGTACTCATTAACATTAGTACAATTTAATTAACATATCACTTACATTTTCATGACATGTATTTTAGTTTTTGTGAGACCCATACCTTGCGGAAGCCTACGCAGCTGTACCCGAACACTCGGGGATTCATTCAGGTGCGTGGAGGGCTTCAGTGCCACTCATATGCTTTCACATTGTCGAAATACATCTATCAGAGCGTGTACTGCGCCAATATGGGTTGGTACAGGGCATTACACCGCCTTGTGATACCGAACCCCAGCTGCACCAGATTTTGCGCAAAAATCAGGGTGTGGCAAACTGGATGGACATCAACTAGCGTCACATCGCTCGTTGGGATGGTAGACTGGAGCTGCTGGCACAAGGTGCGCCGATCGATGTTCATGGCGCACCTACTACACTAGACTACATGCCGTGGTTCATCTCCATGACGCGCCGATGGATGACACCACGTGCCATCTTCGCAGCAGCACATTACGCACCTGCTGCGCCTACGATGACCCAATTTGTAAGTCTTCATTTGCATTTATATGATTAAGTTATCGATTAAATAATATAATGTTACATTAACTAAATATTAATTGCAGGCACAAGGTGTGGCAGCAGTGATGCGGTACAGCCACGAGGAGCCGATGAGGGAGATTGTGCATGGCATGCTTGTCGGCTCGCAGTTCCAGCACTTCATACCGAAAGTCGCTGCAGAGTCCTTACCGACTACCGCCCATACGCACGTCTCATCTCTTGCTTATGACTGTCATTTGGAGGAGATGAACCATTCATACCCCGTTGACGTTGCGGGGACCTCGCAGGCTGGGCCATCATAGCCATCATAGTACCAGTCCCCTCCACTGCCAAAGCGACACCCGAACGCCTCTTACTATCGTAGGAGGCGTAGGAGACCAACTCAGTTGGATAGGGTAGATGAGGGTCGTGAGCGTTAACGTTTAACTTTTGTGTATTTGGATCGACTATATATATATATATATATATATATATATATATATATATATATATATTTGTTGAGTTGTATATTTCAAACATTTGTATAGATTTTGTTGTATATATATGTTTAATTACTTTATCATAGCCTTCAAGCTTTGACTTACGAATGATCGGAATTCTAGCGATGAATCATGTTGCCTGAAATATACATTGACTTGTAATTACTTATTCTACTGTCTCTAATGCAAATACAAAAAATAACAACTCAAAAATTAAGGAAAAAAAAAAATATATTAAACAGCAGTTAATAACTGCGAACTGCTCCAAACCACAGGTTTGAGATTTTCATGCTTACTTTTGAAATTTTCATGAACCTTAGTTTATTTTGTTATTTTTTTTTCACTTATACTTTTCAAATTTTCAAGTCAAGGCTCCTTTTCAAGTCAAGGCTCCTTTTCTCTAGCTACGCTGGACTTTTAATCTTGAGTCTTAAGAGTTTTAGGAGAGCCGTGAATGCACGAAAAGGTGGTTGATTTAGGTTTATTTTCACCTGAGAATCAATCCTTGTCTTAGTTGAAGCATGTATCGCTCTCTCCATGTAAGGTCTTGGTTTGGATTCCTACTACCCTTGCCAACCTTATATTCAGAAATGAAGAAGCGACAATCAGTGCTTAATTGCTCGTGTTTTTGGTGCCCATATATGAAAAATGCGACACAAACCTCTTTCAAACGCAACACTACATATCCGACTATATCACTAACCGTTTAGACACGAGGGTGCCCACCTCAAACCCCCAAAACAACCTACCCATCTTGGCTAAAGATTAGAAGTGTAGAACATACAAAATAGAATAGTCATCTCATCACTAAATATTCTATAATTGTTAGGTAGGCAAAGGCCACTCTCGACTGCTTACACCACAATCAAACTTCTAGAATAGCGTCGGTTGTGTATTCTCTCTGTTTATCTCAAGAACATAACCATAGGGAGTAAATAATTCTTTGTAACAGCCAATTTAATACAAACCCCAGAATTTTACTCTAAATCTGTGAAAAATTCACCCAGATTTTGGTCGGATTGATCAATTTGTGGATCTTGGAATTTCTACTGTAATTCGTCCATTTAGGTACTTTTCTCTGGTACCCATTTCACTATTCTCGATTGTTATCAATCTTCACTTACAAATTCAATTTCTTGGTAGTTGATTCTTGTATAGTTTTCAATTTAAGATCTTGGATTACCCCTAATTTGAAATGGGTAAACCATTGTTTTATGAAATATTGGAAAAACCTGCTACTAGTTGTATTATAGCAATTTGTAGTGCAATTTGGTTTTATATTCAGAAAAAGAATATTGGGTATTCACAAGTTGGATTAAGCTACGAAACTGCTATTGAAGGGCATCATTGGAGGATAATAACATCAGCTTTTTCACACATTAGTGTGATCCATCTTGTTTTTAATATGAGTGCTCTTTGGAGTCTTGGTATTGTAGAACAATTAGGAGAAACGGGTCTAGGAGTTCAATTTTATCTTCATTATACTCTTGTATTGGTTGTTTTATCTGGAATATTGGTATTAGGGTCTTATCATGTTCTTATTCATAAGCTTAAGTTAGAGCATTTTCAAAGAGTGACGGCTGTTGGATACTCTTGTGTTGTTTTTGGGTGGATGACGATTTTGTCGGTGAAGCAACCGAGCTCGAAGTTGAATCTTTTTGGGTTTCTATCTTTGCCTATTAGTTTTGCGCCTTTCGAATCATTAGTTTTTACGTCGATAATTGTTCCACAAGCTAGTTTTCTTGGGCATTTGTCAGGGATTATTGTTGGGTATGCTATTGGTTGGGGTTTGATTCATGGGATGAACAATTATTGGGCTTTGACATTGTTGGGATGGATTGCTCTTGTTTTCGTTGTGAGTTTGAAGCGATCAGGTGCATATGACTTTGAGTTCCTCGAGATTGAATCTGTTACCGATCCTTCGTTGCCTATGGTTCGGTTTCTTGCACCTGCTAATGGTAGAACATTGCAAATGAGTTCAGTGCCAACAGGAGGCGTTGAATTGGTTTGAATTTTGTGATCGGAAAGAGTGGATTAGCTTTGTTTGGCTGACTCTATATGGACATTAGATGGTTTCATGTTGTGATTATCCAGGAGCCAGGACTTTTGTTCTGTATTTAACGCTTAGGAGTGTACAACGGACTGTACAACATTTCAACTCAGCTTCTATCAGCCCAGAAATGAACCTTTTTGACCTTCTAGTGCAGTATATATATGTTTTGTTGCGTCATTCAAGGTCAGTTTTAAATTGGAATTGCTTTTTCATTGTATATTTATGGCTAAAAGATTGAATTGTTCCGATTATTGGTTTACATCTGACCTTATGCTAGCCAATAGTGGCAGATGAATCTTGTAGATTGTTCCATTTATTGCAAAAAATCTTATAGTATTTTTCCATATGTTCCTTAAATTGCCTATTTTGTTCCATGTACTATTAATATCTTATGATTCTATTTTATCAGCATTTACGTTTATTTGTGCCATTATGCCAACTTTTATGCTGTTTGGATGGGGGCAATTGGGGGAAAGGAAGGGAAGGAAAATGGAGGGGTGGCCTTTATTTGGATAGCATTAGGGGAGGGGAGAGAGTTATGTTAAAGGAAGGGTAATGGAGAGAAGATTTCCTTCCCATTTTCTATTAGTCGGATCCTTTATTGAAGATTTGGAAAGAAAACACAATATTATATCTCCCCCTTTCGTTCCCCTCCCCTTCCCTTCTCCACTCTTCCTTTCCCTCTTAAAACGCTATCAAAATATACTTTGTCTACATGATGTAGAACCACTCAACTTGCTTATGTTATTTATGCATTAATATATTTCACAATAGTTGTGTGTCGTATGTCATGTCATCCATATGAAACTAAATCTAGGCGGGAGTTGGAGTTGGACTTTGTTTTGTGCCTGATTGGGTTTCTATGATCACATCAGTAAACTTTACATTTTGTTTGGATTGATAGAATTGGAGGGAAAGGAAAGAGAGATGTTTGGATAGATATAATTTTCTTTGTATGGATACCAATATTGAAGGGGAGGGATTTAGAACGAAGGGATTTGTATGGATTAAGTCTCTTAATTTTGTCGAATCTTCAAATGTGGAAAGATTTGGAAGGAAAGGGCTATTTTTCTTCCTCTCCTAAACAAATAAGGGAGACATCCCATATTATTTGGCTCCCCTCTCTTTCCCTTCCTTCTCTTTTAATTCCCTTGCTTTCCTTTCCTTACTATTTTGGAATCCAAACAAGGTGTTAATAATTACTAGTTTTACTGTTGCGATAATTTGGTAATGGGGTGATGCATTTGTTTTGCTTCCAAATATCGGCCCAGACCACAGGATATCCTTTGTAATACTCCTTTACGTAACGGGTAGTATTAGTTTCATAGATAAAAAATCTTACAACTCTTTTGATACGATATGTTGCGGCCTAGTTTTGCACTAAGCATTATAGTTGTTGAAAAGATCATTTTGTTTTATCTGATCATTTTTTCTTGTTGGCTCAAGTTGTGATTACATTAAGTACAGTGATACTTCTTATTCTTAAACACTTTTGAGTGTGATAAATAGGAATCACGGTTTACTTTGTTTCCTAAAGAATGATTGTGTGAATGTCACTGTCCTTATTCTATGCAGTTTCTTTCTTCTTATTTGTACATTTTTGGCGGAGTCCCCATAGTGCAAAAATGTTGTAGTAGTCACGATTGTGGTACGTAACAACAGTCTAACAGGAGTGATGGGATTGTCGTACCTTCAAATATCGGCCAAAACCTTGATAGCGTGGGTAATATTGGTTTGGTAAATTTGAAAAAATTTCCAACGCTGCCGATATGATACAACGCGTATCTTAGGATTAACATTGTAAATTTTCCCGGTTGTTGTTCATGGACGCATAGACAATATAACAGTGAACTGATTGTGCTGTGAATTAGGATGTGCTAGGATTACATGGCTTCCTTCATATAGCTCAGCTAGCTGCTTCATTTTGACTATTATTGCCTGCACTATTATCCCTTCCATTGTAGAGATGCTCAATGGGATGGGCCCATTAAACCCCCTTATCCAGCCCGACCTGTGACAGGGCATTGTCCGACCTATTACCATTTTTGTTTGACACGATGTGGCTCGACCTGTTAAGAAATAGAAATCTAAGTTAATCACGGTGAGGCAGGCCATTTTTGTTCGACATGACATGGCCCGACCTTTTAAGAAATAGAAAATCTAAGTTAATCACGGTTATTTGTAAATTATCATAAAAAGACAAAAGAAAACCTAATAAAATAATCAAAATAAAAAAAAACAAAATCATTAAAGTCATAGATGGATAAATACTTGCTACTTACATGTAATTTACCAAATTGATATATTACGATTATTTATCTATTACACCTTGTTAAGAAATTGCTTCAACTCAACCCATGTTATTGCGGTAGGGAGTAATAAACAACATAAAATTATAAAAACAAATATATAAAAAAAAAAAAAAAAAAAAAAAAACACTAAACTCTCTGTATCTTTGGTTAACTACATTTCCTAGAAAATTGTGTTTTAATTGGATTAATTGGGTTTAGTTAAAGTTAAAGGTTATCAAGTAAGTCAAAGGCCTTATAGCATGTTATTTTATTGAAATTAGAAAAGTGGTTTTAATAATGTTGAGTTTGATAAGTTGAAAGTTATTCACAAAAATTATATATATTGAGACTGTAATTTTTAAAACGATTAAATTTAAAAATTGTAGTTTGCATATTATACTTTACAAAATAAAGTATTGGTGAAATATTGGATGATGTATGGCATTATAAAATTACTATTTAGTTTTGATTATTTTACAAAATTTTAAGATTATTTTTGAAAATTTGAATTGAATTTGCCATCAGTGAATTAGAAATAATAGTGATATATTTTTTTACATATATTAGAATTGAAAATAACAAAATATATTACCACTTTTAGGATAAAATAGGATTATAATATTAGAACGGAAAATATATATTTGGAAAAATTACTATGAATAATACAATTTTTTGTTAATTTTTCTACAATAATATCAACTATTGATTAATTATAAATTATACCATTATCAACTTAGGGGGTATTTTCCTATAATGATATCAACTTTAGTTTATTAATTAATTTACAATTTTTTTTGTCTTATAATCACTTATAGTTTGATTTTTAACATGTTAGGGATTTTCTAGGAAAACACTCTTTTTAAGTTGGTATTATTCATGGTTAATCAATAGTTGATATTAAGTAGGAAAATAAACAAAAAATTACATTATTCATGATAATTTTTCTTAGTAGTCACGATTGTGATAATGACACACTAATGTGGTAATAGACTAACAGGAGTGATGTAGTTGTCATACTTTCAAATATCAGTCAAAACCTTGATAGCATGGGTAATATTGATTTGGTAATATATGATACGACGCGGTCTCTTAGGATTAACATTGTAAATCATAACTCTAGTGGATCATTTGTTAATGAACTAGTTTGTGGATCATTTCAAGTTATGTACAAATTCTTAAATGAAATAGTTTTGTGGTAAAATTATCTCTGTTGAACTGGCCCATATGTATTTAGTCTATTGAAGTAATCACTTATAATTTTAAAGAGATCGATTAGAAAAATGAGCTAATTATTTCATGGTGAGACGATCTCATACTAGACAAGCTGATATAACTTGGCAATTATGAGCCGGTGAATACTTGAGAAGAGAAGCCCAAGTACTAGTCATTTAGTTGTATGATCTTTCGTAGGATTATTTTGATCATCATTTGTTTTAAATGAGATTATGTTAATGTTGTGAATGGGCTATGATATTTGGTGAAGAACAATAAACAAATTAATGCAAAGAAAACAACCCAAAACAAAGCAAGCAACAACAATGGCAAAACACAAGAATATATGAGGTATATAATGATACCTCTCCTCAAAATAAGTATCTTATCATTAATATAAACTCATTTACACTAATGACTCACCTTACAAAGCTTTAAGAACAATCTCCCAAAGTAAAGATTGAACCTTTACTTCAATCTCTCACAAATATGCAAATACAAAGAGGGAGAACTCTTATGGTGTGAACCCTAGTTTACTCTCTTGTATATACCTCTCTCTATCCCTAATGATGTTCTAAGACTCCTTATTTAGCCCTAAAACATATTAGAATAACTTAGGACAAAAGGGCTTAAAGCCTACAAAAAACCGGAACAAAACAGAAACTGATGCGCAAAGAGACCTGCTGCTCGCTCAGGTCGAGCTTCCTCGCTCGCTTGGTCGAGCCACTGACCAGTAGCTGCTGTCTGTCTGCTCTTGCTTGGCTCGATCGAGCCACTCATGCTCGATGGGTCGAGCAGCCTTCAAGAGGTCCCAAACCTCGTGCCTTACCTTCACTAAGACACCTCAAATCATCACCATCAATCAATTCATCGAGTGAACCAAACCTTACCACTCCATATCCCATGCCACATCCTACACCACTATCAAGTGTGCAAGACATGGTATGATCTATGAGGTGTTCAATATCGTCATCAATATTGTGGGAATCAGCTCTTAATTCAACAGTTTATCATCTCCTCTCTAGCTCTGTCTTGAAGTGCCGAATGAACGATTCCATTATTATATACTTATAGTCGATGTTATATCATTACTATTCGGAATGCCATTACAACTTTTACTACAATTTCGTTCATCCTTGCCGTTTAACTGCAGTTTTTTCTCTCGGAAATGGATGATTTTCCGGGTTATCGTTTATGGACGCATTGGCAATATAACAGTGAACTGATTATTGCCTGCATTATTATGTACACCATGTATGCCTTCCATTGTAGAGATGCTCAATGGGATGGGCCCATTAAAACCCCGTGATCTAGCCCGACCCGTTACCATTTTTGTTTGACGCGACATGGCCCGACCTGTTCAACTCAACCCATGTGATTGCTGTAGGGACTAGGGAGTAACAAACAAAAAAATAAAGGAAAAAAAAAAAAAAAAAAAAACACTTCCTATCGTTGGTCAACTACATTTCCTAGAAATTTAAGAAATTCCATAAAGGAAATGTAGCTTAACAATTTTTAGAAAATTGTGTTTTAATTAGACTAATTAGGTTTAGTTAAAGTCAAAGGTTATTAACTAAGTTAAGTTAGTGATTGTAAGTTTGTAACACTGTTAGAGTTTGATACATTAAAGGTTGTAGTTAGCAATAATTAAACTTTGTGATTGTTATTTTTAAAATAACTAAACTTAAAAATTATAGTTTGCAAATTATACTACTTAACAAAATAAAATATTGGTGAAATATTGGCTGATGTTTGGAAATATAAAATTACTATTCAGTTTTGATGATTTCAGTAAATTATAAGATTATTCTAAAAAGTTGAATTGAACTTGCATTCAGTGAATCGGAAATCATAGTGATATATTTTTTACATGTATTAGAATTGAAAATAACAAAATATATTACCACTTTTAGGATAATAGGATTATAATATTAGAATGGAAAATATATATTTTTACAATTTTTACTTATTGTTTTATTTTCACACTATTTAGGTGTTTGATTCTTAGCTTTTTACTTGGCTTTTTGGTTAACTTTTGACTTTGGGTTTGTTGGTTAGTCAAATAGCTAATAAAAAGTGTTTGGTAAATGGCTTTAAAGCAGCTGAAAATCTAGCATTTAAGCCAAAATGAAAAAAACTGCTCTAGTAGCTTTTTTGGTTGACTTTTGGCTTGTTCGCCTACTTTTTTCTCATAAATAGCCAACAACTAATACTCAAATTTACCAAATATATCCACAAACACCTAGCTTTTTAGCTATTTAAAAACCAACAAAAATAGCCAACATTTCCAGCTGGTTAAACAAAAAGCCAACATCTAATTGCCAAACACCTTATTATATTTTGAGACTTTTGAGACTTTTTGGTTAGTGGAGAGGATGTAATTTTGAAATACTTGCTTTTCCTTCGTTCCATATTAGTTGTAACATTGAAAATTACGACACTATTTATTCATCGCTCTAAATTTATGATTAATTTTTAATCTATAAGTTAAAACATAGTTAAATAAGATTTTGTTTGATTCGTCTTATTGCAAAGATTATTAATATCAAATTTTTATAATTTTTTCACTATACGTGATTATAGATATTAAGGATTGAATTAGTGTATTACACAGGGTGAAAAAACAAATGTTCTAAGTATTTTGGAACGGAAAAAGTATATTATTATTATTATTTATCGTTCAAACTTATTTAATAGAAATATATTACATAATGTGTAAGAAAAATATAATTAAGTGAAATATTATTTGAATTGTTTGATTGAACGGAAAAATATATATTACAGGCAATAGAAATATATTGCAGTCTTTAGTTACTTTAAGGCAAATTAAAATAAAAATCCGATTCTTAAAGTTCGCCACCTTTTTCATTTTATCGCCACCCCTTCTAATAAAATTACGAATTTGACCCTAAAATTTTAAAAATTACAACTTTGCCACTGAACTTAAATTTTCTTATTTATACTAATAATAATAATAATAATAATAACAATAATAATAATAATAATAATAATAATAATAATAATAACAATAATAATAATAATAATAATAATAATAATAATTAATAAAAATAATTTAAAAAATTAATTAAATATAATAATTAAAACAAAAATAAAAATTTAATAATAATAATAACAATCACAATAATAATAATAATAATAATAATAATAATATAATAATAATAATAATAATATAATAATAATAATAATAATAATAATAATAATAACAAAAATAATAATAATAATAATAATAATAATAACAATAATAATATAAATAAAATTAATAAAAATATTTAAAAAAAAAATAATACCAGTCGCACAAAAAGTGCAACTATACCTACGTTGAGTCGCACTTTTAGTGCGACTGGTATTAATATTTTATTTTTTTTTTAATTTCGAATTATAAAATTTCTTTTGTTTAATTAATTTATTTTTTAAGTTATTGTTATTTAAATAATAATAATAATAATAATAATAATAATAATAATAATAATAATAATAGTTACTCTCTCTCTTCCTTCTCTCTCTAGAAAAATTATCTCCTGGTTTCACAAGAAACCAGCCATGGCAAGAGGTTGCCATCTTCTTGTTCATCGAAAGGCTCAGCATCATCAGTAGAATCCCAAATTGCACCGACAGCTCCAATCAAGCGAGTAAGAACATTGTTATTTAAATAAATGTTGTAATAAATTATTTTATTTTATAATAACAACAACAATAATAATAATAATAATAATAATAATAGAAATAATAATATAAATAAAATTAATTAAAATTTAAAAAAAAATTATCAGTTGCACAAAAAGTGCGACTGTACCTAGGTCGAGTTGCACTTTTTTTTTTTAATTTTTAATTATGAAATTTTTTGGTTTAATTAATTAGTTTTTTAAGTTATTGTTATTTAAATAAATGTTGTAATAAATTATTTTATTTTAATATAATATTATATTATGATAATGTTATTATAATAATTAGTTTTGAATTTAAATAATTTATTTGAATGTTTAATTATTTTTTAATATAATAATAATATAGTAATTAAAATTTAATTGTTAATTAATTTTTAATTTTTTTATTAATAATTTTTTTATTAATTTAGTTGATAATAGTGCTATTAAGTCCAATGACAAATTCGTAATTTTTTAAACTCTAGGGGCAAATTCGTAATTTCATTAGGAGGGGTGACGATAAAATGAAAAGGGTGGCGAACTTTAATAATGCCCAATTTTTTTATAGTAAAATTTGTGCAAAAAAAAATCGTACTATTTCCATGTTATTATGTAGTCCTCATCTTGAAACAAGGGGATTTGAGAATCACGTGTACGTAATCTTATCCTTGTTAACGATAGTATTAATAAAATTTGTTTTCGATTGGTTAGTGATAACAAACATAATGTGCAAGATACACATGATCAAATGAGACATTTTACTATGCGTGAGTTCATTAATTTAATTATTAAAAAAGATACTCATTCCGTCTCAATATTAGTATGTTGCACTTTCATTAAAGTCCTTAAATATGAAATATTGACAAAAGTACAAAATAATAAAAAAGTAAATTCATGTGAGATCTTTATACGTAGATAAAAAAAAATAAAATACAAAATAATCATATTAGGTCATTTTGTATTAATAAAATATTAAGCTTGACAATTATTTAGAGTATGATTAATTGATTATGGGAAATATGGATTTAAATTTGTTTATGTTTACTTATTTCGTACCGATTTGAAATTTATTTATGTGTCGACATCGCAATAAATTACCATGTTCATTTAGCTTCACAATACACCCATGGGGTTATTATTTTATGAATCATAGATGAACATTATGGTTAATATTATTTTAGTAATATCATTTTTTTCATCTATGACTCATTAAATAATATTAACCATGATTTTCAATGAATCTTCTATGGTAATTGTTACATTTCTAATTAAGTATGAAAATTGCTCCATTTTTATGTCAGCTATGACTCATTTTTTTTTTCCTAATTTTCATCCACACCCTTTATTTTTCAATCCATCTACATATTTTTCTTAATTTCTCATAAAATAAACCTTTTTACCCCTTTTCTCGTAAAACACAATTATGTACTTGTAGCTAAACCCATGAGACCGAGGGATTAGTTTTCGTTGAGTTGAACCATTTTCAGTGAAAAGACCTCTACTATTTTTAAAAGGGTAAGCAATGCTTTCATAGCAAACGGCTTCCATTTCGATAACAAGTTACAAGTCTAAAGGAGCATCTATACAGAAGTTGGGGGTTCTAAATATAATATCTTGAGTCAAGCCAATTCGGTTTTTTACACATCCCATTAAGCTTGTTTACATGATCAAGACCGTCATTACGTGTATCGTTGCCCATAATACAAATCTTATTGAACAGCATAGAGGTAGAAGTATAACCGCACATGTACATAGTAAAGGAGTCGTTTACTGAGATGGAGTTCCCCAGCTCCCAACTTCTAAGCCATTGCCTACCAACCACAAAGCGGAACAATTGGCGAAATCAAAGCGAATAATTATTGTAGGTTATATATTAAATCAAAGTTTATTTAAGTTTTGACTAGTTAGCAGCAAAGACATACGTACCATCTGGATCAAAGAAAAATACTTGCTTCGTCTTTCCGTCAGGTTGAGTCTTTTCACATGTCTCAATTCCCTTCTCCTGTATTTCAATAACAGAATACCCGAGCTAAAACCGAAAATGGAAAATGCTAAATTCTCATTTTTAGAAGATGCAAAGTAAAAACTATGTAACCCCCAACTATAATACTACTTTACAAAATGGATCAGAAAAAATATATGTATACTGGATAAAACTAGGAGTACGAAGCATAAACCCGCAAAAAATTGCACTTGTTTTTGAGAACGTGGAAACAAAAACATGGCACATCAAGATCATGTCCAAAATTGAACTACAAATACCCCCCACATACTACATGCGACCTCGTTTCCCACTCTATGCTGATTGACTGTCCACACGAATTAGCATACTAAGATGATAATAAACATAACAGATAGCACTATCTCTACTACTTGAGCCTTCACATGAGTGTGTGCCTTAACATTCTTCCCTTTAAGATAAAGTGTCACTCTTCCTATACACCACCCTTCATGGTGGTTATCTTCTTACTACATCTGTTATTGTCACCTTCCTTGAGGGCTTACTCATCTTCACCTTCCACGCCTTCAAAGATTTCTATACAATGCAACACATACTTGGATTGTTACTCCTGTGCATTCTTATATGAGCATTAAGCTCCTTCTAGTCACTTTCAGACTCCAAGTAACCTCTCCTCTAATCTCCTCAATGAGATCGGATTCACGTCACCCAAACTTCTCACGGTGCTACTAAGCATCTTTGATTTCACCACGACAATCTTTAACCAATGCAAGGTGGAGGTTTCATTCTCCTTTGATCCTTCAGCAATAAATGTAACCTGCTTCATTTCTTCAATTAATGAGTTCTTCTTTACCCACATTTTCTTCTCCTTCTTCATCAATGAGGTTGTCTTACTCACCTCATTTATCCTCCTCAACTTAGTTGTGATTTTCAATTTTCCATTGAGAATCACTAATACTTAAGCGATGGAGTTGGTCGATTTCATCTTCTCCAAAAGGTTATAACAGTAAAGTGCACTTGTTTAGTTTTGTGAAAGATATTACATATAGTCGTTTTTGTAGCAATGGCAACACACATTATCAACATATACAACCCTTGTTATCCTATTAACAAAGCTCGTAGCAGTGCTTACCAATGTGCAGACCCTAATTCTACATGATGATCATGCCTCTTTCAAAGCATTACTAGGGCGAGAGGGGCATGCACCATGAGCCCCAACATAAAACTTAGGAATTTTATTGTTGTAAATTTTGGATCAAGAAATGCTAATAAAATTTATTTTTGTTGAATAGTAAGGCATTTAATATAATTTTAAGTGCTAATTATATGAAATTAGACACATCTAAAACTCATATGTTTGGGGATAATAACAAAGAACGATTTACAAATGTCAAACTTTTGCATACCCTAAAAGGTTCTAATATTTTATTTTATTTATTTGTTATCAAGAGTTCCGCCATAGGTGAAAGCCACTTAACGATATCAAGGTAATAAAATATTACTCCCTCATATTCATTTTACTTTTCCCATTTACTTTTTGTCACTATTCACTAGTTTCTTTAATTTGTATGTTATTCTTAATCTATAAGTTAAAATATGGTCAAGTAGGTTCTCCTTTTGTTCATCTCAATGCAAGGATTACTAATACCAACTTTTCATAATTTTTAATGAAGCATAATTAGATATATTAAGAGTCAAAATGTTACCTTAACAAGTGAGAAAAAGCAAATGGGACAAGTAAAATGAATAGGAGGGAGTATATAATTATTCATGTTTCATATTAAGTTTGCTGTAAGGCCACCAAAATCTCATAATCGAGTTTGCGATTAACACTGGTGTATTTTATGTCTTCTTCAATACGAGATGGCTTTTCTAAATCGTCATTACCACTAATTCGTGTGATGTCTTCTAACCACTCATCCTAAAGAACAAATTTATTGTTGTTCTTTATTGATATGCTTCTTACTTCATGATGCTATTGTCTTCCTTACTCAATCTTAATTTCTTTAACTTGCTCTAGCACGGAAGTCAAAGAAACACACAAACAACATCAAAAGTACACAAAAAATGGGTAACTTTCTTTATCCTCTACATTAGTCCACAACAATCAAAATCTTGTATCAACCATGAAAAAAACAGTTGCAAAGCTCACGAGCTCTCAAGTGTTTGCCTTCATAAGCTCTTGACAATGGTGACTCTCAACTAGCACTAAATGCTCTCATTTCAGGCAAACTGTCTACAATAGAGTTTTCTCCCTCTTAGACTCCTTTTGAAGTCAACTCTACTTTCTTTCTTATAATTGTCCTTAGTATAGGTCTACAAAACATCTCACAAACTCTCTAGTGTAATTGAGCTAAGAAAAAATCCATCACTGGGTTTACAATCATGCTTGTCCTACACTTATCATATTATTTTCTTCACAATATTAATTTCCATCCATTACAATGTGAAAAGATTATAATATATGGTAATGAAAAATTAAGAAGAAAAATACATGTTCGACGATGAGAGCTTAACTACCATGGGAATGCATAGCATATCTCATAAAAATTAGCACTTAAATAGGATTGCGAATACTGATGAAGGTAAATTTTGTAGCCTTGAAAAACTTGAATACAAGAATAGTACAAATGCATCAATAGTAAACTTATTAACATTAAAAATTAACATCAATTTCAGGAATCAAAGGTTTATCGACCTTAAAAGAACCAAGATATGGTGAATTACCTTGAGAAATTGAACAAATTCATCGAAATTAGAGACAGAGAAAGAGACATGGTGGCCTCTAGGAAGGTGACTGGGGTCTTTGATAGGAGAAGCAGCACTAAAAGGACCTTCAGGGAGGTTGGTAGACGGATTCCTCTGAATCAGATGAAGAGAGAAATAAGGAGGAAGACTGCTCCTAAGCCATATTACCTCAAATTGGTCGAATTTAGGACTCTCTATCTGCTCAAACCCTAGTATCTGCCATCGCAACAAAGCTTACATAAACAGTAAACACCATGTATTTCCATTAAAACTAAAGAGAGAGAAAGAGAGAGAACCTCTTGGTAAAAGGACGCCAGGCGTTTGATGTCGGCAGACTCTCTGGCGATATGGTTCAAGCACACTCCTTTGGCGGCAGCCATTTTTTCCGGCTGTTTGAAGCTTTTACAACTGCTGCCGCTTTCTGGGCAGGTATGATGATGGGTTTAGCAATTTCAATTTACAACAAGAGATGACACGTGTAACTTAGAAAGTATGATACTCATGAAGATTCTTATTTTCTTGGCTTTGCTATTTTTTTTTCTATTGAAAATCTCATAAAACTAAATACCCGGTGTTTGTTTGCATTGAAAAATTATCTTACTCCAATTTATTACTCCAACTAGTCTCTTGAGAGACTGTCTTTTTGAAAAATGTATCACAAATTCAGCCCACTAAAGATTAATCTCAACTTATCGTATTTTTAATGTCTACTTACTTTATCCTTAATGCTTACTTTCTGTATCCTTAATGCCTACTTTCAATACCTTAAATGTCTACTTACATATTCTTAATACCTACTTATAATATTTTAAAAATACATAATAGGCCGGCTCAATTGAAAATGGTCTTTCAAAGATACCGTGTCTCACAAAAACTCATGTTTAGAATAGTTACAAATTTTCACTTGTGTTGAGAATCGAGTTTTATGTCAGTTGGAGAGCAAATACTACTTTACAGAAAAACTCATGAGTTTGATTAATAAATCCTAATCAATAATCGTAATTTGTAAATCACCACAAAAGACAAAACAAATAATCATAAAATAAACAAAATCAAAAAAGTGAAATTAAAATCACAAAACTCTTATCCAATCAAATCCCACCACATAAGGGAAATTTGTTAACTTTACAAATTAACGTTATTTACTAAGACTTCTTCGAATTCGATTGTTATATAGCTCTTACTCTACCTTCAACCTACCCTATATGAGTTAATTTCGATTTTATATTAAATATTTTGACAATTTAATTTAATTTTCATGATTTTGAATCATATCACGTTATACTTAGCTTCAATTAATCTCTTTAGATTTCGGACAATTCTAATCTAACTCGTATTTTTTCTAGAATCACAGAATAGGCAGAAAAAAATAATAATAATTAAATAAAATTTAATTCCATACCTTTATTTGAATAATAATATTTATTGTGCGACAGCGGAAGCAAGAATCAATGAACAATAATGAAATAATAAAAAGATTCGAACATTAACAATAAGAAGATGATACAAGAAATTTAACGTGGTTCACTATCAATGTGATAGCTACGTCCACCAGCACCGAGATCAAATAATTTCATTATAATCGTAAAGAATTTACAAGATGAATTACAATCACACTCACAATAATAATAAGGGCTCTCATGTGATCTCTCTCAATTTGTGAATCATCCAACCCTAGCACTAATAGGAGGAGATATATATACTAAAACCTAACTAAAAGATACTTGGTGAAACAATCCAAACCAACGTAAACAGTATAATAATACTGTCCACAACACAGCGAAAGACTCATAATGGTCTGGACTGAATCTGACCTGTGATTCGGTGATCATAGCAACTAATATCAGAGTTATTTAAAACTTTTTACATAAATAAGTAAATATTATTTACAAAATATTATGAAATTATTAAAATTTAATTTACGAATAAATAATTTACAAAATGTATTTCAAAAGAAGTCATCGCCTCGCCCGTAACACATAATACATGTAGACATCCTCTGCACCGCAGAGCTAACCTGAAAATGGATCTATCCCCCATAAGGAATAGGCCCCATCAAAGATTGTCAACAACTAAATTGTTGAGTGATCCGACAAACTATTACATTTATATATAAGTCATTAACAAACACCTCCAATCAAATTCTTTGCTCAATTGATAACTATCTATAAACATTATTTTATCCAAATCCAAACTTTTTTAAAAGACCATTTGGTATCGACATAAATACGGCTAAAAACCTTTAGTTCATAGCGAATCAAAATACGGCTATAAATTTACAAGTTAATAGCTAAATCAAAATACGGCTATTACTTTACAAGTCAATAGCGAAACAATACGGCAAATGAAACATATGATTTCATTGCGAAACAAACCAAACTTTTTATACCAAACGTATTTATTCAAAATTCATATTAAAACAATAATGTACCAACAGTTTAAAACGTGGGAATATATTGGACCGTCAGGAAGTGGGCTTGATCTAAATCCTGAGAACACGGGTGATCGTCATCACCGAAAATACGGTTCTTGCAAGAACGAAACAGGATCGGAGGCTCGAGACCGATCCGAATAACCATTACCTATTATCAAGCTATAGGATTTCAAAATAATTCGGATATAAATATCCGTTGCCAATTCCCAAAAACGGACATTTTTCAATGTCGAATATTTTATAATAAAACAAAACAAGAATTAACTTGATTTTCTTTGAAATCAACAATCATTACTTAAAATATTAATCAATTCATCATCAATCATCAACATATAAAAACTTGAGTTACTATCAATGGAGTTTAACTAATTTTACACCAATCTTAAATTCCAATATCCAACTTATATCCTATCCAAATAATATCAACTAATCAAATACTCAATTGATACTTAAGTTCCCAAATTGATACTTGAACCAACACCCATAATAATCAAATAATAACCATAACTCAACAATACCAATCAATAAAGAAAGAATAATGACCCTAAATTGATGCCAAATATCCAATAAATAACCTTAAACATTTGATTAAAAGAATACCCAATTTATTTCATAGCTTCTAATCCCACTTTATAAATCCTGTATTAGTATCATTTCAGGATACCTCTTAGTATTTTGGTCATAACTTTCTCATACGAACTTGTATAGAGGCGATTCAAGTGGCTACACGACCATGAAGACACTAAAACCCAGAAACAATCATAACTGCCCCAAAAATGGCAAAACAGAAAGCTTATTCTCGATTTTCATGACAGCCTGTTTGTATTTTGGGCATAACTCTCATACGAACTCATTTTTGAGGCGATTCAAGTGCCCACATGATCATAACTTAGAGCTCTACAAATCTCATGAAGGAATCAGAACCCATAAACGACTCTAACTATCTCAAAAACAGCCAAACAGATTCGGATAGAAACTTGCTCTAATATTCAGAACTTTACTCTCAACTTTGAACATGAATCAACAACCATTTAAGAACTTAAAACTACTTTAAAACATTCAATTAATACTTACATATAATAGTTTATGGGGTTACCTTTGATCAAGATTAATTCCACACAAAATTTCAGAAAATCAAAACCAAGATCCACTTTAGCTTGTAAGTTCTTCAATGGTTTGATGAACTTCAAATTAGCGTCCTCTTGATGCTACTTTAATTACCCATAAAAAGCCTAACATAAAACAATCAAATATCAATTTGAGGCCTTATTAGCCATGAAATTAATATACAAGTATGAAATCAAGAACACATAAAGAAATCTTACTTCTAACCTAAAAGAGATGGAGATGGTGATACTAATAGATGTGTTCTCCTTCTTCTACAATAGCTACAATCATCAAAACACTTCAATTAGCTCCCATACTTCATACTAATTTTGTAGAGATCTCAATTGAATTTTTAAGAACCCTCAATTGAAATTAGGGGTTTCTAATATAAACACATACTACCTAAATTATGGGGGGTTTATGAACCTAGGATGGAAAAGTAAACTAAAATTTTTCAGATTGATTTCTTTTTTGCTTTGGAAGAGGATGAGATTTTTTAGAAATTTTACTCTAAGTTGATAATGAAGAAGAAAAGTGAATGGAGTTTATAGGTTTGTACAGGTTTATAAATAAGAAGGAGTTAGCTTTGATGAATCATAAGTTAGGTGGAAAAATTATAGGTGACTCAACTTCATACTCATACTCATTAAAGTATGAGGTGGATAATATGTCTATATTTTTCGTCGTATAATTTATTTTGTTCCCAAAAATAATAAAATTGATATCTAAAATTTAAAAGTAAAATTGTACTTTTAAAATGACAAACTCATATTACTTATTAAAATAGTAATTTTAACAAAGACGTTTTTAAAACTATTTCACTTGGGCTCTAAGAAACTCAAATAACCGTCAAAAAACTCACGAGCAAATAAGCAAAACGCATAACCGTCAAAAGCGACGAGCCGTCTCCAGTGAGCAACGACTCGTTGCAACAAGCGACGAGTCGTATCCAAAATGTCACGACTCGTGGCAAAGTTTCTGACCCGGAAATGCGACTTCAGTGAGAAAGCCACGAATCGTCGCTTTCTCTATTTTAGATGTGACGAATCGTCGCCTAGCTTCTGACCCACATCTTCACTCGTTCTTCTTAACTTCATCTTCAATCACGTTTAAGACTCAGATTCGAGTCACCAATCATCAACAATGTTTATTTCAACTAAAATAAGTCTCAATTTTGCTAACCCATGTTTTTAAAGCATATATTTTGGGAAAATAGTTCAAACTTTCTCTCAATCGTGCAATCGATCAAGTGAAAATGACGATGAGCTTGCTGAGAACGTTGGCAAAATCAACCACTTTGCTTTCGAATGGTAGAAGTTTCTGCGTCGTTAGCACTGAAGTCGTCACCTCCCATACTGATAAATGGATGCAGGTTTATTCCTATGTTTTTTTTTAATTTTAATTTCATTCACTTGATATCCTTCAGATTTTTATTCGCCAATAATCTTTCTACTAAGATCTGAATTTGTTGATATGTATTTAATCTTTTATGTTCCAGCTAATTTTATAGAATGATTACTTTTTTCCTATGAAATTTAGGTTTAGGGTTATAGAATTTGACCTGGTTCATTGGATTAGATCTTCTGTTATTCAATTTTGACTTGATTATTTTATTTTGTTCTTGATTGATGATGTTGGAACTTGGAAGCTTGGTTGCTATGTTAGGTTGGAACTTGGAAAATGTTTGTTTTGGCCACAATTCTATCATATCAGGGATATGGATTATGTTTTTATTTTTTATTTTTTATTTTTTATTTTTTTATTTTTTTATTTTTTTTATTTTTATCAATGGAATTCTTATAAGAATAAAATTCAAGTTTTTTTCTTTGTTTATTATTAAACTCATTGTTGTTGGTATTATTTTGAAAGTTAAATTTTGAGGGGACAAGGGGATGAGCAACAAGGGGAGGGACAATGTTCTAATTTTTCCTATAGTAGCCTAGCACTTGACTTTATCCACATATTTGATCGCACGTGATTGGTCTGTGATTTAGTTGGTGCTCTAAAATGGTGGCGGATATGAAATGGGATAAGCCCTTGTCTAAAATGATTGCTTATTTCCATTTATTGGTGTTAAGATAAAATCCTGTTAGATCATTGGTCTGTGATGTAATTAAGTTGTTGGTGTACATAAATCAAGTGTAAAATTACTATCAACTTCTCCTTGTGTTTGGCAAATAGCTAGGGTAGGGAATTGTGAGACTTAGGGGTGAGGCTAAAGTGGAATTTATTGTGGAAACTTAATATATCTATTCTTATGTGCTTGTTTGGTAATTAATGAGAATAGATTGAGAATTGATAAAATAGTATGATAAATTTATGAGTGAACACTTGCCAAACATATTTCTCTAAACTTTCATCAATGGAAAATTTATCTTTTCATACAAAATCTAAGTCTCACCAAAACCACCTTCTCCCGAGACATTTTTGGTAGGAGTTCCCCATTCCTAGTCTCATTTCCCATTCTTCCCAAAATTCTCAATCCCACTGAACAAACAAATCAATTTTTCAATCCTCATCCAAAAGTCCTATTCTCCACTCAAACTCCCTTCAAGCAAACACCCCTTCTGAGCACAAAGGAAATATGACTTTTTTGCGCTTGATTTCATGTAAAATCACTTAAGAGAACAATGGCCCTTCCTAATTTTTTGGTAAAACTATTGACTATGACAATATGGGAATGACAAGTTTTATGAAGTATTCATATGGTGCTATGAGTTGTATATTACACTTTGGAATTGGAACACTAAGTGATAACCTCATTTAGCTCAACAAAGTCTTGGTAAAGCTTCTAAGTTCTAAATGGTATTTTATAGGTTTCGGGCTAAATAGCTAGCCAATGATCAATTTACCATACAACTCAGAATGGATAATTTGACTATGCGTTTCCCAAAATGCCTCAAATAAGATCTCTTTAGCACAAGCTTCTATTTTAGCAAGAATACTATGTTAGATATTATTTTTATTGGTTTTGCTTGTTCTCTATAGGATTCTCTAAATCTTTTAAACGTGCTTGTTCTAGGGTTGGGGTTTGTGGCTTTTATGCCACCACACAACATTATTAGTAGTATTCCAACAAATAAACGGATTTACGGGAATATTTGATGAGGAAACTCTCCATCACATTAATGGTGTTCGAAAGATCAAAATTCGGCTCTTTGAACATTTAGATTACTTGCGGAGCTCTTTCCTTCATACCTTCTTCAATTCACTTTTGAGCTTCACTTGTTTTCTCACTCACTTAACACACCAAAGGAACAATATTTCTCCAAATTGAATCCTCTATCATCTATCACATTTATTTCTGAAATATTAGGCATTTATACAATGAGACTTCTAGCTTCACCCTAGGTCTAATAAGATAAAATTCCTAGCCTAATAAAACTAGAATTACAACACCTTTTATCGGGTACAATCCTAGTCACGCACATGTTTATGCTTGGGGCGTCCTAGTACATATTTAGAGTATGTCTAATGATAACATATAGCAACTGAAACTATGTGTTTGTGGTACTGTTTGCAAAACTACTTTTGTGGTACTATTTGCAAAACTACTTTTGCAGTACTGGTTAAATAGTTTGTCCTTAATCCTTTGTTATGCACCCACCCATATGAATTCAGACACCCCTTTTCAGATTTAATTCGACCTTGAATTTCTTGAGACACAAGTTACACAACCAAACATCTTCAAGATTGGATCAAATATCTATTGCATGGTTCATCCTTAAAACCTTTGTACGCTGTAGGCTTGCATACATTTCTTAATCACCAGATTTTGAGCTTTTCTTGTCTAGTAGCTTTAGGACTTTAAGGACTCTCGCTCATTAGGTAACCAAGAAAAAACTCTGGTGGATCAAACACTATTGATTATCGAATCACTCCATCGTGTAGACTTCAACTTAATACTTTCTCTGTTCCAATTTACTTGCAACATGACTTTTTATACATTATTTAAGACATAATTTGATACTAAATATCTTTATTTCCGCTCGACAAAAAATTATGAATCTTATTTAAAAACTAGACTTTGAGGCGAATCAAATAAGATCCCACATGACTGTAATATTTCTTATGCATAAATAAATATTACGTAAACAAAAGTGTTGATGAATATTATAACTATGCAAATGTTGCAAGTAATTTGGAACGGAGAACGTATATGTGTCATGATGAGGGCCTTAGGTGACGTATGTAGATGCGTCAACAGTGGAAAAGCATTCATCATGGACATCTTTAACCACAAGCTGAACCATGTCTGAAACTCTGATTAATAACCTCTTCAATGATGCTCTTGAACAAGAGCTTCAAATCTCATCTCGCTCTTCCTCCAAAACAATCACTTGAGGTTTGTAGCACATGTTCTTCAGTAACTACTTAGTCTGCTCAGATGTTGCCTTGAAATCCTTAAGAGGAACTCATTTTCCCTTGTAATTATAAAACAGGCCAATTTTCTCCGTAAGCATCAATTGAGCTTGGACCAAGTCAATATGCGTGCCTTTCCTTCTTGAATTTCTTTTAACCATATCCTCAAATATATTCCTAGCAAAGCCTTAACTATATCATACTGCATTTTTTTTTGTTTTTTTTTTTTTTGCATTGGGATCACTACTAGCACTTCTCAAGCTTTCAAGATCTTTGAAGAAAAGTAGACTTGCTCAGCAAGATTTTACCTTTATCCATTGTTTTGGCTTGAGTTATATTTACCCACCTTGAGGACAAGGTTTTTTTTTTTTTTTGGCAGGTGGTATGTAACAAATAGCTTTTGCAGGGGTATTATAGGAATTACATATCAAATGTAATTAGTTATAGTTTAGGAATAAGTACAGGATAGTAGTATTAATAGAGGTGAAGGGTAAAAGAATCATCATTCAGAAATTTGTATTAGAAAGTGGACGAGTTCTTGACTCATATTTTGGAGCCACAAGCCTCTTGAAAGCTTGTAATATCGAACTAAGTTTACGATACTATCAATATACAAAATCACATTGAGATTTTACTACATTCACATAAGAATTAGGCCTTTTTCTACAATTTGCTAACGGATCTGCCTAATTTGTTCTTTTAACATTCATGGGTATCGAAATTCATCTCAGTACTCCACTCTGTTCATGGAACAAAAGTACTCAATTAGACGTTTTGCCATTCGTAATACCCTTTAGGATCATTTTGGTTGTTCATAAAACTTTCCAACCATATTCACTATATGTTTTTGGTTATAAAAGCTCTGATATTTGATTGTATCCAAACGTCCTTGGCCAATACCAAGCTACAAACAAAACAAAATCAACAAACAGCATGATCTTCGCCGAGTCTAGGCTGACATCGAATTTGTTTTTTAATCTTGAGTCGAGCACACAGCAATCAAGAGTAAAGAACCGGTTTAAAGCTCAAACAGTACAAACCAAAAAACATTTCATGTATCAGCACCAAAGCATAAACGCGATATGCAATGTTGTTTTTAGTATCTAGAAGTTATGAAAAGAAATATACATATCATCTCAGGATTATGATTACGCTATCCTGTCTACATTATTTTAGATGTGATTTTATTCTATTTGCATGCGAGTCAACTTAAACAAATGATTACTACTCACTACTAGAAGCCAAAAGCTGTGTAAAAGAGATTTTAAGCGTCTTGGCTGTTCTTGGTGGAATTATATCTCATTGATCAATCTTTACGTTTTCCATTTCGACTGCATCTTAATATTTTTTCTACTTCTATGAAGTGACATCACAAATAATCTGGGTTAAGTTACAAGGAAATTTGTAGCTGTAAATTTATTACCAATTATAATGAGCTTAATTGATTTATATAATGTATTGTTTTGTTCTTTATTGTTTCTTAAAGAAGCTAGTGTGGATCAGTGCTTTCTGAAGCTGCTTACTTTTCAGTGTTATGGTGATCACCATTAGGTAATGGTACCTGAATTTCCATAAAAATGTAATCCCTGGGAGAATCCCTGTTAATATCTTGAGAATTTAGAACCTCGTGAAATTAAACCCTCTATATTAGGTCTAAATGTTGGGAAGCCTTATTCTGTTTTCTACTTATTGTTGAATGTTTTCCTCGGATTTTATGCTAGTTTTTTTTCTTAGACACTTAAATTTTATTTTGTTGTGCATTTGGGATCTGAGATGTAAAATGTGTAGAACTGGACGTTTACCTTTTTCGTTTGCTATCTCTGTAGAATAAAAACAAGAAGTCTCCAATGGAGTTGATTAATGAAGTACCTCCTATTAAAGTGGAAGGGAGAATTGCTGCTTGTGAAGGAGGTTAGATTGAATTTTCGAAACTCATTTTTTTGATATCTTATCGAGTCAAAACGCTTCTAAGACCCTGAAACCAATTGACCTATTACGTTGTGTATTTCTCCTGGTGGCAGCTAAGAATCCTTTGGGGCATCCAATTGAGTTCATATGTCTCGACCTAGACACCCCGGCAATCTGCAAATATTGTGGCCTGCGCTACGTTCAAGATCATGGTGGTCATCATTAGGAGCCGATTTACCCGTTTTGAAGTTTGCGTTTGTACGGTTGCAACCTTTTTCTCCTGTAAGCATCGTGTTCTCCTTGGTATTGTAAGGCACATCACGCTAACAATCTGATTCAATGAACATAATTGATCTACTGGAAGATAATAAAACACCTATTTCATATGTCTTAACGCTAGATTGGCAAATATGTTTCAACAAACTTGCAATTAGCCTTAAATGTTACGATGTTGGAAATTTAGCCCAAGTATCATAAATCGTGCATGTAAATCCAAAATGTAATTTTTAATCTTTGCTACAAACTTGTTTTCAAAAAGAAATAGCAAAATTATTCTAAAAACTGAAGTTTTTTGGTTGAGGGAAGGGAAAGAGCTTCGTGAGAATTGAACTCAAGAGCATTTCTAGAAAGTGGTACTTGCCCTTTAATCGAGTCAAGATCCGATTCTAAAAAAATCACAAGTTTATGTTGCTGATAAGTAGATGTAGATAAATTCTCTTCATATTTTTTTCTTGTCCACTCTCGGTAGAGCAGTTCATTTGGGTCATTGGGTTGATTTCAGGTCGGTTTAAAATTGAGTCTTGTGTCCACATTGATTATACATATTTTTACATTCATTTTGAAGTCGGGTTCGATTATAAGGTCGGATAAATATCGGATCGTTTGGTCTGTTTTGAACACCTTTAACTCGGTGTATCTACCATGATACACTCCACCTCTATTTGACCTCATGATCTTAATTTTTTTACCACATTGTTTCTCTACTTTCACTTTAAACACCTTAAAAGCTTCAAGTGCATGGCTCTTGTTGTTAAGTAGGTAGAGATACTTAGAGTATATAACATATCTTGGGGCCTCAACCATTAGCTTAAGCTTTTGGTTGAGTTGGTTCCTTGATATGGTATCAGAGCCAACATGACAAGAGGTCACGGGTTCGAATCTCAACCACCCCTCAGTTAAAGTGGAATATTCAGCGCATATGCGCATCCACACTTCTAGTCCATTACCAATGGGCTCTCGTGTAAGGGGCGTGTTAGAGTATATAACATATCTTGGGGCCTCAATCATTAGCTTAAGCTTTTAGTTGAGTTGATTCCTTGACAGATACATGTATAGTGAGCAATTAAAGAGATGGAAGTACTTAATAAGTTATGCATCAATGTTTGCATTATAAATGTCTATATATATGCTATCCAATAATTTTGAGCACCTATTGGCACTTTTTTTGGTGTTGTTAGTCTGCTTACCCGTAATGCAACCGATACAAGTCTCAACGTTAGAAAAATCCAGAGTATCAAGTACCCTGTCACTTGCTAAACTTTTAATTCTCTCGATAGAAATATGTCCCAGTCTTCGATGCCAAAATGTAGAGAACTCTTCATTCACAACACATTCGTTAGTAGTTAGTACCAAAATTTTCATGTATGTGCATAGAAGTATGTTTATTACAGCCTCCTATTCCTCTTAGGAGTCCCATTTAATTTTTCACGAATTTTAAGGAGAGTCAAAATGGGACCCTAAGGGTAGGAAAAAGAATGGTATTATTGATTTTTAATGTAAGAATTAAGGAATTAATGACTCCCACCAATTTCAAGTAATTTGTAGCCCAATTTAAAAGCTGATTTTTTGGCACCAAAAGTCTGAACTTTTTTTTCAGTTCAAGACCAAAATTACATCGATCGTCTATTTAACTCTGAAAGTACATAAATAAGTCCTACAAGTACAATAATTTTTGGAAATTACATAAATTTGTCCCACTACTAAAGAAAATTAAATACATCAGTTACGGTATCTCAGATAGCCTTCTCAATTCGTCGACAGCTTCGGTGTAGTTGCAGTCGTTACTAATCATGTGAGTGCGGATTTTTTTGCGATCATTGACTTCAAATTTTTCAAATTACCAAAAATGACGCATTAATAATTTCATAAATAGCCACTGAATTGTAAACAACTAAATTTTCAATTTAAAAAAATTCATCACATTACCCAAATTCATTTTAAAACCCAAATTACAATGTCTAAAAACAAGGAAATCAGAAATTGCCGCCAATGAAAGAAAACCAAAATCATGTCTGACGCCAATTAAAACCCAAAATTATCAAAACACACATCAACATGAAAATGGGAATGCCTAAAACTTCCATCAATTACAATTAGGCGCCAAAAAATGAATTACATGTAAAACAGAAGCAATAAATACTCCAAATACAATTCATTAATTACACACCCATCTAAAAAAATGGTTCATTTAAAAAATCTAAGTACTTAACAAAGAACCCAAATCATGCAGAAGCTGTTGTTTGCATTAAATAAGAAAGACAAACCAGTGCTAGACACAATCAATGCACTTGCCACTGAGTTTCAAATGTGTAAGAAAATAATCACGTTTGTTGAATGAAGTCGGGAATAATAACACAGTGATTAACCTCAACAGCAAGAGAGTGGGCAGACAAACACCAAACAAAATCCAATTCGATGAAGAAAAGTTTAAGGCCATCAAATATGAACTCAAGTTACTCAACATTAGCAAAGCAAATGGAGGTGTCATAAACAACGGTGTGTAGTTGAAAGAAGAACAAAGTCATAAGAAAGCACACAAACGCAATCAAACCCACTTTGAATGAAAACAACAAGCTACACAGGTTAAGTTTTGCATTATCTAAATGTGAATATGATGAACAAAATGATTCATTCAAGTTTAAGCCATATACTAACGTTGTTCACATAGATGAAAAACATTTCTATCTAACTCAGGAGACACAAACTTATTATCTAGCTCCGGGTGAAGTAGAACCACATAGAGAGTGTCAGTCTAAGAGGTTCATTCCCAAAATCATGTTCATATGTGATCTTGCAAAGTCAATATTTACAACTAATAGTGATGTCTTTTTTTATGGTAAGATAGGAATATGGCCATTTATTACACAGGAACCAGCAAAAAGAAGCTCCAAGAACAGGAAGAGGGGGGAGTTGGAAACAAAGCCAATACAGTCAATTACGAAAGAGCACATTAGAGCAATGCTTATAACTAATGTGTTACCAACCATAAGAGCAAAATGGCATCAAGGTTTGTCAAAGCACATTTATATTCAACAAGATAATGCCAAGCTACATATAGCACATAATGACAGAGAATTTTTCGAGGACGCAATGAAAGATGGGTTTTACATACAATTAGTGCAGCAACCACCAAATTCCCCTGACATGAATGTACTAGATCTAGGTTTTTTTAGATCAATTCAAGCTTTGCAATATCAAAAAGCTGCTTACAATGTAACACAATTAGTTAGGGCTATGAATAATGCATTTCAGAATCTAAGTCCACAATGTTTAAGATTTGTATTCATCACTTTACAAGCATGCATGATAGAGGTCATGAAAAGACAAGGGGGATTTGACTATCACATTCCTCACATGAACAAAACAAAGGTAGCAAGGGAAGACACTTTACCAGATTACCTAAATATTGAAAAACAATTGGTTGTTGATTCACTTCAACATTTATTCACAAAGCTAAGTTCAGAAAAAATGAATCAGTTAGTGGAATTGATTGGTTATGCAGGGGGGATTGAACAAGGGACTATGCAAGTCAATAGCAATGTTGACATGGGAATGTACAATTAACAGAACACAACAACAATCAATTTGAACCACAACATCATTATTTTTGAGAGCATCAAAGCAAAACCAACAACACAAAAACCAACATATGAACAACAAAACAGCAACCAACACAACAGTCCATGAAAAAGTTAAGCAACAACAGCACAAAAACCAGCAGTCCATGAAGAACAGTAATCAACACATCAACATGTTTCAAGTGTAAATACTTTTGATTTTGGACATATTTTTGGGATCTTAAACATGGGATGTTTCAGATGTAAACAACAAATTAAAAAATTTATGTTGTTTTCAATGAAACATTTGTATTCATATATTCATAAATGAAAAAATTGGTTGTTCCAGTACTCTCAGGTACACTTGTTTATTTTTTTTTGAAATCATTGAGTGAAAATCGAACATCTTTGCGCTTAAAACATTGGAAAACAATCAAACCGCGTTTGTTCGATTTATGGTGGTTAAAAATTGCTCTCACTTAAAGATCACAGAGCAATGGAAAAAAATGCATCAAAAAATGTTTAAATAAAAAATCATCAACAGTCAATATCAACATGCACCAACACGAACAGAAACTCACTTAAGAAAAGACCAAGCTTATCTAGCCAATCTTCTTCTTCACAATTAGTATTCGAAAAAACAGCATCAATGGAAGAATATTCACGATCAGGATACATATCAAGCTCAGGTGTGTAAATGGGTTCACCTTCAGAGTCAAGTTCTCTTCCCCACTTAGGATCAGTCTCAATAGAAGTTGAGTCATCATAGTAATCAAAAGACTCTTCCTCAAACGAATTCAGACCAGATCTAGGATTTTCATCATCGAACCCCTTCAACTCAATCTTAGTAGGCGATTTGTAAGAGGATTTGGGGATTCTCAGATAAATAGAAGTAAGCGAGTTAGGGTTTTTCATGGGTGAGTTAAATGGCGAGTTAGGGTTCTTTAGGGGTGAGGTCAAAGGCGACTGAGGGTTCTTCACTGGAAATTTCAAAGGCGAACTGGAATTTTCCATGAGAAGAGATAGAAAAACACGAAAGTACAAAAGAAGAGGAAGAAGACACAACCCAAATCTAGGGTTATTAGAGGATTACAGAGAGGGAGGCAGAGGAAGATGATGAAGAAAGAACCCAGATTTAGGGTTCAAGACAGAACACAAAAACATGGAGTGAGATAAGGATGGGTAGGGTTTAGGGTTAAAAAGAGAGGGAATGATTAATGGGTGGGTAGATTAATTAGGTTTAAGATGTTTTGATTAATGAAAATGGTGATCAATTAGTATGGGTAATGAGGGGTATAATTGAAAATAACATAAACCTACTAAGGGCATAAAGGTTAAAAAAACCATACTAAAAATGAAAATGGGACAATTAACGTGACTTGACCATAAAAGGAAATGAGACACATAAGAGGAATAGGTGGGAGTATTATTATCCAAATTAAGTAGAAAGAGATATACCCAATTAAATCAAATCTAGAGTCTCAGAAGTTAAAGGAATAACCATTTGATACAAGTCTTGAAACTAAAATTAAATTTCTAGAAAGGTAAGGACTTTATATGTTTTAGTAAAATTTAAAATTAAACTGCACGTCTCAATGACCTCCATATGTGAAGGCATCTTGTTTTTTTGAATAGATGCTAAGTTTACTTCCCATTGATTTTCACACGTCTTACAGATCTTGCAATGAATTGATAATATGAATTATTAAACTAAAATTAATCTGCCATGTCCTTTTTTTTTCTTTTTTTTTTTTTAAATAAAGTTTCCCTCTAAATTCTCATCATATTCAAATTTGATCTTTGATAAAAGCTTGTCGTAGTCATACCTCAAACTCTTTCAAGATCAATTTTGCTTATGAATTTCTATTGAATTTAATCTTAACGATTACTTTTCTGTCTTTCAAAAATGACATGTTTCTAATGTTAATTTTAGTAATAAACAGAATGGGGCAAATGAAATAGTATTTTGAATTTGATTTTATTATTTATTGATTTGTTCCTTTATTATTGAACATGTTTTTGTATTATTTTTATCTATTGTATGTAGCATTTAAGTAATAATATAAAATTAATAATTACAAAACAACGCTACTAAGTGAAACTTGTTTTTATCTCTATCCTTCTCTTAAACCTTATTTTTCTTTGTCAATATTAGTTTACCAACTTTTGGCCAAGAATTTGTCCATCAACAATACTCCATAATGTAAGAGATGTACTTGAAAGTTTAAGAGATAAACTAGCTTATTAAAGTTTTGAGAGCCCGCGTTAGCAAGAGGTCTTAAGTTTGAAGTATCACGTTATAACAATATTAATCTAAATGATAGCTACTTCTCCGTTGCCCTTCAAATTCACCCGACTAAATGGGGTTCGAGTTTTTTTATATGGCCCAAGACCCGCCTCTCACGAAACATGTCAATTCCCGTAAACTTAAAAATTGTTATATGAAGAATGCCACTCATTGGTGCATATAGCAATTCATTTGCTTGCTTAATATGATAAATTATGCAAAAAATATAGCACAACTATGAAATCAATGAAAAATCGAAACTCAAATCAACAGTATTAGGGATAAGTGAATCATACTCCGATCCTACGATTCTACATGCTATAACAGCATATGTTTCAACTTTAAAATTACTATAAATAGAACCACACTATTGACAACAAAACCCAGTATAACAAATACCATAATAAACTCTGGCCAAAATCCAAATGAGACGATCCAGCGTTGTGAGGGGGTAAAATCGAGCCATCGGGTTGAGGAGTAGCAGCAGGAGCCAAGTCGAAAGCAGGTAGTGACGCAGGCGCAGATGTCGGAGACAACGGAGTAGTAGGCAGTGAAGGTGTTTTGTTAACATCCTGCAACACCCCATCTATCCCATGACACCTGATTGATGACCCAGCAACACAAATATCAGGGCTAATAACCTTAACACCATTTAGATAAAACCTTTTTCGTCCATTGTTAAGGACCTTAAGCATGAATTCGGGCTTTGATGAAGGAATTATCGAGCCAGATGGGAATCGTTGTAAATAGTCAAACCTTAAAGGAGCCGAAATAGAGTGTCTAAGCAAGAAGTCGATAACTTCATTTTCAGGTATCACAGCTTTTGCTAGTAACCGATTGTTGGGCATCAAGAAGGTGATGTTGCTCGGGATTTTGTCTGTCGGAACCATGTTAAGGAGCATGACAAATGTGAAGTAGTTAGCTCTTTGCATTTCTTCGATAGCAGTAGTAAGGGTTTGATTTGTTATAGGGGTATGGACAGCAATGGCGGAAGGTATCAGCGCCATTGTAAGTAGCGATAGAGCAGTAAAAGCGGCCATGGTTGGCTATGATCAGTGTTTGTTTATCTTAGAACAAGAAGTTTCTTGTGCAGGAGAAGTGTTTAGAATGGAAATCTAGATCTATACTGAAAAAAGAATCAAATGAAATAGTTTAAAGCATGCAATAGGGCTGGTTCAACAACCAAAAGTTCACAATAAACGTATGTCAAGTATTTAGCAACTTAAAATATCTGTGCTACTCTAGTGAAAGACTGCTTCACGATGAGACGACCTTAAAACAACAAGTCCATATCCTAAAAATTGTATTTTCTCCTATTCACTTTAAATGTCCCATTTGGTTTTGACACATTTACCAATGCACGTTTTCAATCTTAAATATCTCTAAATGTACTTGAGTAAAAATTATAAAAAGTTAACATTAATAAACTTTACAATAAGATGAATCAAGATTCCATTTGAGTATGTTTTAACTTATAAATAAAAATAAAACACGTAATAAGAGTGATTGATGATTTGTGTTGGAAAATCAAATGGGACATTTGAAGTGAATAGGAGAGAGTATAAGTTAATCTATTCAACCCACGTATGAAGAACGTCATCTCACGGTGAAACCGTCAAACCGATCGGTAATAGGATGCGCAACAGAAGTAGACCATATTCACGCAGTAGGCAACAAAACCATATTCGAAAAATGTTCTACTAAATGGTACAAAAATGAAAGAATATTGGGAAAATTCCCATTCTAGTTCACAGATAATCTTTGTAACATTGCTCAATACTGATAAATGATTTTTTTCTGGAGCAATTTACAAAATATTTGCAAGAAACAGATTACATCTAACCCAAAATTTACCTTCTAAGGAAAAGTGAACGAGCCTCCGATTTGATCAGTATCTGATGGAGGTTTAATAGCCACCCAGAGTAGAGATATTGTGATTGCGAGAAGTCCCGACCATACGAAAACAATTGTCGGTGTTCTTCCTCTTCTTCCCATCAAACCTTTAGCAAAGGGGTATAAATGGGCTAAGACCCAGAAACTGAAAAATACGCCACCGATCAGCTTACTCCATTGGGGTATAGTACTGTATATTGTGCGGCTAAAACCAACCGCAATTGCTATCAAGTTTACCATCATTATAAGAATAGGCGGAATCATCAACGATGTCCATTTGACGATGTAAAGGTCAGCGAACTCGTCATCATTGTCATCACCGGCAGATTTAGAAGTCAAAGTAAACGAGATTTCGATACCAGCAACGACTTTCAGTAAACCTTGGAGCACTGCAGCAAGGTGTGCACTTGTCCCTCCGATTAGCCAAAACTGTTCGTTCCGCCACCACTCTTCCAATTCGATGCCCGACCATTTAATCTCGAGGACAGCTAGTAAACAAAGTGTCACGGTAATGACCAATAAATAGGTGAGGAAAGTGACGTTGAGTGTTTGTACTATAAACTGGCCCGAGAAAAGAGAGAGTGCAGGTAAGAAGCAGTATACAATTAGAAAGATGGATGTGAAGGGATAAATTCCGACATTAAGGTACGCGATTCTCTGAAGAATCTTCATTTTTGGGCTGGCAAGTAGGGCGTTATTGCGAGAGAAGAAAATCTCGACCGATCCTGTGGCCCAACGAAGAACCTGATGGAGCCGGTCAGTGAGATTGATAGGGGCGGTCCCACGGAAAGCATCACGCTTCGTGACACAGTAAACGGATTTCCAACCTCTGTTGTGCATCCTATAACCAGTGACCACATCCTCTGTCACAGAACCATAAATCCAACCCACACGCTCGCCCCATTCGGTTTTATCCTCGTACCAGCAAGAGATGGCATTGATTGCTTCAGCGACTGTCGATGCATCAAGCAACTCTCGACCAATTGTGAGTGCACCAGGTGGCCTTCCATTCTTGACAGCAGGGTGATCAGCTAATGGACGTCCTTGAAACTCTGCTACCGGGATTGAATCAATGAGGAACCTAGAGTTGCCGAATTTCTTGGGAAATGTAGAAAGAGGCATTTCATCGTCGTCAGAGTCACCCATTCTCAGAGCTCGGTTTTCCTCCGCGAGCCTCTTACGACGAGGGAAGCAGCAGTCCCAGACACTAGGAGCACGGTCTTTTGCACGAGGTGGATCAAAGCCATAAAGTGCCATCCTTCGGAAAAGGCAACCAGTTCCAACATATACTGGGCCCTGAAGCCCATCAAGGGCCCGCATGTTAACATCAAAGAAAACGGTATTATTATTGGCATACCGATCAGAGGGGTCAATACCCTCAAACCTTTGAGGGAACTGAACATAACAAATGCGATCCCCACCACGGTCCATCATGAAACACATGCCTTCTCTCATTGCTTGGGAGTTGTAAATGTAATGGTCACAGTCCAGATTAAGAATGAAGGGACCATTGGACATGATTGCAGATGCTCTCACCAAAGCATTCATGGCTCCAGCCTTCTTATTGTGATCATAGCCAGGGCGCTTCTCACGAGATACATATACCAGCATTGGAAGCCGGATGTCGACTTCTGTAAGGTCAAGAAGCTTGGACTCATCCGGAGCACCAAAAAGTGGTTCTTCACTAGGAGGCTTGAGCATAACCTACATCATTTATTGAAATCAAAAATCAGCGAAACTGATCCTTGGTCAATAGTTAATCACTTCAAGGGGTTAGCAATCAGAACCAGTCAGACCCCCAACTTTACAAAATTCAGTGCTTGGTTTTAGTTGTGGTAGTTTCATAAACTAGCCAATCATGCAGAATAACAAAAAGGATCATAGTCCATCAAACTAGCAACAGTTTAATCCTTATATTTAATATGAAATAATAGAATATTATGCAGAGCCATAAATGATGCTTACCCTCAAAATCCATGTAGCAAATCTCTTACGTAAAGTTTGAAACGTATATGTACATCTTACACGGCGTTTTATTTTGGTATTAAATGGTGATAATGAAAATGAGTTTTAGTTTTAATAATTATAATATGTGTTATGTCATTCACATGGTAATAGAGCTCTCACACTCAAACATGTGTTTTTCTTCAAAATTTTCCACCATCACTAAATACCACATTTTCAAATGGTAATGGATATGTCAGATGAATGGATATTGTGATGAAAATGGCCTAATTAATCACTTGTGGCAAAGGATCTGTCCGTAAAGAAGTTATCAAATTTACCTGTATGATTCCCGCGTGATCTCCCCTAGAGTGTTCGGAAGAAGGATGATTCCACGTACCGGGCCAATGAGTTCCATCAGCCATCCAAGTAGCTTTTGGAATTTTGATAACCTCAAAAGGTTCATCAGTTGGATTTTGTCTCTGAAGTTTTAAGGCCTTAATTTCCTCCCTAGCATGGTACGCATCAGATCGTCGTCGAATTGACTCGGGCAAACCATTAATTCGAACCTTGAATTCATCATATTCTCGCTTTAGTCGCCTGCGGTCCTTCACAAAATCTGGACGTACCTTGTTTTTATATGGATCCTTCTTCAGGTTAAAGTAAGATTCGGGATTCCTTGGCTCGATATTATGTTTACGACAGAAAGGAACCCACATATGGGCAAAGCTAGCAGCTTCAGCCATGGCCTCAAAAGTAAGAAGGGCACCACCATCATCAGAAACATAGCAAGAAAGCTTTTCGACTGGGTAGTCAGCTGCTAGAATCGACAGAATAGTGTTGGCAGTTACGAGAGGGGGCTCTTTCTCTGGATCGGCAGTAGACACAAAAATATCGATTCCAGGAAGATCAGATCTTCCAGTAGGATTGTTGGGACTAGGTGTCTCAAACTTCTCTTTCAGGACATTGAGATCTGTCGCACGATTAATAGGGCAGAGTTTCGGTAGCTGATCAAGAAGCCATGAAAAGGCAAACCAAATCTCACAAACCACAGACATGCCCCACAGCCATATTGCATCTTCGTTTTTATGTTTCACTCTCCAAGCAAGAAATAGGCCCAAAACTGCCATTCGTACGAATATGAGCAACCTGCAATAAGTTAACAGCAAGACAAATAAATACTCCTGAAAGAACTGTCTGAAATACAACAACTCCGCCTGTAAACGATACTACCAGTCCCAAGCCTGGATAAAAGAGGAGGTGAGCGGTAGTTTAGTAATGTCAAGGAACCAACTCAACCAAAAGCTTAAGCTGATGGTTGAAGTCCCATTATATGTTATATACTCTAACAAGTAAGCTTAGTCACATTCAATGATCACGAACCATATATTACAAAAGATAGACGAACAGAAAGATTAGATTTATACCGATAAGGACTGAGAACAGCTGCAGGAATCTTCAGTTTCCGAGTAAGTGGCCTCCATGGTTTGTTCATCAGTTCTTGAGGGTCATGTATATCCCCATCATTGCTATTAACATCATTTGGAGCCCCCTCCTTCGGCCAGATCGCATTTCCGTACCCATAAGTCCCCTTTGTTTCATACAACCAGCGATTATGGTCGAATTCTGCAGTTTGGCTTCTCATTAACACCGACTTTGTCGATTTCATCAATGACAATCTCCTCTCCATTTTCGACATTCCATCTGGAGGAGACGGAAGTGGGAGTGGCCCACCAGTTGCTTCATCCAAGTCGGGACTCTTGTAAGGCTCCTTACAACCAGGGCAAACTGAATCTCCGGATTTGATTGCATCGATATAACAATCTCGACAAATCTTGAAATCGCATTCGCAAGGAAGAATATCCTTACCCCTCCCATCACTCACCACATTCCCATCACATCCATGGACTGCACAAGATGATCCTTTGGCCCCCGCCATCTGAGGATGACTAGCTTCAGAATCAATCACCTTATCCAAGAGATGGGCCCTTGTTACACTATTGAATCCTCCTGTGAAAAGAGAGCTGGAAACATATTGTTCCTCAACCCTCTGCGATATAGTGGGATCGGGCATTGGCTGGTTGTCAGGCGTGGCGGGTATCTGCACAGTATAGTCTGCATATTCGGAGCTTGAAAGTTCACTATCAAGATCATCCCTCGAATAATTCACATAACGACCAGATGAAGTACGACGAGCAAAAGTCACAGTCGGGGGAAGGGGAGGTCTAAGTTGTTGCAGCTCGGATGCATCAGTGCTCGATGATAGATTCGATCGACTTTGCTTGAATGACTTGGATGCCATTTTTTAAGATACCTATCTTTGATCCTATAAAATCAACAAATCAATCAACTTACACTTCTACATTTTTACAATTTGATTAACAAATTTAACAACCCATCATCAAAAATACATTTGAATCACACTAAAAAGGGTTAAAAAAGTACTTGATCTCAACTTCCATAAGGTCACCCCATATTCAAATCAAGTCAAAAAGCATCAACACTTGAAAAAAGAGAAAAGGATCACTAGACTTTATAGCAAGAATCAAGTCTCTCACTAGGTAAAAGTTAACACTATTTGCATAGATAGTGTAACATAATTGAATCGTTAATTTGCTTTTTCTAATTGTGTTCAAAATAATTCAAAAATAGCCTAAAACCGACCCCAATTCGCTATTTTCAATTTCCCATGGATCATGTATGATGTAACATTGCAAAACCAAGAAAAAAAGGGGAATTTCCAGCACTAAAATGTAGCATAAAACCTAGAAAAAGTCAAGTTTAACAAGTACTTTTCCTACTTAGGGAATCAAGTATATGCTTATACTCAGAAACTTTAAAAACAAATCTGAAGTAAACCCACAAACAGTTCCAAACTTTTTTTGAGCAAACTATTAATTCATTCATCAAAACCAAAAAGAATCAAATCAAAGTAACTTTTTTTCAAATCTTAAAACCCAAAATCAAATGAAAAATGAATCTACCCAAAACTTAAAGGTACAAGTAAACAGATTAGAGGAAGCATAAACTATAAATAAAATCAAAACTCAAAACCAGAAGAGCAAAAGAAGCAGGAGAATTAAGAAAATGCAAAAACTTACCAATATAAACAACAAGAACAGATCTCTTGGTGGAATCTTAGTATAAAATCCTGAATCTCAACATACTACTCAAATAATGGATTTTGAAGAAATACAATGATATTGAGATGGGTTTTTAGCATTGGGTAGTAATTTGTGAACAAAAAACTTGAAATCTTATTATATAGAACAAAAATGGAAAATTTAGCAAATTAAAAATTCAATCTTTTACTTTTACTACTACTAACTAATGTTATTAGAAAGAAAAAAGGAAAAAAATGTACAAGTAGAAGTAGAAATTATGGAAAAATATGATTAATTTGAGTTAAAAAAGGATTACACGGAAAGGGAAAATGGTTCAAACAGCACAGCAGAGTGTGAACTGGAAGTATAGAAAAGCCGGTTGAATACACGCATTAGCACGACATCGTTTTATGTAGCGCGTCAATTTTTTGTATGGAAATTTTCAATTGTTTGAATATTAGGTGTGGTGTGGTATACTTTTTGCCTAATTTTAAACAACTATTGTTGTCATGAGAAATCATTGCAGTTATATATATTTTTATTTTTAGTTATTCTTTGTATTTTTTTTTTCTATTTGTAAGTTGTAGGTTTTTTTTTAAAGATTTTTCTTGAGTTGAGGAATTTTTTGACTGTACTATTCTTTATGGGTATAAGCTGTCGTCTTTTTTTCTTCCCCAGATCCTGACTATAATTTTTTATGAACGGGATACACTGAATATGATGATAATCTGTAGTAAAAAAAGACAAACGTCTTTTCTTCTTGAACTTAATTACTCCTAATCAAGACTTGAGTCCTATTAAAGAATACAACGGCTGAGTAAGGTATATTCAATAACATGGTTTTTGATATAGAAATTTGAATTTAATTTAATTTAGATGGCTTTGTTTTTATATTTAATTTAATTTAGTTTAAAATCATATCTTAACGTATAAAGATACTATAAAAAAATAAAAAAATAATAAAAAAAAGCATCACACATAATCAATTTGATTTTGGTAATGACATCTAAGCAATTACCGCCCTATAATTAATATGGTGATGTCACGTTGGAAAACTTTACTCCCTCTGTTTTTACTTATTCTTTTCAAATAAATTTTTTAGTGTCAAATTTTAAATATGAAATCTTATTGATTTATATGAAAAAACATATTCATGTGAGATTCTAATAAATTCGTCTCAATATATATTTTCTAAATATCAAATTTTAAGAAAACATATAATTAAACTTATTTTACTTTTAAGTTTGCATTCCGACGTGCGAGAAAAATGAATGAAAAGAACAAATGGAAACAAAAAAGGTAGATGTTTAATACTTCATGTATAGACTATAGAGTGATAGATATAGACATAAACTTTATTTGTCACTTTCAATTTACATCATGTTTTATTTAGGATTTTTACGTGATTTTTCTCATTTCCTTACATAAAACATATCATGACCTTTTAATTTCAATCACACATTTAAATTATTTTCTCATTCCATTCACATAATTAAAAATTTTTTTATTCAATACGCATTCATTGTACTAAAAAATAAGAACTTCTCAAAGCTATCCTAATGCTAAGTATTTTGCACACCAAGTGATTAAAATTCAAAAAAAGCATGATGATTATTCCAATGTTGAGCAAAAAATACTCATGGAATGATATGTTGGGAAAACTCATCCCATGGGTGAAATTTTCACCCAACCCATTAAAAAGACTTTTCAATGAAATTTATATCTTATTTTTCGATTCATATAAATTAAATAAAAAATAATACCAAAATTCAAATTTTTTTTCTCCTTTACGAATAGACACTCATCTTGCATATATTTATCATGAATGGGATAGGAATGTTTTTCTAACCATAAGATAGTTCAAAAAAATTTATGAGATGAAAATTTTGGTGGGTATTATACCCCCACCATTAGGATCCGACGGGTCTCAAAAATTAAGACCCAAACCCTTATAAAAGGGGCGGGACTGGGGCGGGTCCTACAGGGTCCTGGACCCATGACCATCCCTACCCACCATTAGGGATGCACTCATACCCCTTAAAACTTAATTCCAACCCCAAATGATAGTAGTAATCTTTTTGTTCCATTAAAATTATATCATTTAACTTAGTTATATTAAAGTCTTTAAAATTAAATAATGTTTTTCAATGAAACAAAGAGAGTATTGTTTAACTCAAAACTATCTATTTTTTAAAGTCAAAAAACGCTAATCTACTTATAAACACATGTGCTTCGAGCCGAGCCATGCATGTTGGGCTAGGTCTTATAAATATGCAAGTGTGTAGACTAATAGAAAGAGCAAAGTATTAAAAATCATTCTATACTAGATTGGATTGTGGTTTTCCGAAAAAACTCTCATTCTTCAAAATTTTTTAATCAATTATTATTATATTCTCATATTTAACTAGCAATATTTGATCAATAAACCTCTCACATAATTTAATCAAACGTTGCAAGTTTTGAGAGTAGAACAAAATATATTATAACAAACTATCATACATCACATTGAATTCAATGTTCTTACTTGTAAAGTTGTAATAGATCTAGAGAGTTCATATAAGCAAACAAGTGAACACTTTGTACTTTGAGGATCATAGAAATTATTGAGGAGTAAGTTAGTCAAGTCACTAGATGAAATTTTGTTACAAAAAACCATTAGTTTGAGTGACTTATTATTATTATTATTATTATTATTATTATTATATTTAGTGTATCTTGCTCATAGGATGCGGTCAAAAAGTCTCTCGACTCAAGAAGGATCCTCAGAAAGAAGAAATCCTGCAATTACTCGCAAGCCTGCATCTTACAACACAAGTTTAGCCCTTAACAATAATTAACAAGGTGATTTAACAGTCTAACAAAAGCAGTTTGTTCTAAATGATATATTTTAAAAGTTAAAACAACAAGATATTTTTACTAATTAATTTACTGAACAATAGCATTATATGGTATAACCGCCCAATCATATATTTGTACTTTAATACTAAAATTGCTGAAAAATATTTCACCAAACAACCCTCAAGCTTAAAGAAGAAACTCCATCATATAATATGAAGTGCATTTTAGAGATCTTAGAAAATATAAATAAATTGATTAATTAAAGCAATAAGCAAAGTATAATTAATGAATAATGGGCATGGCCGATCTCAATCACGATCAAGAAGCAAATAATACATACAATGGTCATGCTTACTTTCATGTGCCACCGTCTTATTCCAGCTGCCTGTAATCAACTCATAATAATATTAATATTAATATTAATTAATTATAAGTCCTTTTAAAAACATATTTGCTTTGTTTTGAAATTCTTATTACATTTCACTTATTAATGCTTTATCTTTCAAACTTATTTTATATATTTTACGATTAGTGTAAAAAGAAATATAGTAAAATGAAATTTTATTTAAACTTTAAATCGTATAATCGCATATTTTTATAATATTAAATTTTTTAGAATTTTAAGTTATCTATAACTTAAATAAAAATAATCAAAATTACGCAATAAATTGCATAAAAATAAGATGTAACTAGTATAATAAAATGAGTATTTTTTAGTCAAATTTCAATAATAGAAGGCAAAAAGTTAAAAGGAAGAATAAGGAATAAAAAATGCAAGATCTAAGGCGTGAAGTATGGGAATTATGTCTGCTCGTCTTTGTCAACTTGGGACCATTATATCCTCAACCTTTTTCTTTTTTGATTAGTTATATCCTCAACCTCATTCTTTATCATTGTTTTTTATTTATTGTTTAATATTAGTAATAATTTCTGATTTAAATGCATTGTAACTATTATTTATATCAATAATATTCCTTTTATTTTTTATCAATTCAAAAATATTATTTTTACCTTTTGTGTATAAGAAAAAACATAACAAACTAAAATCTTATTTTACTCATATTGATGCATATTTTAGTAATATTACAATTTATATTTTTTATTTATGTGCAATAAAAAAATATTGAAAGTCAAAATAGTCTAGAATAACACAAAGTATCAAGTACATGGAAAGAGAATATTGTATTTGGCAAAATATTATTAGTTTTATAATCGACATATTTGACCAATCAGCTGTTTAAAAAGATATTCAGTAAAATAAAATACTACTTATCAATAACCCAACAAGCTAATAGCAAGGTAAAATTTACTAGAGCAGCTGTTTCCATTTTTATCTTCAACTTTTCAACTAGCAAAAAAATTCATTCACTAAACATTTTGACCAACCAACACGGCAAAAATCAAAAGCTAAAAAAACACTAATCAAAAAGCCGACACAATAGGCATTTACCAAACACGAATAACCACAAGAACTTTGACCAATTCATATATATTCCTTAATCGACTGCAAAAAACCTTCGGTATAACTTGCAACACATTCTTCATGGACCTTTGTTGGACTGGAACACTTGTGGATTACTGGATTTGGTAGCAACTGCAGAAACTAAGAAAAGATGGAAAAAATGTTCATATATAAAGTGTTTCATAAACTATTCTTTGACAAAAATGACGAATTACAGGCTTAAAACAGAAGTAATAGCGATGAACTAATGAACTAGAAGAAAAAATAACACCGAGGGTTAATAGAAATTGACGTTCTATCATGACAAGGAACCAGGAATGCTCGAATTTGAACGCCTGCACTCACACGTGCATATGCTTCTTGATCCCTCAACTATGCGTTGTGATCTTCGTATATGTAGTTTGATATTTACCAGCTTACCAGCAATCTGTGGCATGTTTCTAAAGTCAGCAGAGTTTCTAATGTCTAATAGACGATTTTGTAAGCGTGCTAGAGTTCAAAGTACAACACAAAGGGAACAGTCAGATTTGCATACCATTCTCCATGTTAAGTCCTCGGGACCCAAAGGCTGAGCTGGACTTGAATAAAGGAAATGCCTCGAGTACTGAAAATTTTGAACAATCACATTCATAAGAAAATCTGTAACACAATTTAGCTTCCAGAATGATAACAAATTGAACCGGAAGATCTTTACATCGAAACATGAAAAGATTTGGAAAACCATAAGAAAAAATTCACAAACCTTGGCCAAGAATTTTTGTTTATCTTTAATTTCTGAAGGACTAAAACCTTTAAGGTGTGATAAAAGCCAACTGGGTCTCGAGGCATCAGTTGATGAGACGAAAACAGCCATCTGCATGAACAGCAACAATGAAAATCTTAACACATTTGACAACTACAAGTGGCAGACTGACATAAACAACTTGGTAAAACATCAACGCCGAAAATCGTAATCCCAACAATACGCGGCCAGTTACATAAGCTAAAACAATAATCAACATAAGAGATCGTTAATAACAAAGATAATATGTGGCCATAGATAATACCAATTTACAAATAAGAAATCATTTAATCTTGCGATCCCTTTTGTTTTGTAGATAAAAACTATGGTGCTTATCTTGTAGTCTTTTAGCAACTTGTTTGTTGTAAAAATCTTGTTAGATAATTTAGTTAACTAATTCAATCCCATATGCCCTAATCATTTCCAAGCCTCAATAGGACTTTTGATTCATTTATTTCAAAGCTTCTTATACCTCAACTTTGTTGACCCGTTTCGGAACTCTTATCTATTAATCCTATATTATTTTCTAGAAAATCTACAACTCATTTCTACAAACTACTTTGCTTTGATCAAAGTAAATCTATCCATAAATAATCCATTTAAAAAAATAAGACTAAAGAAAAGAAACTTCAAAGTTTAGAAACGACAAGTAACTGGACAGCCGAGAAACAAAAGAATTAATGAGTTTTGTGGGTATCTAACCTAGTAAAAACCAACCAGCTCTCAGCTAATTTGGACAACGACTTAACTACACCCCCCCCCCCCCCCAATCCATCAAACTTCAGTCTACTATCGGCTTATTCCAATCATCACCCATTGAGGCTACTTTGATCTTACAGCACGGATTCAAAGGGAAAGAAAGGAAAATAAACAATCTTAGATCTTTCAAATAAACTTTGAATTTGCCACTTCTCTTTTATATCTCCCCCTTATCTCTCGAGGCTTGGTATATGAAAGCCGTACAAAGTTGTATCATTAGGCAGGCTATAGCAATTAAGCTATACAACAAAGCCTTGGATTAAAATAAAGGGTATGTAGGATGTAGCTATAACCGTTCATATTTCAATACAAAAGGAGGAAGACACTAGACACTGAGGTTAGTAGGAATAAAATAGAGATTACGAGGCGGAGGTATGTTGAAAGTTTTTGATAAAGCAGAAATGGTAATTGGCAGTTTAAGATGTTTAAAACCACTTAAGACGTGCTTCGAGAAAAAGAAAACATTAGAAGAGTCAAAGTTGAATATGAGCTCTTCCATTCTATATCTAGAATGCTGCTCTCTGCAAAATGCCTCATGTAATAAAAAACATTTTAACCTAAGCATATACATAAAACATATATCTATATAAAACATTTTAAGCTGAACAACCTGGTGCATATCGCGACATGAAACACTAATATATCTAGAAAATATCTTACAAGGCATCGTCGTGTTCATACCTTCTTGTAGTCAATGATTCCTTCAAATGGAAGCTCCAGTTCATCACTGACTATAACAGGGATGCAGCCACTGACTATAGCATCGAACAATCTAGCAGATGATGGAGTGTCACCAGCAGGGTTAAGGCAAAAGATAGACCTGACAGGGTGAAAAAAGACTATTCAGCTGCATCCAAAATGTTTCAATTGTTCACAGAAACAGAAGACAACAGGAAAATCAACAAAGCTTTGATGAATTATCTAGGTAAAGTTCATGTATCTCACTTGCGCATTCCATTTTGGGCTGCAACCTTGCCAGCCTCTCCCGCTGTTCCTTCCTCAATAGACACGCCTTCAGCACCAGACAACTCAGCAACAAGTTTTGATCGAATCTTTCCTCCCTGAGGAGAAGCGCAGCAGCTTAGCATACTGTGCAAGACATATCCAAGTTCCAGAAAAAAATTTTTTTCCTCGTTTAACTTAATTCCAACTCCCTATTGTTGGGATTAAGTTTTAGGCATTGTTGGATCGTTCTAAAACTTATTTCCAGCAATCCTCGTCAGGATTTTTACGTAATCAGATATTCACAAGAAACTTAAATACCAACTTTTCCATGATCCCAATTAAAATATACAAAAAGGTATTATAACAAAAAATATTGCTGGTATTTACGTATTGTGATTGTATTATAAATGTTTTTGAGCTTACTGTGGTTGACATATAGGCTGAGACAACCATGAAACAATCTGGATTGACCACAAAGGCCATTTTGCAACTGTTACCCTGCCGATCCGAGAATTTGCACTACGCATGATATTGATTAACAATACTAAAGTCTAATCTATGTACTACATCAATGTCATGAAAAATGCATAGTTACAAATTTTACAATATTTAAGTTCGTTTGACATGCATAAAAAATTGAATCTTGCCCAAATATTATAGGGAATATTCAACTTCACAAAGATCCTCTTTGAAAATCAACTAGATATTAAAGCGGGAACCAATGTAAGAAAAAGTATGAAAAATAGGAAATGAAAAAAAGTTCATACAACTTGATAAGAAAGTAAACATTCATTATTAAAACCCCAAAATGGAATAAGGATATGTCCATTTATTTAAACTCCCATAAAACAGCACAGACTAATTTGTTATGATTCCAAATGAAATAATGCTTTACTGTGGAAAGCTTCTTACAGCATTTCTTTTAAGCCTCCCACGAAAAAATAGCAAAGTGCTTCTCATGGACTCGTGTTCCCGTAGACAGTGAGCATCGCAAAAATCCAAATTTGGAACATATGGAAGAATCAGATCTTTCTCAAGATAAACCTGCCCAGGCTTATACCTGAACTCAAAACATAATCCACATCAGCTACAATAACAACTTAAGTGGGACTACAATCACAAGAACGACCACGTACCAGTTTCCTGTGGAGTCCATGTCAGGTAATAGCCAAATTGCAGTTTTTAGAAACCTACGAACTGTTTTAAATGACCAAGGATGGTGAACAGGAAGTATGTGGTCTCTTCCCCCAGAACGCTTCCATGCTGGCTGATCAGTCACCCACTTTAAAACTTCCTGCATCTCAGTACAACACACAATTATTTGACCAGCAGTGCAAGTGCATCAATAAATGTGAAGTTGGTGAGAAATGCAAGTGCATTATGAATCAAAAAAGTCCAAGCAAGATGGATGATCAAATTTAAGGGGGTTTGTTGGAATTGGAGATGATTTTTTAGTTATGGATGGATGAACAAATCACAGAAAGCAATTATTGGTGATCAAAATCATCACCAACGGTGATACTCTAGCTGATCGTCTAGAAAATTAACATGTGTTCCTAACCTTTAGGTACACTATAAAGGACAATTCCAGCACATACATTGGTTAGTCATACTAAGATGGGTGTGTTTGGGGTTTTGCACGTATCTCATATATCTTAAAGGATAAAACCTGGACGGAGGAAAAGGTTGTATTCTAAAAATACATGACAAGAACATCAACATGCCATAATCCAAATGTCAAGAGGCTCCCCCGCCTACAAACTTTGAGGGGTAGGATGTGAGCAACTATACCTATCATTGTTTTTACATAAAATATTTACCACTAACTCTCCTGAGAGACGGCTCGCATGATGCCCAACTCACAAAATTGATTACATAAAAAAAAAAGCTAATTAATTATATTTTAAACATCACTATGGCAGGGATTTAGGGTATACCAAGTAGGGGTTTGATATATATGAAATAGATATTTGGGGTATATTAAGTAGGAATTTTGATGTATACCAATAGGTATTTGGGGTTGTCAAGTAAGGGTTTGAGGTATATCAACTAGGGGTTTGAGGTATACTTAGCAAGGATTTGGGTCTACCAAGTAGGTATTTGGGGTTGTCAAATAGGTGTTTGAGGTATACCAAGTAGGTATTTGGGATATACCAATTAGATATTTAGAGTATACCCGGTAAGTGTTTTAGGTATGTCAAGTAAGGATTTGAGATATACCAAGTAGGTATTTGGGTATACCAAGCAGGTATTTGGAGTTGTCAAGTAGGTGTTTGAGGGTATATTAAGTATGGGTTTGTGTATGTAAAGTAGGTAATGAGGTAAGTCAAGTCGTTATTTGAGTTATGTCAAATAGGTGTTTTGAAGTATACCAAGTAGGTGTTGAGTTTTACAAGAATCATGTGATTAAAAACACCTACTTGATAACTTTAATATGCTAAAGACACCTACTTGACATACTGTGAACCCCTACTTCACGTATCCTAAATGTCGACTTGATGTCTTAAACCCTACCGAGTAAACGTACAATTACACTACATTTTCTGTTTTTTTTAATATAATGGGCTGGCCCAATTATAGACGATTTCTTTGAGACACCGTCTCTCACAACAATTTGTGAATATTTATATATATGTAAAAATAAAATATCGATTTTGAGTCTACAATAAAAAAATGTTGACTCACAATCAAAAATTAAGTAAAACTTAGTGGATCTGTAATAAAAATGATGGCATGGAATAGAAAAGGTCACAAAATTAAGAAAACGTGTCAAAACGATCGGGTTTATAATTCGATCGAGTTTAACCTAATTTTTTCCAATATTTTTAGGTAGTTATTTTCAGGTCACAAATTGAAATTTTCGGATTATGACCAATTGATTTCTAATCGGATTTTAGGTCAAAATTTGACATGTATATGCGCAACCTCAACTAATAATAGAGCTTTTTTACGTAACAAAGATGTTTGAATGACCATTGATAGCAAATATCTACGATTTCATATAAATAAAAATAAATGACAAAATTATGGAATTATGTGTACAAATAATTTCATGCAAGTGAAGCATTAATAAGAACCAAAATTAGACTAAGTGTACACTTTAGGCTTGAAAGTTTAAATTAAAGGCACACTAAAACAAATATAGGAAATCAAGAGCCTAACATCGAATCGTTCACTAAGATCTCAATCACCTCCAGATAAACATGAATTAGAAGTTTATTTGGAGGAGTGAAAACGGCTCCAAATTAAGAACTCGAATCCCATCGATACAATGATTGATTAAAAAACCTTACATACCAAGTGGTTTTCACTTTTCACTCTCTAATCAACTGTACCAGAGATCAGTAATTTGTCCGTAACATGTATTCAACAATTTTAAAGCAGCAAGCAAAGAAAGAAATGCATATATATATACACACACACACAACAAAAAACTACACCTCATAAGCTAGACAACAATATAAGGCTTTAGACTAGCTCAAGCAAAGAAAGAAATGCATAGAACAAGCAGAAATAAGTATCAGAGAAGCACTCACACCCTGTAAAGTGCCTTGCACTGTTGTTTTTCCATCAAGAAGTAGCTGATGGTAGTGAAGAATGGGATATAAAATAAATCAGCCTCGTCTTGCTTGTGAACCCGTATGACATTCTTTAACAGTCTTTCTGATTGTGGAGCAATGAGATCAGCCCAAATCCAATAGTCAATAGAATGCTGCAAAATGTCAGCTAGCTCAGTTATGAAGTCTATGATGGAATATCGTCTACACCACTACTTTCTGTAGCTCCCTACACATTTAAATTTTCAACATAACATTGCATGAAAAAAGATGTAACATCCCATTTGGTTGTTTGTATTAAATGGTGGGAATGGTGATGAAATTTCAGGCTAATTAAGCTAGAAAAAACAACTAGACAAAGGTTGACCATTTTTGTTCTACTCCAATCAAATTATTTTTTTTCCCAAAATTCATTCCCATTCATTACCAATTCACCACTTGAAAAGGTGATATCGGTAATGGGAAAAATAATAAACGAAAACATAAGTCCCGAGATTAAGAGTACCATTACCATGGGAATGACATCACATTTTGTCCAAAACTAAACTAAAATTTATTCCTATCGCCTATCATTCAGTACCAATAACCAAACACCCTGTACAGGTTTAGCGGTTTATAGTTGACTGGTCTTAATATTCATTTGCAAATCAATAAATCTTAACTATTAATCAAAAGTTCCTCAAATCCCTACTCTAATTGCTCAAAATTTCAGACCAACAATTTCCAATGCCAAACACATCAATGCTTAAACATATAGCAACAAGAGCAACCTAAGGAAACAGTAAACTTAAATCAAAAAAGACATTAAATGAAAGCCAAAAAAATATCAGACAATATACACACAAATAAAGCAAGAAATCACCTGTTCAATAAGGCGATGGACAGGGCTACCATTAGAGGTCAAATTAGAGGTATCCTTATAAGTATTACGAAACAACCACAACAAATCAAAAGTGAATTTCGACGGCATTTCATACACATAAACCCTAATCGGCAACGAAACAGCAGGATAAAATGAATCCTCCTCATAAACTCGCTCATCCTCTTTTTCCCAAATTGAATCATCCAGCTTTCTGATTGCTTCACCGTCGGTGCCATACACAGTATCATCTTTGGAATGAATTTTAGGGAGCTTGTTGATGAGGAAATCCTCTAGAGATGCAACAAACGAAAACTCGAAATTAGGGTTAGGATTTGGAATTGATAAGGAAGTATTGGGAGTAAGAAAAGAAGGTAAAGAAGAAGAAGAGAAAAAAAAGATGATGAACAAAAAAGTGATTAGTGAGAGAATGAAGATGATGATAACTGGGGAAGTGTAAAGTGATCTCTCCCGTGAAGATGAAGAAGAGTGCAGGTATTTTCCTGCCATTGTTGAGGTTAGAAGAGAGAAAGTGACCACAGTGAAGAGTGAGACTGGGAGTTCGAGGCTTTGAGATCAAGGAGGGGAATGAACTGCAAAAACTGTAGAAAAAGGAAAGCGGTATCAAGGAGGAAAACAAAAAGAGTTGCACAAAACAAAATGTGTCTCGATGAGACGGTTTCTAATCATACAATTTAATAATAAATTGTAAAATTTCACCCTTATTTTTATAGTGATTTGTCATATACAATAATCTTAATCAAAATTAAATTATCGGTAGTATATTACAATTAGATAAGCTCATTTAAATTTTCTTAAAATATTATATTTTTGAATTTAAAAACTACATAAGATTTCTAATTAAAATTTCTTAGAAAATATATATACATTTTTATGTTGAAGTATTTGCTAATTAATAAAGTATTTTTATTATAATTTTCTAAAATATTTCATCAAGAGATAAAAGATACATGATAATCGAAATTTATTTTGAGAATGACAAAGAATCATTATGATAACGTTGTTGAATAATTATCCATATTTGTTTTAAAAAGTTTGAGAACTTTATATAATACTTATATTAACAACCGAGTTTTTTTCATTAAAAAAACTATATTAACATGTAATTGCATCTTTATTTAACATTTGTATTTATATATACTTTTATTTTAACAACTTTGTGCATTGCACGAACGTCTATACTAGTTCATGAATAAAGCGTGTCTTACTACCATAATCGTCTCTAACTCCCATATAAGAATTTGTGAAACAAGAACTAGTGTTACTCGCTTACTCTATCCCATTCAATTACCATGAAAGAAATAATAGATTGTTTTTTAGAAAAATATAGATATTTGATAATAAATAAAAAGAAAAATAGAGTTATGTGGATAAAATTTAAAATAATTAAAATATATAGATAAGATTTAAAGAAAGTGGTAAGTCATTATTCAAAAATAGTTTTGATGTAAAATAAACCAAAGCAACAAAAGATATTAGAGTATATGATATATGCATAATTGGTCAGGTAACTCGTTGGTTGTAAGTATTGGTTGGTTTAAGCTAAGCAAATTGTTATGGAGATGTTTAGTAACAATTAGATGTAGGTGGTTGGTTAATTAATAAAGAGAGCTTAGGTTAAAAGTCTAACAAAAAATACTCATGGTGGGGTGTATGACAAATACTTATTAATTTTTGACTTTTGACTTGTTTAGTCGGCTGAGGGTTTTGCTTGTTTTCTTTAGCTATTAAGCTAGCTAGATATTCATTGTTGGTTGTTGTAACACTCTCAGAATAGGTTGGACTTTTGAAAACACCTTTAATGAAAAAAATGAGCCAAAACCTAGTCATGGGAGTGTTACCGCCACATCTATTTCTAATAAAATAAATGTAAGGCTTAACGACTAAGAAATAACTGAATAACTTTAAATCCAACAAAGGGTCTTACAACATAAGAAAAGACTGAAACGTAATTTGTGTCCATATAAAATTTAAACAACTAAAGATAAAATTTAAACTGAAATACGACTTCAATAAAAGCTATGTTTCTAGGTGACCCTCACTCCACGATTCCCACGCAACCAATAACCTGCAACATAAGAATGCAAGAAAAACAAGGGAAAAACTTCCAAAATCAGGAAATCAAGTAATTCCAACTCCATCCCGTAAAACGATTAAGTATGAAAATAGTTAAGAAAATAAAACATAATTTGAGTTGAAAATAATTTAAAAAAAATATATACATATAGCTGAGTTTAAAAGAAAAACAATTTGAGAAAACAATATATATAATATCACATAAACCAATATATTAATTTTATATTTAATAATGACAAACACATAATCAATTTTTTATTTGAGGGAACGAGAACGCCAGTAGGCCGAGGATTTACCCCCTATACCTACTTCATCAAGAGGTCGTTACCCCAAATAATTCAAGGCCAGCAGAGTAGTCTCAGGGAACCCTAGTGTGCACACCCCTTCTATTTGGATTACAACAAATAGAAGGAAGACCAAACATCGTATTAAGTATCAGAAATAATAATACCTGTCGGCAACTATACTAACCAAACAGGACAACCTGTTCATCACCCTTATACTTGGATCACAATAAATATAAGAGCTTCATTTCTCTCGTGTTACACTTTACGTGATTTAATATATTTTAATAATTAGTCGCGTGCACGCAAACATATAATCAAACATACATTATACATTTTATTTTATGATCATAGGTTTTCCCAAAAAAATATATCTCAAGAATATTCAATTGCAATATTAATATCATAATATTTTTCTCCCAAATTTAATCGCATTTAAAAACATCATTAAAATAATAATATAACTTTCATCAAAATAATAATATTATAAGTATTTCCCTTTCAAATTAAACCGTATCTAATTTTCTTATCAAAATAATAATATAAATTTTATCAAAATAGTAATTATAAATTCAAGTTTAACAAAAATAATAGTAGATATAATTTCAGAATATATAAAACATAATATCATAAAAAATAATGTCATATAAAATCATGCATTCTATTTAAACACGTTAATTATCACTTAGCACATAATACTAACGAGATAGTCCAAATTAGATGGACATAGAGAATTACCTTGTCACGCGATCCTAGACAACGTACGCTCCTAATAATCTCTGTCTACGAATCCGCTGTCTACACGAGAAAATAATATATCTCAATATAACATCCCGATCAACCCATCGAAAATAAATAAATTCAAAGACTCTTTTTTTTTTAATAAAAATTTATTCAAAAAGGTAGTTTCAAAATTTAGTTATAAATATTAAGAGTATTATAAATGACTTTTAAAAGAAAAGGATAAAAGTTAACATAATAAAATTAAAAGAAAAGAAAATAAATAATATTTTATAATAAGTATAATAAGGTTGAAGGAATAAATAAATAAAAAAGAAATAAAATGGGTAAAAACCCACTGTATCACGCAGAAAAAAAGAAGAGGGAGGGAAGAGGAGAGAGAAGGAGAAAAGGAGAAGGAAGAAGGAGAAGGTGCCGGCCGGCGGTGGCTCCGGTGGCCACCGTTGCACGCCTGTGGTATCCCGGTGACCGCCATATCGCCGGAAAACTAAGATCAGAAATATTTTATTTTATTTTTTATCAAATACAAAATGTGTAATTTGGATTGAAATTGGTAGAACAATATTATAAAGAGATGAGATTACATATCTTTAATATCAAAATCTTGTCTTTTCTTGATTAAATTTTAAGTAATTGGAGGATGGAAGAAGTAGTTTGTAGGAGAAAAAATGTAAGTAATAATGTTAATGAATTAAGGGTAATTGGTTTAATTTATAATAGGTAAATGAGGTTAGTTATAAAATTAAGAGGGAGAAGTGAGAACTTATTTGTTAATGGGGAATTATTTTTTTTTATTATTATTTTTAAATTTCTAAAATTTATTTATTATTATTATTTATTTATTTAAAAAAAAAACGGAAGTTACAGTTGTTTATTAGAAAAAAATGACCTAATAAGCCAAAAGTTATAATAAAAATAAGTAAATTGCCTTATCATTTTAGCTACAAAACAAAATACCAAATACTTTTTTCTAAAAAAATTTTTTGACCAACCTAAAAGCGTAACCAAAAATCGTTAAAGTCAGAAGTCAACCAAAACGTTAACCTGAAGCCATTTAGCAGACACTCCAAATAGCTATTTAATTTTGGCTTAATACACGAATAAAATCTAACATATTTTTGGTATTTAATAAGTCAAAAGTCAACCAAAAGTCACAACAAACTGCTCACATCAACTAATATAAGAACATGTTCTCTTCAACTTATGTTTTGAACTTATTACTTATTCTTATTGAAATCAGATCAGATCAGATCAAATCAAATCAGATTTATTCAGATCAGATCAGACCAGACCAAACCAGACCAGATCAGATTAGATTATTATTATTATTATTATTATTATTATTATTTGAAAAATTCAAATTTCATTTCACAAAAAACAAAGACAATACAATACAAGAAGAGGGGTTACTACTCCCGCCTTGTATATTGCATCAGTATGAAAGGGGCACCTATCTTCTAAAAAGGGTTGCGCCCCTCACTCTTCATATGCAAAGGGGGAGAGAAGCCCTCCAGGAAAGATAAATACAAGATAACTCAAGCTAGTAAATTAAGCTCCTAGCCAACTAAGGGAGGAGACCTCGTGGGGGTAGAGAGTTGAGATCCTCTGCTTGATTTCATGTTTGACTAGGTGTAGTACATGATGAACTGGTCGAACACAGTGATGTCATACTCCTTCATTACGGACTTTCCATATATGATAGCATAGGCTACATATGCATGAGATAAGAGCTTTCCTCTGGAGCCTAGTAGCCTTCCATCTTTTCTTTGCAATATCATTCAAAGATCTTGTCTGGATGTGGGTGCCTAGCCAGGTGTTAAGGCCATCAATACATTTAGAGCTAAATGTACACTTGAAGAATATATGCTCTACCGTTTTCGGTGAGGTCTCCACAAATGGAGCAAAGGTCATCACTTGCGGACCCTATTTGGAGGAGTCTGTGCTTGGTCTTAAGTTTGTCCTATATAGCAAGCTAGAGGACAAATCGGGCTTTGGGTGTAGAAGTCTTGTTCTAGACGAAGGAGCTCAATGGACCCTATTGTTATTATTATTATTATTATTATTATTATTATTATTATTATTATTATTGATGTGTTATAATGATAATAATAATAGTATAGTAATTACTTAATTAACCAAATTATTTAATTAATTATTTAATTAAATAATAATAATAATAATAATAATAATAATAAAAATAATAAAATTATTAATTAGTTTAATTTAATTAATAATTAACTAACATTAATATTAATTAATCACTTAATTACTTAACTAAAAAATAGTTATATATACATAAATAATAATTATAATAATAATAATATTACTTAATTAATTAAATAATAATAAAAAGGAACAAATAAATTATAATTCTAATAATAATAAAAATAATAATACAATTAATTAATTAATTAATTAAAATATAATAATATATAATTAATTAGTTTTTTAATTAAACAACAACAACAATTATTATTATTATTATTATAGTAATAATAATATATAATTAATTCAGATCAAATAAAACCAGACCAGAACAGATCAGACCGGACTAGACCAGTTCAGATCAGATCAGATTAGAAACATTCAGATCATATCTGACTGAATCAGACCAGATCAAACTAGATTAGATCAGACCTTAGTAAATTCAGATCAAAAGAAGAGAACATACAAGTCTAAAATAAACTTAATTTTCACTGCATTCATTTGCACCATTCCTTAATATTTCATTCATAAGTTCACACTTTTTATTACTCTCACTTCCACTCAACTTAAATTTAGGCTTAGTGTTGTATACTAAGTCCATACAAAAACTAACTTCATCATCTATGCTTACAACGATTTTTCTCTTCTATAACAATAACTTTTCTTTTCTTTTTTTTCTATAAATATTCTTTTGTATTCCTGAAATAGCCACTTTATATTCATGTCAAAGTTCCATATTTCTTTGTCATTTGCTAAATTAAATTAAAAAAAATTACCTACAATAATCAACCTTTTCATAATTTTCCTATAATAATATCACATATTGATTAACCATGAATAATCTCAACTTTATGAGATATTTTGCTAGAGTAAACTCGGACAACCGGATAACCTGCTATAATAGGTAATTTACCAAAAAAGTAAACTAAAAATCAATACAAAGTTTGAGAATAATTTTGAAAATTTCCAAAAAAAATTCTACAAATATTTTAACATTTTTTTAAAATTTTTTTAGCAAATGACAAAGAAATATGGTAATCAATAGGTGGAATTATTGTAGAAAAATTATAAAAAGATTGGATTATTCTAGATAATTTTTTCTTAAAAAAATGACAATTAAGATTAAAAGACTGATCAACGCTTCAGATTACATAGTTGTAGTAGCTGGCTCCAAAAGCCAACCACAATAAAACCCCCATCCAAGATTGCTGGAACCCAATCTACTTGCCGAGGAGGAGGAGCGGCCAGAAAAAAAAAAAAAAAAAAAAAAAAAAAAAAAAAAAAAAAACTAAAAAAAAACTTGTCAATTGCCATAGATTATATCATCATATTTATAAACTTGTTCCTATTGTCTCAAACACTGTCCATACATCAATCACCAATAAAGAACACTAGACAACATCAATCACATACATGTAAACCTCAAAGGGAGATGAGGTCGTCTTTTGCGGACTGCGGTTTAGTTGGCTCAATGCCAACCTCCGAAGTGGTGCCGGATTTCTTGCCAAAGATCATCTCGTCAAGATCATCCATCATATTATCGTGTTGTCCTCCATGAGAATTGCCTCGGGATCCTGCTGGTTTCCTTACAAGTGCATCTTCTTTCCCAGCACGTGGTGATTCCTCGGGCTCAACAGCAATGGGAATCATGGCTGGCTCAGGAGCTGGTGGGACAGAAGGGGGCTTCTTCATATCATCATATTTGTCGAGAACTTTCTGTATCTCGTCATTTACATTTAAGGCCTCAAAAAGAAGGGCCTCGTTATCACCAGCAGTCTCAACAATTCTCTGAACAGTGGACTGGGATTGACGACATTGATGTACCAGAGTAGTAGTAAGATCATCCTGCCAAAAGAAAGAAATATATCTGTAATGTAGAAAATCACCATAGAAATGAACTGAAGGACAAATTTGTGAGTTGTCACATAATCACAGAAGCAATAGAAAGAGACGCATAAACTATCTTTGGATTAAACAGGCAGCTCATTATGCTCAACTTTTATGCATATAAAGAAGAATTCCATTCCGAACTCAGATTAATGTAAAGAAATGGAATGCAATCATATGTGTCAGCGTTACGTTAGAAAGTATGAGCAGTTACTGCATCATTTCCTTTCACAAATTTGAAGAGCTTTAGCTAGTCTGAGAGGGGACTATAAATGGGCCATATAGAGCAAACATCTGTTAAAATACTGCTTTTCAATTTAATTAAGCGCATGGAAGTTTGTTACAAATGCATAGCCAGAGAATGGATAAATGGTGATTCAACTCCCAAACCTAAAGCATTGTTACCCATAATGGAATTCAGTTCGGTACTGGGGACATGAATAGAAACGGGAAGCGCAACCTATAGTGCCTAGGCAACAATTTGCTACGGGATACATTAAGTATAGAAAACAATCAAGGAAACATTATTTTGATTGGGTTGTACTTTGGTCACTCCACTGTGCTGAACTTCTTGATTGCAAACGTTAGGTCATACTTTGGGGTCATTGTTTCTATTGGATATGTTTAATTGTGAAGATTACTATGTAGTTAATGTGAACGGTATTTGGATATTATAATGCACTCAGTTATCAGAGTATGAGTATAATCCTCAAATGCTAATCAGGAAGCTCAAACCTGTAGGACAGCACAGTGTTGCTGAATTCTGAGTCTAACAATTCAATCAAGCACTGTTAAATAATCTTGGGGAGCTCGACCAACTACACGTAATTATTAATAGCTACCTAATCTTTACTGCTGAATAATGTGCATGACAATTTGAAAATGGCATAATACCCAGCAAGGATGCAAATAAATTTATTAATTTAATAAACTGAAATGAGTAACAATCATTTAGCATAATGACATGAAGTGGCCTATAACATTATATACACTCTATGCACATAGCATTTGTCAAGCCAACCATGCTTCTAATCCATGAGATAGAGCGACACATGCACCAAGTACTCTTATCCAGATAAACACTGTCTCAAATAAACCTGTAGGACAGAATAGTGTTGCTTAATACTGAGTCTTAACTATTTGAGCAAGTTCTGGTAAATAATCTTGGGGAGCTCCACCAATTACACAAATAGCCACCTATTCTCTACTGCTGAGTAATTTGCATGACATGGAAAAATACCCAGCAAGGTTGCAAGCGAATATGTGAATTTAATAAATTAAAATGAGCAAGTAAACAATCATATAGCATGAGTAAATCACATGAAGTGGCTTACACTATAAACTATACAAATAGCATTTCAAAGCCAGTCATGCTTCTAAAACATGAACCAGAGTCACACATGTACTAAAGTACTCTTAGTTAGAATAAACACCATCTCAAATAAACATCTAATATGCAAAAATCATGACCTTTTCAAGGACAATAACAGCAGAAATAAAAATGTTTTTATACCTGCAGCACATCTTGTTGTGGGGAAGATGACAGAACAGTTGAAAGAAGTTCAATAGTATTGCGTGCCACATTAAATGCTTCTTTAGTACCTTCAGCAGAAAACCTTTGTACAGGAATGTCACGCTGTTCAAGACTCGCATTCAATTCTGCTTCAGATACAGAGCGTGGAGGGGTAAATATGGGTGCCAAACTCTCATCATCACGTCCAGGAAACCTAATGCCTCTTGACCTCAAGCTCTTTTCAAGGAAAGAATGACATGTTAGAAAGCACAAGAGGAAGGAACCAACTAATATTATTTGATCATTTAATTATCTCGTTTTTGGGTATGTTTTAGCTACATTCTGCAGGCAGAATGCAAAAAATATGTGTACTCTCCTTGTCAAGCTAACGGCTGGAATGAGATTCTTTTACTAAAAAAAAAAGAGATCAGGAAAAACAATCATTAACAATGAAATGAAGAACTCTACCAAGGACCAATCAATAAAGTAATAGGATTGTGCAAAAATTTAGAAATACAGAGAGCATAGATTCTAACTGTATGACAGCCAGAACATAGAGCATTGGAAAAAAAATTACAAATTACAAAGATGTAGATGAGTAATTTCCGAAAACGATAAGTTCATAAGTTTAAATTGTAATGTTTGAGTCTGACATACAAGAGAACAGCAAGACATAATAAAGCAAAACATAACTCTTGACTCTTGCGACTCAATTTTCACAGCCCGAAGAAAGGAAATATAAAAGATACAACATCTAATACCAAAAGTTGCCAGCTTTCCATTGATTAATACAAAAAACAAATGGACCTGGTCATAATTAATCTTTTCAATAGTTTATATTTCTGAATTGAACTTTCATTGACTTCATTTTTAAGAATGAAACAAAAAACCTTTCAATAATTAGCTTAAAACTCCATATCTACGAAGAAATTCATTTTCAAAAAAATTATGATTACGGAATATTTGAAACATATGAGTGTATGTGAAAGAAATCAATAAAAGATGTACGTAAGAAAAATTAATATAATAATTGGGACTAAATTGTTGGATCTGATTGTTAGATTGTGGAAGATTGTAGAATCAAGTTATAATTCTACCTCTCAAAATTTTATTCCAATTAAAATCTAAGATTCTACCAACATTATTCTAACAAGTACTACGCTCCGAATCGTTTGCTTTTTTTGAAACGTAGAATCGTGAGATTATGTTAACCCAAATGAAATTTGATGCGATGCGAGAAACGGAACGAAACAAAGAAATATTAATATAGAGATTCTGAAACGTTAGGAAATGTAGGTACAATTTAGAGCTTATATTATATTTTGTTACAACTTAACATAAAAAAATAAAAAAAATATATAAAGAAATTTTTTTAAAAAAAAAAGAAAAGAAAGAAAGACTTTGCTAGTAGAAATGAAAATGGGCTAAAAACAAATTGGCCCATTTAAAATCACCTCTATTAATGATCATAACACGTCTTGTATGAGACTGTCTCATCCATATAATTAATTCATTTTTTTGATTGATCCCTTTAAGATCGTATGTGATCTAAGTGATCACTTTACGACTCTACTAAGGTTGTAAGTCATCACTTTAAGGTTATAAGTGACCGCTTTGAGATTGTAAATGTACATTCAGCACAATAGAGATGGTTTCACCGTGAGCCTATCTCATTTGAGAATTTGTCCTAATAATAAGCCCACTATTGTAAAGTCTATGGATCACTCATAAAAGAAAAAGGAACCAAAAAAGAGAAGGCAACCCTAAAAAATCAGATGAAGGAAGAGAAAAGGAGCAGCAACCCCTAAAAATTCCAATGGAGGAAGAGATGAGCAAAAGCAAGAGAAAAGGAGCGGCAACCCTAAAAAATCTGACATTGAACATTGATACTAACTTCTAAAACGTTGCTGAAAACCAGATCACCCCACCGGCGATTCAAGTCGCATTTCCAAACGGCTCTGGTATGGATTTTTCCAGTATAAGTAGCAATTTTTGGGGCTATTTTGCTACATTAAAAACCTTTGGAGTCAATTTGCACATTGGTATAAACCTTTTGGGGCTAAATTGCTATATTTACCCTAGCCTTCTAATGTAATAAGCCGTTCATCCTGACACTTTACCGCCCAGCCCGACCCTAACCCATTCCAACCCTATTAACATCCGACTACGGGCCAACTTGTTAGTGACATGCAGTGCCATCTGACCAACCCCTCTCCTCCCAGGCCCTAGAACAAGCCTATCAAAAAGGTTGCTACTACATATTTTTTAAGGAAGAATTTTATACTTGATTATGAACAGTAGGTAGCATATTGATGTCAATTACAATCACCTGGGAATTTCTTGAATCCTTTTCCAGTCATGTTTTCGTCTTGGTCAAGAACTCACTAACTAAACACTGGTAAACTGTAAGACATTCAATTTCAGTAATTGTTCACTACAAAGTCTAGAATTATGATCCATACGTTGAAACGACTCTCAATTATCAGAAAGCAGAATACAGACACATAAAATTTCAAAATCTGCATATAAACATTGATATACCTTGTATGTTTCTTCGAAAACAGGCAAGTATCTAAGCTCGTTTGAGGATTCACCCCATGATTCAATCAACATAAGTGCCTTATTCCTGTTCATAACAACAGTTTGCGGGTCATCAATCAACTTGACCATCTCATCGAGAACCCTCTCAGATGCAACGTCAGAAAACGCCTTCTCACAGTTCTTCACAATCGTTTCAAGCAACAGCAAAGCCAAGTACTGCACCCTGGGAATCTTCAACATAATCCGCTTCTTAATCCCCCGAATCAACTCAACACTATTTATCCTCTCATGATTAACCATGTCACATATCTCTAAATTGGTAGCCCAATCCGGTTCATCAAGGGTCTCAGCAGTCGCCTCCTCAACAATTTTATCTGTCTGATTCGGCCCCTGGAAGAACTCCTTCATTTTGAAACTCATCGAACTCACACCCTCGCTCATTTTCTTGCCAACTTCCGACCCACTTATCCTTAATCGCTCACCCAAGGAAGTCACCTTATCCATCAAGTTATCACTCATCTTTAAACCCCTTAATTCAACACCAACTCGCAAAACTAGCCAAAACAATAAACCACCACTTGTTTTCCAAGCAGCAGCTAGCAAAACCGCAAATCACGCCTATATTGCGCAAAACAATTACAAACACATAGAAACTCAGGATGTATTTCAATTGAATTCAACGCAAAACAATTCTGAATCAACAAAAATTCTAAGAGAAATAAATTGAAACTATGAACAAAGATTAATGAACGAGGGTTTTCAATTCCGTCCAAACCAAAACTGTTTTTTTTTTTTTTTTTGAAGTGAACTAAAACTAAATTATTTAAATTACAAAATGCTACCAAATTCTAATATTATACTTTAAATGATACAAAAACCTAACAAAGTTGAAAAAACTAGAAATCAAAAATCAAATATTTAACCAAAAAGCATATGATCGAAATAATGAGATTAGGTACAAACTACAAACAGCCAAAGAAAAAATCAACCAACACGCAAAAGATTAATGGAATAAAAAAGACTAGATGATTAGGTGCTTGAACACCGACAAAAATTAGTAAAATTGAAAAAGATTAAGGAGGTGAAATTGAAGACTAGAAATTGACTAACAGATCAAATTAAGTTTAAGTAAAAATACATCGTTAATTTGCAGAAAATAGTACAGTACCTTGAAATTGATGGTGAAGAGAGAAGAACAGGAGGTCCGCGATTTCGGAGGAGAAAATATTCCGCGAATTTGAAGGAGACGATGACTTGGGATGAAATGGAAGGTTCCTCCGACGACTTACTTTAGATATTAGACTTCGAATTATTTTTCACTCAACCAAAAGAATATTATAATTTATAAGCATGGATCCATGGTGCCAAAAACTTGAATTTTTGGAATAATTATGTGCATTAATTTTTATTATGAGAAATAATATAACTTTTTCTTGTTATTTTATAATAATATCAATTTTTGATTAATCATGAATAATAATTTCTTCGTTCTGAAATATTCGTTACATTACATTTTTTACACTAATTATTGTTCAAATTTATTTTACATATGTCGGCTAATGTGTTCTCCCTTCGTTCCTTTTTATTTGTCCACTTTAAGTTTTTCCACTTTAAGTTTTTCCACTTTACAAGATAGAAAATTAAATATAATTTTTAAAGTATATATTCAAGACAAAATATATTCTGTGAAATCTTGTTAGATTTGTCTTGATGCAAAGAATTTTAAAATATAATTTTTACAATTTTTTATTATACGTACTATGAGATATCGAGGCTTAAAATTTGCGTTGAAATACGTAAAAAAAGTAAAGTGGACAAACAAAAGAAACAGAGGGAATAAAAAAAATATAGTCAATTGGAATCTTGTTGAATCGTCTAATCGCATACTTTAATAATATTAACTTTTTATAATTTTTGAATGAATACAGTTCAATATATAAATGATCAAAATAATACATTAAATTGCGTAAAAAATCAAATATAGCAAGTATAGTGGAACAGAGAAAGTACAAACTAAAAAAGGTGTTTTACTAGAATATCCCTAATATGTTAAAAATCAAACTATAGGAGATTGTATGACAAAAAATTAGTAAATTAGTTAATAAACTAAAGTTTCTATTATTCTAGAAAAAATCTCCTGTTGATGTTATTCATATTTAATTAAAAATTGGTATTATTATAGAAAAATTAACTAAAATTATTATTCAGGAAATGTGTGGGAGTTTGTTTCTAAAACTCACTCACTAAACCTAACACACTGCTCTTGAAGATTGCCTCTAATAAGCCTACAACTATTCCCACACAATAAACATCTAAAGAATTTTGCATCTACCATGATTATAGCCATAAATCTACATAACTATAAAAAAATAAAATAAAAATATTAATTAATTGAACAATAATAAATAACTAAGAGACTATACAAATAAAACATATAATGCCCATAATTAAATATTAAATATTAATTAACTATAACAATAATAATAAACTAATTAATTAAAAAATAAATAACAATGACAAATAATTATTTAACATATGACTTATTACAACATGCGATTAACAATTTTATATAATAGTTAAACAAATAATCAGTTATGATGTTGGATGTTAGTGATTTTTAGATAGAAAAGGAAATTGAGTTATTTGAAGGCGAGAGGGGCAAATCGGAAAGATTTATGTAAAAAAGGTGAGGACAAACAAGAAACAAGAAACAAGAACATTGATTTTAATAAATTTAATTTTTTTATGGAGTATAATGTGTTGGAGTATATAATATATTATAAGTCTCAACTATCAGTTTAAACTTTTTGTTGAGTTGATTCTTTCACATAATAATAATGAAAATATAACTTTTGAAGTATTTACTTTAACTGGATTCAATTTCTAAAGAAATTGTACCCATGTGTCAAATTGGAAAGAAAAACCCTTTGACTTTTGTGGCAAAGGTTGGAGGTTACTTGGGAGAAAATGGTGGTGTTTATTTGAATGATGGGGTCATTTGATTCTAGGAGAGTTGTGTTAATTGTGGTCAAATTCCATGAAAATTTGAAATGAATAAGCAAAACAATATAAAAAAGTCAATATACAAGTAAGTTTTCATTTTATTTTTCAGACTAAGCAGTTTTTTCCCAGAGCAGAGATTTGGCTTGTTCGTTATTACTAACAGTAAACAGAGAAGCTTGATCAAAAAAAAATTAAGGCCTTAGTTCGCTATTACTTACAACGAACAAAGATTTTGACCTTTTTTTTACCTAACATCTTTGTTCGCTGTTAGTAATAGCGAACAACTAATTGAAGCTATTTTTTTTCTTTTTTTTATATTTAAAATTACATATCAATATAATATATACTTATAAGTTATAATACGCATACATACTTATAACACACACACACACATATAACAAATCAATATAATATACATATATACTTATATACATATATAACTATTGTATACAAATTTAAATATATAAATATACCTATATACTTATATACATATATAACAAATGTATACAAATGTAAATAAATAAAACATTAGGTATATAATAAACATAATAAATATTAAATACATATACATATATAACAAAATATGTACAAATGTCAATATTCTTCAAATGTTCAAAATACAATCGTATGTACACCTATACATAAAACTAGTGCTCATCACCCTCGTCCACCCTTTCTAACTGTAAGAGGCGGTTGTATGACGATCAGGGAGAGGAGGTGATTGATATTGAGATGACCCTACTCCTTTATGATGACCCCGCTCCCTCATGGGGGTACGTCACATCAATCTCCTCCAAATGAACGTCAGGATGCCGTGTGAGTACAACTACATCTAAGAGAGTGATAGTAGCCTCACCCAATGAAAGGTGGAAGGTGTGCGTCTCTTGACGCCAGCGCTCGACAAGAGCCGTGATCATCGCACGATCCACTCTCCCATAAGCGACGAGGTGGAAGTCATACAACCTCACTCGCTGTATGTAAGGAATGATCCGTGCGTCAATCTCCCATAGAACAGAGTCAGGATGCCTAGTGTATATAGTGTCTGTGTCGGAGACCTAAGAGCAAAGATAGTATATACTATAATCACCCGAAATCATTACAACTAAGGTAATTCATTCAATAAATATGAGCTAAACCAACCTAGACATCCCATAGTACACTACTCCTGTGACTTGCCTTCATAGTGAGCACATTATGATCGTGAGGGCCTGGAGTTGCTGGATCCATCTCAACTACTGTAGAGGAATATTTGTGATTTAGTTTTATAGTTAAGTAGAGGAAGCTTTATGTTTCTATGAACTGTTAGGGAATCAAAATTTAATGTTTTGAAGGTTCCATCTCTACGTTTGCATTTGTAGGTGTTGATTGTGTTTTTAAGTTAATGGAAAGTATGTTGATCGAAAGTGTGAAAGAGTGAAAGATCATTGTGAAACAAAAGAGGTAGTTTATATTGTTGATCAAGGAGATCAGTGTGTTGATTGTGTTTTTAAGTTAATATTCTCTATGATGTTGGAGTTCTTTGTGATGCTTGAACCTAAATCTACATGTGCAACAACCGTTTAGTTTTGATAGTTTCCATGTTTGTAACTATTTACCATGACTTTGTTCGATGTCTCTAGCTATTCACCATAAATTAAACGTGTATAAACCAAGTATATTTAATTACATTGCAGCTTATAACAACAACATTCATCGACTTATGAAACATGTATATACCAACAACATTCACAGCAATTCAAAATCAATTATGAAATAACTATAAAACAAGTGACTTTAGTTTGCAGCTTAATTAGACAACTATCAACAAAAATTACAAAAATAAATAGTGAAATCAACATTCAAGTACCTTAATTAGCTAAGGATGACCTTAAATTGAAAGAGGATCTGAAGGATTGAAGTGATTTGTAAGTGTGGAACCTACATTTGTAAGAAGATAAGAACATTACAAAAACCCTAAAATTAAAAAAATAACGCATAAATTGAAGAAAAATTTTACCTTAAATCAATCCAAAAACAATGACAGAACACTATAAATGTATTAAGTTGGGAGAGAATTTGAAGAATTGAAAGAATTAAGCTTTTTAATGGTGGAATTTGGAAGGAAAGTGTCGTTTAATTTTTAGGGTTTTGAAAATTAGGGGAAATGAGGGAAAAAAGAATGCAGCAGCTGATTTTAGGGCCGTAAATGTTCGCTATTACTAACAGTGAACAAAGAAGTTTGGTCAAAAACAGTCAAAATCTTTATTCGTTGTTACTTACAGCGAACAAAGACCTTGACTTTTTTTGACCAAGCTTATTTGTTCGCTATTACTAACAGCGAACAAGTCGAATCTCTGCTCTGGACAAAAACTACTTAGTTTGGAAAATAAAGTTGAAAGTTGCTTATTTATTAACTATTTTATACTTTTTTCTTATTCATTTCAAAATTTTAAATTCCATTGATGTAGTAGAGACATGAGTAAGAAAGAATGATTTAAGCCAAGTTGGGCTCAAAGGAATTTTTTTATCATCTTCAAAGGAATGCCATATGAACATGGGTGTGCTAAGAAAATTTGTGAAGCAATTAGAAATGGTCAAAGAGTTTTAGTCAAAAAGTGCTTTGCTTATACTTCTTCTGTTATGAAATATTTGCTATATTATAATTATTGATATTATTTATCATTTAAGTTTATTTTATTTATTTTGGTTAATGTGTAAGAAAAGTCAAGTGAATCTGTTTGAATCATTTAATCAAAAATTTTCATAATATTAACTTTTTTATAAATTTTAAACGTGTGTATTTAAATGCATAAATGATAAAAAAAAATACATTAGATTACGTAAAAAGTCAAATATAGAAAGTATAGTGGAACAGAAGAAGTATAAGGCATAAGAGATCAATACACTTTTTCATTTAGTCTGTCCCTTGAACATTACAATATTTTAATTTAGATTGTGTGCCCACTACTTTTTTAAAGTCTCTTATTCAACTTTTTTTTTTTTAATTTTCTCTTACTTTTAATCATAGTTTGACATTTAATGATTTCTATCAATTTTTAATACTTTTGTCAATTGCAAATGGTGTAATCACTTAGGTAGGGAGGGAGGATAATATATGGATCATCCTCCAACATTCAACTATGTTAAGTGTGAAATGTACTTTGTATGGATCTTTAGTTCTAACTAGAGAATGTATTTTATATGATGTTCACCAACCATGAAGTGTATTTTATATGAAAAAAATTATTAATTAAAATGGGTTATTAGCTGAGCCTTTAGTTTTAGTTTCAGTTTAATTTTCAATATTTCAATTCAACCAATAGCAATAATTAAGATTAAAAGCACAAAAAAAAGCAATAGAACAATTGATTGGCAAAAGAAACCAATTAATGTGAAAAGTAAGAAAGCTATCTGCATATGATTGAAAGATCAACAAAAATAAGCTTATTATCAAAACAAAAATAAGCTTATTATCAAAATCAAAATAACATTCGGAAAATTTTAATTTCTAAAATAAGCATCTTCAGGCCAAAGCTGAGGTCGGGTATGTTCGCTGTTACTAACAGCGAACAAAGAATGTGGTTAAAAAAAGTCAAAATTATTTTTTTCACTGTTACTAACAGAGAACAAAAGGGAAATAATGTCATAACGTTGGAAATGACAAAAGAAATTAAAACAAAGTATGTTCGCTGTTAGTTCTTTGTTCGCTGTTAATAATAATGAATATACCTGACCTTAGGCTCGGATACAAAAACGCTTATTTTGAAAATTAAAATTTCCAAAGGGTATTTTGAAATTTTTTAATTAGCTTATTCTTTTTAATTATTCTATATAATTGTGTTTTTTTGTATGTAAAATAGATTCAGCTGAATTTATTGAACCCATACTAAATTGTCTATGAAATGTAACCACATGAATGTCACATGACTTGTAATGTAATTGACGCAAAATATTTTTTCGACACTTTATAGTATTATTCATTCACACTTTTTACTTAAATTTAATTTTTAATCATAACTTAAAATATAATCAAGTAAGATTTTATTTAATTCATCAAATTTTTATAATTTTTATATATACGCAATTGAATATATGCATTGATAAATGTGCAAAATTAAATAAAACACATAGTCTGAATAAAAGAAAGTATGATCCATCTTTATAAAAATAGTAGTGTTATAGAGTAAATAATATATTTGAGGTAGTATATATAATTTACATTCACCTACTATATAAACCCCTATATAAAGCTCATGAAATTCTTTTATGCCTCCCTAATTAAGTTTTTTTTTAATAATCATTTTGTTATCAGTAGTGGTAAAAAACAACTTAACAAGGGCAATGCATTTCTTGTTTCTTTTGTTGTTGACTGTGCTATCTTTTCCCATGTTTATTCACACATCACTTGTTCTTAATCCTCAATTAGTAGTTCAAGAAGTGCAAGAGTATGATATTAAATATATCCCATCATTTAATTTTTGTGCTTTTGAAATTATAAATTATATTACTAGCAATATTTAGACTAATTGTTTTTTTAATTGATTTTTAGGGCTATTAATGTATCATCTAGGAGGAATTGGGTAGTCCCCTCATGTATGACAGGAAATCCAATCGACGATTGTTGGAGATGTGACGAGAGTTGGGAGAAAAATCGCCAACGATTAGCAGATTGTGCTATCGGCTTTGGTAAAAATGCTATAGGTGGTAAAACGGGTAAAATTTATGTGGTACAAGATTCTAGTGATGATGCTATAAACCCTAAAATAGGTACATTAAGGTATGGGGTCATACAACAAGAACCATTATGGATAGTTTTTTCTAAAGATATGGAAATTAAGCTTAAAAAAGAGTTGATAATCAATTCATTCAAAACCCTAGATGGAAGAGGAGCTAATGTACATATTGCTAATGGGCCATGCATACTCATACATTATGTAAATAACATTATCATACATAACATCCACATACATAATTGTAAGAAAGGAAAAAATGGTTATGTGAGGTACACCCCTACACATTATGGTTGGAGAAACAGATCGGATGGGGATGGAATCTCTATCATCTCGTCTAGCCATATATGGATTGATCATTGCTCGCTATCGAGATGCCATGATGGCTTGATCGATGCCATACGTGGCTCGACTGCCATAACCATATCAAACAACTATATGATGCATCATAACAAGGTCATGCTTTTGGGGCATAATGATAAATATATACAAGACAAGAACATGCAAGTTACCATTGCATTTAATCATTTTGGAGAGGGACTTGTTCAAAGAATGCCAAGGTAAATATCTCATACATTTGTTTGTATAATGATTTTATCGCCTTTTAGCTTATTGCTAGCAAATCAACCAATATTTTTAGCCAATCGAATCAGCCTATAATTTCATCTAACAACCATTTGCAAAATAAACTCATGATTAATTTTAGTTGTTGGAATCTATTTATGATTCTTTTTAAAAATCTATTTACATGTTAAATATAATATTTGATGTGTAGGTGTAGACATGGGTATTTTCATGTGGTAAATAATGACTTCACCCAATGGAAAATGTATGCCATTGGAGGAAGTGCGGGACCAACTATAAACAGCCAAGGCAACAGATTTTTGGCTCCGGATAATCGCTTGACTAAAGAGGTGATCTTCATTCATCCTAAACTTATGCTCTAGTACCCACACAAGAGAAGAATTGACTGTATACATAGATATAGAGGTTTTATCCTAAAACCAATGAGCTACTCTTGTGAGAGACCGTCTCTTGGAGAGACGAGGCCAAAACAAGAAAGCCCATATACTAATAATTTATATTAAGTTAGGCTACTTAACCCGTATATAGCACGTGCCTCAAAATGAAACGGTCTCATGTAAGAATTTGTCAGACTGCCAGTCTCCTGTTGAGAGACGACTCTCAGGCCCAACCCATTAAAGCTTAATTAAATTAAAAAATGATAATAAACTGATCAATTAGAGATGGTCTCTCAAAGAAACCATCTCTCACAGGAATTTGTGTTTGTGAAAACCAATGGGTGATAAAACGAGAATCCCATCAAATTTATATGTTAGTCACTCTCTCTTAACTTCTTCGATGTAGAACCACCTGTAATTTATTTTCCAACAACTAACAGAACAAATGAGAGCAAATGACTTGGAATATGACTTTGTAACAGGTAACTAAAAGGGAGAGTGCACTTGAAACAGAATGGAAGAAATGGAATTGGAGATCACAAGAAGATCTTTTTCTGAATGGGGCACATTTTGTAGAGTCTGGGACCGGAAGTGTCTCCGTCTCACCTTACGCAACCGCGATGAGCTTAGTCGTGCGACCGGCTTCTCTTGTAGCTTCTATCACAAAGAATGCTGGTGTCCTCAAATGCTAGCTAGAGAGCATACAAAACCAATATTTGATCAACTAATTATTTTATCTGAATATTTATTCTCTAGGCATTTGTTTTGAATACCTTAAAACTTAGTGTGCAATTTAGCAAGACAAGATTGATTCATATGATCATATCAAGTCCAAATTAATGCTATTCTGCTATATAATAACATAAGTTCTTGTGAGATATTCTCTTTGAAAGATCATCTCTGATTTCATCTCTAATTGAATCGATCCATGAAGAAAAATATAAAATAAAAATAGACATTAAGCTTTAATGAACTAAACCTGAAAAACATCTCTCAAAAAGATAATCTCTCAGTTCCTCTTATAGAAGCTTACCGAAAGGTCCTACAAGTGGGAAGTTGGGTGTGGCTAAAACATCAACCCTACCATCAAAAATCTTTGCATAACAAAAGTTATGAGAAGCTAGCACACAAATACTCCCCACATCTCGGTCTATGTGTCCCGTTTTCTTGACACTATTCATCAATTATTTTTCATCAATTACTTTTTATTTTTGTTTTTCACTTAATCTATACTTCTCCGTCGCTTTGATTTAGCTTCAAATAGAAAGTGCGAGGTTTTTAAAGATAGATATTTGGTAATATACTAGTATAAATAAAAAAAGAAAATTTTAATTGCTATATATTAGCTGCAGGTTTGTTAATTTTGGGGAAGTATCCAAACAAACAATCTAATGTCATTTTCGATTTTACATTCCCGTTCAGTGCATTGTTTGACGAATTAATCCTCCTCTTACGTTTTACGCGTAAACGAGATCATGCTGTAGAAGGTGAGCGAGGATGGCTTTGGTACTTCTATGTGGGCTTTCCTGAACAAGTTTCAAGAATCTTGAGCTGCCCGATCAAGTTGTGTGAGCTTCATCTCAACTATATTGCTATCCAACACTTATGGACCCTATAAGAATGGTTAAGTTGGTTGTTGAGTGAGAATTTACAGTATCTTGGCCTCAATTTCTTCAAGAGTCAGCCCTTTGGTCTCGGGTACTATAAAGTATATGAATATAAGAGACAGGAAGGTTATTACACCGAACATTAAGAACACATCTCCCGCTCCAAGGAGATCCTGCAATGAATAAACCAGGTGAATAGTAAAATATGATCTAGAATTCGAAAATACGATATTGAAAAATATGATTTAGAATTCGAAGATAGGAACATGAATTGAATACAAGGATTGTTTTCATTTTGCAAATGACCAGAAACTGAAGCAAAGAGTGGATGAGGGAGATACCTGTAATGGAGAAAAAGCAAAAGTAACAAGGGCATTTGCCCCAAAATTCACTAACATAGCTAAACTTGATCCTCTTCCTCTCACTCGCAAAGGGAGAATTTCTGAAATCATCAGCCAACTAATCGGACCAAATGATAACTGCAAAGTACAATAACAGTGTGAGCTAAATTTTAGTTGACGAGAAGTTTACATGAAGATGTTGGATGTGACAGCAATATCTATCAGAAACGCCATGTAACCTAAGGGAGTTCATTGGTGTTCACGAATTCATTCTATCAAATACGCCATGTAACCTAAGGAGTCTTCAAGATTTCTTTTAAGTTAATTGGATAAACAAGAGTCAAGAATATTCTAGTTCGAGACGAAAACATCAAGGATTGATTGAGGATGTATTTTGATGAGCTATTTAATGGAGAACAAGAAAATGTTGTATGGGACACAACAACTCTATTAGATGAAAACAGAGAATTTATGTGAACAACACATAGATTAAAAGTGGATGGAGCTTTGAAGAAAATGAAGCTAAAGAAAGAGGTTGGGTAAGATGATACACGTATTGATGTATGTAGATGCCTAGGGACAATTAAAGTGACTTGGCTAACTGATCTATTCAACAAAATTTGAAGGACGAACAAGATGTCCAATGACTGGGGAAGTACGCTAATGCCTATTTATAAGACAAAAGAAGATGTCTAAGCTTGCTTCAACAATCGAGGAATAAAACTCACGAGCTATACCATGAAGTTATAAAAAAGAATGATAAAAATACGTATGAGGAGAAGTACCACTAAATCAAAGAACTAATTCGGATTTATCCAGGAAGATCTATAATGGTAATTAATCTTATGAAACGAAAAATGAAGTACTATAGGGTTAGAAAAAGAAACTTGCACATGATTTTTATTGTCTTAGAAAAAGCATACGATAGGGTACCAAAAGTACTTTGGTCGCAATGACAAAGAAAGGTAATTCCAAGAAATACATTAACATAGTGCTAGATATGTATGGAAAAGTAAAGACGAATGTTAGGACATGCGGAGGGGCAACATAACATTTTCCAATCACAATTGCCCTTCATCAAGGCTCGACCGTAGGCTTTTTTTTTTTTGCATGGGTTCTAGATGAGATAACTTGAACGATACAAGAAGACGTGCCTTAGTGCATGTTGTTCACTGATGAAATTATTTTGATAGATAATACAAGGGAGGGAAAAATACTAAGTTAGAACGATGGAGACAAGAGTTGGAGTCACAAGGTTTAAAATTAAGTCAGAGTAAGACAAAGTACATGGAGTATAACTTTAGCAAAAACGAGATAATGAGAGACAATATAAAACTAGAAGAGAAAGAGATCGCTCCAATTAGATACTTCAAATACCTTGAATTCATATTTCATAGTTGTGGAGAAATCTGACCAGATGTGAAGCATAAAACTAAGTGTGGGATGTAAGCGACAAAATTGGAGAGCGGCTACTTGAATATTATGTGATTTAGATGTGCCCTTAAAGTTAAAGAACATATTTTATCGAACAGTTATTAGATTAGTGCTACTATATGGATTGAAATGTTGTGTTTTTAAAATAATCATAGTAAAAAGATTGGAGTTGCGGTAATGTGAATGCTTCAATGGATGAGTGGACATACCTTGATGGATAAAATTCAAATGAAGATATAAGATAGGGTTTAGGAGTTGCAAATATTGAGGAAAAGTAGAAAAAGAATCGTTTAGATGGTTTGGACATGTGAAAAGACGAGGTGTTAGTAAATCGGAAAGAAATATAAAAAGTTAGAGCTCTATAAACTTATAAAGAGGGTAAGAAAGACCGAAGATGACTTGGGGGACAGAAAAGGAAAAGGATATGAAAGATCTAAACGTACAAATTGAGATGGTAACAAATCGGAATGAATGGAGAACATGAATTCATGTGGACGACCATCGATCCCAATAGATTGGGATTAACACTCTGACATTGTTGTTAGTGTTGGATGGACAAGAGATAAGGCAACTGACTATACAAATTAAAAGAAACATATGCTTCCTGAACTTTAATGGCTCCAAACAGATTAGAAGGTAGGTATGCTTGAATTCTAATTTTGCTCTTCACAACTCACATATATGAGGGGACTCTAATAGATACGAGATAAAAGGTCTAGAATCTTGGTATTTTCGTGAACCTTGGAAAAGATCATGGCCTCATGAAATTTGGTTCCATCAGATAGGATTAGAGGATTATTACTCTACATAAACTTTACTTCGAACTTCCAAGTAATTTCCTTAAAGATCCTACAACTCTATATAATGACAAATCATGTAAAAGGGATTCTTATTTTTACATATACCATTTTGAACTTCAAATCATGATAACTGGCCTAACCTGATAACAACCAACATACAGGAGTAAACCAACAACAGCTAAAGCCGGTGCATCACCTAGGAAAGTGTAATAAGCTCCAAGAAACGATAAGGACAATACCTGCAATATGGATACTTTATATAGCCTTTGGAAATAATAGCAAAAAACGTTTAGCAATCATATACAATGGTACCATCCAGTAGGTTCATACATGTAATAAGCATACAAGCAACGTATGCATGCAATAACATTAAAAGAAGAGGGGAAAGGATTACCATCCCAGATACACCGCCAAGTAATAAAGGTCTTCTTCCAAGCTGATCAACAATCGAAACAGCAATTCCAGTCATAATCAGCTGCAATTAGAAGATCTCAAACTATCAGCCAAGAGTTTTCACATGAAGTGCACCAAAAAAAAAAACCATTAGAAGTTATGCAAGCCATCTTTCTCATTAAATACAACTCCTGTAACAAGATTAGTTGGTTATAACACTTAATGACATAGAAAAATCGTATTTATGAGCAATAAGACATGCTCGGGAACAGTTCCTAGAGATGAGGCTTAATCTCACAGGAATAACATAAATGTTCATGGAACAAGGAACATTAACATCCATTTGAAGACATAATTTTGAAAGGAAGACAAGCTTCCGTATCAAAACTGACATATATCTATCTACCTTAAAAAAGCCAAGAAGAATTGAGACCCTCGTTGCATCAGATGCTGCAGAAAAACCTGCACTCTGTAGCATAGTTAATTATCAATAAAACAGCTCCCCGAATAGAAAAATAGGTCCTCAAGCTACTGAAAATATACATCTCAAACGGTTTACCTGCAAGATTGAGGCAGCATAATACAACACACTTGGTTGACCTGTAATCTAATTGTTAAGATAAAATATGTCACCACATTTGAAACTACGCTAGCTTCATGTACAACAATCACGAGAAAGGAATCCTACTTGCTGAAATAAAACTAAACCGCAACCGATATACAAAGCTTTCAAGTATTTGCCTCTAAACATTTCAATTGTAGACACATCATTCAATTCACCAGTAAGAGAGAGTTCAGCTATGATCTCATCAACTTGCTGGGCAGCCGTATCACGGAAAGATTGGCCTCTAAGGCGGCACATGCAAAAAATGGAATTCTCCCTTAATTCTTGCTCGTCTCCCTTTTTTTGTATAGCACACAAAAGTAGCCATCTAGGGGAATCTGGAAGCCACCACATCCCAATTGCCATAAGAACTGATATGGGTGAACTCAAGCCATACATATAGCGCCAACCAGCGATAACATCCACTAAGAGGCTTCCAATAGCATAACCAATCTGCAAATAATAAGCAACGTTGCAAGACTAAAGTAGAGACTTTTGTAAGGTTGAGAAAAAATTAGAGATCAAGTGTCTAGATGGAAAATGATGCATGATGTTCTTAAAATGAATCAATTGCAAAAGAATTGAAGCTGAACACTTACAACCATGCCGATAATTATGAAAAACTCTTTCAGAGAGATTAATCGTCCTCTTACATCAGAAGGAGCAGTCTCAGAAATGTACATTGGTGCAGCATGCATCGCCTATGAGAATCACATTAGATTACAGAAGTGAAGACACCTCCATGTATTTCAAAGAAAGAACAATCTAAGCAGCGTACTTATGAAAAGCTAATAATCCTTATTCAGGAAAAAGACCACTCCCCCAAAACAACAAAATAAACTATAAGAGAGCGAGGCTAAGCAGAGAAAGAGACAAGTACTAATTAAATTCATGTGATTGAACATGGAAAACATCACACTCTTGAATGCAAGCTAACACAGAAAATGAGTAATGCGATAAATACCAGTCCAATCCCAATGCCATATATAAAGCGTCCAATCATCATGATCACGAAGTTGGATCCTGTTGCTGTAATTAGAGCCCCGACAAGATAGATTATGCTAGCTGCAATCAACTCTTTCCTCCTCCCTATAAAGTATACTCTAAACATCACATAAATTATAGAAAGAAGACCTAAGCATAACATGGCTTATGCAAAAGTACAAACCAAGGAAATCAGCAACATTAAAGGCCAAGACAGATCCGATTAGAGCTCCATACAATGAGCCACTGCTCTGCAAATGACCAATCATATACAGTTGGTGACTATAAGGCCAACTTAAGAATTATGAATTATGAATTAAGAGTTGAGAACTCACTATAAGGCCAACTTCAACAGGAGTCAAGTCATACCATGTTGTTCCACTAAGAGTTGGTGACTGCACCAGAAAAAAATGAGGTTTAATTGCAGAAAGTAAATTCCTAATTTATCTTCTGCATAGCTTAAAAAGGGAGCAGGAGCAACAGAAATCCAATAGAGAAAGCAAATACATATTTTCAGAGAAAAGCAAAAGGCTGTCTATATAATGCAGAATTACACAATATGCCCAAGGTATATTCCTTGAACTTGAAATCGCTAGCAATCAGTTATGTGCATATGAACAAAACAGATAAAAACCCTTTCATAAAAACCTCACAAGTCATACCTGAAGTGAAACTGAGGCAGATGAAGTAGCGCCAATATCATAACCAAAAAGTAGTCCTCCAAGAGCTGGAAATAAAAAACTGCAAAAAAGAAAAAAAGAAATCCATATTACTACATAAGCATTGTATATGTGAATGAAGTTATTTATGATCATCAGCACACCAAAAATTTTCAATTGTTTAGCATGCTAACTACTCAAAGTAATATATTGACTTAGAAATCCATATATTTAGCTAACAAAGAAACTAAAAAATCTCAAGTTTGGATCACAACACAACCCATGTAGAGTGTAGACATGAAAAGAGGAAACATCATATATTCAATTGTACTGCTCACTAAGACATAACACCTTCTGTATGTATAAAAAATTCAAAGATGAGTCAGCTCAAATAATTTCAAGTACTAAACTAACATTTGTAACAAAATCTTAATTTCCTACAATGAAAGTGTCATAGTTTAGAGGTTGTTCAATATCAAGTCTAGTTATGCATTCATTATTTAAGAGCAATGTATCTGCTGCGGAATAAGTTATCATCCTCTAGATCATACCAAGCTCCTCTATATGCTAAGTAAAATTTGGCATGAAGCGTTTCCAATAATGGTACTATGGAGGCATTCCAATGGGTAATTTGTGTAGCAAGAATCAACCCATCACCTGTTAAGGTTTTCCGGATTGAATAAAAAGTTACATGGGAAGCTAGGTTTTTAATAAAAATATAAACATTTAAATGATATTGCAAAATGATCAAAGGATGAAAGGACTATATGTTCACAACCTAAAAAAATGATGGTGTGCCAATAGCAGTGCACTAGCTTCCCTTTGGAGTATTTAAAGGGCAAGAAATGATGCAGTTTGAAAAATGTAAGTGTGTCCATTTCAAATCCTCTAAAATGCAGATCAGTGTATGTGAAATCATGATAGCCAACTATTAGAGCTGTATTGGACAAGAAGACACTAAAGATGGGCAAATAAACATGTCCCTCCTGATTTTGAGTCATGAATATGGATCACTAACTCAAAAAAACCATAATGATCCTTGTCACATCATTCTCATTAATATAGCAGGCAGCAGCTTTAAATTATTTGACCACATCAAGACTTACCTTGCGATGGAGAAGGGAATTCTATTTCAATGGGCAAGTATACATATATTGCTAAAAGGTTCTTTTATAATTTATACTATTCAATATTGTTGTCTTATTTGATTTTCAATATCATTCATCAATTACTCTTAATATGTATTTGATTTTGTTAGTATATAAAATATGAGCCCATATTTTATATGGTTTAAGTCCACTAAAAAGACCCACTAGGTTAACACAAATTCTTAAATGAGATGATAATGTAGTAAGACCATCTTTATAGGCTGAGTCAATGTACACTTACTATCTTAAAGTGATCACTTTTTATAGTCTTAGAGTCATCAATTATAACCTTAGAGTGATCACTTACAATATCAAAGTAATCAATTAAAAAAATAAGCTAATTATATAATTTTGTTTCATGGTGAGATGATCTCATACAAGACTTACTGATAGGTTAAACCTAAAGTCTCGCTATACATGCACCTTTTTAGGGGTAAGTAAAAGGAGACTAATATTTTTCCTTTCTAAGGCAATATTAAATTTTAAATCTCTAAACTACACTTCTGAACCATATAACTGATATGTGGATACTTACTTCGTCGTCGGAGGCACCGCCGGGGGGCCACCCCGAGGTTCTTGGTGTTTTGCAGAAACTCCATGGTTTACACCAACCATCGTATAACCACCATAACCTCCCCAAAAGGTACCCTTTTCTTTGACTTTTCCTATTTATAAGTTAAAATGTAGAAAGTAGAATCTTATTTGATTTATCTCAATGCAAATTTTATAAACTTTTTATAACTTTTCTATGTACACAATTTAAGATATTTAGGATTAAATATGTGCATTAACAAATATGCAAAAAATAAATAAGACAATAATAGTGAATAGAAGATACTATTCTCTCATGCAAATTTTGGAGGGTTTGATGTCAATTGCTACTCACACACACTTTCAATGGATCATTTCAACATCAAGACCAAACCTTTGAATTGGCACAAATATTGAACATCAACAAGACAACTCAAGGAGAATTAAAATAAAATAAATGAACTTTGTAAAATATATTTTGATTTTTGAGAAGTGCACGACAATAAAATTATTATGAATAAGACATTACAAAAATATACGTTTACAGAAATCCAACATCTTACATAACAGAATTTTGTGTCATATATTCGCATACAATTAAGGTCCAAGGGAACTTTGAACAGTGTGATAAGTCATAGTTATAAGACCACAGAGGTCACACTTTAAAAAGCACCAAATTTTCGTTTTATGTTTTTTCAACCAACTCATAATTAAAAAAAAAAGGAAATTCCACGTGATAACCCTAAGGTATTGTATTTTCCACATGGTAGCCAAAGTTTTTTTAAAATCCACGCGTTAATCCCGAGGTTTATCCAATTAAACCTCCATGACCTTTTTATCGAAAAAACATTTGGAAACTGTCTATCTGTAACAATTGCCATGTTTTTGAGATTCAAACATCGAAAATCATCATCACGTTTTCCCTAATTTCCTAACTCTAATTTCTCAATTCCTCTAATTTCCCAACCCCTAATTCTCCAATTTCTCAATGTGTGACAACAAATTTCCCAAACTCCTCTAAATTAAAGTTACTCACCTTTATTGCTTGCTAAACCAAACGAAATTCTTGGGTAAACCAAACAAAATTGACCAGAAACTTTAAAAATTCATCCACCAAAAATTAAATGCTTGAAATTTGTTGTCAAACTTTGAAAAATTGGGGAAATAGGGGTTTAAAAATTAAAGAAATTGGGGAACTTGGGTTAGAAAATTAGGGGAAATGTGATATTTGGCATGGTTTTCAATGTATGAGTCTCAGAAACATGGTAACCCCTACTAATAGACGGTTTCTAAACGTTTTTGGGTAAAAAAGTCATAGAGATTTAATTCGGTAAACCTTAGGGCTACCGCATGGATTTTAAAAAAACTTTGGTTACCACGTGAAAATCCAATACCTCAAGATTATCACGTGGATTTTTCCAAAAAAATATTAAAATCCCACTCATATAATGGCAATTAGTTGGAGGAATTAGGATTTCCTAGTTTATTTTAGTTAAAAGTATTTGACAAATAAAACGTCTGTCGCTTTTCACTTTCTTTCTTTTAGTGTTTACTACTCTATATCTCACCTCAATTCTTTTTTTAATGAAATAATACATCAATGTAAATGTAGAGGAAAAATATATGAATTTTTATATAACTTTTATGTTTTGTTATATGTTAAAGAAGTCAAATAAGAGGGTGAAGCAAATGTTGCAACATGTTTCAAAAAGTTTTAAACAAGTCCATGATACAATTGACGTGTAAAGCACAAAATTCTAGCCGAGATCCTTAGTTTAATTCGAAGTTTTTAAGTATAAAAGTTAGACCCGGTCTTAGGAAGTTAAAAATCGGAATTTCTTCATTGCATTTTCTTTGTCTTAGAAAATCAATAAGCTTGTATCATAAAAGCCTTTGGGCCTTTGGGCATGTGAAAGAGAATCAGTAGGATCATTCAGAAATCTGAGACAATTTGCATTGCCCCTTGGTCTTGTGTTTCCTCTTTCATGATTGGAAGTGACTTAAAGTTATCCATGGTTAAAACTAAAAATTTATAACCCTAAGCAAAATTTGAAGTGCTCTTGGAAACTTGGATCTTTAATTCCCTCATGAATCATTTTTGCATTGAACTTAAACCCAAGAAGCTAAACTATTATCGTTTATCTTATCTTTTATTTACTTTCTTAAACAATTATGCAAAGACACTACAAAAAGAACCCACCCATATCTATGGCTTACCACCCCTCCACGCCACTTCCAATCCTCTCAAATTCATACTTAAAACTCATTTCACAAAAGAAAACCCTCTCAAAACTGTGCCCTTCTTCCCCTTTCCCACGCCATTTCCATCCTATCAGAATACTTGAACCCCTTACAAACCCTTAAACACATCAAGGTGTGGCCCCATCATAGTTTGTTTACGAAAAAACATTGTATGATTTGATGTCATAGATTTTTCCACTCAGTCACTCGCCATTGAAAATTGGCATATATAATTTTTAAAAACTAAAATTTCATTTTCTGAAACAAAAATACCACCATCAATTAAAAATCAAAAAGAGCATTTGCAGACAAACAAACAAAATTTTATAAATTTTGCACAACACTTTCGAAACTCGACAATTCATCAGTGTTACCTAATTGGCCATAATTCACAATCAATCAAAATGAGTTTACACAAAAAAAAAAATCAATACTCACGGTAAAACGCAAGAAAGAATAGAGTAATTCTCAGTAGGATGAGTTCCATCTAAAAGCGGCTGCTCTGTTGTTGATGTCTCAACATCAAATTCACCTGAAGCCTTGAAAAACAAACAAAAATTCAAAAATCAGAATGAAAAAACACAAAAAAGGAAGAAATCATTAAATTCGGATACACTGCGAAGAAATACTTCATGTTCATAGCTCTGAACAAATTCATTACAGACTTAAGCAGGATGAGAGAAAATTGAAGTAACTGACTACATTATAAGTATGAAAAGAAAGAATTACATACATTTCCGAGAGAAGATAGTATAGGTCGATTGTGATCCATGGTGGAAGACGTCATTGTTGAAGATTAGAAAAGTCGATCGAGAGAGAGAATTTGATGATATTGGAGGGAAATAGAAATGGAAATGATTATTCTAGACTAATAGTATTAGGAGTTTAGGACTTTCTAGAGTCGAGTAGTAAATTCTTCTACGATAGCTTTGGGTTGGGTTTGCGTCCAATTTTAATTTGAAATTACTAATCAATAATCATAGTTTATAAGTCATTATAAAAAGACAAAAAATATATATATATATATATAGAAAATAAAATAAAATTTCAAAATTTCTTCCCTCAAATCATGTATATAAGGGTGATTTATTAGTTACAAATAATCATGATTTAGCTAGACAAATTTATTTCAAATAAATTCAAATTCTTGGTTAATTGAAATAAGATGGTCTCAAGGTATATTTATTTGGTTGTCCAATGTACATTTATTAAATAAAAGTGAATATTATAATTTTAAAATGATCACTTATTATAATCTTAAAATGATTATTTGTAACTTTTAAGTGATCGCTTATAAGTTTACTTTATAGAGGATCATTAACGATCTTTGAGTGATCAATTAGAGAAATTTACTTATTATATGAATTTGTTTCATGATGAGATACTATCATAAAAGACAAGTTGGTCTGATGGATCACGGGTCTCAAATGAGTTTTAATTTAATTATTTATATTTAAACTTTTTTGCATTTTAAATGTTTTATTAGTCCTAAAGCGAGCTATATGTTGTACATAAGTCTAAATTAGTTTAAATAATTATGCAAACAAGTTTAGAACAACTTTAAATTAAATTTGAATTGTGTAATAAGTCATATTTAGAGTAGATTTGGCAAGTCTGACGGGTCAGAATCTAATTGAGTGCGAGTCTTAGTTTGGATATGCGTTTGAGGACCCTTGAAAAGGATTCAATAGCTACTTTGATCGCATATTGGAAAATTTGAAACAAATAAGTAATTTCAACAAAAAAAATAAATAAATAAAAGTTTTGAGTAAACTTAATTCCAAAAATAAGAGTCTTCATGTCCGAGCCTAAAGTCAGGTATGTTCGAAGTTACTAACAGCGAACAAAAAAATTGGTCAAAAAAAGTCAAAGTTGTTTGTTCGCAGTTATTAACTGCGAATAAAAAGGAGACAATGTCATAACGTTAGATGAGACAAAATAAAAGACGTCATGTTTGTTCGGAGTAAGTACTCTGAACAAATATGATTTCCATTTTTTTTGCATCTAACATTATGTCATTATCTCTTTTTAGTTCGCAGTTTATAACTGCAAACAAATAATTTTGACCAATTTTTTTTTCGCCGTTAGTAACTGCGAACATACATGACCTTAAGCTCCAACATAAAAACATTTATTTTTAAAATAAAGTTTATCCGAAACACATTTTTATTATTTTTTTTGTTAAAAATACTTGTTTCAAAATTTCCCCCGACTGTCTATATTTTAAACACTGTTTCCAATTTTGAGCCTATATGAAAAGAACAATACTTCTATTATTATTATATATGAAAATTTGAAAAAATAGTTTTTTTTTTTGATTCCTAAAATAAGTTTTTGAGAAATTTTAATTCTCAAAATAAGTGTCTCTGTTCTCTGAACCTAAGATCAAGACTTGTTCTTTGTTAGTAACAGCAAACAAGAGAAGAACATATTAAAAGTCAAAAACAATTACCGCGAATTTGTTCACTGTAACAGCAAACAAAAGAATAATAGTGTCATAACATTTGAAAGGAAAAAAATAAATTACTTGTTGGTTTGCTGTTGAATTGTTGATAGCAGCGAACTAACAAAGGTTGAAGAGAAAGCCTTCAACCACTAACCTATAATTCTCCAAAAACGTATTTATATATTCTCTTACAAAATCTATGATAAACAACAAATTCAATACAAAAATTAGCTGTATTATGTTTAGAAGAAGCTCAAAAGTATTATGCTCCCCTCTTACAACATTTTGACAAGAAATTATAAGATGTAATTGTTTGGTTAGAAAAAGGGTGTTCAAAATTCTAATGCCTACTGTTAACAGTTTTCTTCACTTTCCAATCGTGTATAAGTCTGACTGGGAATGAACTCACGGATACGTCAAGCAGGAAGTTTGAGCTTTTCATGGTTTTTCCAACTGCGGAAACACAAAGATTGATAGTTAGAACTTAGGAGAAATTATGGGCGAGTCAAACAGCGACCTTCTCAAAGTTGATGCATTTTGCTCCTAAAAACTAATACACTAATTCTTTATTGATTCTGTGTCACCATGAGACGACTTCAATTGATTCAGCCCAAACTTTAAAAAAATTGCTTCTTGTACAAGTGTGAATTCAGATTTCTTTGTTTTTTTTTATGTTTTTATTTTACTAATGGGCCTTTTGAATGGACCTGTCTTTTACGGTGAGACGGTTTGATACAAGAGGGGTTGTAAGTAATTATTAGCCTTGTCTTGCTATTTGTCTTGCCTATGGCATGTACTGGGCCTATTGTTGCAGGTCATTCTCGAGCCGAGAGTCTGCAACGTCTTTATTGTTTTTGATAAGGGTATGGTCTGCTGTCATTTTGTTAATAATAGCTTTTACGAGCGGGGTATTCTAAATATGATGGTGATGAATGATTACAAGTATGACTAAAAAGGATATCTTAAGGACTTCAGAAGGAAAAGCAACTTGGAGATAGGCAAAAAGTCCAAGTAATGGTGCAAATTTCTAGGAAGGCTAACGCAATCATGTCATGAACGATCTAACAATTCCCGTCTTAGTATGAAGATTTCTTTATTTACTCGATTTCCCGTATCTCAAGTTCTACGGGAAGGAAGTAGAAGCAAACGACTACCGGCCAAAATTTGTCTACAAGATAAGAAAAGCGGTGATAAAGGAAGTGGGTGCACTAATCATTGAACCAAAAAAAATCTGGGTTGGCAAAAGATAGGTAGTCGTTATTCGTATGTTAGAAGTAAAATGATCTCGCCAGGTTCGAATTTCAGGAACAAAGAGGATGCAGAGACAAACTTACCTGAGTATGTAGTAATAAAAGAAGTCGGCATAAAGTGCTGTCTGAACCAGACCAGATGTCCAAACTGCAAATGATTACATATAAAGTACAACATGAATAACAACAATTTAAAAAAACAATAAAAAATTAAATGAGTGTGAACTCTACAAAACGTACGGATCCAGCGAGCCCGGTGATCTTGCAAAAAGTATCGATATATCCAGTTCAAGACGTAGAGAGCCCGATATGCGCTGCAACAAAGAGGAAGAAACACATTGATCAAGTAGTGCATTATAATTCATCCATGTATGTTATCTCATTCAATTTTAACCAATAAATAGCATATACGAGATGCACATTCTACACATAAGATAACCTCCAAGTTTGATTAGATAGGGTAATCCCAACTCCCCTAATCCGACATAACAGTGAACCTTACGCACTCAGCCAAACAATGTACAGAGTAATTTACATCGTCACAAACGTTACGAGGGGAGAACATAAAGAGAAAATTTCTAAGCAACACGAGCAGTAGAAGAGCGAAAGCCACGGCGAGAATATGGGCTGGGCTGGTGGGGGATTAAGTGTGGTCTAAATGATTTCATTTTTTGAACCTATCAATAGGTCAATAGGCTGTTTGGCTGAGGACCCAAGAAAAACTGAGGAAAAAAAGAGACCCCTACCAATTTCTCATGTTTGGTACTTTGGTTAGAAAAACGAAATGAAAACCAACTATTTGGTATGAATTTCATTTTGTTCCTATAAAATGAGCATTCATCACTTAACTACACAAAAAAAAAATGAAAAAGAAAAAACACAAGCACTACAAACAATGAAGGCAAAAGCCATTGCGGTCCTTTATCTCTCCTCTTATGACCATCTTATCAATTATAAGTCATCAACATCAAAAAATGCAAAAACATGGAAGAAGAATGGAAATATGAATCATTGCCACAACTGTCCACTCATTAGAGAGGTTCAAAATCGACATCGAATCTCCAGATTGAGTTTTATGATCAATTTTGAACACAAAACTGATTTGGGCTGTCGGGAATAGTCTACTTCATGTCAGGTGTAATAAGAGGAGTGGAGGCAAATTGGATTATCCTTAGGTTTTGAGTCTCTTAATACTCTCTCCATCCCAATGAGAATGCACCCAAAATTTTTTGGGTGAAATTTAGTGGAAAGGGGAATTGAGATGGAGAATAAGACAAAAAACAAGTGGATGATAGAAATGAGTGGTTAAGATGGAGAGAGATAATAAGTTTGTGAATGAGATTGAAAGAAAGAGAGTAGGACCACTACCAAATAAGGAAAGGGTGTAAAATAAGTGAGACAATATATAAAGTGGTGCAAATTGAGAGGGACATAGGGAGTACGCATTATGATAACTGTTATTGACCATGGATGCACGAAGCTTACACCAAAATAGACACATAATATGCATAGAAAAAATAAGGATAAATACCCGAGCAAGAAAACATAGTTCCCAGTCAAGTTATCAATGTTTCTAGATTGCTGCAACAATACCAGTTGTGGCAAGATGGCAACTGCTTCCAGGTACAATGAAAAGGTCCACAAAACCTATCATACACACTCAGGGTTTAACAAAAATGAGCAAAATGTAGCAACAAGTTATAATAGCACTTATTCTAATCAAGTAAACATGGAAATATAAGAAAGCAAAAGTCCATATGAAGATATGGGTAGTTTCAAATACACTACGAGGATAAAATTTCCCATCTTCTTAACTACTTTTAAAAACATGATTCTAGTATCATGGAACCACCTCTACACTCGTGCACTCATATCCAACATGGGTACATGTCGGACTCTGCTAAAATATGAAGAAATATAATATATTCAGTCTAAAATAAAGTCTCCAAGTGTCGTACCCATGTCCGAGTGTTAAGAATCCAACATTGGGTATTAGAGATACCAGCCTTTTTGGGTCAAATTTCAACTAGAATTTATTGTAAATTTTTGCTCTAGGAAGTACAGAGTCACCATAATATCAAAGCAAATGAAAGGATGGAGAAAGTAAGACTTACATCTATCAAAGTGAACTCATAGTGAAATAAAAGGGCCAAAGCAAAGCATGGAAGCATCAAAAAGTAATGTCGAAAAGTATCTTCATTCTTGCTATATGTCTGTTTCACTACTTTATGATACCTCATGTACCAAACAATGGCAAGCGAGGACCCAATAAAGACTATCTTCATTATGGTGTTATACAATGAGATATATCTGGTGAAGAGATCCAAATACCGAGTCAAGAAGATGATAACGTAGAGTTCCTGAGTTTTCAGAGATATCCCTGGATCAAAACATGACAAATTGTTCAACACAAATAATTTATAATAACCATCCAAATAGTAGAGGTAAGATTACTTATAAGAGAAAATAACAACAGGAACCATTTCTACTCTATAATGACCTCAAACTCAAAATCAAAAACAACAATATCCCTATTCCTTTACATAAGCTCGACTGATAAAGTATACTCCCTCCATTTTTTGATTTTGCCCCATATAAGATATACTATTTAAGTCCCCATTAATATTTTTAGGCATAACCCCACCAATAATACCCCCTTAAAACCTAAAATTTATTTCTCTTTCTAACATTAAAATCTATAATTATGCCGCAAAATAACATGACCCCACCATTAATACCCACTTGTCTTGCCATCGCTTGAGGAGCAATCTCAGAGGACTATAGCATATGGGGCTTTAACCATTAATTTAAATTTTTAGTTGAGTGGTTCCTTAACATGTACCAAAAGTGAACGTGCATATTATTTTGATTCAAATCTCATTTAGCCCTCATTTCGAGTAGAATATTTAGCACGAGGTTGAAGATAGTCCGTGTTGCATCCACATTATTAGCACTATGGACTCGTGTGTGGGGGTGATAGAGTATATAATATTAACATGGGGCTCAAACTATTAGCTTTAAGGTTTGATTGAGTTGGTTCCTTACAATCTGATGATGATAGGAACACTGTTTCTAGTTAACTTAATTTCATTATCAGTTTATCAATTTATGCTAACTAAAAGTTCCCAGCTATACTGTCCAGTGAGCAATCTATAGAAATCTTACTATGAAATAATTCAATAACATTTCACCCTTATAGGAAGGCATTTTTCACATCAAATTGGTGTAGTGGCCAGTCTTTGTTTGCCGCAATAGAGAAAAAAAACTCAGATTGTGTCAATCTTTGCCACTGGAGAGAAAGTTTCAGAGTAATCTACCCCATAAGTCTGAGTGTACCCTTGTGCTACCAATTTGGCTTTGTACCGCTCAATAATGCCATCAGCCAAATATTTGATGGTATATACCCATTTGCATCCAACTGTCTTCTTTCCCTTTGGTATCTCACATTTATCCCATGTTTCATTTTTTCAAGAGCTGAGATTTCTTCTTCCATTGCCTTTTTCCAATTTGGATCTTAAAGAGCTTCTTCAACCGTACGAGGCACATCATTGGAATAGAGAAAGGTATTGAAGGCAAAAACTGTTTGTGAAAGATTCTCATTACTCTTTCTATTTACTGGGTATCTCGACCTTTGTGCTTCATATTCCAGATCATATCTCCTTGGAGGAATACCCCTCGTACTCTTTGGGGGTAACTCATATCTGCGAGGTGACTCAACACTAAGAATTTCATTAGCTATATCAATCAAAGGCTCATGAATTACCTCTTGTTCGGATTGCTCCCCAGATGCTTCAAACAGGACAGGAGTAGTCTGAGGAGGAAGATGTACTATATCTTCGGTGATGACAGTTGTGGCATTACCTACTTGCTCTGTAGGGTCATGATCAATTATAGGATCTGGATTGATAGCAATAGGATGTGTTAGCCAGCTTAAGTCGTCACCACTCACAGTCTCCCCCTGAGGACTAAGCTGGGGGTAGTAGTATGAACTCTCAAAGAAGTCACAGTCCATGGTGGTATAGAGTTTGTTGTGGATTAGATCAAAACATCGATAGCCTTTCTGATTCACCATATACCCAATAAAAACACACTTAACAGCACGAGGTTCGAGTTTGTTTCGAGCTTGTTTGGGAAGGTGAACATACACAGCACAACCAAATACTCGAGGGGGTAAGGAATGAGAAGATGGAATAGTAGTATGGGTTTGAAGTGTTTCCAAGGGAGTTTTGAAGAGGAGGGCTTTTGTGGGAAGGCGGTTAGTCAGGTAAGTGGCAATGACAACCGCTTCTGGCCAAAAATGAGCTGGGACATGAGATACAAACATAAGTGCTCGGGTTATCTCAAGGAGTATGCGTTTTGTTTGCTCAGCAACCTAGTTCTATTGTGGAGTGTTTAGGCAAGTTGTCTGATGAATTAAGCCATGAGCTGAGATGAAGTGTTTTATGTCCAAGTTTATGTATTCCCCCCATTGTCTGACCTAAGAATTTGAGGTTGGGCTTGGAATTGAGTTATGAGCATGTTATAGAATTTCACAAAAACATTAAAGACCTTAGGTTTATGTTTCAAGAAGTACACCCAATTCATGCGAGTACAATCATCCACAAACAAAACAAAGTACGAAAGCCCATGTGTATTAGAATCAGGAGCTGGACCCCAAACATCAAAATGAATCAAAGCAAAAGGTTTTATACTGTGGGTCAGACTCGGAAAATAAGTATGCTTATGACTCTTTGCTAGGACACATGCCTCACAATCCAGGGGTGCATTACAATTATTAAGACATAGAAAAAGACGTTTCAAATACCCCAGAGAAGGATGACCTAGACGCCTATACCACATCCACATTTGATAATCAAGTAACCCATGAGCAAATAAAAAGGCTCCTCCGTGAAGAATGCTTTCCTACACTGGAAAATTGAAGAGGAGGTGTACATGAAGGCTCCTTCGGGTTTCTCTGATGACTATAATATAGGAGAAGGCTGCAAGTTGAACAAAGCTCTCTATGGTCTAAAGCAATCTCCAAGAGCCTGGTTTGAGAAATTCACCGCAACAATGACAAATTATGGCTACAAGTAAAGCAACTCTGATCATACTTTATTCCTCAAGAGACAAAATGATCGTATTACTTGTTTGATCATCTACGTGGATGATATAATTATTACAGGGGATGATAAGGAAGAGATCTGTACTCTAAAGGAACAACTGTCTCGTGAATTCGAAATGAAAGACTTGGGACGACTCAAGTATTTCCTTGGAATTGAAGTACTGAAGTCGAAAGGAGGTATTTTCATTAGTCAAAGAAAATACATTTATGATTTGTTAGCAGAAACAAGCATGGTTGATCGTAAACCTACAGAGACACCCATTGTTGTGAACCATGGTCTCCAAATAATCAAAGGAGAAAAACTAGCTGATAGAGGACAATATCAAAGAATGGTTGGCAAACTCATATACCTCTCTCAAACACGCCTAGATATTGCATATGCAATTGGAGTAGTGAGTAGGTTTATGCATCAACCACAAATACATCATATGACAGTTGTCATGAGGATTTTGAGGTATCTGAAAGGTACAAGTAGCAAGGGAATTCTATTCAAGAAAAATGATCACTTAGATCTCCTTGCCTACACATATGCAGATTAGGCAGGAGATAGAGATGACAGGAGGTCCACTTCGGGCTACTTTACACTGGTTGGGGGAAACTTGGTTCCATGGAAAAGTAAGAAGCAGAAAGTTGTGGCCTTATCGAGTGCAGAGGTAGAATTTAGGGGTATTGCCAAAGGAATTACAGAGATTATATGGTAAGAAAGCTCCTGAGCGAATTACACTTCCGCAGAAGAAGACATGCAAGTTGTTCTGTGATAACAAAGCCGCAATCAGCATATCAGAGAACCCAGTTCAACATGATCGAACTAGGCATGCAGAGATCGATAGGCATTTCATAAAGGAGAAACTCGAGAAGCAGATAATAAGTCTTCCCTTTGTGAGATCAAAAGACCAACTAGTAGATATCCTTACAAAGGCAGTTAATTCAGAAGCATTCGAGCAAACTTTATGCAAGTTAGGTATTGGTGACCCGAAGACCTAACTTGAGGGGTGTAGGAAAGTAGAAAACTGTATAGTTATTTTTAGAATGTTTGTTAGTTCCCTTTTACTTGTATAAACTATCCATTTGAAATCTCAATACAAACAGTATTCATAACCTAAATTCCGCATTCTTAATTTCTTCAATCCTAATTCGCATTCACAAATCAATGATAACCCCACTTGTATGAACATGATCAAACAAAATTCAACATAACTTTTGAAATTTGAACTATTCCCAATGTCCCATCAAATTTGCCGAAATTCTATCAATCTTTCTTCAATTCTCCTTCAGCACATTTAATTTAATTTTTCGTATCATCCCCACGTTTTTCCGGCATTCTCATAAAATAACTAGTTTGTTGCTCTTTTTCACCTATTTATACTTGGATAAAAACATTGCATTTATAAATTATATGAAATCCCTGATAAATAAATTCCCAATATTCACATAATACAATAAAAAACTGAAAACCCAACATGCAGAATAATCCTCAATGAAACAAAACCCACAAAACTCACAATATTCTCATCAAACTATAACATCAAAAAGGGAAAAGTAACAACTTTGTAAAGCAGATTAAGAAAACAAAAAGATGTAAAGGAAAAAAATTAATGGGAAAATACCAGAACAAGATTTGGTGGCATGGATCTTTAAAAGGAGAAAAATGATGCTGAGTAGGTGCGTCATATCCCCCGCTAATCTGAAAAGGTTCATATTTTCGAATTGTTCTTACTTTCAAACCACAAATTCACCTGTAAAAATGGAAATGGAAAGTAGTTGTTTGAGAAAGAAATTGGGAAAATGGGTTATTGGAGAACAGAACAAAGGGGGAAGAGCAGGCCGTAGGCGTGGACTTTGTGCGTGAGTCGAAGGGCTCGTTGTAAAAGATTCGCTTTTGTTTTGTTTCGTGCGCATGACTTGCTTAATGTCGTAATCGCAATCTATTATTCCGTACGAGTAAAGATTATTTGCTTGAAAATAATTTGATGGAGGAAACTAAGGACAATAAACGTTTAAAAACATATTAAAAGAAAGTTGGTGAAAAAAAAATTAAATATCATAATTATAATTGTTTTTTATTAGACAATATTATAATGTGACTTTTATTTAAAGTTTTTTTCAATAAATTAAAAATTTCAACTTTTCTAGCACTTTATCATAGTTTCTTATATTACGGTCCACTCCTCAACATAGGATGAGAGAAAACAAACCAAATGGAAGAACTATTGACAACTATTAGTTCTTTTTTAAAATCACCAAAATATTGTCACTGACTCCATGTTTAGAGAATCGTTGACATTGTTTGTGATTTTATGTATTTGTTTTTGTTAGTTCTTGTTCAAATACGGATGCTTTTTTTAATTTGAAATATAAGTTCTATCATAATTTGAAATAAAAGTTTAAATTTCAACAATATCAATTAAGTTTTATTGGAAACTCGCTTAAGAATATTAAAGAGAAATTTCATGCAAACACGATGCTATTTATGGAGATTAAGTTAGTTTATTACTCCTAGTTTATATTCAATCAAGAAAACCAAGCATGAATCGACAAACTCATTGCACTAGTACCTAAAATACAATAAAATTTTGTTGGCTTTATAAAGCAAGAAATAAATGTTACTTTGTCTCTTTCAATTCATTATAGACTTTAATTATAGAATCTCGTACGCTGAATATGATAATGATACACATAAAGGTGATATATAAAATTCACTAAAACTGAATTCATTAACAAGAAATAAAAACTAAATACTCTAATGTTGTTGAATGTAAAGCCTCATACTATCTATATTTAAGATTAGAATCATATATAAAGAGTAAGGATGAATGCTTTATTACAACTAGTATTACAACTTTATGTATATTTGCTTTTGAACATTATTTAGTAAAATATGAAATTCAATCTTTAGTCCAAATCTCTCCATGATCCAACTCATATACTTCTATATTACACTAATGATATTCAAATCCCCCATCAAAACCCAAAAAACCAAAAATATATACAACACGAATAAATTGCACAAATTTTAATGCAATGGTAAAAGTGGATTAATTTTTGTGTCCTATTCTAGTTAATCACATTGGTGAAATTTTTTTTAGTGGAATAAAAAGTGAAAATTAATATCTAAAATTAAAAATATAGCAAAATTAAAGAAACATACAATACTAAAACTATGGCAAATTCAACGTGACGATTATTTATTAGTCATCTTTAGTACTACGGTAACAAATTCAATTCACTTCTTTTCAGCTTCTCCATTGACAAAATAAGATGCAACCATATTCTTCCATTTCACTAAGAAGAATTTACACAAAAATAAAATTAAATAACCAAAAACTATAATACATCCAGATAGAGTGCTTATTCTAGCATCTCTCTTTTGGTCTATAATTTTTGATTTGAGAACCAAAAACTATTATCAAAAATCGAATTCATAACCATCAATTAATAGACACATCAACTCAAGGACGGAGCAAATATTAACAAATTCTTTCAAAATTTTGTGCAATTTTAATAATTATGATATTTTCTAACAACTTTGTACCTTAACACTTAATATATACTACGGAATTAAACAATAAGGCCCTCAATTTTTTGGCCCCTGTACGATTGAACATGCTTGAATCCTCCCCTGCATCAACTCGTATTCTGCTCATATTAGTTACATTACGACTACATTCACTTTCTTGAAAATCGAGTCTTATTTTAGTTGGAGCATATATCACTTTCTTCGTGAGGAACTTGAGTTTGATTCTTGCTACCCTTCTACCCTAAGTCCTCTCCTTCCTTCATCTTATCATGTACCTAGAAAAAAAGGAAAAAAAAAAGACTAAATTCACTTCTTAATATGTAAACCAACAATGAAATACACATCTTAATCAAAAAGAAAAAATAAAGTTGCATAAATCGGTAAATCACACAGCCATAAATATAGCTAACTCACAACAATATGCAAACTAGCTGCTTTTAAAATTTGTAAATCAAAGTGATACTACTTGCATGGTAAAGGTGTACAAAAACCATATTTTAGGCAAGGATTTCGCATGATTTAAATTGATATTAACGACACAAAAACCATATCACCTATTCACGCATCACCGTAACGTTACCGCAATAGCAACCAAAACAAGAAACTAATGTCACTTCATAGACATCATATTTCAGTTCTTAATCTCTTACGATTTATGAACCCATAGAACTAGGCAAAAGCTATTGATTAATAAGCATCATAATTCATAACACTTCCTGGAAACAATAGTTCTTGTAGTAATCATTGCTTCCAACTACACCTCTTAATCCATTAAAAATAAATCGCACATCTCACATACATAATAGCTTGTACAAATAAACACAAAACTCAAAATTCCATAACACCTCAAATCATCTAGTTAACCAAAAATAAATATTCACAAATTACGTGGTATATATTAAACACCTTAGCTAAAGCACCCGAAATCTTGCGCAATAGACTCTCATCGCGTTCTAGCATAAAGCTTTTGATTCCCAAACTTCATCTCATTCTAGCATAAAGCTAAACAATCCCCCGACAACATCCAAGGTAAAAATTAAACAAATTCAACGAATAAAAAAAAGTTAAACAGGAGAGCATAGCATTACCAACAATCACTTTTACACTTGTAATTTTTCACATTTGCTTTCAATAGTAACCTTCTTTCGGGTATCAACATCCACCTCGTCCAGGTCAAAAGCTGTTGCAAGATATCCATAGAGTATTCTCCTCCTTCCCCCTAATTTCTGATCCACCAACACAAGATTCGGATCACTCTCCTCATCCTTGCCAGCAGCTGTAGATTGCACATTGACCCAATCTGTACGGCCATGGCTCTCGTTCTTGAAGTGGTCAGCCAATCGCATGGCATTCTTCAGGCCACGCTGGTCACCAGCAAACATCATAAGTGTAATGCCAAGATGACCATCTTTAGCGTACAATGACTTTGCCTTGGCCCCAGAAAAACCAAGATCTGCAAGGTAAATAAAGAGCATAGGTAGATAATGGTGTCACAACATTAACAAAAACCAAACATAAGACTTTTAAAGATTAATCATATCCTTTTCACGTTCCTTCCCAATTTTGAAGACAAAAACTGTGCAGACTAACACACTTATCATTTAGTATCAAATGGCAAAGTCATTAGCACATCAAATAAATATTGAAAGCTCAAAACCGTAACTGATACAGTGACCATAGTCTCAGCAATATAAACATTCTAAAAGTTGCTAATGTCGAACTAACAGAAACCCTGCAACGCTGAACAGAACAAAATAGTCCAGTAAAATTCAACGTTGCTAAGAAAGCTCTGACGTTTCAACTTTGGCGGATAGGACAAGAAGAAACTAGAACAAACGAAGAATTCTATGAATTGTTTAAGCAGAACCACAAACGAACAATTGATCTACAAGCTCTAATAAAGGAGTCATTCAGTCAAACGAAAGCTGAATTACAAGAATTTAAAATGCAAGTAATAAAAAAGTTTCAAGATTCAAGAACTTGGAAGATTTCTTCCAAGAAGCAGATAGAAAACAAAAGGGCTGCTCAAAATTTTAAAATAGAGTGGCCAGTGGGAAAGAGTAAAATCTCAGGTTGATGCATTTAACATGGAAGGAGAGTCAAAATTTTGTCTCGATGAAAACGACAAAGGTGAAAATTTAGGGTTTCGAGACAAGAGAAAAATTCTGAAAATATTTGGCGGAAGCGAACGAGGATTGACTGAAAAATTCACAAAGGGCAAGTAATTTGGGCTTGAAAAGAAGAAAAAGAAAGATAAGCAAGAAAAAGAGGAAGGGGACAAAAAAAGAAGAGGAGAAGAATAGCACCTGAAAAGTGGTTGATGTTAGCGAAGCGGCAGCAAAGGAATGGTGGCGATACTCCTGTCAGATGCTGCTTCGTAGAGGACAAAGAAGAGGAGACCGTGTTGTGTGTTGTGGATCTGGTGGTGGTCCTGAAAGATATGACAAAATGGGAGGTTGCTGGAGAATGATGCTTTGGCAGCCATGGAGGTCTCTAGTGGGTTGTGAAAGAAGACCACCGGAAAATAGTCTCAAAAAATTGGAAGGTTTGGAAATTTTCTGTAGCTACCCAGAAATGATGAGAATCAAAATGAAGGTGAAGTTGAGCTTAAAGGTTCTTCGATGGCGAAAAATGAGGACAGAGCACTGGAGATTGGAACAGAATAAAATTGGAGGTCAGTGAGCCAAACTTGAGTGGAGTATTGCATTGTACAATGGATCATGGAAAAAAGAAACAAAGGGGCCACACACGCAAGAGTCTGACTTCATTGCCAATATCATTTTTAGGATGATGTAAAATTCTGACATATTTTTTTTACCCACCCAGTATATTTCTTTTCCAAACTAAGTTTAGACATGAACATTACCTATGCTCAATCCAAATTTTTTTAGCCTTAATTCTTCCCAAACCATCTTCTATGGTGAATTTCTTTCCACCTTAATGTTGAACCCCAATTTTTTCACCATTCGGCACAATTTTTTCTAGCTTCTAGCCAATTTCACCATGCAATCTTTCCAACCTATTCTTGACACCCCAAAATTTTCAAGCCTCATTTCAACCATATATATTTTTTCCCTTACTCATTCCATTCCTTATAGCCCAATTTCTTTACAAACCTAAACGTTTTACACAAAACTCATTTTGATTTCGGCCTGAGCCATTTTATATCCACCTTGAGGGGAAGGTAGAACTTTTTACATAGTTGGTAGTGTGATATATTATTAAAGGGGTATATTAGGGATTTTAATATTAGTGTGATATATTAATAAAAAGGGCCCATCGAATTGTGACCCACTATTTGGATCAACAGCCACGATTGAATTTGATGGTCAAGCCTTAGATCCTAGTAACATGGGTCCATAAAAATTTTCTTTAGAATCTCGGTGGATACCTCAGTCGCATAATAATTCTGATAGCAGCTCTCTATTTCAAGCACTTGCACTAAATTTTATCCTTAACACCTTGATCAATATCTTCACACTGCATCTAGTCAAAATTCACTACAATTAAGACATTTGGATGAACAACACAATCTACAAATCTCTAGAAAAGCTTGACATTAAAGATATCAAGATTTATAACCACTTTCATATGGGATTTAAAAATAAGGAGACAACAGACTTACAAAATGGTACAATATAAAACATAACATTCACATGACCATACAAGTACTTCCAATCAAAACCCTGAACAATTTAATAATCCACCAATAAATCGATATGCAATTCATGTTCTCTTGAACTCGCCTACTTGCACAACCCAAATCATGCTAATAAAGAGAAGTCATAACAAATTAAAAGAGAAAACTTGCATAATCCCAAAAGATTGAAGGATAAATACAAAGGGGTAAACAAATAAAACTACGGAGAAAGAAAGAGTCCAATAATTGTAAATGTCCACTCATAAGTAGAACTAGTTGCCTTTTAGCAAGAGATCATAACTTCAAGTTGCTATTTTGAAAAATCTAAATGATTGATCAACCTTCAAACGCAAAAAAGACAGGACATGAAGAGAATGATGTCAACACCTATAAAGGGTCACATTCCACAATCAAGCACATCAAATATCAGCTCTTGTCAAGTAGCAATATTATTAATGTATGTTCACCAAGAACCAAGCACATACCAAGGGAAATGGGTATGCAATCACAGCTTGTATAAGAAAGAAAAATGACCCTCAAATCCTACAATGGTCTTAAGACACCACTATTTGGTATAAATAAGTCACTAGTCACTATTGCAGGATAACATCTTCATTCTGATAATAAGACATTGTATGCCTACAATCTGACATAATATCATCGCAGAGAAACCGAGAATTAGAAACTATCCACCACCCCGCTTTCGCAAAACTTTATCCCAAATCAAAAATCTATTTGCGTTGCACAACTTCATCACATGTTTGAGTGTTGACGAAAACATTATGTTTGATATTTTAGGTAATCTAGCATACAATTTATCTAAATTATAAAAAAAAATGTATTGCTTTATAGATAGTGTTTCACATTTTCATTTTTATACCTAGTTTTGTATCGTATTTGGCTCCATGTAACATTATAATATCTAAAAACACAGCTCCATAAAAAACCCTAGACAAAAAAAAAACTTCCGAGTTAAGTTAGAAAGCAAAAGTTGGTGCAGTCAGGGGTGCTCCAGTGCAGAAGTTAAAACCATATCTTTTCACATCAAAGTTCTTGTACCAAGCTTCCTTGTATGACAAAATATTGATGGCAAGGATGGAGGAAGAGGCTCAATGTTCAACACTTCAACTTAGGGGCATAATTCCTCTCTCTAGTTTAACATTTCAAATGCTACAAACAAATTTTATGAGGTCTAGAGACCTCAGCATAAATAACTTCAATCTCATGAGATACATTTTGAGGGCTATGGATATTAAAAAGGTGTAAATTTTTAAAAAACTATCACAGGCTCCAAAAATTATGAAGGTTTAACTCTTCAAAAAGTTTGTCCCATAAAGTTTTAACAACACAAAAAAGGAATCACAAGTCCATACAAGAAAACTTGTAAGCAGTATAGTGGGGAAAGCATTTTATTAGTCATTTACACCAAGATATTTGATTTTACTTAATTTGAACAAGTAACATACCAGGAGAGAGATCCCTCATCAAGAGGTATATTGCTAGAAAATAAAAATCGAAACATAACTAGAAGCCTTAGTCAAAGTTGGAAAAACATGTAACAGATAGTTGATGATTCTTAAAAGAGCTCTTAGAACAGGGTAAGTATACACCTCTAAACTTCAAATTACACGTCCACATTTTTCAAGAAGCTTAAGCTTGTAAAAAACTAAACCTCATTCACTCAGAAGTCTAAGAACAGAAAGTGATGCTAAGATAATAAAAACACAATAGTTTCATCTGAAGACGGTAAAATTAACTACAAAGAAGGATTTCTCTAAATCAAATTAAGCTCCAATCACCCATTGCTTTCACAAAAGAAACTTATATATCCATCAAAGTCAAGCTTAAGATACATACATATAATATTATAGATATATATTTTATACATGGCTAACGCTTGCTAGTCACTTAAAACAAAAAACAAGAAAAGAAGATCAAGAAAGCTTTACCAGATAGCTTGAAAAGAAACTAGATATTTTATTACCAAAAAAGCATCAGTAAGGTATAATAATATGGTAAACAAAACATAGCCTCATGTACCATGTATAAAGCACAAAAATTCTAACAATCACAATTATTATTAAGAAAATCGTCCATGAAAAAGGCAGATGGTGTCACCAATTTTCAAGTTAGAAGCTTAAGCAATCAAAAGAATCAATATGTGGTCTCTAGAAAATCATTGACGTTGACATTCTTAGGAGTCTTTGTCAAGAAATCTATAACTATGTTGCAGAGCAATAACATAGAGAAATAAAAGAGAATATGTTAGCATAAGGGCAGGCGTATAATCCAAATTATTCATAATCCATACAGTAAGCAGAGGTTTTGTTTATACCTCTAATTTTCCTATTCATGTCTTTATTCCCCAAACCCTGCATGCGTCCATCTGGACCCTTTCCAGTATTGGTGTTATGAATAATCACCATGGGCGGCCACATGATTAGATCATCCTGGTTTGCAGCCACTTCTTCAGCGGGTAAAAGTTGATAGTCCCTAGAGATATCAGGAGGCCTCATGTGATTCCATCCCATAACAGCACAGACAGCTTTGTGCAAACCCAGGTGATCCACACGCAAATAAGCATTATCTGAGTTGTAAGCATGCATAATAAGAGCATGAACATCCGGAAAATCTTTTGAAGACCTGTAATTTCCAATACCAAGAGAGTCGGCCAATGCAAAACTCAATCTTTTCTTACAAATAGTTGTATCACACTCAGCTTTAGAAAAAGAACATTCACAACAAACAGCCCAACCAGCAGGACCAATAATATTTTCAGCTAGTTGATGGGCTACATTCAGGTAAGCGTAGATACAGAGTCCAAGAAATACTATTGCTATATAAATATAAGATACTATGAGCTACATCAAACTCTTTTTAAATGCCTCTTTCTATTCTTAATTGGTCTCCCCGCATGACAGATCCACTTCCTTCCCATTTGTCGGTCGGATTTGGAAAGCCAAATTTCCTAAAAAGGTAAAAGCCTTTGCAGAGTTAGTTGTCAATGGGAAATTAATTACCATGGAGAACCTTCAGGTTAGAAGACCCCAAAAAGCCTTATGTCCTCTCACAGATGTATCTTATGCTTTGAAAGTGGAGAAGATAGTGATCACCTCTTCTCGTACTGTAGAATGGCAAGATAATTATGGGACATGATCTTTATAATACGGAGGGAAGATTGGGTTGCCTCCAGAAGGATTAGGGATTTTCTCATGTTTTAACCATTATGGTTTGGGTAGTAGTGAACTCAAGAAGTTACAGGTAATATGTTCATTTGCAATTTTATGGCCCACATATTATTAAAAAGGAAGAAATTTAAATTTACCAATAGAGGTAACATAGAAGAAGGTAAAAATTTTGGCTTCGTAGTGGATAGGCACATGGTCTTCTGAACATTGTTCTTAATGATATATGTAGAAGCAAATTGAGTGTGTATTGTAGATATTTATAGTTTATATCTGAGATCTCATCCCATGATTGTATCTATAGTTTATATCTGAGATCTCATCCCATGATTGTATCTCTTGGCTTCTTCATTTACAATTTTTTTTCTTAATCAATTAAAAATATATAAGATTACATATTTTCCAATCACTATCACCTATAAGAATTTAACAATGATTTAGCTAAAAACTAATTTAGGAGATAAAAGAAGCAATCATTAGATTTAAATATTGCTCGGATGTAAAAACACCGCTATGGGACGTTTTGATTTGCATAGCCATGATGAATCCAACCAAAAACAAGATAGCATATATCTGAATCATCCAAAAAACTCTACATCTAGTATCATCATTAACGGATATAATGCATGTAAATACAACCATTAAGTTTACTATGCAAGCAATAGCATCTCTCTCTCTTCCACACAAACATTTCATAGTGGAAATACGCTTGATAAGATTGGGTACCCTCAATATAACAGTCTTGAATACAGAGACAGTAAAAAAAACAAAAAAAAAAAGAGATGACAGGACATATGAAAAAAAAAGCAGAAGTCAATCGAAATCTGCATAAAAGACCTTATTCACAGAAAAACACATTGAAAATCCTTCCATGAAACATACAACTTAAAAGGATTTTACCCTAAGGCCTCATAACACGGGAGAAAATGAAGCAAAGTTGGAAAAAAAATTGCTACAAGGTTCCCGATCTTAAAGTACTTTTGGAACCTATATGAGGACAATCATAAGAGTCACGAGAACATATCACGTATTTATGTGGAGAGAATAACATTAATCCTTGAGTTTCTAATTACAAATACACAATAAAAAAAAACCTAGTTATGTCTGTAGGTATTCGACTTACACCAACAATTTGAGATTAACTAGCTTAAACTGGTAAGTATTCAACTAGCTAAATTGGCAAGAATTAAACAAATGAATAGAACTAACATAAGACATATTCTTGTAAATAAAATAGATAAGTAATAACTAAGAACTATGATGATCGAGTTGGCATGAACCGACTACAGCTTATTGACTCGTCAAATGTCAACTTTAGATTTAGCCAAGCCCACATATAATAGAGAATGGCCAAATAATTCATCTTTATTCCTTTTCCATTAATCCTTCCATATGAACACATATAATTATTAAATACAACTTGTTACCTTGATATGGGTGTAGAATTCATGTGCAAATGGAGTGTTTGATGCCACAAGAACTATGTCAAAGTCTTAATCCTAACAATATGAGAACGATTACAAGAACAAAAAGTACCAACACGAGAGATTGTCATATGCTACTGAGTTCTCCATATAGTTCTTCTTTGTCTCATTATTCAACCTCTTCCTCTTCTAAGCTCCTCGAAGTGCTAACCTTCCACTAGCCTACAACCAAATCAAGTGTTTATAAAGTGTACGAAGATGTGATCAAATTGAAAGAATTTGATTAATTTAATCTTATCCTCAATAAAAAAGTCAACCCTCTCAAGTTCTCATCCTGAAGAAAAAAAGGCATGTTGAAGGACTGAAGCATAAAACGAAATCATGGACGTCATTGTGATAAAGCGATTGTTATGTAATGTAACAACCTCATTTTTATTCCATGCGCTACAGTGTTAAATTTTCTGAGGGTGGCGGTGCAAAAATCTACCCCTCACAATCGTCTCAAAATTCTTGATCAAAAGGCTCTTATATTGTATGCTTAGGTGTGACAAACCGAAAATACAAAGATAATAAAGGTGTATGATTATGGATGTATACGTTTATGTGTTTGAGGAGTTTATGGTGGATATCAAAGGGTTGAAAAGAAAAGCAAGAGGAAAATGGGGTGTGAATTGATGAATTTTGAAGGATAATTCTTTTAACAACTTTATTATCTAATTGATACATGTACACTTGTGGAAAAAAGGCTCCTAGGAATACATACACATGCACCAAAACACATGTAAAGCATGGAAACTACCTTGTTCCAATACTAATCCAAGTACTAAAAAAAGAGAAATAAAAAAAAAGCTTAAACTTTGTATTTCATTCAATTATATTTTACAAGTGTAAGCACATATGTATTAATAAAAATATATAATGTATCTAACCCCTGGTATTAGGAGTAATACAAGCCATTGGATTGAAAGTTGCATAGCTTCCTCTTTGAAATGTCATACATCTAGGGGATTTTTTTATAGAGAAAAATTTATTAATGGGAAACTATCAGGATAGGGATGAGAAACCCCAAAAGCGATCAATAAATAATCTACATTATAATCCACAAATTAATCCTACAAAGATCATTTAGAATAGCGTGCTCAAAAAGACCATTTGCTTTTGCCCATAGAGAGGCTAAGAACTTATGGGTCCCTTTTTCCCTCCCATTTTGAAGTACCAAGCATACTGTAAAAACAAGGCGTCGCAATGTAAAGGTTTTTAAAACAAGCAAACCGATATTCCCACGTTGTAAAGGTGTGAAAAACCCGCGTGTTGAGTCGTATCAAGGAATATCTTATGATTCGACCGATATTTAGATGTTATGACAGTCGCATCACAATTTTGTTACCTTGATCGTAACCATTACCCATTTTTACACTATGATATCACTTCTTTTATCTTCGATAAATACCACCCTACCTAACTTTTCAAACTTCATGTAGCCAACTTTCAAGGAGGAAAATTCAGATTTGGAAATTCTGAATTTTTAGATGGAAAACTCCCTATTTCACGCCACTCTGAACACCCAAATCATAATTGTAACTTCTCCAACTTTCTATGATGTCTAACTGCTACTTTTGAGCTTGTTTGGGCTTCTTCGTCTAATAGCTAACTAACTTACTTACATAACAAATAATAATAACTAATAAAGCTTACAACTACCATAGCTTGAGTTTTAGCTAGATACCATAGCTTACAACTAATTATTAAAGCATTAACTTCAAAAAAATGAGGCAGCGTATGGGGAAAATCGAAGCAAATTAAGGCACCTCACCAGTCACCACACACTTTTCCCAAATTTTTGCTCTTTAATGAGTAATATGATGAACTTCTCTCTAAGATAATGGCATTAAGATTTTGTGCTTTATGGTGTGCAATTTCCATAACACAATTAAAAAATAAGCTAAGAACTTAAAAATGAATCACACCAAAATACTGAATGAATTAGTCTTGATCGGATGAACCTACATCATTTTAGTAAAAGATTTCATCATTTTCACCTCCAATTTGTAAATCTATGGTTTAGTTTGCTTCCCTACTAAAGTAAATTGTTGTACCCAAGTGCAATTCTCCACAATTAACCTATACCCATCGGCCATCCATGTCAGCACGGATGAGAAATTGCGTATGCGTAAACTAGCATTTTTTAGAAAAGCTTTTAATGTATTTTTATGTGTGAGTGTGTAACCAAGCCCAACCCGTTTAGAAAAGAGCAAGCAAGGACAACATTTCATGTTTTAGAAAAAACCTCGTATAAAATTAGAGGTCAACACACAAATTTTAAGGGTGGGCAACCATATACAAGCCACCAATGAGTACCTCTGCAAATTTGAAGCGTTCTTTCAAATTGACCCTTAAATGCACACACTTTTTTCTGCACCACATAAGAATCAAACACTCTATTTACACTACATTGCCATGAAAACCAGGCTCTGGCTATAAGTGCCACATGCTCACAGCCAACCGCACATAAATGAGCAGTTTCACACTAAATAGCCATAACCCAAGTCACCACTCTCACTAACAAATACACTCGATTTCATATATGATCTCGTTTCTCCTCATCCACCAAACACAGTAAGAACAACGATGTCAAAGACTTATTCTTAAAAAAATTAGGATCAATTACATTAAATGAACAAATAAATCAATCTCGCTACTTCCGCATGAAATCTCCTTCGGCTTTCACTTCAACTATCTACCATCTGAACCTGTAAATTAATATCTAATATTCTTAATAAACTTTTCTATCTTGGGTCATCTTTGAATTTCCTTGTTATCTTTTTTATCCCTCAAATTCAACTTTCGATCTCTCTTACAAGATAGCCAACACTTCAATGATGTACATGCCCAAACCGTCTCAAATAATCCTCTCTCAAGTCTCATCTTATCGTCAGTATAAGCGAAAACTTAACCTTTTCTTATGCTTTCATTTTGAAATTTATCCTTCAAAGCATGTCCACTAATCCATTTAGGCATTCGCATTTCAACTACACTGTCTTCCTAAAATGATCCTTCCTAAAATCCCAAAAATTAAACGTAAGATACAACTTATCCTCAAACTTGAAAGACTGCACAAGTCAATCACATAGATGACATAATATCCCAGTTTTCTCTCCTTATTTTTTCTAATCACACTCCATCATACATCAAAACCTAGTGAAAGATTAAACAAAAGATGATAGTATTAACAAAATCAAAGATTATCTGGTGAGTAACCCCCATCATAGATAGGACCTTTGTTACTTAGACTCGTGATAATCGTCAACGGTGAGTACGGATATCAGTGTTGGATTATGTTTAAGCTTTAGTTTTTCCAGTTTCTTTTTTTTGGACTCACCTTCTTTACTTCTAACCTACTCCAGCACTCCCGCTCTTTAACCATCACTTTTTCCACTTCTACAAGACTTTCTACCTACCCTTTACCCTTCTTTTTCAAATTCTCTTTTTAAATTCTACTGTAATGCTTTAGTGGTAGGCCCATCACTAATAATATGGTTTGTTTGCTAATTTTATTTTATTTCATTAAAACCACAAAGTAAATAAATGCGAGTAATTTTTGCCTATTTGAGATTTTTTTATTTTATATGAGAGAATATTTTATTTGAGAATAATTTTTTTCTCGCATCCCTATATCTATATCCAATACTAGGAAGGTGTCTCGGAATCCTAAGTATTTAAAAAAGACATATCGATACTAGGATCTGCACCCGTATTTGATACTCGTTCCCGAGTCTAGAACTCTTGGTAACATAGGATGGGGCATACAATAATCAATCAAACGGTTAGCAATATGAGAGAAACCAAAGGTTAAAAGCAACAAGATTAAGAGTAAACATGCATGCATTAAAACATATACCGTGGAAGAAGCATACACTAACCTTATAGTATGATCAAACAATCGATCCTAATCAAACAAACAACGAAAGTCATCTAACTGCGCACAAAGAATCATTCTTCTTATGAGCAAGTCAACACTAACTCCCCAAATATAGGTGACTAATGATTGTAGTAAATTAAATGAATACCATAGCAAATATGTTAAAGGATTAAAGCTCGTCATTCAACCTAATATCCAGTATCCACCACTACCAACAGCACTAACAAGAGAGTGTAAATTTCCATATCTACAATTAAGAATTCTAAAAAGATATACTCCTGTAACAAAACAAAACCCTTGAATTAAAAATAAATGATTCGTAAATTCGGATAATTAAAAACTGTGGTCAGCTCATAGTAGTTAAGAAAACCACTCTGCAAGTCCAGGCACACATATAAACTCACACCATTCGGTTAGAGAGCAATAGAATTACAGAACTATCATTTCAATACCCATCTAACAGAAACTTCAAAGAAAATTGGCAAAACAAAAGCAAAAAAGTAAGAGGTGTAATGTCATCAAACCTGCCACATGCAAGACACTTCAGAGGTCCATGCTTGCCATTCTCTAGGTAATTCTTTCTCTTATCAGGATTCTCAATGACTAATTTGACAAAATAAAGAAATGCCTTCATCACAGAAGGATCAACACCAGCACCAACACAAGTACCCGAGCCCAAATTTGCACTGGCATTGCCATACTGTAATAGCTTCTGTTTACGGCGAGCAAACTCGTCCCCATCTACACCCCTGTTCTCCCCATAACCAAACTTCCTCTTTAAAGATATGAAATTAGGCCCAAATGGAGCATCCCTATTGCGAAAACCATCACTTCCCATCATTCCAACACGGTCCATGGGAAGAGGAGGAAAATCCTTATAATCAGGGGGTAAAGCGAAATAAGAACGAATAGTACCATCAGCAAGATGAATAGTGCGACTATGAAGCATATGGAACCCATAATTTTGAGAAGAAATAGGTGATTCAGAGTAAGGTGAATTTGAGTTCGGGAGTAAAGATGGAATTGGATTAAGATTGGGTTTAGGATCAGATGAATTTCTTGTAGTTAAATCAGTTGTTGAAGGTTTATTTTTAGGGTCCCCTGTTCCTAATGGTGGTTTTATGGTGGTTGTAGGTGCGGCGGAAGAAGAGGATTCCCAACGCGATTTGCGTACGGATGAAGACGAGGATTCCCAACGCGATTTGCGTGCGGATGAAGAGGGTGGAGGAGGAGGTCGAATGTTGTTGGAAGATGATTTGGCGTTGTCACCCGCCATGATTGGAGGCTTGGAGCTTTCAAATTCGCACGAACAACACCCTCTTCCGATTAGGGTTTCAACTTTCAATTAGTTTTGGGTTGTCACCCGCCATATTCAGATTCCGGTTGGCTGATTTCTTATCAAACCCCCTTTGGGGTGTGTTCAAGTTTCAACATAGACACTTATCGATATTTACCGAGTTGGAAACGGAATTAGACTAGACTCAACTTTAAAATGAATATAAAAATATGTAGTAAAATTCAATGTGGATAGAACCTCGATTTTAAATGGATTGATCCAAAATCCATCCAATAACCCGAATAAACATCATTGTTTTTATGTTGATTTTTTCTTTTAACTTGATGGTTAGTCGGTCAAAATGGACAGTATCTGGTATATGGTATTTTTATTTTAAGTCAAAATGTAAAACCTTACTTTAATTACTTTTTAAAAGTTGTCGTTGAGATGTTGGCCACTTTTCTTTTACTAGATAGAAAAAAATAGATAGATTAGCCAATAGTCAATATTTCTTTTGGCGTTGACCATATTAGTATTTTTACGAGTCCGTGAGAATAATACAATAGTGTTTTTAAATGAGGGATTATCAGAGAAAGGGTTTTCACCACCGATTATTGCTCTGAAGTGAATCGGTGATGGATTGGACAAGGAGGGGGTTGTTGAAAGGGGTAGGGATAACAAGGCCGGACAAGGAAGACATAGGTGTTAGGTTGACAAATGATAGTTTGATCTGTTTTGTTTTCCTTTATTCATCAAATAAATATATAAAATATAATTATTAGTTCAATTGTTTTTTAGTGATTGAATCGGTTTTTGTTTGTAGAAATTAATTTTTATTGATTAAAATTTAAAACTAATAATTACTGATTGTAACTCATTGGTATTATTTTTTACTGATCGAAATTAATTTTCACTGATTAGTATCGATTTTTAGTTATAAATTATAAATGAGTTGTACGAATTGCAACTAATTTTATTAGTTTTAAATTTAATTGACTTTTAAGGATTAAAATATTTTTATAGATTAAAACTTATGTTTTCGGTTACTTTTTAAGTGGATTAAAGAGGAGGCACAATTGTTTATTTTTTTCTTTGAAAAAAAAGACATAGTAGTACTAGTGTACATAATGTAACAAAAAGGGTTTGGTTTGTTCCAATTTTTCATTCCATTTGTCCTGCTGCGCGACGATCATCATTCATCAGTCAATCGCCTAGAGAAAGAAGACCACATTTGCAGTCTCGAATTTGTTCAAAGGTTGGTTGATTTCCCTTTTCTTCTATATTTAATTTATATCTCAATATCAAGATTTTCAATCTTTTTGCAGTTAATTATGATTAGACTTGAGTATCATATATTCGAATTTCAATTGGTATCACTTCAATTTCAATTTCTTTGTTCATCTTGCAGGAAATTAATTGTCGAAATTAATGTAAAATGAGGTGGATTAAGAACTTGCAGCAATTTGTTAGGAGTAGTGTGTCGTCCGATTATGTAGTAAAGAGTAATACTAATACAATTAGCATTCTAAAATTCAGTAGAAGTTCGGTTATGGGGTTGCCTCACTTCCATGGAGGAGGGCTTGAATTTAGTGGAAAACCTTATATGCCCAAACATGTTGTTACAATGCCACAATGTCGTGGGTTTAGGCACAAAGTCCAAAATAACCCGATTTTGGACCGCGATTATCTTGCCCAACTTTGGGTGTTGGATAAAGAAATGACAAAGGCATTAGAGAGAAGGAAGATGGCACACCATAGGTATAGGACTTATCAGAAAGAAAGGGGTGGACGGCATGTGTTTAAGCAGCCTCCTCTTAGTCAATCAATTACTGGAAATTTGGCACCGACGTCTCCTGAGGAGGTAAATTTTACAATTGAGGTTGATGTGATCTATGTTGTTTTGTATGAGCTCTTGCTTCTTGATTCAAAGCATATGATTTTTATTCTTTTATGCCACTTAGGGCTGAACAAAGTTTGGTCTAAACTGCAAATCCAACCGGACCAAACTGTGGTTTATGTATTGGTCTTGTTTGCGGTCTAAGTGGTCTGGTTCGATTTATCTTTTCTTTTTTTGGAAAAAGAGTTTTCGATCAAAGTCTCAGTTTTTTATTTTTTAGATTGGACCAAACCGAAAACCGTTTTAGAGTAGAATATGGAATAAAATATTCGGCATGCCCAACTTTTAATATAATTTCAATACTAGATTTATTATTCATAGTATTATACATAGCACTTGTATATACAGTTCAATCACCAAGCCCGAATTGAGACCCAACAATGTAAATTTGAATTATTTAATATTGAGTAAGATACATTTTAATGCTTAGTGTAACTTAAAATTATTAAATATTGAGATATGACAAAGAGAATGATCGTTAAGTTTGTGTTAGGTTTTACAAAATTTATGTTTCCGTCCATTTAAATTGATTTTTGTATGCTTTGGTGGAGTTAATTGCTACTATGGGTATCGGTGGGTTTGCCAACATGACTTAGCCAACTTTCTCCAAGAAAGAAAAGGGTAAATTGAGTCTATGCTAAATTTTGCAAAGTCATTGAGCGATATGATCCAAATACAAACCAAATTATGAATTTAAAAGAAAAGAATATGGCCGACAACATGTTTTTAGTACAACCCTAAACCGATTACTAACCGAGTAGTCAAGCTCATTCTTAATTGAACCAGATTTAACTTTCAATATCTGATCTGACAAGTTTGTTAAATGATCATGACCCAAAATGCTTAACCATAACCGACCAAATTCGAAAAATAATCGAATACACAACTCTAGGGACATAGCTACTAATTGAAAAACTTATACTCACCAAGAAAAAAGCCCATATATGAAACAAAATGTGAAGCATAATGTAAAAATGTGGTAACGGTTGCGATCGGGGTAATGTAACAATGATGCTATAACCGGAGTAATGTGGTTATCATAACGCCTAAATATTGGTCGAATTATAAGATATCCCTTGATACGGCTCAAAACACGATTTATTTACACCTTTGCAACGTGGGAAATATCGATTCATTTGTTTTGAAAAACCTTACAACGCAGGTGATGCAACCGGCCTTGTTAAAACACTAAGAGGGGAAGGGAACAAACCATCTAGGTTGGACCTTAACCCAAACCCTAAATGCCAAAGAACAAAACAAAGAGAGACAAATAGGTAGTAGAACAACCTAAAGTTCCCATAAGGACTCTTACCAAACTCTACATTTTCATGAGATCCTCTTCTTTACAGTATGTTTAATCTTGTACTGAATTTTCTATACAATATAAGTAGGAGGCAAGGTTTATCCTCCTAAATAGCTAATTTCCTACTTCTCCCTAACCAATCAAGCACGAGTGCACACACAAGCCCAAGCAACACATTTCTTGATAGCACAATACTTCTTCTTGATTCGATGTAAAGACCGTAAGGAATTAGTATCATGAAGCTTGATGTCATCTAATGGAACAATACAATCGTCATTCTACAACTAAGTTGACTGGTAAGACACAAAGAAGAGTCAAATAGTTAATGAAACTTCTAGAAATAGTGTTGATGTTGGGTGACTCGAATTGAGTCTAAACATGGGAGAAGATGAATCAAGATGGCGGGTTCCAGAAGGCTAAAGACGAGTTGGCGTTCTGTGGCATAATACCTCATATAACCTGGTGAATCATGGAATAAAAACTCCCTCAACACGTAACGCCTATTATGTAACATGTTTGAGAGTTGCTGCAACATTAAAGTTCAAGTTCGTTCTAAAATAGTGCATGAGTTTTCATGGTCAAGACGCCGCATTAACCGTTACATAATGTATAACGACCGTTATCTTACTGTTATAACGATATTTCACCGTTGCAACGTTATTTGTCTCCCCGTTGAAATTTTATTAATACCCATTAACTTTAATTATTGTAGATCACTTAAATTATAGTTATTTATAATTTTAATCGCTAAACAAAATAACTGACGAATAAGCTAATTAACTTCCAAAAAAACTATGAAGTTAATTAGTATCCACTAAAAATACCTCATATAATGCAATTAATAGTTATGGGCGTATTATTGCATAATAATAGTAGTTCAACAACATAAATGCAATTATAAGTTCAAAACACCCCTTATGTGAATTTTTTTTCCAAAAATTAACACTGCATCGGCCGCTATTCGCGTTGTTACTTCATTATAGTCGTAATCTGCGACACCTCGACCGTTTCCGCAAACGCATCATCGATCACAATTTTTTTTCCATGCGCTGAAGCCCCATCCAATCCACGAGACTTATCATCATGGAATTCATAGTGCAAAAATGCGGTAATGAACGCGATTGTGGTAATGGACACAATGATGCAATGACACAGTGATGTGGTTGTTGAACTACAACTATCGGCTTAAACCATGAAATCGCTCGAAGTAGTCTAAAACGTGATTTTCTTACACCTTTACGATGTAGATGACACCAACATTGTAAATTTGAAAATCTAATACTATATGACGTCATTTTTGGACTACGTGGGGAATAGACCTCAGACCCTCCTTGACATTAGCATCAGAAAAATTGTAGTAACTAACATGCCTTTGTTGGATGAACTCAAGATTCAGATGTTCCTCTTCTGCATAGATACTAGAATGTGCAAAAGGCTTAAGGAAAATTTCCTGAATCTCCTTTGGATCAGTAACAATACCACTATCAATGTGCACAATGTTTATTCTATTCCTATTGTATATAGATTTCAAGTTCTGAAAGAATTTTTTTTTATTTTTCATCCCCAAAGTCAATCCACCTAACTTTAGCCTTTTCATAGAGGATGGAAGCATAAGTTTCTTTAGCCTTTCTTTGGGTAGAGCCTAGGTTCTTCTCCAACTCGGCCAGATTAAGATACCCAAGATCCTGATGCAAACTCTCTTGAACCTTCATGAAGGCATCTTCACCTTTAATAACGGCTTGTTGAAAGGCAAGGAAAAGATTTATGAAGACATTTAAGCTCTTGTTTCGCAAAAGCTAACCTTCTGAGTAACCCAATAAGACTTGCATCCACTGACATCCTTCCTCTAAGCCTGAGAGACAACCTGATTAAATTCCTTCTTATCACATTAAAATTTGAAAAATCTAAAAGGTTTTGTACGTTGAGTAGGACTACAAAATTGAATAAGAGTTGAAGATTGATCAGATCTAGAAATACTCACAACAACACTACTGATGGTACCCCATTGAAGATTGCCTAAAACTGTTTATTTGAGAAAATTCTATTCTCCGAGTTCCCACTCTACTTTTTAGACCAAGTAAAGGAATATCTTCCAAACAATCCACCATACATTGCTTGAGGGGAAGTTCATCATGATTTGCTTCACTATTTATCACCAAGTACAATCCAAGAACCTTTACAATCTCTAGCAATGGCTCTCAAATCCTTCCAAAGCAACTCCCTTCGGTCATTAAATCTACATAAAAAAGTGCACAAGAATTCAACTCCAGACTCTAGAGGAATGCATGATCCAAGAAAAAGAGTCATTTGTTCATCCTTGATGAATTGTCCCAAAAGACTAGCCAACTTCATTAAGCTCTTCTCCCCCAAAAATTTCACTTCCAACAAGAAACCTTTCTAGAAGTTTTTATTGTTGACAAGCTTGTTTAGGTTTGTGTACATATCATGCATTGTGTGTATCTAAGTAAATGGTTGATAGCTTTTCTCATCATCAATATGTGTTGATTTTGGAGGCTATTTAAATTTTAAATAGGCATCATCATTGTCAGCTATGTATCCTATATATTTAATTATCTCTGGATCAAGGATTGAGATCATTTACACATCATCATTTTGTAATCATATAGCATTTGCATATGTAACCACCTTATCTATAAATGGCTCAAGCTCAGAATTTTTTTGAGCCCTAGAAGGCTTCTTAAATTTGATTTTTAACAGATTTCAATGGTGGGAAGGAACTTTGTGAGCTCTAAGGGTTATTCACCTATCTTTTGAATGTTAAAGATGACACCAGTTGGTGTCTATGCATGGCAATTGTTACTCATAGTACCTATATGCATGAGTTTTCTTTAATTGTATTGTTCTACCATTTTTGAACAGTATTATGCTTGCATGTCCTTTTCTGTGTGTTTGGACTTGTATCTTTTACCATTTATCAAACATGTCATTAACTTTTTTTTATTTAAACTAACTATATATAATGCTTAATATTAAATTTACAGCTTCAAGTTGCTCCTCTTCTTGCTAGATCAAACTTGTTAATCACCCGAAATATAGAATGGTTAAACCTGGTGTTTGACTTTGAGCAGGTAATTTAATAAATTTTTACTAGTCTTTTGTATGTGATAAGGAGAAATATAGATGTTGAATGCCTAAAACATTTAGTTGAGCAATAATAACACAAGGCCCTTTGTGTTTGGGTCACTTAGGATATAGATAGATTTAGTTGTACAAGTTCAATTGTGTATTGAAATACATATTCCACCTCTCCCACTTTTATAGGCTACATTTGACTTTGTGGTCAAAATGCTTAAGCTTCAACAATTTTATTAATTGATTACCTAGAAATAAAATGCTTGACGTATGCATTATGAAAGTGCCTATAACAAGTACTATTATTATCTTCTGATTGTGTTACTGTATATCTTCAACAGGAAAACCGATATGCAATAGTGGATGTATGCTACCCTCATTCAGTAAGTTCATGTGTGATTTTCGAAATTATGTTGATTCTTGATTCAGTTCGGAGGAAGAAGATAGTCATTGTAGAACTCTAACTGAAATATACTTTGTGTTTCATCTAGCCTGTAGGTTTTATCCGTGAACAAAGTAATGTGCTCTTAAGACAGGTGACAAACTCATCTTTATCTAAATATTATGAATAATATGACAGAGTTTTTGTCTTTGATTTATTAGTATATTCTAATATGTGAGGGATCCTTTGCATACAACTTCTCAACTTTATCTTTTCAAGATGCCTTGATTGTTGAAAATCAAATATCACCATATTTGTTTTTGTAATGGACTTTTTTCATCTATAAAAGGAACCAAATTTTTTTTACTTTAATTCTTAAAAGCGCTCTTGGGTTGGGGTAGTTCTAGACGCATGTCGTACTCACACATGAGGAAAATGGCGTATTCCTATAGGCAAGGCGTACCCACACAATATTTACTTTGGAGATTTTTGAAATTTTATGCTAAGAACATATGCTCTTAAGTCATAAGCTTAGATTGTTTCTACAAATGATGGCAAATAGAACCCTTGTCATTTTGTTAGGCGTTAGCAGACAATCGAGATTACTAATGGGCAATGTTAAAATAACGACATTAGCAAGAAGTCATGCCAATTTTCAACATAAACATATATTTATGTTTTTTTTTTCGGAAATTATTGGAATGGAAATGGGGTTTTACGTTAAATAATGGCCGCTCTAACATATTAGCCATTACTTCCTCCAAATCTAATCAAATGTTCCATTGCACACTTGCTGATGCACTATTTCAGCTCTAAATATCTCTAATTGTGCTTGGTCAAAAATTATAGAAAGTTGATATTAATAAATTTACATTGAGACGAATTAAATAAGATCCCACTTGAACATGATTTAACTTTTAGATTGGAATTAAAATAAAAACAAAGGCTCTAAGAGGTCTATAATAATATTTTTTTTTGAATGTGTATATTAGGATCTAACAGAGTTAATGGTCTATTATAAGCTTTGATTCAAATACATGTTCTGATAAACTTGAATAACTATGATGATTGGGTATTTTTTAAGTTAACAATTCACATTACAATGACCGCTAAATAAGTCTTGACAATGCGAGGTACTGTTAGTCCGTTACCCTATGTTTTAATGAGGATACGTGTAAACTTTTTAACGTTAGGCAATAAGGTTGGCCTTTCGATTGTTTGTTTTCAACATTGTGAATCAGGGGAGAGAATTTGGGTGGAAGATTAGTCTGTCTGTATCATTTATCTTACATTGAATGATGTGCAGTTTTGGAGCTAATGATATTGCCTTTACCACAACATTCCATTACCTCAATGCCATTAGGTATTTAAGTGGCTCCCACCTAGGCTCTCATTTGAGCGATATTCGTGGTTCAGACGTACACCATCTTACCCTTGTTAGTGATAACAAAAATCGTTATTGATTAACTCTTTGTAGCAAACATTATATGTAACCTCACATAAATTACATGTTTAAATAAGACTATTTAACATACTCCTTTATAGTTCAAGTCCAAATAAGTATGAATTGCCCTCCTTTATAAACCAACAATAAATTGATTGTGGTTTTGCAATTTTGCAGTTTCTTCGTTTGAGGCGTCCCTTCGTTGCACGCATAACTGATGCTTTGGGTAATGAGCTATTCACGGTAGAATACTAACTAATCATCTAATTTGGTTGCATGTGTAAATTTTACAATTAAATTTTGTTAAATTGTGGGACTTGTTTAATGAAAAATCTAGATTCGTCGCCCCTTCTGGTGGATTACTAGCTCAATTTATGCCGAAATTAATGGGAAGGTATGCAATATCCTCTTTAGAACTACCTTCATCTGAAGTTCTTAATCTGCATGAAGTATTATGCATACAAATATATCATTACACTTTTAAGGACCATCATGCATTTATGAAGATATCTTTTTGTAAAGTTTTCAATATTGTGCTTATTTCAGTCTTTTGTTTCCCCACAAATACATAGTGTTGAAACTTTTAATAATATTCACCATTATATATTTGAAAAGCCCATGTTTAGGCCCCTTTCTAATGCGGAGTCTCCTTTCCCTTAAAACCATCATGCAAACACTAGTGATTTTTACAAATTTATTAAGATGACAACTATGAGATAAATGTGTAAACAGGAGATTGGTGTGGTGCATCAACGCTGGCATCTTTGGAGGAGGATCTATGATCTATATTTGGGGTAACTTGCCTTGCCTTCCCGTTCTTACTTTTGTAGCTTTGATTGTTATCCATAAGTATGACTTTTGTACGACTTTACAATGTAGGAATAGGCAATTTGCTGTGGTTGAAAATCCTGGTTTATGGAACTGGACATTTACTTTGAAGGACATTGATGGAAATGTGCTTGCTCAAATAGATCGTGATTGGAGAGGGTTTGGTTTGGAGGTTTGTACTATTATCTGGTACCTTTCCTCTTGCTGATGGGCCACATCTGATTGAAGGGGCATTTTCAAGGAATTGAGTCAAAGATACCATAATATATGAAAACTTTACAGTTCTAGTATTCCAAATATTAATTTAGTCTTTCTTTTGAATCCTCAAAATTGTCCTCAATGGTAATTGGCCTTGCTATTTATGAATGTGGTCTATTCGAGGAATGTATGGAGTAATTCATGTATGCCTAAGTCGTTGAATCAAAAGACTTAATGATTAGGCATCACTGTTCATCCAATAAACTTGTATGTAACTTCTGATATTTGGCATCAAAAATAAGTAGCAACAACAATATGAGAACTTGAGGTTTAGACCTAGACATTTTTTTATCGAAGATTCCTCAAAAAAGCAGGGAATTTTAGTTTACTTGTTTTTCGAATCTTATGCTCTTTGTGCTAAGTTTTGATCACTAAGCAGAGTCGTGACTTTGTCTAGATTTGAATGACAATATTGCTCAATGCATAAGATACCTCTCCTCACCCAAACTCCCAGCAAACATAATATGTGAGTCGTTATACATATGTCATCTAGCTTTGTAGTTCTTTGTAGGCTAGTTTTAACAGGGGTGTAGTGACTTCTTGGTCCAATCACCTGAATCTGTGGTGGCGCAGGTGCATGTAGTTCTTAGTGACTTATCAATGTCTTAGCTTTGATAAAGGCAAAGTGCCATCACCAACTCACCATTCACCAAGTCTCTAATGTGGTCCAATGTGAAATTTGAAAGCATAAAGTATTGATCTGCTGTCTGATGTTTTATCTTGATTCATTCTTTCTGGTCCTTCGTTGCTCCTCCCTTGCATGCATATTTCTGTTCATCTACTGTTAGATTTTAGAATATCTCCTTTTGATGCAATCCATCTGATACATGTATTGGCATTTAACCTCTTGATCCTTCAGACTTATGAATAGACATGAGTTATTTGCTTGTTCAATAACAGTGTTCAATTTGCTTTTCTGGTGATGACCCTTTTCATTCTTATGTAATGTAGATATTCACAGATGCTGGACAATATATTATTAGATTTGGGAGTTCTGATCCCGTAGTGAAAACTGGTCCTGTTAGAGAGGTAATATATATTGCACGAGAAAGAAAAAGAGACATCTTATACTTGTACACATCTGTTCCCGATTTTTCTTACTACAATTTTCCCTTCTTTACCCTGCCTGCTTTGCAGGTTGAGGACTTAGATATTGTACGCCCTTTGACCCTTTCAGAGAGAGCAGTTGCCGTGGCTCTTGCTGTGTCACTGGATAATGACTTTTTCTCTAGACATAGTAACAGCAGCTGGTAAGCTGATTTATTTTCTTAATGGTCAATTTGTCATTACATATCTGTTCCTGAACATATATGACTTTTTCTCTAGACATAGTAATCTCAAGTTGCATTTATTAATAACAAGCAGTTGGAGTTGGAATGTTGTCACTTTCCTTGTGGCAAAATGATTATTTCTTGAAAATGCTCCGTTTTCCCCCTCCCATCCCACCTTGAAATTTTTTATCCAACTTGAAATTGACCCGAAGCCGACCCCAAAAATTTTGACTCATAAACTGAAATAACCCAGCCCAAAAAAACCAAAAAAAACTGGTCAAATTCAACCATAACTCGAACCTTGCCATTTTGACCCGTTTTCCCAATTTTGTCAAGTTGCTTAGTTCTATATCATCATTTTTCACTGATATCTACATATTTTTGAGTCAATTTTTGTATTTTATGTCGATATTTCCTTGTTAGAGCGTTAAAAGCTATATGTTGATCCCTTTTTATTCGAATAAAATCATTAAAAAAATAAAAACTTCAATAATTTTTTGATTTCAATTATAAGAAAACATTTTTTAGAGCCCTTAACGAATTGGGTCAATCTAAACCCCATCAAATCAGAAATGGCCTAACTAGAATGTGACTTGACTCAATCGGGCGCGAAACCCATCGGATGTGTAGGAATTGGAACAGTTGCAAACCTAGGACTAGAGGTTTTTAAAATAGACTCGATATTTACCCGACAATGTAACCGAACTCGATTTGACCCGACTTCAAAAATGGATGTACAATTATGTAAAAAATCAACATGGACATAAGACCGGATGTTTAACCGACCCGAAACATCTAATCCGAAATTAATCCGATGACCCGAATGAACACCTCGATCTAAGACAAACCAATTTTCTTGTGGCCATCATGGTTGAAATAAATATCATTTCCCTCCTTAAAACTACATGTAAACATGCATAGAAAGTGGATGAAGGAGCTGAACATGATTGAGGATTTGCGTTTTAAACCTATTGATCTATGCTATTCGCCTTGTTATTATATGTGGTTATCACATGTTCGGTTTTGAAAGGATGATAATATCAAATTCATCAAATGACAAACCTTGAATAGCCTCTAAAAAGCATAATATGACAAAATTGTAAATCATTGCTTTATTATTCTAAGGAAAAAGTTTCATACATCCGACCGGCAAACTCCACTCAGCCAAGAACCACTAAGGGGCATTGGGGACTAGGGTAATTGAATGTTGTATTGCTTTGATGTAATTTGGTTTACATCTTTGCTCACTCATCGCTTAAATCACATTATGCGAAGCATGGTGTCTTATAGCAAGCTGCGTTGTTTTTCCCCCATGGATATGATTTCCTTACCATTCTTCTTTGACTACAGGTTTCTCGGAATTCCACTTATCTTCACTGAGTAGAAAAAGTGTGGTTCCCTAATCATCTCGTGTACTGAAAAATTTAGAATCAAGTGCAAATCCAGGATTTTATTTTTATGGATACCGTATAACCAGCTTCTGGAAATGGATACACGAAGGGGGGTAAAATCTAACTGCGGTTGAGGTAAGGCTGTTAAAACGAGTAAACCGAAACAGCAGGGAGAAAATATTATCTGTTGTTCAAGGCTGTTATGTAGAAAGGCAGATTGGAACTTTTACCTGCCATGTTATTGTGCAGAAATAAGAGAAGAGAAAGGCTCTACTATTTATACTAATCGACTCCAACTAACACAAGACTCTAATTTCTAATGAACGGTGATGAGGTCTTGTCTTAGTTGGACAGTAACTATCACTTTTTCAGTAAGTTTTGAGTTCGATTCGTACAAAGTTTTTCCCTCAATCTACTGTGTAACCAAAAAAAGGGGGGGACAACATAAATTTGTCAAATTGTGAGTACATTTGAGGTGACAAACAGTATGACTACATCTACTGAATTGTTTAGATTTGATAGTAACGATTACGAATTCTCAATCGTTTGATCACATTTTGAATCTTTTTTCTATTAGGGTTTGTATTTGCTTCTCCACAAACACATTTTGAACTTTAATTCTCAATCTATCATTCATTTGTATATAATTCGTGGTGACAAACAGTTGGTGGAGCTTCAATTTGACACGAGTTTGATGGTCATATAATTCAAATTAAAAATATAGCAATAAAATTATTAAAAATCAACTTTAAATTTCAAAAAAAGTTAAGAAAATCATTTTCAATTATGGGACATACATGTAATATAACTTGCAAGTTTATAGGGGTAGAGCTATTAATTGAGCTATAGAATGTAATTGAGTATTATACATAATAATTAACATATTTAAGATCAATAAAAAAAATTATTTTTATTGTTTAATTATTAGATACTTTATAAACTATCATGTAAATAATAAATAATTGTGTATAATATGATAACATGCTCATGCAACCATCACAATTCATATCTAAAAATTACATATATACTAATCTTTATTACAAACAATATAGAGATTACTACAATAATTAAACTCTAAAAATCAAAATTAATTGTTAAAAGAATATATTCTTAAAGCTATGACTTTCACATCTAAATTAAACATACAAACACATAATTAAGATTATTATCAAATACAGTTAAAATACATACTCGTAAACAACCCCAATTCAAAATTATGCTAAGTGCTAACTCTTAGGACATAGTAATAACAAATGGAGTACTATAAATCTGTAATCATGTCTTTAACACGTACTCCTTCTGTCTCTGTCAATTAGAATAATTTTAATTGTATTATGTTTCGTGATTTTACACCTTTTTTACAGGCGCTTATGGCTTAATGGATAGAGAATCTGCATGTTAAGCATAAGGTATAGAGTTCGATCTCTACTGGGCGCAGGTATCAGCTGGAAGTTGCTTGACTGCACGCATCCTCTTTTACTTCCTCTTTGAACATAATATGTATGATTTTGTCCGCATCTTTCAGGAAAAAAAATACCCCCATCCAGACCCTACCTTGTGCGGGATACTGAGAGTGTCCTTTACATCCACAAACTTATTCACTTTCTATCTTAACCATTCAAATCTATCATTCACTTATTTTATCTTATTTTCCATTCAAATTCCCCTATCACCAATTTTCACCCATAAAGCACATGATATTAATTGAAAAGGACAAAGAGAGTAAAGACAGAATAATTTGTCATCTGATTAAAAAAAAAAAAGTGGGTATGTATGCTTCAAAACATGAAATCTATTACATAAAAATGTACATTTATGTCAAACTAAAGGAGCTACATCCTTAAATACTGATTACAAAGTATAAGTATAAGTACCTACTGAACAAAGATGCCCAATTGTTTTCTTCTCTATCAGACTATCACTAATATCAGTCATGCATCTGAAGCATACATACATTGATACATATAACAGTAAGTTATGATCAATTCCATCCCATTTTTCTGATCTTTTAGGCTCCAGATGCTGGTGATGTATATTGATGCTATTGTCTATCATAAAAGAATTAGCAAGATATCGACGATTAAATGGTATAGATATTATTCATCTCCGCATTACAATTTACAGGATACCTAATGCGAGATTACTCTCCTTATTGCTGTTCATTTAGACGCCATGCTTTGCAGGTGTGGATGGTGGCCTACCGACAGCCTCCAGTAATCTACTAAAGACGAGCTTGACAGGAATACAGGCTACTGTTGGGGGCCGCATATCCACGGATTTCATCATACCATCGATTGAAAACGAGCTTTTATCCTTCTGTTTCGTCTTTACAGGAAACTTCTGATTGAAGCCGATGGAAGACAGAGTTTTTGTCTTTTGGTTGAAAGATTGGTTCACTTTCCGAGAAGGCTTCTTTCTACCTGCATGTGGCGGATGGGTCCTCTTTTTCATCAGAATGCCTTTGCGAACTGAATTTGATGCAAATGACTTTTTGGATTGTACTTTCGCAGACTGATGAATATACTGATTCTCAGCATCTTCATCACCATCCATTTGAGATGATGGTTGAGGACGCGGCACTCGAAAATTGGCTGTCCTCTTGGCAGTCCTCCAAGCTGGGGGAGCTTTGCTTCTATCGCTGTCATATCTTACATTACCAAAGGCATCACTAGTCGATACCAAAATATCTGTTGACCCTTCTTCAAGGGTTTCTATTTGGATAGGGTGGCCTATAATTGCCTTCCCGTTTAACCTGCTCATCAGAGACACCCAAGGTACATGCTCGCCGCGTTGATGGTTCGCTTGGACCTTCAAGTCTACATCTATCAGCAAATCATGCCCATTTCGGCCACCAAATAGGGGATTGAAGTATGCACCTCTCTCTTCCCAGTATCCTCTGAACGGCCTCCTCCAAGTCAAATCTTCCAAATCAATCATATTTGATCCAACAAAGTTTTGTCTTCTGGCTGCGGCTAGCAATGGCAAGTAACCTCTATTACTGAATCCCTGTGATTGAGGGTCAAAGTCGTCCTCCATTAAATCATCATTGGAGTAACCGTTGTCAAGATAGTAATTGAAGCTATGACTTGGCGCCCTCTGTGGCATTGACCTACCCCTTGTTTCATGATGAATTCCATTAGTGAATCTGTCAAGTGGTCTCTTGTTGGTATTGCGAACATTTCTTTTCCCTTTCAACTGCCATTTAGAGACTTCCGCCATAGGACTAGGACCGTGAAAATAAAACTGAGGCCTATCATCAAGCGACATGTCATCAGAATCATCACTGCTAGTACTTCCATGGCCCACTTGCATTTGCAATCTATCAAGTTTTCTTGGTTGCGGTCTGATGCACGTTTCAGCATCTGAAAAAAGCAGCAAAAGTAAGTTGAATCATAATAAACCTAAAACGGCACAAAGTTGGGGGAATAATTCCACAATAAAAATGCCACAGCCTTAATCCCAAACTTTTGAGGTTGGGAATGATAACAATCAAAATTAAGTGTCCCCATGGTCTCGCATGCTTGATTTCACCCTGCAGCAATTTATCTAAAAAACAAAAGTATTCATAAATGTCAAAAGAAATGCACAAAACTAAAACAAAGCAAGAAAATATTAAAGTACTTAGATATCACTGGCATATTGTAAAGACTTGAGATCTAAATAAGCCAAGCAAAAAACTAGTGCAAAAAATCCTGTTGACAGTATCTCATTAAACTGGCAGAATTCAAGCCACAAAAACCAGTGCATACAAAGAAAAAGACTAACTTAGAGAATATTTCCTACCAAGAGCTATTTTCTTCCCCAAACATACACGCAAAGACCACCTTTAGATCCCCCAAACCTCCCCCCTCCCCACCCCCCACACACACACAGAGAAAAACAAAATTATTATTAAAAGCTGACAACGCATGTTTTCCAAAACAATTATGTGATAAGTTGCGTTTATAAAAGCTATCTGATAAGCATGTTCTCACAAAGTTTTCAGATCAAAAGCCATTAAGTGAGGTCAGGTCAACTAGTTGTGCTTCACATCATCCGTTTAAGCCCAAAAGAAGAATTTTCCAGAGGAACAAACAAATAGTTTGAAACATGTTCCAAAATATTGAATATCATTTCAATACTGTTGAAATGATACTGAACTGCTGAGCCAGCAAACCACTGATTACCTAATATAAATAACATCTTGAGCACTAACAGGCAGCGAATGAATTTGCAAGCTGTGGTTAGTCTTAGGTACGATGGTGCAAAAATCTCTATGGTAATAACATCTTAAGTCACATAGTCTCTACAGTCAAATCTTTAGGCGTACCATGGTGCAAAAATGTGGTTTACCTCGCAATGGTCATGGTGACCTCAAAAAGGTCTAAAACGCAATTTTTTAGCACTTTTACAATGCGATTAGTATTGGCTGGGTAGATTTGAAAACCATTACAACTAAGCAAATTTAATATGATATAACTACCATACTTTAGTATATAGATCATACATGTGCAGTAAGTAACACTATCAAATTGAGGTGTCAATATGGAAAAAATGTAACAAGCACATTGCAGGAGTTCTCTTGTAAAGGTCAAGTGTTTAAATACCTGAAAGCATTGCCCCTGGCTCTACTTGTGCTTCTAGAGAATGGGTCTCTGATGAATCAGATTCAGTTTCTTCTGATGATCCAGAAGTAGTCTCTTCAGCAAAAGTACTGTGCTGAGAACAATTAGTGCGCACCTCAAGCCGAGATACTGGCATTTGCATTTGGCCACCTTGCTTGGTGACAAACGTCTCATGCAACTCAGATGGAAAATACAGAGAGTGGTTAACACCATCTATTGGAAGCCCTTTTCTATGAGAAACAGGATGCAAAGAACTATCACATAATTCTGCATTATTTTGCCTGATTTTGACAAAGGAATGAAGCCTATCATGTCTTTTAGGACGAGACTCCTCCACAAATTCTTCCAGTGGTCGCTTCCGTTTGCCAAGGAAATTTCTAGAATCAGAATCACTGGAATTTCCATAGCAAGGATCAGCTCTTGAAGCACCATATGCATGACCATCAACAATAAGTCTATTGGAATCTTCAGGAGCAGCAGAAGCGGGAAAGATTCTATTGGTAGGTACTGCCTTAACCCCAAAAGCAGGTAATTGCTGTATTTGACGGCTTAAATCAGTGCCACGCTCATTTAAACTCTGTTGAGCTCCACCTTCCAAATTAAGTACGTGCAGGGGAATGCTTTTTCGCTCGATCAAATTCGATACAGTAACTGGCGTGTCCAGTTGACTTAACTCATGGCTTCCATATTTCCCGTTACCATTTTCTAAAACCCCAGATGTTTTAACTAAGTCCTTTCTCTCAATGTCTGATGGAATTTCTTGGGCAGCGGTAGTTCTAACATACTTCCCATATTTCCTTTCAAAAAATTGTTTTTCAAGTTCAAGAGCATGAAGAATTGCGTCTTCTCGCCGTGCATACTTTTCACGTTTTTTAGCTGGAAGACCTAGAGAAGCTTCAGCTCTCTCAATGCAATCATCAAACTCACCACATCGAAATGCCTTTACCCTCTTTGATTTTTCAAGGTTGTACCAATCCCTGAGAATACATCCATAAAAGTTCAATGGAAAAACCAAGACGAAGAAATGCAGTACTCTGATTCTTGTTCAACATAGCTGTTCATTCACGAGAACACGCAGAATACAAAGAGAGATCATATTTGTTCAAAAAACAGAATATCATCATTTGGATTCCTGATAAGATGCAAGCCTATGAATATAAAACAGTAGAAATATAAAATAAACAGCTAAAACACTAACTACTTATTCACAAATCTATCTGCCAGCTCAGAACAATATCAGTTTTCACCACACATCCACTAAGCCCACAATAGTGAAGTAAAAAACCAAATAGCAGCAATACTACTCCAGGTAAAGATAAGAAAACATAAAGAATACACAAATTCTCAAATGAGACGGTCTCGTGTTGACATCTCTATTGAGTTGGCCCAATTTACATTTGTCTTAAAGAATAACCAAAAATTGTAAGACAAGAAGAAGAATGCCAACACTTAATCTCGCCATACACGGTCAACTAAATGAACCAAAATAAACCAACGAGAGAGGATATCGGCAACAAAAATTATACCTTCATGAGTTGATCCTATCTAAATACCAATCTACAATTAATACCATAAATAAAATAATCAATTCCACTGATCATTTACATATACTCTCCTCCGCCATTCATTCCTATATGTCGTCATAAGCCCAAGCAGATCTCACTTTTTCATGTTATTCTTAACTCTTACAGCTCATTTTCGTCCTACCTCTTCCTCCTCTAAACTCCTCTAAGTTACAATCTTACACTTCTATAATTGTTGTATTTTTCAATTTCCTTTTGACGTAAGCAAACCAATATAGACGAAGTTCTCTCATTTTATATTCAATATCTGCAACTCCAATACACGAATACCCTCTCTTATGTATTTATTTAAATTTTATCCTTAAGAATATGTACTTTCAATAGCCTTAACATACAAATGTCAACAACCCTACTTTCCTACAATGATCTCTTCCAAAAATTGAGAGAATAGCTCTTAAGGAGCATACAACACTATTCTTTTAATCAAACATGCCAAGAAGTGATCATAAGAATTAATTCAATTCGACAATACTTGGTCCCACTAATGCTACACTTAAATGTTAATCAAGTTAAAAGCAATCCTGCATTAATGACAAGAAGACATCCACTTTTTGTTGGTCATATGAATTCAAAACATTTAAGTGAAATAGGGCTACATAGAAATAGGAGAGTCGAGTATAAATCAAAGCTATAAAAGAATTGAACAAGAACTGTGAGTGTTTGCCCACCCGAGAGCACAACATCAGAGAGCACCAGTGACATATAACTAGTAACAAGTATAATGTGAGTGATGATCTAAAACCAACAATGACGACCAATCTGCTATCCTTTGATGACCAAAGCAGTGATACTAAACATCTGACAAACTGAATTTCTAGCTGCAAGGTCAGAAGACAAGATCATTATTTCCTCCCAGACAAGACTATATGAACATGGATCCTATAGAACTGCTTCTATTGTCTTCCTACTAATCCAATGTTCAATCACTAGTATGTAGGCCAGAATGAGCTATTTCAGACTCAGTCTCCTACAATCCCAAGTTCAATATAGACAATGAACTTACAAGAATTTTCAACTCTGGCCACTCAACTCCTGTAGGAATCCCAGGCAAACCTAAATATTATGGCTTGTCAGATAGAGCCTAGAGATGATTTGACACTCAAGTTCTTGCTTAAAAATCCGTGACCCATTTCATGCTTCCTACGAATTTCTTAACTAGACATCATAGGCAACTGCCAAACCTACATATTTTGTGAATGCAACTATGACTAAATGCAATCTATTATCAACAGTCCCACACTATAAGTTATCGCTATTACAACTAAAAAGCCGCCACTCATCTGCTAGCTCTTCTGAACTTCAAATATCTTATAATCAACAAATGCCCCAACTCCATCCATATAGCCAACCCTCCCCCCTCTCTCTCTCTCTCATCAAAGTATCACACCAATCAGCAATCATCAAAGGTAAGGAAATTGTGCTTCTAACACAAATATGTCCCAACTTCCTGAAAAAATACTACACATCGAAAACAGAAAAACGTTTTAGACTTTCAAAAAAAGTAAGGGAAAAAATTCAATGTCAATTATTAATATAATTGAATGTACCACCACAATGACAATAATTACTAGGGATTGAGCTTTTTTCTTTTAAAATAACATTTTCATTCATCTTTCAAAAAAATTCAATACCGATGAGTAAATGTAACCACATACATTCAATGAAAACCATACAATCACAAACGACATGACAATATGAAATATTGTTCTGTTGCCTTCTTTTAGCGGGTGTGCTTGTAGGAACGCAACTCAAACTAAAAATAGGTTCACCTGTTTTGGTAGGGATGTGGTTCCTAAACACCAACCAATAATAGATTTACCCTTTTCCAGGTGTTATTGTCCAAAAGGAATGAACCAATCACCGCTATTCAGTGCAACTACCTCAATCTATTATAACATACACTAATGGTCCAATGTTAAATTATGAGAATAATAACAAAAAGTTAGTGTAATTTAGGTGATAAAACAAATTATTCTACTTCAATCATCCCAATTTCTTCACAAAATTTTCACAAAATTTATGTCAATGAATTGCAGTTTAGAGGTGGTATTAGTTGGTGATGAAAAATTGTGAAAAAAAAAATTAAATAATCAGTTTCATTACCATGGGAATTGCTAAGGTACATTTTATGAAATTTACACTACAAATCATTGTCGTAACAGCATTTAGTACCAAACGGGCTGTAACTACATTATCTCAGTTCATAACCAACATTGAAAAAATCAAGCCAAAACGTACCACACAACCAAAGAAACCACATATTTCATTCATTCATTCCAACATTCAACAAAAATTCACATAAAATAACAAAAAACAGAAAAAGAATTACCACAACAGCAAAAATAAAAATAAAAAAACTTACACACTAGCATCTTCTCTACCCAAAAGCTTAACAGGGGTACCAGATCGAGGAGACATGAGATGAGATGCAGAGAGCTCATCCGGACCCAATATTTTACCGGGCCACCACGACCCGTTTCGTCGACGCACCCAAACAATTGAACCCGCACCGCTTTCTCTTACCCCTCCATTCTCTGAACTTACCATTTCTCTCTCAATCATACAGACAATTGTAAAAAAGAAAACACGGAATACTAATTGAACTTTACAGCTAACAAAAAAATCAAAATAAATGATGGCGGATTTCTGTATTTTGTTACGAAGGTTTAATTGAAAAAACAAACAAACTAGGTGATCAAAGGATGATCAACCGGCAGCGAAAAAGAGAGAGAAGCGGAAAGTAAGGAGAGGAATAGGAGAAAACGCCATTGATGTTGAAGAAAGATAATAATTAGGGTTTCCATTCAAAATGGGGAAAAATCATTCCAAATAAATGGAAAATGATTTCTTTATGTATTTGGTTTCTAGGGTTTGTTGATGAAAGAAATCGATTTCAAATTGGAGATTATGTGATCGGAAAACTTTGGGGAAATTAGGTTTTATAACGATTTTCGGTTTCTCTCTCTTCTGTGTGTTGGTATTGTTGTGTTTCTCTCTCCTGTTGAAGGTTTTGTTGGTGATGAATGAAGGTGAGAATGGAAGAAAGACTTTCTCACTCGGTTCTGAGTTTAACTCAGCTGAACTCGGCCGTTTTTACACGTGCGCTTCTTGAGTTAACTTCGAATCTTTTTCCAAAAAAATGCCATGAGAATGAGAGATGTTAACATAAGCATAGAAAAGCTTGATATACTTTCAATAAAATGTAATGTTGGATTAGTGGTTTATCATTGTGATATCATATGAGATAGGTTGGTAAGTGCTCCTCATACATGATATGACACTATACGATAAATTTGAGGTATGGTTTGATTCGACATGGGATCTAAAGCTTAGGTATTTTGTCGTGTCGCAGACAAAAAGAGAAGAAGCACAGTCCGTAACTTCATAGCAAGAGCTTGGCGCGCGTACCTAGCTTGTAGGCTAGCCCATCAGCACGACTTGTAGTACAAATTTCTAATTGACAATAAAAAAAGTAGGAGTGAAAGTTATTCGGATAAAAAACACAAATCAAATCAATCCAAATTGAATAAGAAATATAGTTTGGAGTTTTCATGATTTGGCTTGGACTTAGATCAAAAATTTCTAAACCGCAATATTTCGGTAGAGTCTATTAAAATCCAAATGGGAATTTTGAATCGAATTTTAAATGAAAACTCACTTTTACTTTAGTAGGCGATACTAAAAAATCTTTAAAAATCAGCTACTCTAGACACCTCAAAACAAAAGTCCATAATACATATATTTTGAATTAGTTGAATTATTTAAGCCATGTATGAAATGCGTCACACAAAGTGATCGTCTCATGCCATAATTTGTAAACAAAAATAAGCTTTTACTCAAAAATTCAAGTTACATTGTCATCCCTACTTTTGCTACTATGGCTCTTTATTTTTATTTACTATTTTATTTTCTAATACAATTTGTAGCTTAGATTTGTTTTGAAGATGCACTTTTGGTTTGGATTGGACTGAAAACGTTCAATTACTAGTGAAAAAACATCAAGTACAGCGGTTTTTTGAACGCTATATGCTGCGGTTTTGATCTCAAGGATTTGTGATCGCAGTAGATGGGCTACTTTCAAATGCTGCAGTTCAAAACCGCAGCACAAAAATATATTATATACTGCGGTTTCATGGGAACCGCAACATATAGTGTTGTTTTTTTAGATTCAAAAAACCACATTATATGTTGCGGTTCCCATAGAACCGCAGCATATAGGTAGTTTTTTTTTTGGTTTTTTTCGTTTTATTAATAATCCAATGCATAATATTCATTTCTAATATACACAATTACAATCACCAAATAATCACCATGAGTTCATCACTAATATACACTCTATATATATATATATATATATATATATATATATATATATATATATATATATATATATATATATATATATATATATATATATATATATATATATATATATATATATATATATATATATATATATATATATTTAATGGCAAAAGTATATATATTAAAATCTAACAATAATTTAATTATATATATATATATATATATATACACACAAAAGTCAAAAATCTAAACTAATTACACTACTAAACACATAAATTAGATAGATGCACGCCCACCTTGTTTTTTAATTCACGCATTTCCTCTTTTGTCAAAGCGCGTGTTTTCCTTAGAGTGTCGTATAAAACCTAAATATTAATATGAAATAATTAAAAAAAGTTTATATAATACATATACATTAGATTTTACATAATATTAAATATATAATATTATAATTTAAGAACGTAACATATACATACCGCATCAATATTTTCAACTCCAACGTTCTTCACGGCTTGTAAGAGATCGTCCATAAATTTGAGAGTGTAATAGTCGCAATCAATACCATTATCTTGTCGAAAGCACTAAGAATAGATGTTAGTGCCAAAAAAGCTTTAAAACGGAACTTAGCACGTAATTTTAAGCATATGACTATTGTTTTCAATTCTAGCCATTTCAACACAACATCATTTAACACTAGCAACTACATCTACAAATAAAATCACATTTAAAATCACATTCATAAATAAAATTACATTCATAAATAAAACAACATCATTTAACACTAAAAATTTAAAAAACAATAAAAATTAGTATCAAAAGAATTACCTTGTGTATCTAGATGAAGAATAGTTACAATGTAACCTACAATGACATAAGAAAAACAAAATTAGTAATTAAAATCATTTTTTCGAAAAATAAAGTAAAAATAAAAATCAAAAACACCAAAACCACCATGAAATGGACATTATTTTAATAGTTTCGTGGGTTTGGAAGCAAATTTCGATGAATGATAGTAGGAAGAAGCTAATTTCAACAATTTCATGGATGGGTTTTTAAGAAATTTTGTGGGTATAAAACAGTAGCACACGAAGAAGAAGACATCAATGGAAAATGTTTGTGGGTTTCGTGGGTTTTTGAAGGAAGCAACTTGGTTTCGTGGTTTCAAATGTTGAAGAAGAAGAAGGAAGCACTAGTGTATACCGATATGCTACTGATATGAAACAGTCGTGTGGGTTTTTTGAAGAAGACAATGAAGCAGTCATGGGAAAGAAGCTAAGTTATGTTATGAGAGGCGTGTTTTTTTTTTTAAAAATAAGCTATATGCCGCAGTTCAGTAAAAACCGCAACACTTGAACCATTATATGCTGTTGTTTTTGATTAACCGTAGCATTTAGCCCTTAATTTTTTTTGCTTCATTTTTTCAATCTATTTTATGCTGCGTCTTACAAAAACCGCAGTATATGTCACGCAACACTTGACGTTTTTTCCACTAGTGAATAAAAACCGAAATTTGGTGTGATTTGGTTTTAAGTATATATCACAACTCGAACTTTCACCCTAACAAAAGTATGAAGGAAACATGCTTAATTGCAATTAATTCAAGATTAGAAAACTAGGTATTGCATCAGTTGGAGCATGTACCTCTTTTCTAAAACTAAAGGGATTTAAGTTTGATTTTCAGTGCCCTTCTCCACTAACCTTCCCCTTCCTTTGGGCCACCTTAAACAAAAAATTAACCACTCATTAATTAAGATTAATAGCTTATTTATGTAATTAACAACTTTAAATATAAAATATATAACTCTAAGCATGAAAGCACATAATACTATAACTTGGAGACTACTTGCTTTCATAGAACCCAAATCAAGTTACAACTTGGAATCTTCAAGAAGTGGAAGATGACTAAGTTGAAGAAATCACTAAACTAAAGTGTTTTGTTGCTCAAACATAGTAGAGAAGATGCTTGATACAAATCTAAAGAAGGATTCATAAACTAAGGTGAAAGTTAGTAGATGAAAATTTGGAAATCAAAATACAAATGTTATTTGAACTTAGAATAAAAGAGAAAATTAAAACTATGAAAGGGAGAAGATGAACTATGAGGAGAGTGGTATGTTGTAGATGAATGGGCACTTTTTTTCAAGACCAAAAGCTTTCTTAAGTAGAGCTTATAAGTCTTAAATTTCTCTATCTACCTTGCATATTAATCTAGTTGAATTTCCTAAGGAAGACAAGATACATGGTGATGCTGAGCAATAAGTTGAGACTATGTTTTGAATACATAAGCACAAGATTAGTTTAAAAATTCTATGATCGCTAGGCAAAAGTTAAGTTGTGGGCCTCTTTTATACATGTATGTTTTAGAGCGGAAACAATTTGATTTTGAAATTTATAGTAAATTTTTAAAATAATATATACCTTTCCTTTCCATCGTAGGAGATTATTGATGAAACAGTTATAAAAATGTCTTTGTTAAAAATTACTATTTTAATAAGTACAATGAGTTTATCATTTTAAAAGTAAAATTTTACTACGATTTTTAGATATTAGTTTTATTATTTGTGGGGACAAAATAAATTATACGACAAAAAATATGGGTATATTATCCATCTCATACTTTAATGAGTATGAATATGAAGTTGAGTCACCCATAATTTTGCCATGTAACTTATGATTAATCAAGCTAACTCCTAATTTATAAACCTGTACACTCCATTCTCCTTTCTCCTACATTATCAATTAGAGTAAAATTTCAGAAAATTCATCCTCTTCCAAAGCATAAACTCAATCTGAAAAATTGATGTTTACTTTCTTATTGTAGAAAAAGGAGAACACATCTAGTACTATCACCGTCTCCATCTCTTTTGGTTAGAAGTAAGATTTCTTTATGTGTTCTTGATTTCATACTTGTATATTAATTTCACGGCTAATAGGGCCTCAAATTGATATTTGATTGTTTTATGTTAGGCTTTTTATGGGTAATTAAAGTAGCATCAAGAGGAGGCTAATTTGAAATTCATCAAATCATTGAAGAACTACAAGCTAAAGTAGATCTTGGTTTTGATTTTCTGAAATTTTGTGTGGAATTAATCTTGCTCAAAGGTAACCCACAAACTATTATATTTAAGTATTAATTGAATGTTTTAAAGTAGTTTAGTAATTGTAGATTCAATTTGGGTCTTTGATTCAAATTTAAGTATCAAATTAAATTTAAGATGAGTATATGAATTCAATTAGTAATTGGATTGTTTTTAGTATTGATTAGTATTGGTTGATTGGGTTATTTGGTCTCTAGTATAAAATTTAGTATTTTAGATATTGATAGAAACTGAGCGTTCTGTTTTGGCCATTTTCGGGTCAGTTGTGATTGTTTCTGGGTTTTGGTGTCTTCATAAGATTTGTAGAGCTCCAAGTCGTGGTCGTGTGGATACTTGAATCGCCCCAAAATGAGTTCGTATGAGAGAGTTATGTCCAAAATACTAACAGGCTGTCATGAAAATCGACAATTAGCTTTCTGTTTTGCCATTTTCGGGGCCGTTCTGATTGTTTTTGGGTTTTAGTGTCTTCATAAGAATTGTAGAGCTTCGAGCAGAGTCGAGTAGCCACTTGAATTGCCCCCAAATGAGTTCGTATGAGAGAGTTATAACCAAAATACTAGCAGACTATCATGAAAATCGAGAATAACCAATCATGAGATTAATTGTTCAAATTGGGATTTTAATTGGGTATTTATTTAATCAAGTATTTAAGATTATTTTATGTTTTTTTATTGGGTAATGATGGATAGTATGATTTTGTTGAGTATTATTGATGGTGATGAAAAAGGGAGCTTGAATTGTTACCTTTTGACGTTATAAGTTGATGTACACAAGGTGTTGTTCAAATGCATCAATGAAGTTCTTTGGTTTTCTAATTTGATTTTTGGTGTTCGAAATTTTGGATTTTGACTTTGTTTGACTTTGCTTCTAGTCCTTGATCAAAATTATGTTTTGTATGTTCACAGCTTTATAAATATGAGCTTTTAAACTATGAAAATGAGTTATGGTTATTGATTTCAAAGAAAATCAAGTGATTTATTAATTCGTTTTATATTGAAATATTAGACATTGAAAAATGTCCGTTTTTGGGAATGGCAGCGGATATTTATATCCGGATTATTGTGAAATCCTATAGTTTGATAACAGGTAATGGTTATTCGGATCGGTCTCGACCCCCCGATCCCGTTTCGTTCTTGCAAGAACCGTATTTTCAGTGATGATGATCACCCGTGTTCTCAGGATTTTTAGATCAAGCCTACTTCCTGACGGTCCATATATTCCCACATTTTTAAGTGTTGTTATATCGTTGTATTAATATGAGATTTGAATAAATACGTTTGGTATATAAAGTTTTGTTTGCTTCGCAAATGAAATCATATGTTTCATTTGTCGTATTGTTTCGCTATTGACTTGTAAAGTAATAGCCGCATTTTGATTTTCGCTATTTGTAACATCCGTCATTTTTTAAAAATAATAATAATAAATAAATAAATTTCAGAAATTTAAAAAAAAAATATATATATATAACTCCCCATTAACAAATAACTTCCCACTTCTCCCTCTAAATCTTATAACTAACCTCACTTACCTATTATAAATTAAACCAATTACCCTTAATTTCATTCACATTATTACTCACACTTTCTTTTTCTCCTACAAACTGTTCCTCCATCTCTCATTTGCTTAAAAATTCAAGTCAAGAAAACGCAAGATTTCGATATTAAAGACAGCGGATTCGTAGGCAGAGATTATTAGGAGCGTACATTGTCTAGGATCGCGTGACAAGGTAATTCTCAATGTCCATCTAATTAGGACTATCCCGTTAATATTATGTGCTAAGTGATAATTAATGTGTTTAAATAGAATGCATGACTTTATATGACATTATTTTGTATGATATTATGTTTTATATATTCTCAATTATATTTACTTAAGGTAGCGGTTTTGTTTAGGGAAAGTAATTCCCACTTTACCGTCCACGTAGGATTATTTTGAAAATTTTTTTTTTTTTATTTTTAATATAACCGCTACTTGAGGTAGCGGTTTTGTTTAGGGAATTGAAGAAAATTGCCAGATGAAATGGCGGTTTGGTAATTTTTTTATTTAAAAAAAAAAAAAAAAAAAAAAAATTGGGTAAACCGCCACTTGAAGTGGCGGTTTTATACCTGTACAAAACGGCAGTATCTGTTTTTTTTTCTTCACTCATTTCATTTGCTTCCTTCCCTTCGCTGCTGCCGGTTATCTAAAAAAAAAAGTCTTCAATTCTCATTTACTTCATATTCACAATTCCTCTCATTTAACTAAATTAATCAACTACATTCTCATCTTCTCCTTCTTTACTTGTTCATATTCATCATCATTTAAGGTAATAACATAACCCTAATTTATTTCAATTTGCAAATTGAATATTTTGTTCATTATTGTTTTCAATTGAAGTTATAAATACATTGATTGTTTAATAAATTCTCTTGTTTTCATGATATAAGCTTACATTTTACACATTTGTAGTTGAATTTTAGGATTTGGTTTGTATGCATATAAAGTGTTTGATGATATGCTTCAATGAAAGTTTATTACTTTGTATTTGCAGAATATGGATCATTATCCCGTTATAGTGTATTGGGGTGGGGAAATAAGTTATACTGGATCCGATGTTGGGTATAATGGAGGAATAAATACAGTGATGTTTATCCATCGTCAAAATACGACTTTTGAGGTGTTTGTTAGCAAAGTCTATGATGTAATTGGTTGCGATCGCAACTCTTTTATGTTAAAATTGGAGATGAAATATCCGGTGACTGGGAAAAATGTGTTAGTCCCGATTAAGAATGATGAAAGCATAAGTGCTCTTGCTTATGCGGCATCACAAGCCCCTGGAACGGCAATGGAGGTTTATGTTGAATTGGTTGCAAGTTTAGATAATGCGAGGGAAGTCATGACTAGCATGGAACTTCCAGAATCAGGTCCTAGTGTACGCCATGATACATTCACAGAAATGTTAAGTAACCCAAATTACGTTAATGAGCACTTGGATGAGAATAGCTCTCCAACTCATTCACGTGGCATTGGTGGTGGTGTAATGAACACCTTTTCCACGAGTCACTTGGGTAGCCTTAATGCGAACGAGGTTGACTCTTTAGATCAGGAGGATGAGCATATTGATTCTGATTCAGAAGAGGATGATGAAAGAAGAGAAGCTCTAGATGCAGCGATTAGAGATGGTGCTCCATCTCAAGATTGGCTTAGAATTGATGAGGTTGATCAAAGATTGATTGATGCATGGATGACCTGGAACGATGACAACTCCATGAATGAAAATGGAGACTTTAGGATAGGGCAAGAGTTTAGCTCCTTAGACCACCTTAAGAAGAATGTTAAAGCATGGGCGATTTCTAATAATAGAAACTTCCGTGTAATTGAGTCGGAGCCTTCAAAGTACGTTATCCAATGCACTAATGCGGAGGATGTAGGTTGTGAATGGAGGATGCGAGCTGTTATGACCGCAACGGGATCATTTAAGATTGTGCGATATAAGGGTCATAATCAAGATTGCTCAGTACATTACAGTGACGACCATCCCCTCCTTACTTCTGAATTTGTTGCTGATCTTATCGTGGATATGATTAGAGTTGATCCAGCGTTTAAGGTGAAGTCAATCGTTAATTTTGTAAAAAATAAATACGGATTTGTAATAACATATAAGAGAGCTTGGTTGGCCAAAAATAAGGCTATAACAAAAGTGTTTGGGGATTGGGATAAGTCCTTTGAGGAGCTTCCACGGTACGTGCAGGCATTAATGTAATCTAATCCAGGAACAGTGGTGCAATGGGAAGTCCAACCAACAATGGATCCTACTAAAGTGATGTTTCAGCGAATGTTCTGGGCTTTCGGACCATCCATTAAGGGTTTTCCCCACTGTCGTCCCCTTATTTCTATAGATGGTACACATTTGTACGGAAAGTACAGAGGCACACTTATGATTGGTATGTCCATAGATGCAAATTCTCAGTTGTTCCCACTTGCCTTTGCCGTTGTGGAGGGAGAGAGCAACGACACATGGAGTTGGTTCTTGGATTGTATAAGGCATTATGTCACTAAGAGGGACGGCTTATGTGTTATATCTGATCGTCACAAGGGAATTTTGCATGCAATGAACAGAGTTGGAAAAGGTTGGGAAGAACCATATGCATTCCATCGGTTTTGTAAACGTCATCTAGCTTCAAACGTGCATAAGAAGTTTAAAAACATAGCGGTTAAGAACTTATTTGGAAAAGCTTCTGAACAAACAAAGATTCGAAAGTATAATTTTTACATGAATCGCCTTAAAGAGCTTAATGAGGACGCGTACAAGTACTTAGTGGACGGTTCTATTCCCGAGCGCCAATGGACTTTGATTCATGACGGTGGGCATCGATATGGAGTGAGAACTACAAACATGTCTGAAGCGTTCAACGGCGTTATGAAAGGGGCCAGGTCACTCCCAATCACTTCATTAGTTAGGATGACATTCTACCGGGTAAACGAATACTTTGCCACAAGGAGGGATTTAGGGAGAAGCAGATTAGATAGTGGACATGTGTATGCGAAGAAACCAAGTGATACGATTGATAAGAATGCTGAAAAAGCACGCTTTCATGATGTTAGGATATATGACACAGTGCGTGGGATATTCGAGGTCACCACTGGTTGTGGCAATAGGATAGCAGGAAAAGGTGGAAAATCCTACATGGTTGACCTCACAGCAACATCATGCACATGTCAGAAACCAACCATCTTCAAGTTACCGTGCTCACATGTTCTTGCAGTATGTCGAGCTCGTAACATATCGTACGATGCTTTTGTGGACCCTTCATTTCGCACTACAAAATACGTATCGACATATAAGAAGTCTTTCATGCCCGTTCCAGACATGTTTACTTGCGATCCTTGGAATGGTCCTACAGTTGTTCCAGATCCCTTAACGAAGCGTGCAAAGGGTCGTCCGCGATCAACTCGTATACGGAACGAAATGGATGCACCGTTGAAGCGTCCTCGTAACTCGTGTACCTTTTGTGGATGTAGTGGTCATAATAAGAAAACATGCCCTCGAAGGTCAACAAAGTATGTTTTTTTTTTAAATTTTGTAACAACATGTTCAATCTGATAATATTTAAATGATTTTAATAACACTTATGTATGTAACTCGTGTACCTTTTTAAATTATGTATGTTTCAGCGGAGGTTGACGAGTTCACACCATCTCATCGACCGGTGTGCAAAACAAAAGGGGTCGGGGGTTGTAGTTTAACAAGCTTTGTATATTCTTATACGACTTGAACTTCTTGTATGAGTTTCCATAATTGTAATATATCTTTGCATTAGTTTCATAATTATTTTTTTCAAAACAATCCGGTTCGTAATTGATTATTATGGAATAGATGGTATTGAACTAGTTTAATGCATGTTGCGTTCACTATTTTAAAATGAAAGAAAAAAAAAACTTAAGGCAAAGAAAAAAAAAAAAAAAAGTCACAAGCAAACCGCCACATGAAGTGGCGGTTTACCTGGACCAAACCGCCACTTCAGATGGCGTTTTTGTGGTTAAGGCAAACCGCCACTTGAGATGGCGGTTTTGTCTGGAAAAAAATAAAAAAAATTTAATTTTCCACGTGGACGGTATTGTGGGAAATACTTTCCCAAATAATGCAAAGTGGGAATTATTTTTTTATTTTGCAATATTTTGGGAATAGACTCTTATTTTTGTCAAACTTGAATTTATAATTATTATTTCGATAAAATTTATATTATTATTTTGATAACGAAATTAGATACGGTTTAATTTGGGAGAGAAATATTTATAATATTAATTCTTATTTTAGTTGGATATTCCTGAGATATATATTTATTGTGAAAAATTTATGATCATAAAATAAAATGTATAATGTATGTTTGATTGTATGTTTGTGTGCTCGTAACTAATTATTAAAATCTATTAAATCACGTAAAGTGTAACACGAGGGAAATTAAGCTCTTATATTTGTTGTGATCCAAGTATAAGGGTGATGAACAAGTTGCCCTATTTGGTTAGTATAGCTGCCGACAGCTATTATTATTTCTGATACTTGATACGATGTTTGGTCTTCCTTCTATTTGTTGTGATCCAAGTAGAAGGGGTGTGCACACTAAGGTTCCCTGAGACTACTCTGCTGGCCTTGAATTATTTGGGGTGACGACCTCTTGATGAAGTAGGTATAGGGGTAAAGCCTCGGCCTACTGGCGTTCTCATTCCCTCAAATTAAAAAATTTGATTATGTGTTTGTCATTATTAAATATCAAATTAATAAATTGGTTTATGTGATATTATATATATTGTTTTCTCAAATTGTTTTTCTTTTAAACTCAGCTATTAATTATTTTCTAAAATTATTTTCAATTTGATTATATTTTATTTTTTCAAATCATTTTCAAACTTAATCGTTTTACGGGATGGAGTTGGAATTACTCAATTTCCTAATTTTGGGAGTTTTTCCCTTGTTTTTCTTGCATCCTTATGTTGCAGGTTATTGATTGCGTGGGAATCGTGGAGTGAGGATCACCTAGAAACATAGCTTTTGTTAGAGTCGTATTTCAGTTTAAATTTTACCTTAAGTTGTTTAAATTTTATATGGACATAGATTGCGTTTTAGTTTTCTCTTATGTTGTAAGACCCTTTGTTGGATTTAAAGTTATTAAGTTATTTCTTAGTCGTTAAGCCTTACATTTATTTTATTAGAAATAGATGTGGCGGTAACACTCCCATGAGTAAGTTTTGGCTCATGTTTTTCATTAAAGGTGTTTTCAAAAGTCTGACCTATTCCGAGGGTGTTACACTATTAACTTGTAAAATTATAGCCGTACTTAGATTCACTATGAACCAAAGGTTCTTAGTCATATTTATGTCGATACCAAATGGTCTTTTAAAAGAGTTTGGGTTTTGATAAATTAATCTTTTATAAAGAGTTACCAATTGAGCAAATAAAGAATTAATTGAAGATGTCTGTTAACGACTTGTATATAAAATATAGTAGTTTGTTGGATTACTCAACAATTCAATTGTTGACAGTCTTTGATGGGGCCTATCCCTTACGGGAGATAGATCTATTTTCAGGTTAGCTCCGTGGTGGAAAGGATGCCTACATGTATTATGTGTTTCGGATGAGGCGAGGACTTCTTTTGGAAATACATTTTGTAAATTAGATATTAGTATAATTAAATTGTAATAATTTTATAATGTTTTGTAAATAATCACTTAGTTATGTAAAAAGTTTTAATTACTCTGATATTGGTTTACTGCGGCTATCGAGCTATAGGTTGGATTCAGCCCAGACTTCTATAAGTCTTCCGCTATGCTTTGTAGACAATATTATTATATTGTTTACGCTGGTTTGGGCTGTTTCAATTGAGGTGAATCAAAGGACAATTCAATGGAAGAGGTGTGTAAATTTAATTTGGTTATCAGCGGATAAATAATAATGATGCGGATCTCTTGGACTTAATTGCAGGTATTTGTATACAAATGTGTGCAACCCAACCTTGACCATTATAAGAAGGAATCACACCCCATATGAGTCATATGAAGCCTTTGGAAGTGCCTTGCATCAATAACAAAAAGAAAAAAAAAGAAATATCAACAAAGTAACTCATCAAATGCACAAGAGTCCACATAGAACGAGCATAACCTTCATAATATTTGGAATTTAACTGTTATGATCGTTGAAGATCAAAGTTAGGTTTGTTAGCTTCGATTGAACTAGTCACATGCTCAAAAAGAATAAGAAAACGAAAGAGTTATGACACATTCTTCGTCAAGCCGTCAGTACGCTTCCCAACCACTCAAGGGCGCCAAACCAGATTTTTTGCATCGCCAATTTCAATAACTTTTACATAGATTGCCCAAATTTAGGTTAAGTGACTTCCTTTTCTTTCTTCACTTTGGATTTTTCTTTTTTTGGGTAGAGCAACTATTACCCATCTTTAGCACCCTTTTAGGCCCTACTTTGGAATTAAACCTTCCCAAGGTCTTTTGGATTAATTATTGTAAGACTTTAGAATGATACTTAATGGTCCACAATTTTTGTAAGAATTTTAAGGAGCTTTTGAAAGAGAGGACGTTGAGTTTCTTCTAGAAAGAGAATTTCATCTTTCAAATACTAACCATAGCTAGTAGCTCTTGGTGTTCCCATAAAAATGATTGAGGAGATCTCACTAAATGAGCTTATAGCTTAGAGGCTAAAAGTGCGTTTGGATGGAAGGAAATAAAAGAAAAGGAAGTGGATGAATTTAGAGGGAGGAAGAATTCCTTATTTGAATAGCAAATTGGGAGAGAAGAAATTTATAGGGGAGGGAATTGAAAGGATTTGATAGATACTTTTTGTTAAGGTTTCAATCTCTTTAAAGTTAAAAATATTGAAAAGGAAAATTTTTATTTTCCTTCATTTCCCTTCCATTTCCTATTATATAAATAAGAGCTATTTTCCTTTTATTTTTCTTCTTTTTTTTTCTTTCCTTCTTTCTTCTTCCATCTCTCTCTTTTTTCTTCAAAATTATTATCCAAAAATAGTGTAAGAGTCATTAGACTCTACTTAATCTTAGAAGGTTGAGTACAACCACCATGGTTATGCTATCAATCATAAGTCATCGAGTTGAGTTGAGTTCCACTTTGATCATCATATTATTCCACCTAATGCCCCAACTACTACCGATCATTAGCCTATCAACATGTGAAGTGGATTGTTCAAAAATCCTACCTCCCTTAGTATTATCATCATTATTGTTGTTGTTAGTCTTTGTAGACCAACCTTGATCTCCAACCAAAAATCCTTATTCACCCCAAGCAATAACCTAATTATTTAGTTTATTTAATTTTTACTGATTTAATTAATTTTTACCAATTAAAACTAATTTTTATTGATTGAGACTGATTATTACTGATTGAAATTAATTTTTACTGATTGTAATTAATTTTTATTAATTGAGACAGACTATTAGTGATCGAAACTAATTTTTACTGATTGTAATTGATTTTTACTAATTGAGACTGACTATTACTGATCGAAACTATTTTTTACTGATTGTAATTGATTTTTAGTTATTCCATATATTATAACTAAGTTGTACTGATTAAAGTTAATTTTACTGATTGTAACTGATTTTTATTGATTGTAATTGATTGAAATTGAAATCTACTGGTTAAAACTGATTATATTTTGTAAGGTGAACTAAACAAGACCTAAGATAGTGATGATTTTTGATTAGTTTAAGAGTTTTATAAATTTGTTTTGAGCATGAGACTAGAGAACCAAACGATCAACACAGTACCATTTGCAATTTGTAAAGTTCAGCTTAAAATGGTCAATAATAAATCAATTTTTGCTTGGTTTGCTAAAAATAAACCCACACATTATTTATTTATAAATAAATTCACCTATTATTTATGTTTGCTAAAAATAAATCAACCTAATGTTTATAACCTTCTCAAAGCATTTTTTTTTAAGTCAAGAATTAGAAATTAACAATAGTTGAGTTAAATTTCAGCAATTACACTGAATAGGTTTATTTATGAGAAAAATTACAGTTGAGTTAAATAAATAATATATGAGTTTATTTTTAACAGATCGAATAAAAGTAATTTATTTTTGAGCTAATATGTGAGAGTTTGTTTCTCGGTGAGACGATCTCAAAACAAAGAGCTCATATGCTAATAATTATATTAGTTAGGCTTTATTTAACCCATCTACAAAGAGCGTTTTACAGTAAGAACATCTCAAAAAAAATTATAATTTTATTTAATTTTATTTTTAAAAAAATTGAGCGCGTGAAAATGGAATAGGCCTAAGTCGCCAACGTTTACAACTCAAATCCTTGTTGGCGTCCCACAATTGGCGAAAGGTACGATATATACGTGTATATACTTGTGAAAACAAACAAGGACAGATTTCAAACGTACGCGCGATCTTCCATTCGTGAAATCTGCCATTGTTAACTACTGCGCGTGAGCAAATTGTTATGTATGCTATATTTTCTCCTAAATTAGAGTAAAAAAGTCGTACCACACCCGGAATCTTTAACCTTGCAGAAGAATTTGAATTTTGATTTCAACTTCGGTTTCGATTTCAATTTCAATTTCAATTTCGATTTATTGTCGTAGTTTGATTATTAAGCTTGATGATGAATCGTTGCTGTGTGGTGGTTTTATTAATAAGCTTGATGATGATTTTGTCCGAGGGAGTATGGCTGAATCTGCCGACTACAGGGACTAAGTGTGTTTCTGAGGAGATCCAGAATAATGTCGTTGTTGTCGCTGATTACGTTGTTATTGATGAACAAGGTCACGCGTCTCCTACTGTTTCTGCTAAGGTTTTTTTTCACATCTCATTGATTTTATTTAATGATATAGATTTTCTGATTTGAATATTTACTTAGTTTAGTATGGATTGATAAATATTAGTTCCTACTGTCCTACATATGTTCGTCTTTGATTTCAACTATCAAGGTTTCAGCATTGAGAAATTCTAGTTTCGTAGCAACTGCTTTAATGGTCATATGTACTGCTTCCACTGCTTATTGCTTAATGCCTACTGCCTACTGCCTACTGCCTACTGCCTACTGCTTACTGCTTACTACTTAATTGATAGGATCTTATTTTAAAAATAAGATTAATCACTGTTCCTGAAAACGATGCTATTTTAGAGTTCGAACAATGTGTTTCAAACTCCAATATTGCCAAGATCAAGATCGAATGTATAAAGTGTTGTGACAAACAAATTAGCTACCAATGATATTGATGTTTGTAGGAGAAAAATAATTCAATAAAACGACAAAGATTTATTGAGGTTCACCCAATTTAGGATACGTCCTTCGGTGTGTAGTATCTCTCTTATATTATCAAAGGAGTTTAAAGAACTCTCAAATATGGAGAACTCAAATATGAAGAACTACAATAGAGAAGAGATTAGGCTAGTGTTTTGCTTGGCTTATTTTGTGGATGTTTTACAATGGCATTTGAGACCTCTATTTATAAGGGATATCATACTAAGCAACACTTAATACATTAAAGCTATGAATAAATGATAATAAAACAGCCTCAAGCACTTGAAAAGTAAAAATAACATCCTAGGAGCATTTGAAGATCCGCTCGACCAAAGCAGAGGCTTGCTCGGTCGAGCGGGCTACAACAAGCTAATGGAAGTATTCTATTTGTTCGCTCGACCCACCCAGGAGCTCGCTCGGTCGAGCGGCCTGGTCGAGTGACCTTCAGGAGACATTCTGACAGCCTTGCTCGACTAAGCATAGTAGAGCATCTTTTTCACTTCTTCATTAAGACTCATAACTCCCATGATTAAGTCCTACTTCATCACCTTCGTAACTCATGAATCAATTCATACTTTAATCACCATCATAAATCACAAACATTAAGTTACCAACTTAATTCACCCACATTAACACTCATAGTATTTCATCCCTAAGAGTCACTCATGAATGCACACATCAAATGTGCACTCAAGTCACATCATTCATAACAGTTTCTGTTTTAAGATTAAGATCGACCCTAATTTTTTGGGATTAAGGTTATGGCATTGTTGTTGTTGACTGTGTGACACAATTAAGTTAGCACAAATCAGAGTTGTGGTCTTTACACGTTTCCATTTTAAAAATCTGTACATATTTGAACAAACAGCTTGGTGAATAAAATCGAAGACTGATAGCACACTAAGGAGAACTCTGCTACTCAGTTCTTATAACTCCTACTATTTGTTTACTCATTTTAATTATTTCAGGTGACATCTCCTTATGGTAACACTCTCTACCACAATGAAAATGTGACTCATGGTCAGTTTGCATTCACAACTACTGAAATTGGTAATTATGTCGCCTGTTTCTGGGTGGACAATAACCATCAATCTGCAACACTCAATCTTGATTGGAAAATTGGTATTGCTGCCAAAGACTGGGATTCAGTTGCAAAAAAAGAGCATATTGAGGTAAAAAATTGTCAGTTGGCGAATTTGTAGTGTATATCTATTTCATATCTAGTATTAATTATCTTCCATTGGTTTAACATTGTTCATGAGTTATGTAGGGTGTTGAACTTGAACTTAGAAAACTTGAAGCAGCAGTGGAAGCAATCCACGAGAATTTACTTTATTTGAAGAAAAGGTACTTCATGAGACAGCTGTACAATGTACATACATTACACATTGACATGTCATAGCCTGCTTCCTGTATTCTTTTTGATGAATCGGTTTTCTCCCAACTTTTTAATGTGGTTATACTTTTATGTCTATGGTTTTGTGGGTTTAGTGGTGTTTGTAGAATTTTGAATCACATATGACATATGACTAGCACGTTTTTGAACTAATAAAACGATCTAAAATTTGTTTCTTTGAAAATGAAGAATAATGGGGCATATCTTCATGGGGCTGGGAACACCCCCTCCGGAGCCTCTGGTCTTGTTATTAGTTATAGAATTGTGTTGTCCATAAGTTCAAACATATTTGTAAAAGGTGGTTGAGTATTCTTTTTTTTAACGTAGAGTTTGGATGTTCAAACGTTGCCCATTTAAGATTTTCTGTTTGAGATCAACCTCTGAATGATTTCAAATCTGCTAACAACTACAGTGTGGAAGTTCAAACCTTTGTCCATTTAACAATGAACATGGAGATGAAATGACTACGTGGGTTTATTTTATTTTTTTATATTTGCATCATGATAGATGACTGGATGACTACATTTTTCTTGTTAAGTAGTTGAGCTTGTAAGTTGTAGTTACTATTCAGTGTCTATATGTTTAGGATTTCTTCCATTTCAAAATAATTTTAGTACTCCATCCTATTCGCATCAAACATCTCATTTCTTTTTTTTGCACTTCACCATTATTTTTACTATATATTTTATTCTTAATCCATAAGTTAAAATATAGTTTGATGGAATCTTGTTTGATTCATCTCAACGTAAATTTCATTAATATCAACCGTTTATAATTTTTAACTATGTGCATTGGAAAACGTGATGTGAATAGGAGGGAGTAGCTTTGTCCATCTATTTCCTAACCCTTGGTTTGTTTAAATTTTCTCGAAACTTTGAGGACAATGTTATGAGAAACTTGAGCATCAATCTTGCCATAATAAAACTTAACACTTTTTTGTGAATGATCTTCACAGGGAGGCAGACATGAGGGAAGTGAGTGAAACAACCAATGCTAAAGTTGCTTGGTTAAGCATTATGTCCCTTGGTGTAGGGATTGCTGCTTCACTTTTCCAGGTGTGGTATCTGAAGCGCTACTTTCAGAAAAAGAAACTTATATAATTGCCATTGTATCACACCATGAATCTCGAGTAGTCATGTATTGATGAAAAATTGACAAACCGAACAGTGAAGGTCCTTATCTCTTGCTTACTTGAATGGAGGACAAGACATGATAGTTTTAGACCAAACATGGATTATAGCCTATATTCCCGCCTTTAATTTAATGTTATAATTCCATTTTAAAAAAAATTGTAACCAGCTCTAGACCGTCTTATAACCGTTTTTTTGTTTTGGGTTGTTAGTCAGTTTTGGTGCTTATGTATCTAAACGTTTATAGGTGTTACTTGCCTTTCGTGATTTATTATGTGTTTGGATATATCAATGATGAATGGGGGATAATGAAAGGAAGGGAATGGGAAGAGATGTAGAAGTGGGCTTATTTTGTCACTTCAAATACTTGGTGGAACAATTTGTGTTTTTTTGGTTGAGGAATACTTATAGAAGAATTTTTTTTTTTTTTTTTTTTGAGGAATAATTGGGGAAGTGCTTTTTCTAAGGGAAAGGTTAAATGATTCTCCGATTTCCTTCTCCACTGCTTCAATCTAGAGGCAGAGGTATGTTTGGCGAAATTTGAACACATCTCGATCTCCAAAACTAGTTAAATTAAACTTGCTCTAACCCAAATTGTTATATTAATAAAATATGCTTTGATGTGAGATTATTAAACCGAGATTTTTTATGCATAATAATGACTATAAAATAGAACAATATTTGATTGATGTATAGTAGAGTAGTAGTTAATACCTGATCATAAATAATTTTAACTTTGTTTTAGTCACAAATTCTCCCTAAAATTTTGTGAACTTTAATCTCTTATCATGGTCATCGAATAGCAAGGTAAAAGTAGGCTATTGTGTAGGATTTTAAATTTTTTGGATAGCAGGTCAAAGTGGGCTATTGTCTAGGATCTTAAATTTTTAAGATCAAAAAATATTTTTAAATATATAAGGTTGATATTAACTTGAATTAAATTTAAATATAGTTTATATTTTTTTGCTAAATAATATGAATTATTAAAATTTTTTTATAATAATTATAATATAAACACTATAAAACAAAAAAAAGTAAGTTCTCAAAAAAAAAAAAAATGTATTATATAATTTATTACGTCTTAAGTTTTAGAGGCACTTTTATATCTTTTGCTCTAAGACCCAAAACGAAACAGAGCGGTCCTATCTCTTAACTTATTTTTATTTTAATGTTGATATGAAAACTTTGGCTTCTTCTCACATAAATCTCGGCTTCTATCTAGCTCCAAATGACGATCATAGAAGTGCAAATTTCCTAAACTAGCCCCTTGTTTTCCTTTATCTTCTTATGCTTCAATGAAACTTGAGCAATTGAATATTTTGCACTCATGATTGGTTTAGGTTACCTTCGTTCAAAAGCGACAACTTCTTGAATTTCTTGTTGAAAAGGATTCCATTCTCACAAGTTTGATTCAAGGGATACATAAAAGCCAAAACAGACTTAACAAGATTATAAAAAATGCCTGTAAATATTTTGGCAATGCTAAAGATGTAATGCAATGTTTAGTTTAACTAGTTTTTCAATAGCAAACATCTAAACATATTCAGTGTCTAAAAGCTTCTCCTATTTTTCGTCGTATGATCTCGACTCCAAGGCGGGGAGACAATCTTGGTAATGTCACCTGCAAAGGAAACAAGAGTAAAAAATCAATGAGATCAAGAATCATGAAGTACTAGATATGTCATCTTTATAAGATTTACACCAATAGTATTAAATGACATTTAGATAGTAGCAACTACACAATTCCTTCTCATGCCGTTCGACTTTCTTTATGCGGAAATGAAGGGTAATGAAGGGGAGGGAAAACGAGAGGGTGTCATTTCCTTAATTTGCACAAAACAAATCATTATGAATTCAAGGTAAGGGAAGGCGAAGGAAGAGGAATGAATAATAAGGGAAGCTTCCATGGGTTGTTTAGAGCAAAATAAAGGGAGACAAAGAGAATGAGGTCCTTCCAAATCTTTCCACTTTGAAGAGACTTGGTTATAAGGGAATCAATTAGTTTAAATCCCTTACTTCCAAATCATACCCTTCATAATGGATATTTAAACAAAGAAAAATGCATGGATGAGAATAGAAGATAATGGGTGGATACCATGTTCCTAAAAGAGAATGTAACAATTCAATGAGACGAAAGAAAATAGCAAAGCAAATCCAACAAAAAGCAGAGTAAAGAATTTATCTTGATAGCACCAATACCCGATGTCAATTAGATAGCTCAACAGGTATCTAAAGAACACCATTATTGGAGTTGCCTACTTTATGTACACATTTTCTTAACTAGGTAATATGTAACCCTGAAATCCTTGGAAATCAAAAAAATACTTGAAATCTATGGTTTGATATGTAGAAAATGTAAATTTCTTGTAATACAACAAAATTGACCAAAATCCTATTCGCTCCGACCTACTAGGGCTAAACCATACTTGATTGAATGGACTTAGGATGTGTTCTTGTGGATTCATTATTGCTAGGTTGAACTAATTACAACTAAACTAAATTAATTTTCTTAGAATCAAAGTGATATTATTTAAACTTGTTGAGTAGTAAAATTGTGAGAATGAGGCAAAACCAATCAAAAAACCAAAGCAAAGAACAAAGTTTTCAAAAGTAGTATAATTATGAGTGAATATAGCGGGCAAGACATAATGGAATTGAATTGCGACCTGAAATAAGTTTGGTTAGCATAAAGAAAAAACAATGTCATGAAGTATCTAACTTAAACTGAGACATCAACAACATTTGCCGAACAAAAGCCTAAACATATATTCACACTGGAATTATTATAATAATTTTGCTGCTTTCTTTTCTAAATCATATGATGCTGATAGATACAATACTTGAAAGTGATCATCTCGAGCCAAGTACAACCGCCATAGCTTCTGTAAACAGTACAAGTCACCCTTTTGGATGATGCCATTTATGAGCCTTCTGTAAACAGTACAAAAACATGTTCCACTTGATTACTTTAAATATCTCGTCCACCATACTAAGTTATGAAGAGAGGCTACTATACTAATCCAGCAAATGTTTGAAGCTGAATTCTACTTGCACTCAGTGTCACTTAGAATCTTCATTTCAGCTCAACCACCTATGACACTTGACAACTCATGCCTCACACTTAGAAGAATTTGCACTCTACTATCAAGAAGTTGAATCTTCTCAAATTATCCTTGTTACCCTAAATCTCAATTTCACCTCAAGTACAACACAATGGATCTACAACACTCTGACATGGGTAAAATTTCATTTAGGACCAAAATCATGGAAACATTATGAGAAATTTCAAGTAAGACTTTTGAACGTTTACCTGAGTCCAACTACCATAGCTTATACCTGACATGACCACATGATTGTAGACATATTTTAATAAGTGTAGACCTAAAATAACAATGCCAAAGCCTTAACGTCAACATACGAAATCGACTACTAGAACCAAAACGAATCGATGTGAGAGATTGTTAGTCACAAAGAATATACTTTACTCGGCCCTATCTAATAAAATAAAATTTCTTTGCACAATTCTAATTAAGCATAAAAATCAAAGCTTAAAAAATTCAAGGAAAAGTTGCCACAAACATCTAATGGGTGCCTCTAAAAGTTAAAATTCAATTATTCTTTGACCCTTCCTTCATCCACAACTATCCACAATTTATAAAGATCTTAATTTAACCAAGATGTTTCCTCCTCTCAACCTAACTCAAACTAATCCTCGTTATTCTTAATCTTTCCTACAAGCATATTGCATGTACATAGACTCTCCCAACAATAATTCACTGAGTTTGCTTTCACAAGGCACAAGATGACATTATGAATGTCATGAGACAATAATATGATGTTTTAAAAAAACGAAATAAAGGGGAACAAAAGAACCAAAGAAATATGGAAAGTAAGAGTACTGATTTTCACTTATATTAACTCTAGACTATGACCAAAAAGAAATATTGCTCTCCTTGCTTTCTTCCTTCACTACCAACACTTTAACTTTTGATGTTCATGTTTGTTGTAACTATGCTACAAGGTAACATTCCAAAGCATGCATGATTCTTCAATTTAATTCTAATAATAGTTTTTGACATTAAGTTTTCATGGTGAAGATGGTGAAAAATGGGATGAGAACACAATCAAGATGTTTTGATTGTCAGAAAGAAGTCAAATTTCATGTTGACAAAGATGGAGAATGAGTTTTGATTGAGAACACCATGAAAACAATGAAGGAGGAAGGTGCAACTCAAGAGCTATCCAAATTTAGGACACCAACATTTCCTTCATCACACTTAGGTTGTTCTCAAAGATTCTAAGAATAACAAATGTTCATGAAAAAGCCGAATGAAGATGCTCATAAAAATGAGCAAAGAATCGTACAAACTAGCAACTATTCCCAATGCTTATTATTTGATATGCGCATATTCAAAGTCATGAAGTTTTAAAGTTAGTTGTCCAAAGAGGAAAGTCCATAAGTGATTCTAGAAACCTTGTCAAGATTCTAGAAACCTTGTCAAAGTCGTGTGTATTTCTTTACAAGGACAATTAAGACATAAGAAAGTAATTGGGATGAGAATGACAAATTTGAGACATCAAGTGAAAATATAACCTTACCTCTTTCTTCAATACAATGCTCATTCATTATTTAGCACTTGGGTAAAACATAAGTAAGTTCCAAACATTGATATCGTTAATTCAAGCCGCAAAGTTTAAAATGGTTGTGAAGAAGTTTTAACAAATTCCAACACTCAAGAGTCACTATAGATATCATCCATATGCACATGTTGGTTGGGAATTTTAAATTCATAAGGGAGTCAAGTTGTATTCAATCTAAAGTGAATAAAACTATAGAACAGGTACCTTTTCGTATAGTGTGGAAGAACTAACGGGAAAATTTATTTACCTCCATTATACCATTGCTTTCTGCCTTGATTCAGGCTTGGAATTCTTAGTCTAACACAATACACAATGTCCATGAATATCAGCAATTCAATGACAGTTATTACAAACTTTTTAAAATTTGTCATCACAAATATTTACCAAGTCAAGATTGATAAAAGGGCAACACAAACCTAGCACATTTTGGACTCTCAACTTACACTCAACACCCTAAGAATTGTTTCCATTATAATAACAATATGAACATCTATTAAAGTATCTTAAAAAAATCATTTTTAGACTAGTGTAAATTCAAGTTCTTATTCCACATTCATTGTCAATTCTTCAAAGTTAGATTTCAACGTACGAAATAAAATGCAAAACTGTGAATAAAGGGTATCAAGAAATTAAGGCATATCACAATTCACAAACATACCTCAACACCATCAGTTCGTAAAATAGCCAAAACAGGAATCTCGTACTGGTAAGCTTTCTCCCAATCCGGATTTGTCGTAATATCCCTTATCTACATATTATTTGATTTTTCAATTTTTTTTTTTAAATTGAAGACAGGAGAAATGTAAAGAGGAACACCTGACCTGAAGTTCGACGTCGTGGAGAGGATCAGATTCAGTAGGCGAGGAGAGAGAAAAAGCAGCAGAAAGTTTCTCTTTGAGACCATCACACAAACAGCAACCAGGCTTCGAATAGAGGATGAGCTTTCTGGAATTTGATTTTCCAGAAGATGAACAACACAAGAATTTGGTTGAAGGTAAGGTTGTTAAAGCTCTCCTTTTGGTTATGGAAGCTATCGACCATGGAAGTTCAGCCAATCTCACAGCCATCATTTGATCCTTCTCTTATTTCTCCTTAACTCCATCTTTATGGTTATAAAGGGGTGCTCATGCTCAATATCAGTTTCACTCAAATTGAAAAATATTTAGTAAAAATGTATTATGACTTAAATAAGACCCAATTATGTATTTTGGTCATTTTAGTACAAAAAGTATTTGAGTGTATTTGGTAATTATTTTTTGTTAGTTTTGTCAGATTTTTTTGAATTTTAGATTTTAATTGATTAAATAATTAAAATAATTCTTTGTGACTAAGACTTTGAGATTGTTATGAATAGTTCTTATGTCAGCTGAAACACTAGTTTGTAAGCAAAAATTTTAAAGCTAATACGAATTCATTATTTTCATAAATTATATTTATTGGACTGGTTTAATATACACATACTGTTTTAAAATAATCACTTATAACTTTAAAGTGATCACTTATAGTTTTAGGTTGTCACTTTTTATAGTTCTAGAGTGATCACTTATTATCTTAAAATGATTACTTATAATCTTTAGTGATCCAATTAGAGAAATAAACTAATTACATAAATTTGTCTCGTAGAGAGACGATCTCATACATTTGTTACTAGTAATAAAGTTATTAGTTTCAATTAACCCATAATACTTCCTTTGTCCCTCAGTTTATACCTTAAAACTCTAATATCAACATTTTGAATCCTAGAGAACAAACTCAACAAACAGAGAGAATAGCAAATATCATGTACAAGTTTATATGTATAAAAATATCATGTACAAGTTTACTAGTAATAAAGTTATTACTTATTAATCAGGGTTGATTAATCAACAAAGCCTCCAAAAAACCATTACCCCATTTGCTTCATTGACCAAAGATGCTGCAGTGTAGCCAAACATAAGGGGGGTTTTACTATTGCATTTGATGATTGTAAAATGAAGCTTCCAATGCGATGGCTATTCCAATTTCTTATACTACCCCCGTTTTTTTACTAATAGCTACACTTCACTCAAAAATCTCTCACATAAAAAGGGTGAAGTGAAGCTATTAATAAAAAAAAACATAGGTAGTATATCCCTAGCCAATCATTGTGTAGGCAAGGGTACAATGAAGCTTGCTACGAAAAATCAATCGGAAACCTCTTTATTATCACTGGCAAGAGTATAAGAATAAGGCTGCGTACACCTGACCCCCAAACCCCATCCTGGGGAGCAACTTAGCCACATTGGGTGATGAAATTTTGTTGTTACCATATTAACAAGCTAACAAACTTCTCCCCATCATTCATTCTTAACCTAACCTCTAATAACTTCATTTTTACAATTATATGATTCACAGCTCATTTCTCCAAGCTTCTAGCATCATCACAACTCTAATTCAATTCATCAAGCAAGCCCATTCACCGAGCTTCTTCATCATCATTTCGAGTATACTCGGTGCCTGAGCTTCCATAACATAATGATCATGACCATTCACGAGTTCAGAGTTCCGACAATGTGTATGAATTGTTCGGAGTGATGGAAGCTGTTAATTAAGCAACTCATATTTGATGCTTAAGAATTTTCATTCAAAGAATGATGGAGAATAACCCTTTGTACAGAATATACATGAGTTATGTACAACTAATGATGCAATACCCACTGTTTCTGTAGCTTCCTGAAAGAAAGCAAGCCACAAGAATATTATGTACAAAAATAAAAATTTAAAGTCTTACTTCAACCACATCTCCATCTCTGAGCTCAATATTGGGTTGTACGAGTTGACCATTTACCAAAACCAAGTTGCCATCAAGCCCTCGTCTTCTCGCAGCATCTGCAGCCGTACTTCCTGCTCGTAATCTTACTATATCACCATCGGGCCAAGAAACAACTGCTACTTCCCCAAACATTATGGAATCATCATAGGATTTGCTTGACAAAGAGCCTTGTTTCACACCGACTTCAGAGATTATCTGCCCCTCCCATTGGAGCATTGTCCTCAGTAGATGCACCTAGAAATAAAACCAGCTTATGAGCTCTGATCTTCGAAGTTCAAAGATTAGTGCCTAAATAAAAAACTCTTGGCCCTTTTTAGTCACCATTGATTGATGCATATAACATAAAAACTCCAGCTTTAAAAAGTTATGGAGCCTTAAAAGACACGACAATGTGGTTGACGATATAACTATACAAGCGTTGAGTGTTGAAATAATAATGATCAACATACCTTATTATTGATATTAGCTTCAGTGGAAGCTGAAGCGCCAGAAATGGGATTGTTACAGTTCCTCAAAAAAGATGTGATAGTATCTACATTTTTACCCTCAAAAACAGCAGACATGACAGCCCAATACTTAGAATCCTCTTCATCTGTTAGGTCAATAACCTGAATATAAGTTGGCAGCAGACGATCAAATTGATCTAGCTGCAAGAATATGCAAAATTTTACAAGTCAGTAAAACACCAATATCTGGTTCAGATGCACATGTAGAAAACATAGTTGTTGACAGGGAAGTGGACATGCCCGACATGGTATTAACAAGTTAGCAATTCAGCTTGAATTCTGGCTTTTGTTTTATCAACAATATCTTTCCATAACAACCGCCTCCCTCAACAAAATATATATACATAAAAAACAGCTCATCTAATTGGCACATCCAATTATCCTTAGATACTTTCTCCCAAACAATAGTCAACAACACTAATGCATCATCCAAACAATAGTCAACAATCATAATCATTTATATATTACTACTTCCGTTCATTTGAGTTTGCACCATATGATTCAAATATATGAGCTTTTCGAGTCATATGATGCAAATTCAAAGGGATATAGAAGTATTTCTTAACCATACAAGTTTTCTTAAGGTTTAAAATTTTGACCTTAACCTAGCACATTTAATACACTAATTAGGTCGGGTGGACCCATTTACTAATTGAGGTGAATTCATGTTGACAGGTCGGATCAGTTTTTGCCATGCCTAGTTCCACTAAACCAGAAAAGACGAGTCATATTGAAACTTTGTTGCATCTATTTGTTCCAACCTAATATTTTACTCGTCAAAATGTAATACATGTCACATACCTTGTGATAAAGTCCATCTCGGCAAAGCGTGTACCTCTCTAGACATGTACACCAATCTCCATGCCCTGGTTCAAACCACCCCTCATCAAAAACCTGCACCATAAGGTTGTTTAAGGGAAACAAATAAGACCACCAAGAGACCAAGAGCATTGCTAAATTATATACAAGGTATATGAGAAAGCTAATTCCACAAAAGAAAAATTAGTAAATTTTCATGGTATAACAACACATCAACATGTTTTGGTTATCACATGTAGATAAGGATAGTACATTTGTTCAAAAACAACAAGCCGTTTTATTTTTCAGCATGAACGGATCTTTGATTTGTTACGTGTATTGATTTATATTATGAGATGATTATTGCTACACATCTTAAATGCACTTTTTTAGGTTTTACAATAATACTAAGACTGAAGATAATATACATTTTCCAAGTTATTAAGGTTGACCAGAAAAGGTCAAATGTGTTCGATTATCAAGAAACATAGGGGGGAAATGGAGGTAACTATTATTAACTATTCACAGGATATAATAACAGAAGGACATCCACATATATCATTAAGCGACCATCGCAAGATTGGCAATTTGAATCTCATATATAACTCTTCCAGATCAGACAGTACGCTACACCTCAAATCATAAGTCCACTTCTCATAGAAAATGATTTAAACCTAGGATAAGCGAGGCAATGGTTTAGATAAATTAGAACTAAAATGTTCTCCAAAGCTCCATCTTATCCAATAATACATTAAAATGAATCCGACTCACGTTAAATCTCCCCTTAAAACAACAGCAACACCAAAGCCTTAATCGCAATCATGTGTACCAAATATCTCCTTAAGAAGCACCAGATAAATAATGAGAGAAAGTTGAAAAGATAAGAAGCGACAGTGTCGGGTATCTCAAATTTTAGACTTTACGAAAGAGCAAAAACAATATCATTGACAAATAAATGTAAGTACTCGAAAAGTAAATACAATACACTCTATATGCATATAAGTATTAAAGTACATCCTACAACCTTACACTTGTCTATGTCGAAGCCACTTTACGGGAATAATGGTAATTTAATGATGTTATTTAAAGAGATGTGTCTTGGTATATATTGTTTGATGACAAAGTTCTTTTAGTAGATGAGACACGAGTGGGGGTAAATGCTGAAATAGAATGATGGAAACAAGAGTTGGAGTCACTAGGGTTTGAATTTAGTAGAAGTAATACGAAGTTCATGACGTGCTATTTTAGCAGAAATGACATAAGTAGAGGCATTATACAATTCGAAGATAAAGACATTGCATCGAGTGAATTACTTCAAATACCTTGGGTCAATCTCCTAGAGTGGACAGAATATGCACCAATAAGTGACCCATTGGATAAATCATAAGGGTAAGTTTTATTGGACATTCATTAGACCAACGCTATTATATGGATCAGAATATTGGCTTTCAGGAAGGATCATTGTAGGAAGACAAGGCAAGCCAAAAACGCGGATGCTTATATAGATCGGCGGACATACTATAATTTGAATGATAGAATTCAAAATATAGTCATAAGAAAAGGTATAGGTGTCGCAAATATTGAGGATAAGATGAGAGAAATTCATTTAAGGTGGTTTTGGAATATGTAACGATGGAATGTTAAACTAATATAGAAAATAAAAGGTTGAAATTTGGGAGATTTAAAAAGAGGGTGAGGAAGATCGAAGATGATCAGAAGGCACGAGTGGAGAAAAATACGAAGGATCTAGATTTACAATTCAAATGATAGAAAATTAAAAATGAATTAATAAGAAAATTCATGTGGACGACCACTGAGACTGATTTGTTGGTTCTTGTAGTTGACATTAGCTTTTGGGATTAAAGGTGTAGCATTGTTGTTGTTGTAAAGCTACCACAAGCATACAACAACCAGAAACAATATAAAGAAAGACAAGCAAACAAGAAAAATGGCTCCATATGGTGGCAAGTACATTCTAGACACTAAATGAAATGATGAAAAGTGTTGTTGGTTATTGTAGAAACTTCAATAATAGGAAATATAAACACCAGATACAATTATAAATCTCACTTTAATAGCAAGATGACAAGAAAACTGGAGATAATGGGAAACAAAACCTGGAAGCTATAAGTAATGTGTGCACATACAGTCACACACACAGATAACTATAGATAATGTGTAATTTTGTTAGAAGCAGGGCATCAGGATTCAGGAGGGCACCTTTTTGTATAATCTAGCATATGCTTCCCATCTCTTTATTTGGAATGACGTTCTTCTCTCAGCAACTGCTTCGGATGCTGCTAATCCAAAGCTGACAGCAACAAGTAATTCTCTGCCACCCTTATCGACACTGGAATAGGTGTTTCATGAGCAAGTATGAAATTTTCTCTGCCAGAGAAATGCAAAGGTGACTTTCCCACTGAATATAAAAGCATTAATTTACCTTATGATAACAGCAGCAAGCAAGTTACTTCGTTCTACTCGAAGTGCTGGGTGTCCTGCTTTCAAGGAGCTGTATTTCCAAAATATGTCTTCTATAGAACTTTGTTCCTCCAAGCCTTGTGAAAAAGTGGAAAATTCTTTTACGTAAGAATCACCTAAACTTATACCAGAAAGTGAGTTGTTATTGGTCTCTTTATAGAGCCAATGTGCCGCAACTCCATGTTCTGCATACTCATGCATCCTCTAAAAACAGAATTCACAAAAATCTCATTTAGAAGCCAAACATACATGGAACAAAAAATGGAGAAAAGGAGCGTAAGGGCCAGGAAAGATCGTTCTCAATTAAAAGGAACGAAGAAATTGGTACCCGAGTTCTGATTTGGACTTCCAAAGGGGCATTATCAGGGCCTTGTACAGCAGTATGCAAAGACTGAAAGGAATAATAATTGTTTAAACATACAAAATTAAACTTTTGCGGATTCTAAAGAAACCAACAAATATATTGACCGAAATAAATATTTGTGGAGCTAAGGGAGAGTAACTTGCACACTTCCATGAAGGCCAATGCGAACAAATTCCTACTGAACATTGTTTTTAATGCAGGCATAACTCAAATGTGCAATTGTAATTACAGCTACAAAACCCATCAATAAAATATACTAATGAAGAAACGACTTGGGACATGTGTCACACTCTCATTAAAAATCTTCCCACCTATTTTCTATCATTGACATGGAAATTTTTGATACTTGACTTCATATTTAACGAAACAATTAAAACATTAAAAATATTTAACATTTGTTGATTGGCTATAAATACATGTGATATATTAATACATTATATTTCCTTATGTAAACCTATAATTTATTTTATCCCAAATCATAAAGAAAATTAAAACTTGATTCATTAAACTGTTATCAAAACTGACGTGATCCAACCAAACAAAGACAAAAACAAAATATTATATTTGTATTTTCATATATACAATCATAACTATTAAACTCAAAAATTATATTATAGTAGTATGTTATATTCAATTTATATATTTATAATTCATTTAAAATTTTTTAATAATTAATCATATATCATAAAAATCTACAAATTAAATTAAAATATAATATACTGATGAGAAGTATATAATCTTCAATGATGGAATCATAAAAGAAAGAATGATTTTTTTAATAATAAATAGAGTATTCTATTGCATGTTAAAATTGCAATAATTAAAATTTAATACTAAAAACTATTGACAGACATTTTTTGACTTATTTGGATTTTATGATTTCATCAATATAGCTTAACGATAATCAATTTGATAAATTTTCAATGATTGATGGTTCTTTTTTGTCTATTTTTTACATATATGTTTTAATATAATTGTATAACAAATTATTTCTTCACTTTGATAATTATATTTAATAATTAAGTTTATATGCTATATGAATTAATATTATAAAATAATATTAATATAATCATATCAATAAATATCTGTAATATATGTGCTTTACACAGAAATCTATCTAGTTTTAGAAATCGGAATAACGTGTTTAGGAAAAAATTGACAAAGGGTTGGACTCTTATTTGTTTCTCATCCGGATGACAAAAATAGAGACCAGGCAGTCTTAAGTGATGGATAAAATTCTTTATTAAAGTTCCACACACTCACAAGTCTCCATAAGTGTATCAGATCCACAACACAAATAAGCATAAAGGTCCATTAAGCACATGGTCTACAAACATAAGATGACATCTTCAAAGCAAGGGGAAAAACAATGAAATAGAGGAACGTCAAGTTAGACACAAATCGATCTAACCTGATAACCACTAGGCTTAGGGTTAACAATGTAATCATCAAATTCTCCATCAATAGGTGACCAAAGCCTGCATGAGGCAGCTAAATTTTATCAGACATCATCACACAATATAATCTTCATAAGTTGGAAGATAAAAAAAATCACAGATGTCGTCACCGCGGATGTGGTACCTCGTGATGTTGCAACTCATTTCGCGGACATTACAATGTGAATTGTTTAAAATATCTATTTCATCATAGTAGTTCAGATTTTCTTGAACATATATTCCACTTAGAGCTTAAAACGACCTTTTAAAAGCTAAATTATAGCTAAGGCAAAGATTAAAATAGCTGATATGCTAGAATAACAGCACATAATGGTTGTTAATCCATAATTTTAAAACATATTATGTAATGGGGTTTCGTGGAACGGTATGCTCAAAATCCGTTATAAAGCGGCAAATATTCAACGGAATGACCTCATTTTTATTCCTTGGGCTTGAAAACACACAAAAGTAAAATATAATGTACTTAAGACGACAAAGTTGTCAAAAGTACACAGCTAAAATCAATGAAAGTGAATGCATAATTCATAGAAATAACTAATCAAGAAAGTCAACAGTATGCATACTTATGGACTATGTCAAGGACACTGTAGCAACATCTGACAGCAGGTCCATGTAGAGTTCCATTCTTATCTCCAACAACTACCCTTAGTGCCCGTGCATCGTAGACCTCATTGATGTCAATATCTTTTCGTTTCATCTGCAAGCAAAAGGAGAGAAACCTTCAATACAATTAAAAGATATCAATGGTGGACTACTGCGATGGATCGGGTTGGACAAATGAATAAGAACACATGAAAATAATGAAAAAAATGGGCATAGCAAGAAAATGGGCACAAAGTAACCACAAGCTTTCCATGTTTCTCCAAGATGAGTTGAAACTTGAGACTCGGTACATATATGTTCTAATGATATTTAATTTGCTTCCCCCCAAGTATTTATAGGTTCTATTCAGTCACATTTAGTTTTTCTTTTTCTGAATAAATAAAAATAATTCGTCATAATATATTCCCTTCTAGAGGATTTTGTAATTATAACTTATACAGCCTAACATTTTTGCATCATGTACTCTTTTATTTTCATGCTATTCTAGCATATACTAGCACATTCTATTCCATTAATGTGATCCAAGAATCCATTCCTAAGATCCATTTACGGTATCCAGAACAGAGCAGTTAACTGAACCTTGCTGTACACGCTATACAAGCTTTTCAAGCGGCTCGATAGAGTAACTTCCATCCCTGGTACATAACTGCAAATATAGAACATATACTTGAGGTTCCATCAAATTTCCATCACAATGTAACCACAAATAACCTTTCAAATAATGAATACAGACAATCACTTGTACTTTCTAAAAATACTAAGAAAAGAGCCAAAGAAAAGAGGTAAACTTACGAGGTTGATATCAGAAGTTCACGCTCAAGCGCCTCTTCACAAAGTACTAAAGATGCCAGAGCAATTCCAGCATCCCTCACAACCTTTGGTTTTGTTGAGATCTTGGAATAGGTTGTAAAATTACTGAGGAAATTCATTCGTTTTCCTCGGTCTAACAAGAGTTCGAAAGGTAGGACTGCTTCAAGAAGATCCTGCAGATGATAGAGCATTCAGAAAATAAACTCTCCTGCATAAGACAGTATACAAACCGAAACTTCATGGAGGCATATTAAATAGGAAAGGAGTAAAAGTCCTAGGCAAAAGTCAAGCCCACTTATGTCAACTGTTGCAGTAAGATGCTCACTAACAGAGAAGGAGACATGGGGTATCAAATCTTAGTAACTTTCAAGTCTTTATATAATTAAACAGGTTCAATACTCTGAGACCAAATGGTGTTGCTGAGCACTGATCTTCAAGACTGATACATCAAATTTTGCCCTTCATGGTCCAACCACATAGATAGACATGCTAGATAATAACAGACCCTTACTCGAGCTAAATTTGTTCAACAGCATTTAAAAGCAGAGATTCCACCGAAGCTCTACCTTCATATGTATATCATCTTCGTCGTCGACCACAGAACCGTTAAAGCTACTTGCAGCAGCTGCATTTGAGGTTGGAAGAAAATTGTCTATTGTGGAAGCTTTTCGGAGATTCCCTGCCCTTCTGCAAGGACTCCACATGGATGCCAACTCAGCTCTCATTTGAAGAAACAGCTGAGGCTGCGAAAATATAATTTAAGTATGTGAGGTAGTTTCTGTCAAGATTCCATTGAGATAAGCAACAAATAAAAGGAGTGAAATATGAAAAATTCACATACGATAATTAAGATAAAATACACAGTCAAGAAAATGACTCATATTATTTAAGTTAAAAAAAATACTCTTTGTGTCCCTTTGAGTTTGCTGCAATTTTTAGAAATAGCTCTCACATGGGGAGAGTAAAGGGGGCAAACTTAATAGGGCGGACAAAGTTCTACCTCATTTTTGCAATATTATATGTTTCTTCACGAAACTAAATATTCTGAGTGCTAAGAATAAATAAAAATATGTAGGCATAGTGAGAAATAAAAGGAAAGAGTATTTTCTAATTCAACAACCACAAGAACAAAGACAAAGTCCAAATCCGAAAATATGAAGTAGGCAATAATAAACTAAAACAAATCAACGTGGAGAATAGTTAGTAACAAACAATGTGTCCCACACTCCCACTCGTTTGATCCTATCTAATGAAAAAACGTTTATGAACTAAATTTTAATTCCACTCATTACTCATTAAATTTGTCATTTTGTGAATTAAATCCCACCAAATTTATTTCTTAGAGAAATTGAACAAATTTTAGGGTCCCATGCAAGTACGTTAGGAGTAGTCTTCTATTGTTAGTAGTGTAGTATGATAGCTTCTCATACTCGATCATAACTTATTAGGCATTTTTGTATTCTATATTTTACTAAGCAACTATTTTTGTTAGGGTTTAGGCATGCATATATAAGTGACCTTCATAAACAAATCATTCCTTTTTTGTCACACTCAAAACACATGCCATTCCTCTTGTAATAACCACACTTTGAAATCCCATCACCCATACAAAACACCCAAAAACAAAAACTTACATACATCCCATCCTTTCACTTCGCATTTAAATTGTATCCTTAACTACCCTTCATCCTATCCCTTCTCGTCCGAGTATACCATTTTTTTTTCTTTCCTAACTTTTCTTTTCTTGCTTGTCTTTTCCTTATTACTAATCTTTAATGTATCTTTTCATAATTCTACATGCATACATACACTAGTTTGACATAGAATGCTTTTTATTATTTTTAAAATTTTACTTATTATTTATTTTATATTATTGTTACTAGGATTTTTTCAATAACTTTGAGTTAAAGATATAATCTTTGTTTGGGCTTATCTTAAATTTGAAATTAACATTTAAAATTGAGGTAACTAATTACATTTTTTATATTTTAAATATTTAGTATCTATTTTTAATAAAACTTTAGTAGAAAAAATTAGTTCAAAAACAGTGTCCATGCTTGTGACCATGTCCAAATTTCGAATGGTGTCTTTGTGTTCCTTAATCTCAAGCATCGCCAAGTCAGACACTCAACATGTGTCAGATACTGACACCCGGATCTGTAACAGAAACATTGGTAGTTGGGCCAAAGACTATTTATGTTAATAGTGATTAACGAACCCCTATGCTTCAATTAAGGTTTATAGTGGGTCTGAATGGTATTTTTGTTGTTTTTTACTCAGCTAAAGGCCATAACAAAGGTTTATAAAACCCTATAACCTCTCCTTACTGCCTACTTACTAGATATTCCTATTGGAAATTGATAAAATTAGAATGTGCATCTCAGTAATAGTCCTATGCATGGAAGATAGTGAAAAAGGATGAGATAGAAAAACTCGAAATTAACATCGCCTAGACCTTAAATCTGAATGATAAAAGAGGAGGATGTTCAGGTAACATGATGGATATACAGATAAGTAAAAGAATGCACATCCTGCAAGAATAATGAATATAAACAGTGCAAACCTGCAAAACAGCAAAGCAAAGATCTTCTAGTTCAGCCTTTAAAGCCCAGAGACCCAATCTCGAAGCAAGAGAACACCAAACAACTAACGTTTCTTCAGCAACAGCTTCAGCTTTAGAAAGTGGCAAAGCATAACTGCAAATTAATAAGAAAAATCACACAGCCGTACATGTACTGTAAATAATAACAATCTTTTTTTTCTAAGGCACCACTCACGTAATTAGTTTAATTATGAAAATGAGTGGCATACACTTCTATTTGCAAAATATTACTAAAATATTTATCTCTTATGTGATAAAATCTAAAGCATTATACTAATAATGGTATTTCTCTGTTTCACTGATTTTTTATACATGTACGAGATAATTATAGCAACACCAATACTCTATAATTATACATCCTCAGTTACAAGCAAAGTGGACAAACGTTGAAAAAAAGATGGCTAAGGAACCACCCTCTGGTGGAAAAAAGCAATAAGAGCTTACAACCAGGCCTTAAAACGAAGAAATTAAAGATCGGCAGCTATTTTTTATAGAAGATTGCATGTCTTGTTTAGCTTGATACACATCCATACTCTATAATTAATCATCTAAGTTTGGCAATTTGTTTATTATCCTGTACTGCTGTAGATATTGATTTATCAAGAATACCAATTTACTTGTTCCATGTCATTTCAACACTGCCACATCTTATAAGCAATAACAACCACAAGATCAGCAGCTATTATGTTCATGATCTATGGCTCAATAAAGTACTTCTTATTAATTTGAAGTTGCAAATTATGTTGTCCACCTCGGATGTGGACTGGAGGGATGTTTATTTGCTTTTAAGGGTGTATTTAGTGTATTATGATGAAAAAAGATAGGCCAAGTTACTTTTCAAACAAAGTTCCAAGCAAAATGGGGTCCTAGAACAACTCTTGATCAAAAAGCCAAATTCATTAAGCAATTCAAATGATCACACTAAGTTTACACGTGAATTTGGCGCATCTTAGACTAAGTTGGGTACACGACTAATTCACAAAGACATAGACTTTTTATTTAAAAGTCAAACTCTTCAGTAGCGTGTACTCTTTATAAAAGATTGCATGCCTTATTTAGCTTGATACACGTCCATACTCCATATTCATTGACCCTTCACTTACTTGTAACATTTATCCTAAATATATCATTATTGAGCTTTGAAATTGATAAAAAGCATTACAAACTACAAAGACATCCATCCCTTTGATCTCCTTTGATTATAACTTCTACAAGACTTCAAATAACTATAACTAACTCTAAATACATAATCATCTATTCCAAAAATGAGCCTTGTAACAGCACATTATCTTCATTCGATGATGAACAATCATCATTTGCAAATCCTACCTTCAATGACCGTGAGTAGCCATCCACTGACTTGTATTGTAACCCTCACTATTAATGATCATTTCAATCCTCTGCTTTTACTGTTGTAACAGCTGCCTTGAAGGAGATTTAATGATGATTCCTTCAATGCATAAAACACCCAATGAATGCTAGAAAATTATTAAGAGCTTGTCGTCACCAACTTCAATTTATGTAATTACAGATCTTTTCAAAGCTCCTTTTAGACGTATAAAAGGTTTCTCATTTGAAGAGTTCAAGTTTCTTAAATTTACTTCTTCATTCACTTTTGTTGTAATTCCTCACATGCATGAACTTGGACTCATCCTTTCTTTCTTGCACTTGTACAAGTTCTTGTTATGATTGTGCCTCTGGTTGCCTCCTCTAATCATTGGATGCAGCGGCATTTAATATTTCCTAAGGACCATAGGACAATTTGGACATTGCCTTAGGTTCCCTTGGATTTGTCACTTGGGCATTAATCTCACCATGAACGTTGCTCGCTTGTTATTTGTACATACGTCTTTCCCTTAGCTCATATAGGTTTATTTAGAAGTTTTTGGAACAATGCCTCTTTTAATTGATCATTCCAAAGACAAATACTTATGGACATATGTGATTCTACATCAACATCTTTGTTATTACAAAGGATAAGGTATCATACATCTAAAACCCCCTACCCCGCTAGGAATGAGGCCAGAGCCACCTAAAAATATTAGAGTAATAGAATATTTAACAAGATTGCATCGTATCGTATTGTATCATATCGACCGTATTGTAACGGTTTTCACATTTACTGAACCGATATTAACCATATCATAAAGGTAAGTTTTAGGCCATTTCAAGAGATAATTCAAGGTTTAGGCCGAAATTTGGCGATATGATAACTGCATCACACAGTCACCGTATTACCGTGTTCATTACCGCAACCGTGGCCGTTACCGTATTTTTGAACCATGGTATGTATTACGTAATAAGAAGTATCCAGTAGTGCATCAGACTTGTCAATAGTATCAAGTTTCCCGTTCTGACTTCTTATCCGTCACAGCATTGCCTTATCTTAAAGTACTAGCAAACACAGTAGCATCAGAAATTATTTTCCTAAAAGTGGAACCTCTAGAACTAGCCCTGAACCAACTCAGTATCGAGACAAAACATAAATTTTTTGAGGTGGGGTTTTGTGATGTTTATTTCCACTCACATTCTAGCACAGGACACCCTTGATTGGTTGCTAATGCATTCATCGGCATAGAGAGGAACCCCAATCACACTTAACAGAAGTTTTAACATATGTAATTATTTAAGTAGCAGACTTTCTAAAAATGCTTAAATAGTTTGGCCATTCTCCCACCAAACCAACAATTCAAAACAGTTAAACTATCCCAGTTCACAACAAAAAAAAGGTCATTTTGGAAGCAAAGAACTGAGGAAAGTTTTTTCTGAACAATGGGGAAGAAATGTAACAAATTATTTAGATCTGTATATTTTCCTTGTGTGGCCAGTTTCATATGTTTCTTCAGTGGAAGAGGCCTTCCTAGAAGGTTTGGTCCTTCAGGTTGAGCTTAAGGTGTAACATGTTTTGGGCTAATATAACATTCACTTCAAAAACTGATTGTTTAAACAAAGAGCTAAAGAAAAGACTTTATAAAATATGTAACTACAGTAAGAGATAATACATGGTCCTCATGTTGTGAAGGCGATCTGCAAGTTTTATGAGTACCACCCGTGGATCATCAACCATACCCAAGAGCATCACTCGCACATTATTTGCCTAAAAAAAATCGAAGAAAAGAGTTATTAATCAACTTTGGTCACTCATCATGTGCCTGATGATCCTTGAGGCAATATGACTAGCTAGAGTATGTAAAATAGTAAGTACTAAATACACAATTACGGCACACACACACACCCGCCTGCATACACGCTACACACACATACATAAATATACACGCGCACACGAACACACGCATACTTACTTTCTATTGAATTCATTTTTAGTTCTTTGCCCTCAGAATAGACCATGACTGATCAAATATAGCAAGAAGTACAAGCACAATAATGGATGATAAAATATTTTCATGCTCCCTTGATCTCTTTGATTTTTCCCGAATTACTAAATGGCTTGTTTCTCTTTCTTTCTCTCTCTCTCACTCTAAGAAGAACCACTCATGGGGAAAATGAAAGAGCAAAATTAATGTAATCAGTGACAAAGTGTGGTGAGAAGTCTAAGGGATAAGCTTTGGTGAGTCAGCATTCAACAATTTGAAGAAGGATAGCATAAAGAAAGATTGGGAATACCTAAAGAAAAGAGTATAGCATTATAAATATAACTAATGCTCAAATAATTTTACCTCTTCATGAGTAAGATTGCTCTGGTTTCCATTTATTCTGCGATGTCTTCTCAACAACTACAACAAAGATATAAAGTGGGTGTTCGTTAGGGTTAAATTATACCTTTAGCATCAGCAAGTATAAGATACGCAAGTCGTCATAATTCAAAATATGATGATTAGAAACTCCTAAAACAGCATGATAAAGACAATATAATTCATTAGATAAAGCTTTCAGTCAAAAGCATCCTTTGTCCACTACCAAAGAATACAAGCAATTATTCTACTATACCTGATTGATATAACTCAACCGGGAAACAGCAGCTACCATCTGAGCTACATCATTACCGAAATTTTCCCTTATACAGGCTAAAGTTTCATTTGTATCATCAATGACATCATGGAGAATCCCAGCCACCACTGTGTCAACAGCCTACAGATAAATTAGGGAAAAATTTAGGCAAACAAAAGTATAAGAGCAATATATATGTGGATATACATTGAATCGTGTGTGACCAAGGTTCATGGGTCCTATCAAGGAACTACTTTTGTCATTTAATTGACAATGACAAACACCAGGGTGCAAGATCATGTTTCATGGTTTGCATGGATGGGTGCAAAATTAGAACAAAGGAGACAAGAGTTGGGGTTACGAGAGATTAATTTAAATAGTAGTAAGTGAGAATACATGAAGTGTCATTTAGCGCAAATGACATAAGAAGGCAGATAAAGAAACCACGCCAAGGAAATGCTTCATATACCTTGAGTCAATTTTTCCAAGTGATGGGCATATTTAATAGGATGTGACCTATAGGATTAAATGTGAGTAGCAAAAGTAGAGAGCAGAAATTGGGATATGTGACTGAGGTGTGCTCCTAAATTTTTAAGGGCAAGCTTTATGAAAGGGCATTAGACTAGCATTACTATATAGATTAGATTATTGGGCTTAGAGGAAGGATCAGTGTCACATGATTCGCAGTTTACTTCAATTCATTGTACGAATTCGTGTTTGCAATTTGCTAGTTGCCAAATATATGTTTCTCTAGGTTGAGTTAGATTCGACTTTTGGTTTATCATTTGTGCATGTATTTCATTTGGTTTGCTAGATTTTGTTTTCAAACTAGTACTAGATAATTCAATAAAGACCCACAATAATTGTTATTTTTAATATTGTATTTAAATGAGCAACCCAATACATATAAATACCGAGTACAATCTACAAAATATACTAAGAACAAGTCAAAAGAGTATTCAAGTCCCAAAACTACATGCCAAGTTAAGTCTCAAAGCTTTTGCTGGTTACTACCTACGAAAATTTAAAAAGTGTAAAAAGTATTTCAACTCCCAAGGCTACAAGCCTACAACAGTCTTTGACTACGTATTACAATTTAGAAAATTAAGAAAAAGAAAAAAAAAAGAATAAAATTGCTTTATCTTCATTTGTACACCACGTTTCTTTATTTCAAAAACAAAAAAAGAAAGCACTTCCATCTTCCTGGAGCTTTGAGAAAATCCCTCCCACTTTCAAATTGGTAATTTTAGTGATATTCTACGAAGAATACAAAATCAGAGATGGATGTGACTTTTTAGGAAATGAAGCAAAGGAAAGTGGTTGGGTCAGATCGTGTACCTAATGAGGTATAGAGATGCCTAGGGACGATTGGGGTAACTTGGCTAAGTGCTCTATTCAAAAGAATCAGAAGACAAACAAGATACCCAATGACTGAAGAAGAAATATTGCAGTTCCTATCTACAAGAACAAAGAAGTTGTCCAAGATTGCTCTAACTATCGAGGAATAAAACTCATGGGTCATACAGTGAAGTTATGAGAAAGAGTGATAGAGATACATATGAGAAGATGTACTTCCATATCAGAGAACCAATTTGGATTTATGCTAGGGTGATCTACCATGGAAGCAATTCATCTTAAAAGACAAACGATGGAGTACTAAAGTGCTAGAAAAATAGACTTGCACATAGTTTTATTGACTTGGAAAAAGCATATGACAAGGTACCAAGAGAGATACTTTGGTAAAAATGCATTTCCAAAAAAATACATTAATAAAGTGTAAGATATGTATCGAAAAGTAGAGAAGAATGTTAGGACATGCGGAGGAGCTTCAGAGGATTTTCCGATCACAACTAGTCTTCATTAACGCTCGACCCTAAGCCCTTATCTTTTAACAGCGGTCCTAAATGAGATAACTCGATCGATACAAGGTGGCGTGCCTTGGTGCATGTTGTTTGTTGATGACATTGTTTTGGTAGATTAGACCAGAGGGGGTTAATGCTAAGAATGATGGAGACAAGAGTTGGAGTCACGAGGTTTCAAATTAAATTGGTGCAAGACATAGTACATGGAGTGTAATTGTAGTACAAATGAGATAACAAGAGGCACTATAAAGCTAAAAGAGAAAGAAATTGCTTTAAGTGGATGCCTCAAATACTTTGGGTTCAAATTTCAGAGTAGTGAGGACATGACATCCAACAAGATGTGACCTACATAATTAAGTTTGGATGTAAAAAATGGGGAGTGGCTACTAAAATATTATGTGATATCGAGGTGTGCCATTAAAATTAAAAGGATAAGTTTTATCGAACAATCATTAGAACGACGCTACTATATGGATCCGAATGTTGGACTTTTAAAAAGGATTATAGTAGAAAGATGAGAGGAAAGGAAATGCAAATATTTTGATGGATGAGTGGGCATACCTTGAGAGATATAATTCGAAGTGAAGATATAAGAAAGGGTTTAGGAGTTGAAAATATTGAGAAAAAGAATAAACCAAAATCATTTAAGATGGTTTGGGCATGTGCAAAGACGAGGTATTAGTGAACTGGTAAGGAGGATAGAAAGTTGGAGCTCGAGAGAATTAAAAGATGGCGAGGATGACAGACGATGAGTTGGAGGACAGGAGTGGAAAAGGATATTAATGACCTAGACTTGAAAATTGAGATGTTACAAAATCGGAATGAATTGATAAGAAGAATCCATATGGACGACCATTGGAGCAAATATATTCGTTCATGGAACTAATCTCAACTTTTTGGGATTAAGGCTCGGGCATTGTTGTGGCATTGTTGTTGTTAAATCACAAAACTACGGGATTGGACTCACGAACGAATTGTAGTTGGAAATGACTAGGAATCATGTGACACTAGTAGGAAAGGATCATTGTAAAAAGATGAGGGTTGCCAAAATGTTGATGTTGTGATGGATTAGTGGACATATTTTACAGGATAGAATTTGAACAAATACATAGGAAAAGGTACATGCCTCACAAATTAAGGGTTAGATGGGAGAGAATATTTAAGGTGGTTTGTGCATGTACAATAAGGATAGAGTATAGGTGAACGGGTAAGAAAGATAGAAATTGGAAATTATTAAATTTGAAAGAGAATGAGGAAAACGAAGACTAAAGATGATATGGAAAAAGGATATAAAGAATCCAAATACGGTTACAATTATAGAATAAAAATGAGGTTGTTAAGTTACATATAATGGATGCTTTATAACAGAGTTAAAGCTTAACGCATCGCAAAACCCCATCACGTAACCTGTGATTTAAAATCATGGAGTAGCAACCTTTAAGTTGTTATTTTAATATATAGCATTTATTATCTTTTTTTAAAGTGTATTCTGTCTTAAAAGGTCTATTATAAGCTTCAATTTAGATATGTGTATTAGAAAACTTGAAATACTATGATAAAATGGACAATTTTAAAGTTAACAATTCACATAGCAAGGTCCGTGAAACGAATCGCAACACCGCGAGGTGTCGCGTCTACGACATTGTGATTGTTACCGCAATCGCGACTTGACATCCACATCATTTTTCTATGGTTATAATAGTGAAGCTCTACCAAGCTTGTACCATGAGTAGCCAAGTTGTGGCGCAGGGCATTGAGGGAGTTCCAATATTGATTTCATGTGTCATAATTCAAGATCCTTTATAAGGTTAAGATTCAGATTATTATGGGTGTAGTCATAGTCTCACAGACGTAAAAATTCATAACTTTACCATTTGTTTTTGTTTGATTCAAAGTTTACCTAACAAACTCATGGTAGTGAGTTATCTTAAGTAAACTCGTGAAGCTACACAATTATCCCCCATAGATGGAGACACTCTTTTGTTATATTTTAGCCTTTTACTTTCGTACACTTAACTTCTCTAGACCAAGTAAATCCATGTTGATAAGTGTTGGATAATCCATGAAAAACTATGGCAAAATGTTCCACACACACAATTTACTAAATCCGAGGACCACAAGCTAGTTTGAAATGCAGATGCAGACAAAACAACTTTTCAAACACACAAGTTGTAGAAGGAAAGATATAGTCTACCAAACATAATATTAAAAAGAGCACAAATGGGATGAAATAAATACCCTTTGTCCGTTTGACGGCACTAAAATAGCCAAGATTCTTCCAGTATGCAGACAATGTGATAAGTATGGCTCTCCACTTTTACGTAACTGTCCATGATGTGCTTTCCTTGCAAAAGATATAGCTTTTTGCACCTGAATAAATTTGTAATTACTGCAAGATTATATATCAATATCTTTGCAAGAAAAATACACTAACCTTTGGATTAGTAAATATGGGATAGCCTGTTACATCCACTCCTTCCACTATGAGAGGACCTGAGTCAGATAGGAGTTTAGAGTACTATAAAATTATGTCTTAGAGAAAAACATCAATCAAAATAAAAATTTAAAATTTGTATTCATTTAAAAAATTATTTATGAATTATTTCCATCAACTTCAAACGATTTGGTTCTTACATCCGTAAGAAAGTTTTTTGCCATTTACATCGATGTAGCCAACTCGACACATTTAAGTAGTTTATCTGCTAAACTAACTTTATTGATCAAACTTAAGCTTTGACCGGAGCTTACTTAAAAAAGAAAAATATAAAAAAAAAAAAAAACCAATAAGAACCTACCCCTCCCCCCACCGTTCCCGATATTGCCTACGCCCTTTAGACGGTGGATTGGATAATATTGTGATTTGTAAAGCAATAAGAGTCTACTTGAGTTCCAAAGGGATTGGATGATGGATTTAACTCGATCGAATTAAATTAAATATTGATTAAGGAATTGACATTGTATGCATATATGTGGTGTACTTAGAACCAAATTGTATGTGCCCATAGTGTATGTGTTTAGTTGGAGATTTAAAGCACACCTGAACCTAATCTAAAATTACCAAGTTTGGATTGAGACTAACCCAATTAAAAAATGAGTGGACTCGACCTAATTAGTTTATTAAATGGGTTAGGTAAAGGTCAAAAAAATTTTAACCTGAAAAAAGTTTGTATAACCCATTTAATTACTCAGGATATTTACTGGAGGAGTTAACCCGTATAACCAAAACTTATTTGATAATTGCTCATTTAACCTAGTAATATATAATGTACACAAATCATAAACTTATAATCTAAAAATGAACCCAAAAATAAGATGTGGCCCATGCTGAGAGATTTGAAAAATCATGAAATGAGAAACAAAAATTCTAGAAGCCTAAAATATTCGAGATTATATCTTACCATTTTCATTTTATTGGTCCTCTAGTTCTCTTGTTCTCTCTTTAGCATTGCGACAAAATTTCTAATTTCTTGAATCTCGGTCTTCAATCTCTCAATGCTCTCTGGCCTTTTAATTCTCCATGAAAAACTCAATTTCTCAATGGACACTAAGTGGGTTAATAGGATTCATATTGGGCTATCGTCAAGGTTTTGACTTGCAACCCAATTATATAAACAGAAGCGGTTAGCCCGAGTAGTTTACATAAAAGTCTAACATGTTTAAAAATCTTATGTGTACAGTCTATACAAGAGCTATCCTTGAGTGTGAAGACTCACTAATAAACAGAAGATGGTGCATATGAAGACTCCTAACTACAAAATGTAGTACGGGTCCAAGAAGTAAGTCTTGCTTAATTACTGTTGTAGCACCTAGACCTTTAAACGGTCAATAGTGAATACCTATGGGGGTTGTAAACTAGCTTCACAAATCACCATAAGTTTTTTCAGGCGCACTTTATCCTCATTCGTGCACACCATAAGAACTTCTTACGAGGTTGTCGATCCTAACACTACTCCACACCAAGTACTCTCAATTGTGGAGTTTTCTACAAATATGCTTACTAGAAAAAAAGATGCACCTTTTTTAAATGGGTAGTACTATGAATCCATTTAAAGCTCCTTTATTTTCATTCCTGATCTCAACTTGGAGTATTACAAGTGTAGTGTTCATCCAAAAGTTGTAGCGTCTGTAGAAGTCCACTTAGTCAAGTAGTTGTGTGCATAAGGCCGCCTAGTGCTTAGTAGTTGTGCGTATTTCTAGTAGCCTAGGCATGTATAGGACTCCTAGTGAGCAATGACTTGAGCATGATCTCCTAAGCCAACCGAACTCTTTTAGTTTTTTTTACTAGATGCCTAAGCCAACTGAACTCTTTTAGTTTTTTTTATCTAGATTCCTAAGCCAATTTACTAGTCTTTTTATCTTTTATCTTTGATTCCTATGAATAAAAAGTGCTCATTAATAGATTGGTAGAGTTGTACATCGAGTAAATGAAATTTTTGTGCACGATATACATCTACTATTAAAATTAACATTATCAAAAGTGATTTGGAAGATACTTTGGAACTGATTTAAGAGTGTTCCGAGAGAGGAGCATTTGTACCTATTCCAAAGGTCAAGTAAATATGTTAGGCTAGGTTATTGTTCCATAAATGATCGATAGGCAAGTCAAATCAGTGGTCTACTCCTAAGTCCTCTAATTTCCCTGCTTATCAACACCCCCAAGAGCCCCATAAAAAACTCAAATCAGCCTAACATCGGCAAAATCAGTTTCAAACACATCCCAAACCCCTTCTCCAAACTCCCAAGCCTTGAACCTATAAATGCTATTCAATTTCGTTCATTTAGGAGTGAGCGGAAAATGGTTGTTGGCTATTTGGCTGTTTTAGATGACTTACTTGATCATCTGGAAGTGTTGTTTTTTTGTTGGCTTTAAAAGTTTGTTGTTTAAAGAGATGTTTGGTAAAATTATATATTAGTTGTTGGTAATTTATTAGAGAAAAAGTGATTCAACACGCCAAAAGCCAACCAAATTAGCCTTTTCATTATGGCTTAAAGGTCGGCTAGCACAAAAGTCATTTACCTTACAGTTTTTGCCTTCCAAAAGCCAATGAAAAAGTCAGACATAAGTCATAAACCAAACACCCCTTAAGATTTTAGGGGTTTTAGGTATAGGTAGGGGCGTAGCGTGAAAATGCGTTAACAGTCGCTATCATAGCAATGAACCAACGTGAGTAATACAATTATCGGAACGTCTAAATATCGGTGGAATTATAAGATAACCGTTGATATGACCTAAAAACAGGGTCTTTTAGACCTTTACAGCTCGAAAATAAAAGTTTGTTTATTTTGAAAACCTTTACAACACGGCCGATGCAATGCAACGAGGCCTTATTTTTATACTATGGGTATGAGTCTCAAGTAATGGAAAGGTAATCAGCTCCCTCGGACATTCCCCTTGGTAAGCGTTTGTTTTAAATTCTTTGTCATTCCCATTTTCCCTTTTTTTCAGGTTAGAACTACCCAAATCCCCTCAATCCTAAATCCCTTCTCCAACCAAAGGATTTCAAAATCCCAAACTTCTAACGAAGATTACCATCCACCAACAGCCCCCAACAGTGGCCAGCACTCATTCCACCAAGAACCTTACTAGTACAATCCTGATTCATACAGCCACCATACATTCACCAATGCTAAGAAGCAACATGAACAAAAAAAATAGCTTCCAAATAAAGGAAAATGAAACATACTAGGTTGGTCATGGGATTTAGGCCACAGGAAATCCACTTTAGTGGAAAGACAAGCCCCAGAAACGATGGCGACGGCGGTAACAGCTACCTGCGTAATAGTTGACGTTACAGCGGCATGCGTGGAAGAACCCACAGCAGCCGCTGCGGCGAAAAGTGGGCCCAACGACGAGGAAACTGCCAAATTAGGGCCAAATTTGTGAGGGTATAATGGCCGAAAATGGCGAAAATTCCAGCGAATTTTGTGAAATAATTGTAAAGTGGTTGAAGTTCTTTGGCCAATCATTGAAAAATTTGTTGTAGTAGTTGAATTTGAGGGGTGGCATGTGATCATTTGATTTCTAATTGTTCTCCTGTGTTCGTAAAAATTGAAGAAAATTATGGATTTGTTCCTCAGTTTTTGCAGGAATTGTGAAATGGGTATGAAGGTAAGGTGATTCCAAAATCATATGTTATGGGGACAGGAAATTGAGATACACGAGTGGTTGGAAGTTTTGACAGAATGGAAGAACGCCAATCTGAATTTTGCTCAAAAGTAATGAGAGTTAGTTATTATTCACTCTATCCTATGGATTTTTTTTTTTTTGCTATTTTATAATCATTATAATATATAATAATTTATAGGAAAAATTACCGTGATTAATACAATTTTTTGTTAATTTTCCTACAATAATACCAACTATTGATTAACTATGAATAATACCGACTATTGATTAACCATGAATAATACTAATATAAAAAATCAAACTATAGGTGATTATAAGACAAAAAAAAATTGGTAAATTAGTCAATAAACTAAAGTTGATATTATTCTAGGAAAATACCCCTAAGTTGGTTATATTCATGGTTAATTAATGGTTAATATTATTGTAAGAAAATTAACAAAAGGTTATATTATTCACGGTAATTTTTCTTAATTTATAATGGATGTTTTTTTTATTTTTATTCATGTGTTTAACTTAATTTTTATATTATTGACACGTTCTTCGCACTTATTTATAGAATATTTTCTTTCTCTTTTACTTTGAGTTTCTCACAAAGTTACTTGTAACAGAAATAAAATTTTAAAATCTTTTTTTTCCTCTTGTCTTTGAATTGCTCACAAGTTGTACTTGGGGCAAAGATAAGGGACAAAGGAAGTAGTTTATTTTGAATAACTTAAATGTGTAGATGAAAATATAAGATGATAAATAAAGAAATAAAATAGATTATGGCTAAAAATAAAAAAAAAGACAAATTTAGTGTGATGAATTAAAAAAGAAAGAGGAATAAATTTGGTGGGATGGAATAAGTATTAGAGAATCCCTTGCTATAGTCTACATGAAGGGGAGAATGAATAAATTTTTTTTGTAGGTGGTAGACAAGGGCCGGTTCTAGGCCCAATTAAGATGTCCGACCGTGTAAGGCCTCCATAAAATAGGGGTCTCATATATTAACAAATTTTGTATAGTTCTTTAGTCAAGCGTAACTCGGTTAGTTGACGTGTCTTTTAATGATATTGTTGATAAGAGATTCTAAACCTATCAACGTCATATTTTGATTCTTTTTTTACCATTAATGATTGATGAAGGGCCTCAATTCTTTGAACATCAAAAGGTAAATATAATCCCCATACTATACTCTTTGCTTCACCCCTGGTGGTAGAACTGAACCCATATCATATGAATCAATCATTAAGCTATCCATGATTCTCATTTTCTAGTTATTATATTCTTTATGTGTCATAAAGTTTGCAACAAGTACGATATGAACGATTTTTAAAGGTGAAGTAAAATGAAAATGTTTTACGAGAAAGTGAGAACAATATGTAAATTGGATGAAAAGATAAAGCTAAATGTTTGATAATAATTAAAGGATAAGTGTGGGGTTAGATCAAAAATAAAAACATAGCTTCTTCTATGGGACAAACTACAATGGTAATATGTTGAAAATCGGGATGAAGAGAGTAGTATTTCCCAAGATATCATTCATTTAAGATTTACTCCATCATAATATCTGACAGCTTACAGCCACTAAAAATGTTAATAATTTTATCTAAAGAATGATAACGCCAACATTCTAAACTAATTAAATTTCGTCAAAGCCCTCCTTTTTTCGACCTCATTCCTCTCCATTTCATTCACTAAAAATTTCATTTTTGATCCTCTCTCACTCTACTTAAGATATGTAATCTTCTATTTTAATTTAAATTTTTATAGTTAACGTATGATTCAAATTAATAAACTTTTGGTGTTTTATGCATAATTTTGGATATAATTGATGTCAGTATTGAGTTGATGTATGCCTCTATGGTTGCTTTTGGCGTTAAATGTAATTGTAAAACTATTATCTCATCACTTAGTCGTAACGACAATAGATTTGTGATAGGGTAGAGGTTTTATGCACGTTGTGCCTATGATGTAGATGAGAAACATAAGTTAAGGAAGATTGAAATCTATAGAGGAAGAATGTCAAATAAAAAAAAAAAAAAAAAAAAAGTTGAACCTTACAAACTAGAAGAAGACGAGAATTCAGATTGACAAGCTAAAGAAGAGTACATGCTATGGGAGCTGAGGATAAAGTGATGTTAAAAGTGATTTTATGCATGTCTATCCATCTTTATATGTTGCGTGAATATCTGTTTCTTTTTTAATATTAAACTATATTTTTTATATAGATATATCATGTTGACTTAATTTGTTTTTATTCTTTGTTGTCTTCATTCTAGCAATAAACATGAAAGGAAAGTCTATTAGGGACCTATGGACAAATTTATGGTAGGTTTAAGTAATATATGAATGTCGTATTGCATATGAGTTTAACCCGAAGGGAGAGAAGTTTTCCATCACTTAAACTAATCAAATGCGAATTTTTACTTCACCTTCTCTTCCTCCATTTCCATAAAGTACGTATGTAAACAACCATATTTCTTGATATCTTTCTTTTCCCTGTTTATAGCTAAAAACTCAAAGGGAAAGAAGAAACACCGACATTTTTAGTGATTTAAGAACGATGATAATGACAATTTTTTTTTATATCATCGCTAAAAGTCCACATTTTTATGGAGAATGGCTGACGATGTTTGTGGTTCTTGGCTTTGTTTTTTCCTTTACAGCCATTAAACCCATTGATTGCTGATCGGTTAAGGTAACACAAATTATCCCAACAATTCTAAGAATTTTCTAATATTCATCGAGCATTTATTTTTTTCTTCAAATTTACATTAATTTAATTTCTCAGTTAAATGATCAGTGAATATATGTGTGCGAATTCGGTTCTTTGGCCTCTTTATGTGGGAATTCTTTTTGTTTTTGTCTTATGATTTTTATTGATTTTATAGGTGATGCCCTTTTCTAATACAAGAGAAAAAAAGTTACACCGCTAAGAATTTATAGTCATGAATTTTTAAAATGTCCATATTTTAATTTTAGCTTTGGATCCACACAATATGGCTAGATTAATTGTGTTGTTTGATTTATAGATCAGAATTTGTAAATAAATGAAACATTAACGCTATAATTAACAAATGATTTTTTCAAATAAATTTAATAATATCAAATAACTTCGAGATAAGTATAGTCTCAAAAGCAATTGAGCAAACAAATATTCATGCCAAGGAATCTCTAACACTTGGAAGTTGGAACCAAAAGTTGCACTCATAAATTCCACTTGGAACATATTAGCACTTTTTCATACTTCTAGTAGACAATCGGATCAATAAGAAGTGTACAAATTCGAGAAGTTAGAATAAGGTCAGTCGAACACTCATCTCTTTAAGAATAGTGAACCAATACTGATAAGATTTTCATTCAAATGATCTGAGCCTCGATCAAGGCAGCTTCGAGCCTAAATTCCCCTTGTCCTTTATCATGATTATTACACGAAAAGTCACAAGAATTCATGATTTTCTCATAAAGAAAAGATGTATGATAAAAAAAGTATAGAGGTTCACTAAAACATTCCTAATATAATCACTTTTAGTTCACATTGCAAAACCAACTCTATAAGGGAAAAGTAAGGAGGCAGAGTACACTTTTTTTGTTTAGATTGAAAGAGAATTATTGTTTTCTTCCAAATTTTTCCACTTTAGAAGAAATTATATTATTTGTAATATTTATCTATGTTTTCCCTTTAAACCCCTTTCCTCTTTTTAATTATCCAAATAAGAAATCTTTCATTTTTTCAAATCCCACTCTTTCCTTCCCCTTTATTTCTCTCTATCCAAACACACCGTAAAAGTTGAGCTTATAAAACATTCCATGATAGTTTTGTTTAAAATTGTAACCATTTCATGGAGGTCATAAATTTGAGATGTATACAGTATCAACACTCAAAATAATACTATTTTTGGATAGCAAATTAAGAGAAAAAAAGAAAAGGAGATTCTAGACAAAAATGGAAAAACATAATATAACTATAAATTAGAAATATATTTTCTATATTTTGCTTCTATTTCTTTTTGTTGTGTTACATTTAATTTCCATATATATAGCAAATCACATTGAAAACTTTAATAATCCAACCTTTAAATTAGAATTAAATTGAAAAACTTAAATTTATTTTTGAAAATATATCGAATTTTTATTTTCAAATTGAAATGATCTCAATAAATGAATTTGTTTAAAAGAAAATAAATATTTTTCCTCTAAATAGGAAAAATTGTATTCTTACCTAAATTTGTCCATATTTTTCTCCAAAAATCTCTCCCTTCTTTTTTATTATCCAAATAAGAGCTTCATAATCCTCTCAAATCCCTCCTCTTTTTCCCATTTCCCTACATTCAAACAGAGTGTAAATGTTAAAAATAAGTCGGTTGAACTTGTTCACATCACATTTGAACTTGTTCACATCACATTTGAACTTGTCAATTGCTACCAGCCTCATCATTTCCCGCACAAATCTTCATGTCATTATGTAGTCTATTCAATAACCCAAGTACATCATCCATCACAAGTTCATGTGAACCTCTAACTGAAATTTCATGAAGAACACCATCAAACACAGTGTAAACACAGTGTAACTGAAATTTATATGCATTTAATTTATCTTTTTCGTATAGCTACGTCTTATTATCTTTCTCGAGTCAGGGGACTCCTTTAACCGCGTTCTCCTTTATGGTATGAGTTGCCGCCGTCCTTCCCTCCCCAAACTCTGTCCATAATTTTTCTATGAGTGGTCTATGAGTGGAATACACTGGGTAGGATGATGATGACCAGCATCAACTTCACTCATACTAGAGCCTGGCAGATCCTTCATTATTCCCTTTTCTTGCATCAACTTTCTTACTTTCTTCACATCATCAAATCTACCAGCTTTAGCATATATATCACAAAGATTTATATAAAAAGCATGATTCAAAGGATCCAAATTAATCAATCTCAAAGCCACCTTCTCCCCTAACTCCACATTCTTGTGCGTTTGGCAACCACCAAGCAATGCACCCCAAACATAGGCATCTGGTTCCATTGCCATGTCGTCAATAAGCTTTTCAGCCTCACGAAAACGTGCAGCCCGACTAAGTATGTCAACCATACAAGCATAGTGATAAACACAGGGCTCAATGGAGAAAATACGTGTCATCATGTCAAAACACTGTCGGCCTTCCTCTACTAAGCCAGCATGAGCGCACGCCGACAAAATTCCAACAAAAGTCACATTGTTGGGCTTCAATTTATGAGCCTTCATCTCATGCAGAAGATTTAAAGCTTCTTTTCCATACCCATGAAGAGCGTAGACCGAGATCATAGCTGTCCATGCCATAACATCCTTCTTTGGCATTCCTCTAAAGGTTTCAATTGCTTTGTCAACACATCCACATTTACCATACATGTCAATCAACGCGGTTGCGGTGACCATATCGATTTCTAACCCGCTCCTCTTGATATACTCACATACCCAATTTCCATAATGAATTGCACCAAGAGACGCACAAGCCGAAAGAACACTAGCAAATGTAATTTTATCAGGTCTAACTGCACCATCGTTCATCATTACCATTTCTAGAAACAACTCCAAAGCAACCTTTGGCTTACCACCTTGAACCAAACCAGTTATCATAGAGTTCCAAGTATAAATACTCCGATTCGACATACTCCTAAACATACTCAAAGCTAAATCAACCTCCCCATTTCTCAAACTCCCAACAATCATAGAATTCCAAGAAACAACATCCCTCTTAGACATTTCATCAAACACCTTATGTGCACAACCCAAAAACCCACATTCACACAACAAATTAATCATACAATTCTGAATATACACATCATAACAAAGCCCAAATTTCACAACATGAGAATAAACAGCCATACCCATAAGAACATCAAGCCTTCCACTACAGTATTTTAAGATAAATGGAAAAGTAAGCTTATCAGGGTTAATACCATTTCTTAGCATATTAATGTAGATTGTTAAAGAATTCATGGACTGCCCAGAATATGATTTGGTAGCATAAGCTCTAATCAAAGCATTATAAACATAAAGATTTGATCTTTCTAGATGTATGAAAAGTTTGGTAGCATAAGGAAGGGAACCTGAATCTGAAATGGCGCAATAAAATAGTAGGCGGGTAGTAAGGAAATAACGATCAGTTTCAGAGAATTGAGGTGATGTTAGTATTTGGGCATGAATCATTTTAAGCTTTCTCATGCTCTTACATTGATTAAGTAGATATAATACTGAAGTTTTCAATAACTTATAATTGGATTCTACCATTTTCTACTACCAACCCCAATATTACTTCAACAACATGTAAACTAGTGTAATGTTTATGCGCATACACCAAATATACTTCCTCCCTTCAATATTAATCGTTTAAGCTTATTTTATAGAAAAATTTAGTTAGAATAATCTAAGTTTTTACTAATTTTTCTATAATAATTTTAATTTTTGATTAATTATGAATAATCCGAATTTTATGGTCACTTACCCAAGAGCATTATTACCCAAATAATGACCAATTTTTGCAAGTTAATTGCCACACAAAAAAAAAAATCAAATCAAAAATCAAAAAAAATTAAAAGTTAAAAATTAAAAATAAAATTAATCAATTCCTCTTTTTAATTTTTAAAATTTTTTTGATTTTTTTAATTTAATTTTGTATTTATTCTTTTTATTTTTTTAAGCAAAATAACTTATTGTATAGGCAAAAAATTACCTTGGTGCATTTTTAGCAAGCACCACTTATAGTTGGTATTATTCATGGTTAATCAAAAGTTGGGATTATTGTAGGAAAATCAGTAAAAGATTGGGTTATTCTTGGTAATTTTTCCTATTTTATATGTTACGACTAATGTGTAAGAATAAAATATTAAAAAAATGTTGTTTGAATTGTCTAATCACATACTTCATAATATTAATTATTTAGAATTTTTAGACGTGTATAGCTCAACATATAAATGATTAAAATAACATATTGAATTGTGTAAAAGTCAAATGTAACAAGTATAATAGAACAGATAAGTATCAAATTACTAACTTAACTTCTCGTGCAAATGAACGAATACAAAATGTGATTAATTTAATTACTATTAATTTTGTAGTATATGTGACTCTCATAATTTTATCTAGTTTTGGTTTTGTGGAGTATGTTGTGCTTGGAATGAAGGTTGATGCATCTCGCTTGACCCACTCAAGCAGAATGACTCTCAATTTACAATTCTTTATTCATTATTTGTAGTAGAATAATTATAAGAGAGCAATTGTTCTAACAATTTTCTTCTTTTTATTTGATCTGCACCTTTTTAAAAAGACCTAAATATTAATTTATAGTTGGTATACTAATTAGAAATAATTATGAGTGGATGAAATTAAAAAGCTAATAAATTTAGGGGTGAAAATTAAAATAAAATTGTGACTTGTGAGACCATTACCAAGTATAAAGCAAGTAGAACAACTCAAAAATAGCATTGAATATTGATCAGGATGTATATTTATAACCGATAGTATTTTTGAATATATTATAAAGAACACTTTGCGTGATAATAATGAAAACAAATGAAGTATTTGTTGAATTTTATAATTATGATTTTTGATGTAAATAACCAATGTAAATGTGACACGTGTCATAGAGAAAAATATTTGTGTAAAAATTAATTATTAAAAGTACAAATAATATACTTATTATGGAAAATTTCGTATCTTTCCATTCATGAGTATGATTTTCATTGGTGTAGATTCATAATCGTTGTCTTTATAAGCCCATATATTTTTAATAGGAAAAATATTGAAGCTTTTCCCCATTTATTTTACTATCTTAATTTGTGAGTAACTGTATTTGGGTATAACTAAAAAAAGAAGGAACTATATTCAATAAATAAACAAAGTATTCTTACATTTAAAAAAAAAAACTATTTTTTTATGAGAAATGATCACTGCATGGTGGTGGGAGTTAAATACTAAAATGAGATTGAAATCAAGCAATTTAATAAATAAACAAAGTATTCTTACAAGAAGATGGGGGAATGTATTACCTCCATAATAGGAGAAATCATCTTCTTTTTCCTTCATTATTTTTATTTCATTCTCATTTTACGTTTTACACTACTATTTAAACTACTTCAAATGCATCTATATTTTCTTTCATTTCATTAGTTTGACTTTATTTTCCCTTTTAAAGTTGAGTATAGGGCATGTAGTAGTACTAGCTTAATAATTCATAGGAAAAATTACCGTGAATAATACAACTTTTTGTTAATTTCCCTACAATAATACCAACTATTGATTAACCAATAATACAAATTTAAAGGGGTGTTTTCCTAGAAAATCCCTAACATGTTAAAAATCAAACTATAGGTGATTATAAGACCAAAAAAGTTGATATATTAGTTAATAAACTAAAGTTGGTATTATTCTAGGAAAATACCCTCTAAGTTGGTATTATTCATGGTTAATCAATAATTGATATTATTGTAGAAAAATTAACAAAAAGGTTGAATTATTCACGATAATTTTTTCTAATTAATAAAATTATTATTTAATTAGTAATAAATTAAACTAAGCGGGCAGACAGGTATACCTGCGGGTAATTTTTTGGTGTTTCTACCCTCCCATTTATCTTGGTGGGCGGGTATTACCAGTCCAAATTTTAAATTATAGGGAAGGGTTTTAGGATTTTGTTTTATCTTTTGTTTTATTTTTTATTTTATTATTAATGTTTTTGCCTTTTTAAGTGATTTACATTTTTTTTAAAGATTGATTTACATATTACTTAATCATACAATTTTAAGCTGAAAATGACCCAAATTCAACCACAATAAATCATCACCATAATTAAATCGACATGTCAACTAAAAATAGTTTCAGAATTTGAAATAAATTTTAAGCTGAAAATGAAGAATTTGAAATTGTGTGTTTGAAATTTGTATTAATTTTAGCCTTTTCAAAACAAAAAAAAAACAAAAAAAAAAAAAGAAAAAATGTGGAACATTAGTTGCCACGCCTTTGAAAGTTGGAGCATCGTGCACCGCACGTGCATAAGCTAGCAGATAATGAAGAAGAAGAGCCCCGCACCTGCAACTCCAAAAACGCAAACGCAAACACAAGCACAAACGAATCAATCCGTATTCATCACATAGATTTTCCATGACAAACCCTAAATTTCTTTCCATGGAAATTAACTTATTTGATTGATTTTCATTCACAATTTAATTTGTTGGTTTTGGGAAGATTTTCAAATTGCAGTAGAAGAAGAATTTCGATTGTAGTAAAATCTCAAATGAAGTATGTAAAGGCAGTAAGAGCTATATTGTTTGATTTAGAAGGTTTTATCATTTCTGCTTCATCAAATGGAAGACAATGATCACGCTTCCACTACGTCTTACAAGGTATTGTTTCAATGCTACACTTTTTTACCCATCACTGACTGTTGATTTGATAGGAAATTTCTTCTGGGATTATATTGTTGAATCTGTAATTTGTGCTTTAATTGCATGAAATTCTATTTTTTTTCCTGAAATTTATAGCTTTAAAATGCGTAATTTAGTGTTACTTTTGTTGGATTAAGTATCGGATTTGCCCTAACTTTGAATTTCTAGCTAATAGTTGCTAATTGTGTAAATTCGAAGCAGTGAACAATAATGAAACAATAAAGAAATTCAATGCAAATAACAAGAAATAACATAAGAGATTTAACGTGGTTCACTATCAATGTGATAGCTACATCCATCGGCACCGAAAACAAACAATCTGTTTATGAACTCAAAGATTTACAAAGATGAATCAAGAATTGCAATGGCTCACTTTCTCACTTGTATTTTCTCTCCCTTAGAACCCTAGCCCTAATATTGAGAAGTATTTATATGTAATCTCATAAAAGAGAGGTTAGAGTCTAAATTAAACACAAGTAACCGTCAAAAGCAAAAAAGAAAACCAAAAACCCGCAAGAAAACTTCACATCTCGCGACCCGCCCAGAATGTACGAGCCTAAAGTACCAAAACAGAAACTGCCGACGACTCGTCGCTAATTCCTAAGCCATAGGCGACGAGCCACCTCTATCTTCTGGAAAAAAGTTGTGGTTCTTGCATTTCAGTCAATGCCTTTTGACCCATCTTCTTGATACTACATCTTCAATCATGACTCGATTTTTGAGTCACCATTATCAACATGAGTTTTGTGGATTGAAAATTGCATAGATTTAACCAACATTGACAAAGAAATATGAGAGTGGCTTATGGCATTACATATTCCATAAAACAAGTTACTATAGGGGTTTGGCAGGAGCGATTTGGGGAAGGAAGTGGGAATTTAGAAAGAGAATGTCTCTAAGGGAAGTGGGAATTGAGAGGTAAGACTTTATCCCTGAAGTCTCAACTAAAAGTCTAACATAACAAACAATGGATGAGACTTTTTAGCCCCCAAGTCTCATCTCAAGTCACAACTAAAAATCACAAAATTCTTCTTCCAAATTCCAAAATACCCTCCTACAACATATAGATATAAGAAGCTAGTTACTCACATTTCGGAACATGTGTCGCAGTTAATTACTTGGCTATTTTGTGAAAACATAAACGACTTTAGCTCAAAATGTGGTGTTTGGCTATCCTACCCTTATTCAGTTGTAGTTGTTGAAGTTTTGACATGCTTATGTGATGTGAAATGAAGAGGCAAAACAATAGATCCCTTGAGTTGAATTGACTGAACTTAAGTTATTGCAAGTGAATTTTTCTGAGTAGTGAAAGTGTCACAGTGAGAATGATGGAAACCATATTAGAACTATTATTAGATTGAACGTTAATTGAATTCACTAGAAGTAAACTATTGAAACTTAATAGTTGCTAGGATTTTTATGTTCATGGGGTTGGGGATTATTGAGATCTTTTAACTGATTTTCAACACACTAATTATGCCAAGGCATTAATCCCGAAAAATTCGGGTGTAAAAGGAGATGATTTAAATACATTTTTACTACTCATACTAACAAAGTACTTCTTCAAACCGAGAGAGCCTATTTTTCAAGAATTACACTGTTAATCATGTTTGGTGTAGAGTAATGTTAGGATGAGTGATTTTCTACATAGTTCTCAAGGTGTACTCGAGTGAGGACAAAGTGCGCCACAAAAAGTTTGTGTTAATTGGTGGGGCTAGTACACAGTTGGGAATGTTGTCGATTGGGAAAAGCTCAAGGTGTTACAAATGATACTCTTCTCCGTCCTTGTCTAAGTGTCATGATCATGTTTTGACTGCATTTGTTTTTTTTCTTTTTGACATTATTCATCAATCACTCTTAATTTTTATTTTACTTTAATCTATAAGCTAAAATATAGTCAAGTGCGATTTTATTTGATTTTTCTAAATGGAAAGATTATTAACATTAACTTTCACAATATTTAATTATATTATTACATTAGAGATATTAAGGCTTGAATGATTGCATTAACACGTGTGACAAATAAAATAGGACACTTAGTGGATTTAGTATGAAATAGTGGCACATGATTCACTACCTTCACTCACAAATCATGAAATAGTGGCACATGATTCACTACCTTCTTCTACAAATCGTGATTGGGTTCAGTTGGACCAAACCAAGGTTTGTTCGCAGTTTTGAATCGGTAAAATTACTAATGTGAAAGTGTTCGGGGTTTTCTTGAAGCTCCACTCGCCATTTGAAGTCACTGCTGAAGTTCCATGAAGATGAAAATATTTTTTGACTTCGGAATGAAAAAAATGGTTTATGGATAAAGATAAAGGGGTTTTGTCCTTTTTCATTTTCTTTTTCTTAACTTATTAATTTGTAATAGTTATTAGAAGACAATTTTAGCCTTGGGCGTTAAAATACCTTGTAGACTTTTTAAATTGTGGTAGATAAGTAAAAGCTTGAGACTTAAATTGGTTTGGAGCTTTGGGACTTAAATATTCTTTAAACTTTTTCTTTACATAGATTGTAGGCTGTAAATATTTGAAATTGGTTACTTTTTCAAATACAATACAAATAATAACTATAGTGGGTCTTTATAGAATTATCTAGTACCAAAATCAAGCAAACCAAATTAATAACATACACGAATAAACTACTCAACATAGTGAACAACAATCGGTAACTACTATCGATTCTATTCGTATGAATCAAAACGAACCGCGAAGCATGTGACACTGGACAATGAGATAAGCGTTGAGATCATGTCTTATCTAATGTGTTAGCTCACTTAGGTGATGTTTTGGAGCTTAAAAGGGCTTGTCTTGTAGGTGCAACAGGCACGTTTAATTCGTAAGTGGCAATGAATATAATACCCTAGTTAAAATTAGAAAGGAAAGAGATTTAAAAGGATTGATAATGTTATTCATATCAGCAAGGTGATCTTCTTTTCAAGGAATATCATTTTCTAAAAACTTTATTGAAAACTGTGCTTGGTGCGGAATACTGTTAGGATGAGTGACTTATAGAGAAGTTCTTAAGGTATGCACAAGTGGGTACAAACTAGAAACCGGAAAAGATTTGTGTTGGTTTGTAGTACAACCCCCATGGGTATTGTCTCTAACCCGCATGAGGTCGGGATGTTACATAAGGTCGGCTACAAAAACTAATAAATCAGTACTAGACTACTAGTGGTCGTTAAAAAGTAAAAAGATTAAGTGGGAGAAATACTTGTACAAAAATTTACATTGCCCCTCCAACACTAACATTTTAACAAAATACCCTTTACGATTGTATAAACTTTCATACATTTTATATATGTGGAGCCCCCCTTTCTGCCCTTGTAATCTTTATCGACTGAACTCAAGTATATGAACTTATTCGGACTAAACATAATTCAGTTGAACTCAATATAACCAATATTAATCTGAGTGAGCAGGTCATAAGTTTATGGGAAATATTTGGTGAAAATAATATGTTTGACTAAGAACTAAGTTAAGTTATTGAGTACAAAATGCTACTGAAGGATTTTTTGTTGTCGTAACCATGCTCAAAAGATAGACCAAGTCTAGATATTGTCTTATTTCTTCACTCTTATTTGTTTGAAGATTTACATTTAGCTCTGTCAAATGTCTTGTTGTCGCTGTTGTCATATGTGATTTAAAGGGGATTTACTATGTCGTAGGATTATTACAAAATTCTAGGAGTTGATTATGATGCAACGGAAGAGGATATACGATTAAGTTATCGAAAACTTGCTCTGGTGAGTGACATATCATCTTCCCCTTTTAAAGAATTAAGCTGATAGTATATTATAGTGCTCATAATTGTGCAGTTTCATTCAACATTGGTCTATGTTAAATCCTCACAGCACTGAACTTCGATTTTATAGAAATGGCATCCTGATAAACACAAGGGTGAGAATGCTGTTACTTCCAAATTTCAAGAAATAAATGAAGCTTATAGAGGTATTCTTTTCGCAAATTGCTTGAGTTTGTTTCACCCTCAGATTTTTATAAAAATGGCATCCTAATAAACACAAGCTTATAGGGGTATGGTTCACATTCATATTGTTGGTTTCATGTATTGCCTTGTTGTTCTTTTGTTTTGATTAGTATTGAGTGATCCTGCAACACGGCTTGAATATGATCTAAGCGGAAATTATGAGATAGATAAGTACACTTTGCGGGTAAGAAACAAAAATCAGTATCCTTCTTTCTGGGATAAGACCTTTTTTGGTTTTATTTGTCCGTGGAAACAGATTGTATAATGGCTAAACTAATTGATATCTTTTTCTTTACAGGAGTATCTTGCTAGGTTTAAAGGAATGATACTCACCTGCAATGGTCTTGGCATGAATCAAACCTCTCTTTGGTATGACTTGCTGATGCTATTTAAAAGTGCATATAGTTTTAGGATCACTTGTGCTTTTTAATAGTCAACCAGATTAGCATTTGAGCTGTTTCTGCTGTAGATTTTTGGTCAGCAATTTGCTATGCAACTACATTACCATCGCTTTATGCTATTAGCTTACAGTTTATACTTGTCAGTTATAAATCATAGCTTTGTTGTTAAGCTAGAGAATAGGAAGTATTGTTTAGCAGTTGGGCGCGGTGTTGCTGGATTGTTCCATCATTATTAGAAAATTCACTTCTATACTCTTGCTGTCAAATGAAGTTGAGCGGTAAAACTAAGACTTCGGAGGTTTACTTTCTCAGCATGATGAAATATAATTATATCAGTCAGACAGTCAAGTCTAAAATGTAGCATTAATTGTTCTACTTAAGGATAAACCATTGAGTTCTTTTGGATTATCTAATGGAACGAGAGTAAAATTTCAGTCTCTTTCTATGCTGTTCAGGTCTTCGTACAACTTGCATGCTTGAGGTTAACAAAAACCCATGTTTCATCGTCCCATTTGTATTTATTGTAGGACACAACAACTCAAGGAAGCAAGTGATTGTGAAGACGAGTAAGGTTTGTGCGCACCCTTCCGATTTTCTTTGTTTCACAAACTACCATCTTAACAAGACAACGAGGAGTGTGGTCTCCTATGACTAGTCTGAGACTCGAGAAAGGGAGAGGAAATGAAAGGATCAAATCATTGTTGTACTTTTATAGTTAACACTTAGAATCTCATATTTCGGGCTATATGATTCTGTATGGCATTTGAACTTGGACAGCTTTGGTTGTAATGCTTGCTGATGTAAATGCTTTTTGGAGAAGAGGAGGGCGAGGAATCCATTTTTCATAGACGTGCCAACAATTTATTGCTATTAGTTATGGCCAAGTGCTTAGCCATTTTTTTAAATAAAGGTACTCTCGTGGGTAACACCCGATTTTCTCATTTTGTATTCTCGAATATTATTCATCTTGTAAAATGCTCACCCGAAAACCGGTTAGGAACATCTTGTTTCTACGGTGATGATGCAAGGTCTATCTTGACCATAGGCTCAACACAGCTTGTATCACTAGCATGAAGGTCTATTATTACCGAGTTCTGCCATTTGGGCGGAAGAATGCAGGAGCCACGTACCAAAGCTAATCTTGCAAAGGTTTCGGAATATATTTTCGGCTAGGTTGCACTAAAACAGACACGGACACGAACACGACACGGGTACGGGAAAACGCCAACTTAAAAATGGCGGACACAGGGACACGAAAATGGTAATATAATAAATATATCAAATTAAAGATAAGTTTACAATCTTTCATTTGATATATGTAAATAAACACTTTAAAAACATAAAACACACATAAAATGCAAATAAGTACCAAATAAACAACATGAGTATTTAAAAATAGTCATACAAACCAAATCAAAGAAAACCAAATAAATAGGTAAATTTAAGATTTAAAAATCAAGATTAACAAATAACACATTAACAATTTAACATTAACAAATAACAATTAACAAATATTCAAAGAGGATATACAAAAAAATCATGAACAACGTTTCAACTTTTCAAAATTCAAATTACAAACACATGAACAATTTAACATTAACAAATAACAATTAACAAATATTCAAAGAGGATATACAAAAAAATCAAAAACAACATTTCAACTTTTCAAAATTCAAATTACAAACACTAAGATTAAGAATTTAAGATTAACAAATAACACATTAACAATTTAACCTTAACAAATAGCAATTAACAAATATTCAAAGAGGATATACAAAAAAATCAAGAACAACATTTCAACTTTTATTTTTATTTTTTTTTTCAAAAAAACGTGTCCTTGACTGCTTGTCGTGTCCCTTGTCGTGTCCATACCGTGTCCGCGTGTCCGAAAAAATATTAAAATATTGGACACTTCATTTGGCGTGTCGGACACGGATTTTCGCGTGTCCGTCGCGTGTCCGTGTCCGACACGGGACACGCCAATCTAGAGAAGTGTCCGTGTATTCTAGCTTACCGGCCATCAATCATTTATCGATCATTTATTAGAGAAAAGATAAAAGATAGACTTACAGACGAAAAATCAATTAAAAAATCAATCAAAGTAACTTTTTCATCTTCGCTTAAAATCTCACTTTTTCAGCTAATTAAAATGTAATTTACTATTTTTTAAATAGTTTTTTGGCGTTTTACAAAATAGTAAACATCTTCGGTAGTGTTAGATTTTCACTAAAGATTTAACTTTTAGTTGACTTAAAATTGATTTTTCTAAATACTTGTTTTGCTCTTTGACTAGTCATTTACCCAACACATCCTTATTATACAATTCAGTTAATCAAAATTCTATCAAAAAAATAAATCTAGCAAATTAAAAAACGAATGTAAGTATATGCTTCTATGAACTAGAGTTAGAATTACACAAATTTTTGTATGAGATGATCTCACTGTGAGATACATTTTATACATGGTTTAAATTGTAACAGAAGTGACAATCTCGATGCATAATTAACATTTAATAATAATGTTTAATACAAAATATTGCGGAAGTCTAAAAGTGCCGAACTGTTAAATACTTTAAATCATAAAAATTGAAATTGTTTAAAACAAAAGTAAACATTACATCTGATAAGAAGTATTATTTGCTCAAAATGAAAAAAATTACATCATCATCAAGTCACCAATAAAGATAACAAAAAGCAGCTAAGATCTCAATAAATTGTAATTGTCATCTATGATACAGATTATAGTTGATTAAATCGGTCAGCTCTTAACGTCGAGCATAACTTCCTATCCAGCTCAAAATACGGAAATTATACGCTACATTTACAAAATAATAATTTAAGTACGAACTTATAATTAATTGACACCACCTTATACTTTTACTTATACAATTCAGTAATCTTAACACTTAAGTAAGTTCATTTGGTTAATACTCATAACCATATCATGCATTATAGCATCAACACTAATCAAGTTTATCACTGATCAACAAGCAAATCAATATGACACCTAATATATATATGGGTTTGGTTAGGTGAGGACCGTAGTCCTAAACCTTAACTGTGGTGGGAGTCGTCACCCCTCCAATACAATTTATGCTCGAGCTCTACAGATTAGGTAGCTACCCCCCTGTCTTAAAATGCATTTTATGTGCCGGCTAACACGGGCGTCGGGATTTTACATGCCGGTCCATGGTTCGATATTACCTTACTATCAGGGTCATTCAATCAATATTCATTCACACAAGTACATCACATTTTTATTACTAAAATTTGACTTTGACTTTGATCAACTTAGGTGATAGCCTCTTTTATTTAATAAAATTCTTAATCATAATGTAAAATTAACCTTTATGTCTTTATAAATTCATTATTAAATTTGTTCACATTAAATTTTATTTATAACTTTATATTTAATAGCTCGCTAAATTCACACTAATAACTTAATATTCTATTAATAGTCTCCAATAATATTTTCCACAAGTAGCTACTAAAATCTATTTCGCTTTAAATAAGTTCCCAAAATCAAGATTTTCAGCTTTACAATAAATAAAATTTTATTCTCTTCAAAAAAAATCAAATATTCTAATTAAAATTCAAGTTAAAATTGCATCACTTGGATAAGTTCCAAAATTCTACAAGTTCACCAAAAATCAATATTTCAAGTTTAGAAAAATAAGTAAACTTTTACAAAAATCACCATTCTAGTTATAAAACAAATAAAACTTATAATTTCACAAAAATCAATATTTCTAGTTTTAAAACAAGTCAAACTTATAATTTTCACAAAAGTCAATAGTTCTAATTATAAAACAAGTAAAACTTGTAATCTCACAAAATCAATATTTCACACATATTTTGAGCGGCAAGTATACTAAAAATACTTTTACATCATTTTACATAAATTTTGGTCAAATAGTTAGCAAATAAAATATTTTGTACTAAATATGTTTAAAAGTTACTTTTATTATAAAATCTCATATATTCAAGAAAAACACTTCAATATTTAATAACGTATAAAAATTTCTCAAAAATATATTTTAAAATTGTTATTTTATTATTATCACAAAAATAGTTGTAATAATTTAAAATAGTAAATCAAACTCTCTTCTTTTATATGATATTGGTCGAATGACCTATGAGTGTTTTGGACCCTTTTCACATAAAAAGAACGACTTAATTTAATTTATCCTACTAAATCCTAAATTTAAATAATTAACATAACCACTTAAAATAATAAAAATTTTACGCAATAACTTAGAAATTTACTATAACTTTAAGGATAAACTTAAATCTCAAAATAAAGTATAATAATAATATTCTTAATATAACCATACTTAATAAAAAAATAAGTTCATAAAATAATTTACTACCTTATAAATTAATTTGAAGGCTAACATAAACATATTAATAAAGTTCTAACATAAAAAATCTTAAATATAATAACATTCCTAATGTAACACATAACTCATAAACATACTAGTACTAGTTTATAACATAAATCATATTTAATATCACTAGAATATAATTTTGCACCTAACTTCCTAAACTTGTTCAAAGATTATTAAATTAACATCTAAAAATACTTTTAGCATACACATACTTAATATAATCTTGATCATAATTTCATTAAACTAACTTCCTACTAAAACATATCAGCATATTTCATACTCTGCATATTATAAAGTAAATATAATGTAAAATTCCACAAAAAGAGTAGGGTAAAAAGTTATACCATACTAACACCAAGGATTAGTACAAAGTACTAATTAGGAAAATAACAATAAATAAGACCCTGCAAGATAGATAATAATGCTCCAAAGATAATTAATCCAAACTCCCAAAATAATGATCATCTTCTAAGCTTCCAAAATAATTAAATCCAAACTCCAAAAATAATGATACATTGAGTATCCAAAGTAATAACCCAATAATGCTCCAAAATGATGATAATTTAAGCTAAATAAAGAGTGTTCTTAGCTCCATTTTCTTGAATTTCTTCAACTAATAATAAAGGTATTAAGGTAGTAAGGTTTTAATGAAGTGAAAATATAAGAAAGAATGTTATAAAGATTTGATGATGGTAGTGTAAGTGATCTCATGGCTAAGGGGGATATTTATAATGGGTTTGGGCAACTTTGTAGTTCATTAGATTTTGTATGAAAAAAAGTGTTAGGAGTAGAGGTGTTTATTCGGGTTAGCATCGGTTTGATGTCGGTTAAAGTTTGTGTCGTCAATCAATCTCGGATTGTCATCCATTAATAATTGATTTGGGTTTTACGGGTATAGATCAGGTTCAAGTATTTTTCAAGTAGAATTCGGCTACGAATTACTAATTACTATCGATCGAGTCAGTATCAAATTAAGTTGTTAGTCATTTTTTAATTGATGATAAGATTTCTTTTACTTAAAGCAAAATAGTTAAAATGCAAATCATTAGTGATCATTATTACTTTGTTACTTTAACTTGTTTGACCGGAAATTAAAATTATAAAGTTCTATCAATTTTCATCTAATTTGATTAAAAATAGTTAAATAAATATTGACCATTGATTAATAACTCTAAATATATGAAACCAAGTATTTATAAAATTTAATTTATCAAAATATCTATCACTTTATTAGAATAATTAATAAGATGATTAAATATGAGTCGATCATACTTCTATGTTAAAAATTTATTTAGGGTTTACAACAATTCGATCTAAACTTCGTTCGGGTTAAGTCGATTTTAGCCGGATCGAGTTTGGGTTCGAGCATGATTCGGGTTGGATATGACTCGAGTCGGTCATTATTAGGTTCGGGTACTCTCGGTTAACGGTTATGTGTCGGTTACAAAAATCGGTAACAACTCGGGTTCATTTTTTCCGTTTCGGTTGTCAATCGGTTCGGATACAATTTCGGGTCGGGTAATGTCGGTTCAATAAAGCTAAAAAGGAACACATTTTCAGGACGGTTTGCTTTCGAATTCGATACAGGAGTGTGTAAGTGAATGAATAAGAGTTGGAGTGTGTAAGTGAATGTGTAAGAGTTTGGAATGTAGAAGAAGGTTAACTTGTGTAAGAAAATGGTGATAGCTTGTGTAAGTGATGAACATCATGGGTTACTATAGAAAGGATTTTGGTTCATCAAATTTTTGTTCTAGTATGTACAAGTGAATATACTTTAAAATAATGAGTAAATTTGATCATGAATATATGAAGTTTACTTAGAAAATTTTGCTTAAACTATACTTAAAGTTAATAATAAATATACGACTCATTTTTATGTATAAAATAATTAAATCAAAGTTATAAGGTTAAAATAATAAGTAGTAATGTTAGTTTAAGGAAGAAAGTTAAACGTAACGTTTTACAAAACCGTGAATATAATAATAAAATTTTACGTTTTGTACTATAAAATAATAAAATAACATTTTAGTGCTTATGAAAAGATTTTAAACAAATTAATATTTTAAAGTTTAATATTTGAAAGAAATTACAAAATCTGAAAAGGTTTAGGAATTAAAAATGATTTTTGAAATGGATAAACAAAGGATTAGAAATTTGAATTGAAAATTCAAAATAATTAATTAAAAGATTAAAATTAAAAATTTTAAGTCTGTTACATAAATAGTCTAATAATACAAATTATTAGGACATAGACTTCTTATTATGATTGTCTCACAGAGAAACGGTCCCAGCTCGAAGAATTATGTCTTATGAACCCAAGAGGAGTCCACAATGGCCATTAAAAGTGGTTGTCTATTGGGATGTTGAGAAGGTCATTATTCTGAAAGGTTATTGGTCGATTTTTGTTTTTTTCTACCAATTGACCAAATCTTCTCAGGAATTAAATTAATTTATGTTGGAAAACTGTTTTTATTATATAGAGAGATTCCTATTTCCTACACTACTTATCAATCAGATTCCCATAAATCATAATAATTAATAAACCATTATATAATATTTTTATTTTAAATAATCTCTCCACTACTTGTCTTAGTTTATATCCATAAATTTTTATATGTCTTTACAACTTTTTAAATCTTATTATATTATAATTATTTTAATCTCATAGGAACAGAACAGAATATATAATTAAAAATGCACTTCAATTAAACTACTCTTTCACGTTGCTCTCTTTAAAGGAGTATCTACTAGACTAGGTAATACCCGCCCATGTCCGTTTCTTTATTTTACTCATTTTATTTTATCACAAAAACTTAGATGAGACGGTCTCAATCTCTTTATAAGATCGTCAATATGGGCTGGTCTAATTCACGCATGTAACAATATTTAAATTTTCTAGACATTTATTAATTTTGACTTTAAAGGTATTAATTTTAAAAATTGATACATTTAAGGTCAAATTGATACCTTTAAGATCAAAATTAAAAATGCCCAAGTTATTATACGCGCGAATTGAGCAGGCCCAAATTGATGGTTATTATGAGGCCGTCTCATCCAAGACCAGCTATTATTTATATAGGTCCATATAACAATATTCTATTATTTTTCTCTTAGTCTATCCTATAATTCAAAAAATAATATTAAAAAGGAAAAATTATCGTGAATTATACAACTTTTTTGTTAATTTCCCTACAATAATACCAACTATTGATTAACCTTGAATAATACCAACTTAAAGGGATGTTTTCCTAGAAAATCCCTAATATGTTAAAAATCAAACTATAGGTTATTATAAGACAAAAAATGGTTAATTAATAATTGGTATTATTTTAGGGAATAACAAAATGCTGTATTATTTCACAGTAACTTTTTTTATTAAAAAATAATCCATATATGATAACATACTGAAAAATTAGAAAAAAGATTTGCCAACATATAAGCTAGATGGACTATTCCTACTATTACAAATTGATTTTAGGATGTAACCCCATTGCATTTATATGCACTCAACTCTCTTTTTATGTGATTCTTGTTTATTAGTCACATAAACTTACATTTGTTAAGAAATTAGTCTATAACTAGTGTAATATCCGTACAATGCACGAGATTTTTAAACTTTTTATATATAGTAATTAAACTATTTTGATAATTTTTTAGCATAATTAATATTATACAAATAAAAAGGTTAATAATCATATTAAAAAATGTGTTTAATAAATACATAATACAAAAAAGCATGATAATGAGGAATGCATATGAATAAATTGATTTGAAAGATGATAAAGTACCAAATGTACTCTTCCTTATAAAAGCAAATTTTGTTTAATATAATATTTAATAACCATATGTAATTTAGATTGCTAGGAAAGTTTTATATATTTTTAGAAACGATTTGTTAGGAGGTCAGATGACAAATTAACAATACTTTATACATTTCAACTCAAATTCTTCAACTGGTATATATGGGGAAAGGTGGTTGTTAAATTAGAAAATGTATAATACTATGATATAATAGATGATTTTTTTCTCACCCAATATAATTAAAATGAAAAAAATAAAAATATATATTTAATGGGAGTTTCTAGAGAAATGATAAAAAATTGAAGGAGTTATGTAGAATTAATGTAGTTGGTGGGTGGTGCCGTGATAGACGAGGAATCTATGTTGCGTAGAAATTAAAGTAATTATGTTTTAGGGATTTTAGAAGCCAAACTTATTTGACTGGATCTTATTTGAGATACTTCTTGTTTAATTGTTTTTTAATTCGAGAATGGCGTCATAAAAATAAAATCATTATTACAACTTACAAGAATGAAAAAAAAAGGTAAAGTAATAACTAATTTATTATTCACTATTAATTGTACTTTTGATAACGCAGGGTATTTTAGAGTCGGTTTTTTAGTTAGGTTATCATATGTTGAGTTGCTTTTGATTTTAATTGGTTTGGATAGACACAATGGTTATGGATAGAATAGTTTAATGGCAAATTTCACTTGAACTCAGAATTATAGGCTTTTTCATGTGATAAATAAATATTTTTTTAATCCACATGATAACCTTAAACTTCCTACTTTTCTACATGATAAACAAAAGGGAAGTGTTTGTGTTAATTTTACGTTATTTTTCCACAACATAATGACTTTTTTTCAAATTATAAATGTTGCAATCACCCTAGTTGGCCACATATTCGTAATCCAATTGAAATGAGTACTTAATTTTACAAAAAATTATCATTTTCTCTACTACAAAGAAAAGTTAGAAGCTCAGGGTCGCCACGTAGATTTATTGTCTACAACGTGAAAAAACCAAAAATTCAGGAACACCACATGAAATTTTAATTTTTTTATTATATATAACCATCGATTTTCATTGGATTTTAGGTTAAAAATTGACACGTCTAAATATATTACATATATGACATCACAAATTGCAATTGATAAAGAATTCTCAATGCCTGCTTACATCATCTTTAATGCGTGATTACAACATTCTTAATGTCTATATATAAAATTTTTAATGTCTACTTACATCATCCTTAAATGCCTACTTATCCTTTCCTTAATGCCTATTTACTTTATCATAAAGGCCTACATGAGGTATCATAAAACCCACCGAGTAAGCGTACAGTAAATAGAGATAGTCTCTCAAATAGATGGTCTCTTACAGAAATTTGTGCTTCACTAATTCTTAATAGAGAATGAACTATGATAATTAATATTCAAGCTAAGTGTAGAGATAATTATTCTAATTTTTTTAGTTGCATTATTGTTATTATTTTTTTAAAATAAGATTTTTTTCATTACTCGAAATCAAATAGGATACATGGAAATAAAGATCCTAAGATTCTAGCTTTAACTCCCGATGACCGATGTTGCATAAGTGTGAACACTAAGCCCATCTTTTAGGAAGAGTTTTAAGGTGTCACTCTTCATTTGCATGGGGTACATTATTATTATTATTATTATTATTTATTTATATATTTGGCAAATAAAAAACTTTTTCATTCACTAGAAAAACCAAAATACGTTAAGGCAAGGAAAACTCAACCTTTCTTATTTGCATCAGTGTGGAACGAGGTCCACCTTTTATGAAGAGTTTCCTTGTCCCACTCTTCATGTGCATAGAAGAAAGGAAAGGCCTAAAAACAACAAACATATTAGTGTCAGCTATAGACCAAAGCTATACAGCGAATCTATAAGATTTATAAAAAAACCAGCAAAAAACGTAGCTTGCAGACTGTATCATCCACGAATACACAGGCAGCAACAGAAGATTAGCTGCACCAGACCAGGATAGCCCATCAGCATGAAACATCAATTGCAAGAGATCAGCAACACATACAGAAACACAACAAATTTACACAAACTTGCACAGACTAGCATGAAGAAACAGCAAAACACAGCAGCAAGAAGCAAGTGAAGAACAAACAACACTGAAGCAGTGAACAATAAACAACAGCAAGAAGGAAGTAAAGAACAGACAGCACTGAAGCAGTGAAGAAAAGACAGCAGCAAGAAGCAGCAGTCAGCATCAATCAACCAGCATCAATGAACAAACAGTAGCCTCAAAGCACACATACAGCAAGACAGCAACAATGAGTTCAAAAGACCTGAGAAACAGCAGTCTGCACGCGAAGAAACAACACCACAGAACTGACAAAATCTATAGCAACAGACCTAGAATAGCTGCTTGATGGACAGAAAACAATCCAGCAGCAGCTAGATCAAGCAACCAAACTTGGGTGATCAAGTGTTTTAAAGCGAAGAGCAGTCTTCTTTTGAATTTGCAACAAAATGTGATCTGGTTTAGGCACTAAGTGTCCCAAACAGCAGTATTCCTACTCCTCCAAATTACGTAAACCGTGCATGTATAGACATCACATACGGCCTGTTGTTGCTTCTTCTTCAGTTTGTGTTTACGAAAATTCATTGTTGCAATGTTCTTGAAACGAACTCCCACCCAAGCTTCTATACCTTCAAGGCACTTTCGACTAAAAGGGCACTCAAAAAATAGGTGACTAGTCATTTCTGTAGCTGTTGCACACAACGGGCAAAGATCATCAGATATGACAACAAGAGCGCGAAGCTTGTCCTTGGTTTTCAACTTACCCAAGGCCATAAGCCAAATGCAAAAATGATGTCGTGGTAGAGACATTCTATTCCAGACCACGAACCTCCATCGGACTTTAGGGCATAATTTAAAAGCCTCTAGATAAACTGACTTAATAGAGTAAATATCTTGAAAAACCCAATGCTTTAAAGTGTCCTTGAGAAAACAGAGTTTCTTTATTACCCAATTAATTGTGATTGGGGCATTGAACAATTCCCACTTGCCTCCTTTAGTGTAGATACCATGAACCCACCTAACCCACATAGAATCCTTCATCGTGTAGATGTGCCAAGCGATCTTGCCTACATCCCTTTGATTCCAAAAGAGAGATTCCGAATACCAAAACGTCTAACCTTCTTAGGCTTACAACCTCCTTCCAATTCACCATCCCTGGTTTGTGAGAGTCTGCAGTCCCAACCCATAAAATAGATCGGCAAAGAATTTATACAGCTGATGACTTTCCTTGGCAAGATAAACATTTGGCACCATTAGGAAAATATTCCCATTAGTACCGAATTAATGAGTTGAAGCCTTGCCGCATACGACAGATGTTTGGCCTGCCAACTTTTGATTCTGTTGGTCATCTTGTCAGCTAACTGCTCACAATCAGCAATAGACAGACGCTTGGATGATAGAGGAACACCCAAGTATCGAAAGGGGAGGATACCAAAGGGAAAATGCATAAGATCTCCAATAGTTGATCGAATATGAGAAGCAACCCCAGCTGTGTATATGGCAGACTTTGAAGTATTGGCCAGCAACCCGGAGGCTTGGGAAAAATTTTGAATGCACAGATATAGAGTTCTAAACGAAGAGACATCCCCTTTACAAAATAGCATCAAGTCATCGGCGAAGCAAAGATGAGATAATTTGATTCTCTTACATCTAGGATGGAGCTTATAGCTATCTTTAACACTTCTCAATATTCGCGACAAGTACTCCATACCAATTACAAACAGTAAAGGGGATAAAGGGTCACCTTGGCGCAAACCTCTCCTAGCTTAAAGAGTAGGGGTAGGGCAACCATTGAGCAAGAGAGAGTAGCTAGTGGACGAAATACATGTCATAACAATGTAGATAAAATGATCGGGAAAATTAAGAGCAACCAATATTTCCTTAAGAAACATCCAATCCATCGTATCATAAGCCTTCTGCAAATCAATTTTAACCAGGCAACTTGGGGCGCAATGTTATCTAGTATACTGTTTAACTAGATCCTAACATAGCAAAATATTATGCATAATACTCCTACTAGAGATAAAAGCCCCTTGGGCTTGATCAATAAGACTCCCAAGGACCGGTTGTAGCCGCGAGCAAATCAAATTGAAGATGCACTTGTATAAAACATGACAACAAGAGATGGGTCGAAAATCACCTGGATGCGTAGGACAATGCACCTTAGGGACCAAAGTAATGGTGGTAGTATTCCAACTTCTAGGCATCTTCCCAGTCTTAAAGAAGAGAGATATAGCCTGAACAACATCCTCGGTCACTATCTCCCATGAAGCTTTATAAAATCTACTATTGAAACCATCAAGGCCTGAGGCCTTATCATCAGGGATACTCCAAATTGCTGTGTTAATCTCCTCCTTACTAAAGGAAAGTTTCTATAAGTCTCTTTGAAGTTCAGACAGGACATGGCCATTTCGAGCTACATCAAGCTTAATTCTAGCCCTATTTTCAACTTGTGTGCAAAAAAGATTGTTATAGAAGAGATAAAACTCTTTTTGTATCAAAATTGAATCAGTAATCGCTACCCCATTAAGATGTAAATGAGATATTCTATTGGAACGATGCCTCTACTTGATGCTTTGATGGAAGAATCTAGTGTTATCATCTCCAAGTTGAACCCACTGCAATTTAGCCTTTTGCCTCATAGCAGCTTCAAGATCCTTCTTCAATTGATGCAAAAGAAAAGCAACTTGATGTTCCTCATTAGCTAACTCCTCATTATGCGGATGCTCGTGAAGTTGAAGTTGCACATTCAACAAATAGTCTTGAGCTTTTTGTACCTCAAGTTGATGATGCTCTTTTCCATACCACACTCTCAAAAGTCTCTTCAGAATAAGGAGTTTCTGGTTGATTTGATAACTAAGATGACCCTCAATTTTAGTGTTCCAAACACCCCTAACATTATCAAGGAAGTCATTGTTAGATGTCTAGTAATTGAAGAAACGAAAGGGCTTTTTCCCCTTTGGAGAACAAAAAAGGTAACCACCATTGGAGAGTGCTCAAATAAGCCCTCAAGAAAGATCTGTAGATGAAGGAATGGCCTCCTCCTATCGATCATTACCAAGAACTCTATCAATTTTACTTATTACACGTCTCTGGCCTACCAATTTATTTGTCCATGTAAAGAACCGACCAGTATAATAGATATCATGAAGCCCACACCATTCCAAGCAGTCTCGAAAAGGTTTAATCTCATGTAAACGAATAGGCTGATCATAACGCTCATTAAAATTTTCCACACAATTAAAATCTCCTAAAACGACCCAAGGAGTTTGAATAGAATTACTAATCTCTTGCAAGCTAGTAAACAACTTCTTTCTTTCATGAACCATAGAGGAACCATAAACAAAAGTACAATGAAAACTAGTACCCGTCATCGGAGTTTCCGTAACGTGAATAAACTGACTATCACAGTGAAGAATATCAATTTGAATGTCCTCACTTTCCCAACCAATAATTATCCTCCCCACTTCCTACCAAGAAATATTACTAGTAATACACCAACCAGGAAAACCCCTAAGATAAAGAGCACCAAGACTTGACCTCTTTATCTTAGTTTCAAGAAGACCAATAAGGCTAATATTATGTGTAGACAAGTATTGTGCAACTTCAAGTTGTTTATTAACCTTATTAAGTCCCCTAACATTCCAAGCACCAAAATTAATCATTATCATGAATGGGGACAGTCCCCAGCGCCTTTATTCCAATTTGTGCCTCCAAGTTACCAACATTTTCATGCTCTAAGGACTGAGACAAAGCTGCAAAGAAATTCTTAGTATGAACAGCCGCCATAGTATCCTTGAGTTCAACATCAATTTGTCCCAAAATAAAGGTAGCCGGATCAACAAGGGAAGTTTCTAAGGCCACACTTGTCTCTGTCTGACCCCCTACCTCCTTATCAGACTTCTCCACAACGTGAGGTGCCTTAGGTTGTTGTGGTATCACTCTTTTCTGAAATGGCTTCTTCAAAATTCTAAAACCATTCTCCTCTACATCAAGAGGTTGCCTAGGTTTACCTATACGACAGTCAACACTAACATGTCCAAATTGAAAACACTGAGTACGCCACACCGGTACCCAATCATAGTGAACTGGTTGTATGATAAGTTCATCATGTTCATTCGAGTAAAAAAGCTCCTCGGGGAAACCCTCAGAGACATTCATATCCACTAAAACACAAGCATTGCTTTTGTACTGCATCATTATGAAAGAGGAGCCCACCTTCTAGAAAGTTTAGTTCCAATTCAATCTTCATGTGCAAAAAGTAGAAAGCACCATCCCAAAAAAATAGATACAACACAAAACAAGAAGCTAATAAAAGAGGTCTCTAAACCAAACGTCGGTTTGAGCCTTTACAGGATAAAGAGTAGCAATTCTAACATTAACTTCTTGTGTAATGCATTTCATGATCTTATCTACTATGCTGACCTGCCGGTGCCAAATTGCTTCATTCCTAGTTCGCCAGATTTAATAACATAAGCAGCTAATACTCAGAAACAAAACTTTCCTCTTAAGGCCATGCAATTTTCATTGCTTCTTAATAATAATAATAATAATAATAATAATAATTATTATTATTATTATTATGATTATTATTATTATTATTATTATTATTATTATTATTATTATTATTATTATTATTATTATTGTTATTATACAATTTAGTCATATTTGAGGGAATACAAATAATTGTACCATGATTGTATTTTGCACTACATGAATTGATAATGCAACATACTATTGCCCATGGAAAATTACAAGCAACACCGCTGGCTTTCGTACGCCAGCAAAGACTTTGATTAGCAACTTCACTTATATTTAGACTACTCTATTATTCCTCGGGTCTACTCGATTTCACTTGTATTTGTAGACTTGTGTCATCTGTTTCCCAATGAAGTCTCAGAAGGGATATTCATGTGAATCGAGAAAAGTAAAATGTTTAAATCGTTAATATATTATTTAATTGAATAATAATTTTAATTGGAGAAAAAATAGACATCATAAATATTTAAAAAAATTGAATGGAAAAAATATGAATATCGCAACTAAAAAAATATTTTTATAAAGTTAGTGGAAAAGATATCGTGACCATAAAAAATATATAAATGATAAAATAATATTGGTGAAAGATATGTAGGGAGCATAAACAATTAAAGATTTTTTACGAAAATAACAAATTGCACGTCTCAAAATGATAAATGAAAACTTTTTTAGGAACGAAGGGAGTCCTATATTAATTTTGCCCCACTCGATTTTTTTTTATTTTAGTTTATTACAAGTAGATATGGTAAAAAATAGTCTGATTTACTAATTCGATCTGAATCTAACTCAAAATAATTGAATTTGGGTTAAGACTGTTGATCCAATTAAGTAAATAAGTTAGGTTAACATTAAAATTTCAAATTTGAAACTACAATTTATAACTCATTTAATTAAACAAGTTAATCCATTTAATACTTTTCCACTCCCTATAAAATTTAATTAATATTTTTGAGACATATTTAAAAGATAAAATATACCCGTGTGAGATTTCTTTAGATTCGTCATAATGTATACTTTTTCTTATGTTGTTTTTAATAATGACCTTGCAGATTAATTGGGGTGAAATCAGATTAACTTAATCTGTTACGGATCAAAGTTTTGATTTTAAACCCAATCAACTAAATTGGTTAAATTTAGATTAATAAATTTCTAATATAAAAAAAAATTTATACATTAAAAAAAAGCACTTCTTCCGTTTTTTACTTGCATCCAAATATATTTTTAAGTAGTCTATATTCTAATGTGTTTCTCAGCTTGCTTATATTTAGAATTATACTAAACTAAAAATCATAAAAATTTGATATTATGAAAGTATATAAAGAGATGAATAAAATAAAATTTTATATAACTATCTTTTTTTTCTGTTTAATAGCCGCAATTAAAATAGTATAATGTAAAAAATAATTTGAATGCAACTTAAAAAGGAGGAATATTAAACAAGTGGCAATATTTTAATATGTAACCATAGAAGTAGTATATGGACCCCAAGACTTTTCTAAACCAGTATAATTAAACATATTTTCATACATTAATAATTGTATGAGTTGAACTCAATACATAAAAAGTTAAATTTAAGCTCGAGTTTACCTACTTCATAATCATATAACTAGCAATTGATATTAAACTATGTAATATATAAAACATAAAATAACAATCAAGTTGATTCCATAGTATTTCGACACATCGTATACTAAGAATTCATCCCAAAAAATGCATAATTAAATAATTACCATATATTTATTCATCTAATTAACATTAAAAAGTAATTAAACAGAATGAACAGGGGAAGAAGAAAGAAAAACAGAAATATGATCAAGAAAAGATAGATTTGGAGGACGATCAGCACGTTTAACATAACCTGTAGCTTCTTTACTTGAATAACAAACAAAACCATTTTCACCATTCCTTTTCCACATCTCATTAGCATACGATGAACCCGCATAATACGCTTCTACAGCATCAAACCCTAAATCGCCAGGTAAATCCGCGATTTCAATCGGTAATCTCTCGTAATGACCTCGTGTTGTTCCCTCTAATTCGTCTAATCGGGTTAGGGCTTTACCAGATACAAGGTAAACCTCGCCCCATACCCGATTACCTTCGCCCGGGATGTTGAGTAAAAATGGTACCCGGTATGGTCCGCAAACTAGCGGGTATTTTTTGGTTGTACGGTAAGATCCGATGTAGAATGCGTCGCCTGTGTTTATTAGGTCTTCCATTAGACGGTGGTTTGAGAAGCCCTTTTTTAATGTGCCGTATGTGAAGATTAGTCTATTTCCTGAATTTTTCTCGGCGCCCATTGGATTTTTGAGGATTTGGGGGTTTTTGGTTGGTGATGAAGATTTGACTTGAAGATGATGATTTGATTTGGAGAATGTTTTAGGGTAGAGTGGAATTGAGGGAATGTGTATTGTGTTCATTGTTGATGAAATTGGAAATACGGTAGTTTATATAGGCGGGTTTCTTGCTGAAGAATTAATTAAATTAAATTATGATGTTATCACAATTTTTTATTCACATATTTTTAAATTTATAATGTTATGGTACACTATTTTTATTGGATTGACACATGTATATTTAGTTTATCAGAGTGACTACTTATAATTTTAAAGTGATTAAATAGGTTAATTATATGGCTCATCTCATGATGAGACAGTTTCATACTCCCTTCTATTTACCACAAGTGTCCCATTTGTTTTTCGGACACTATTCATCTCTTACTCTTAATTTGTATTTTATTATTAACTTATATGTAAAAATATAGTCAAATGAGATTTTTTTTGATTCGTCTCAATGCAAGGATTATTCATATTACCTTTTCATAATTTTTAATTATGCACAATTAGAGATATTAAAAATTGAATAACTTTATTGGATTCAGTGCATAAAACAAATAAGACACTTGTGATAAATAGGAGGGAGCATGATACAAATTGTTTTTTATTTTAAGGTCTGTTTGGAGAATAATTGTTGATCGAAAGTATAGGCTGATTTGACTAACTAAAATTAGTAAATTACTTGTTGTTATTGAAAAATATTACGTTAAAATTATTAGTTTATTTTATCATTTAGCAACTAAAAAAGACCAAAGGCAAAAAATCAATAAGAAGCCAACAAAATAGCTAATTACCAAACATCCCATAACTTACATTAATGATTGTTTATATAGGCGGGCGGGTTTCTTGCTTAAATTGAATTAAATTAATCAAATTATGATGTTATAACAATTTTTTATTCCCAACTTTTGAATAAGATGGTGTGACTATTTTTAGTGCGCTTATCAATACCATTTTACCATTTTAAAGTCATTATATAGGTTTATTATATGGGTTTTATGATGAGACGATCTCATATTCATAAGTTGTTTTTTATTTAGGGTCTATTTGGCAAATGATTGTTATTCGAAGATATAGAATGATTTGATCAGCTAGAATTAATGGTTGTTAAGAATTTGGTAAAAAAAAATATTTAAAATTAATTTGGTAAAAATTAATAGTTGGTTGTTGTTGTTGCTAGTGTTGACTATTTATTTAAGAAAAAGTTTATCAAAAGGCTAAAAGCTAATAAAAAAGCTATTATGAATAACTTTTTAATTTTGACTTAAAAATCCGTTTTGTAGCCATCTTTAAGGTCATTTATTAAATTTTTTTATCTATTTGACCGACCAAAAAGACGAAAGACAAAAATCAATAAAAAGCGAACAAAAAAAAACTAATTGTCAAACATCCTATAATTAAGATTAGTCATTGTTTATGGTCATTAGCAACATATATTCAACTAACATTATTTTAATATTTTTATAATATTTGTAGTTTATATGTTTTCAAATGACTTTATTTTTATACTTCTAGTTTTTAATACTTGTAATTTTCAAATTAGGTTTATTATAATCTTTTTTAAATGCTTATGGTCCTAATATTTTATCATTCAATAAAATAATATGTAATTATCTACTTTAGATTTTCATTTTAGAGATATGTCTTTCCTAATCATCTTTACTCCCTCCTTAAGGGAAATAGGTATGGATTGTCCGCATCTTTCAGAAAAAAAGAGCCTCATTCGAACACTGCCTTATGCGTGATATTAGGAGTATCCTTTACCTTTTTACCTATCATTCCCAATGACCATTAACACTCTTAATGAAAACATTTATTGAAAACAAAGAGAGTAGAATATTTAATTTTAAAAATCTTAGATAATCTGATTTCAAAAATTTTCACCTTTTATTTGTTCTACAATATTATAAAAAACATTTTTACATCATCTTTTGTTTTAAAGGACTTTAATACATCATCTTTTCTTTTAGAGGACTTTAGCATTACCTTTCCTTTAAGAATCCTAACCGTTTCAAGCCACAAAAGACTTTCTTAGAAAATAAAAAAAAAAAGGTTGAATTTTTCATGTTAAATAAAAGATCATGGTGAGATTGTCTTTCTTTGGATAATATAATCTCAAATAAGATTTTTTTAAAGTGCTTCTCATACAAGTATATAATATTTTCTCCGTCTTATTAAATTTACAGTATTTTTTATTTTGATTTGTCCTACTTAATTTGCATCATTTTTACTTTTGAATGATGGGCCATCACTTTCTTTTAATCTCATGCACATATTTTAACTCTCTTTTAATTTCATCCACACAATTTATTCTCTCTCTTTATTTATTATCATATTCTTAAAAACTACCCTTTTTTCTCTTTGATGCAAATCAAAAGAGACATAGGGAATACTTTTTATTAAATAATGAGATTTTTATATAAAAAAGAATAATTTACGAATTACATCCTTAAAGTTTAGCATTTTTGCGAATAATAGCTTTAATGTTTATTTTTGCAAATTACAGCCATAAAAGTATCAAAGTTTACAAGTTCAGGCCAAAAACATCGATTTTCAACCACTTAACCTAAAATTCCGACTACTAAAATGGTCGGAATTTCGTGTTTTTTCTTAAACCTATAATCTTTGATATTTTAGTGACTGTAATTCGTAAAAAATAAAAATTAAGACTATAATTTACAAAATGCTAAATTTTAATAGTGTAATTTACAAATTATTCCATAAAAAAAGGAAAATTCCAAAAGAATAGTGGTATCATGGTATGATTGATATGTTGGACGGTCCTTAATCCTTAATAAGTATTGGCATTCGCACTTTGGACAGATGCCGTTAAATTTATGTGAACCAATGACAGTTGTGTGGTTGTTATGATATTTGGTTTTGTACGGGAGGAAAATTTGATAAGTACGGGATAGGTACTCGCTACCTTTCATGTTATTGTTAGCCAGTTGACTGTACTCTGTACAAATCGGCTGTTTTTTGGTTTTTTGTGTTTAAAAATTTCTAATTAATAATGGTAATTTGTGAATCACTATAAAAAAAATTAAGAATAATATTAAAATAAAATGTACAACATTCAAAGGAACACTCCTTTATCTTTTTTTTACTTTCTCTCTCTTAGTCAGATGTACCTCACCACATATTTTTTTTTTCCTATCACCAATTTTAATAATTGTAATTTGTTTAATTAATGAAAAATAAATATTGTTTACCCAATTAATTTGTATAATTAATTAATTAGAAGATTACTAGTCGTAAAGTTTCAGCCCACACAAAAGGATTCATAATTCGTAAGAAATTGAAGTGTGTAAAATATAGGCAAAATTAAGTTCATTTTATAGAAAAAAATAGAGTTGTTGATGAAATTATTTTGAAATTCTACTTTACCGTTTTTTATGATTGTTTTAAATAATAACGTTGTATTAGGGGTGAGCATGGGTCGGGTCCAGCTAGACTCAGATCCAGACCCTAAATTTTTTATTAGACCCAGACTCGTACCAAGATCCGTAGGGTTTGGAAATTTCAGATCCGAAGCCAGACTCTAAGGGTCTGGCGAGTCTAGGGTTTGGATTTGGGTCCTAAATAATTTTTTTTTCCTGAAAAATTTTTAAAATTATACTATGAAGTACAATTTCGACCATTCGTATAAAATTATTAAAACATGTTCGATTAAGGAGGATCTTTAAATACTCTATACTAATTGAGCGAATAAATATATGAAGTTTTTCAATATTCAAGTTCTTATAATGAAATATTTATCAAATCTTTAACTTTTAAAGTATAAATACAACGATTACATTTTAAATTATATGAACTGGAAAAGTTTAAAATCATGTAATGTTCAGAAATATAATAAAATTTCAAATCAAATAACAAAATATACATGATAGATAATATATAATTTTAAAAAAAGATGTAAATGGGTCAATGGGTCAGATCTGAATCTCAAACGTGTAGACCCGCACCCGAACCCTAAGGTCATGGACCCATATCACACTTTTAAAGGAGAGTATACAAACGAGAGTAAAAAGGAATGAGGCAAATTTTTGTGAAAAAACATATTAGATGGATAATATTAATTAATGAAGTAAAAAGGAAATGATGGTATGTCGTATAAATATTATTTATTTATTTACTTTGAACAATAATATTTGTAATTTATGTAATAATAAATTTATATGTAATAATATTTGTATTGAATGGGCCAACCCATGTGCTTCTCTCATGATACCAAGAGTCGTATTGTGTTATTGCCCACTTATTTTGTACCTTTTCTCTTTTTTTTGTAATGATTGCATTTTTTCTTTAAATCACATCCACAAATTTATTATTTTTCTCCAACTTAATCACTTATTTCTATCATTTACTTATTTTTTGTCTTATTTTCCAACTCAATTTCACTTTTCACTAAATTTCACCTAAAATTATTTGGGTGTATTCTCATAGGGACGGAACAAATATTTCCCAATTTATTATCAATTTGAAACACTTTTTAGCTATCTGAGTAATTGCAAACACCTTATAATTAACCTTACTCATACTAATTTTATTTTTTAAAAATGTTTATGGTCACTATATATATTTTTTAAACTTTATTTTATCATATTTATAATATTTATAGATTATATGTTTCTCGCTAAATTTATTGTTATTTTTATTAAATTTTTACGTTTTTCTGTATTTTATTAAGTTATAAAAATCAATTTTACATTATCCTTTTTCTTTTAAAAACCAATCGAGACTTATTTTAAAAATGCGGAGTTAGAATTTTTTTTCATGTTAAATAAATGATAAATTTTTAAATACAAGAATTTGTGAATTTTTAAAAACATTTTTATCAATATATAATATAATATGCTGAGAGAATGAATGGCAGAAAAATCCAAATTCAAGATTTTTTAAAAAGTGATATATACTCTAATTAAGATCGGATCTAAAGCATTATAAAAAAATATAATTTCTTTGAATAATTGAATATATTTAAAAGAAATCCTATGCGATAAGAAGTGGTCTATGATTGATATGTTGGATGGTTCTTATAAAGTATTGGGTTTCGCACTTTGGACGGATGTCGTTTAATGTATATGAACCAATGAGAGGCCAACAGTTGTACGGTTGTAATGATATTTATATTTTGTTTAGGAAGAAATTTGATAAGTACGGGGTGTGTACTACTACTAAGTACTACTCCATCCGTTTCTTCCTATTTGTTGTTTCAACTAGTCTTTTGAGACATCGAATCTTTAAGTGACGTATCTGAAACCCAATTCATTAAAGATTAATATCTATATCTCGTATTCTTAATGCATACTTACTTTATTCTTAATGCCTACATATCGTGTCCTGAATGTTTACTTTCAATGTCTTAAATATCTACTTATATCGTTCTTAATGTCTACTTACAATATTTCTAAAAATATATAATAAGTCGATCCAATTATACAAGAATTTGTGTTGTTTTCATTAAAAACTTTTCCATATTACTTCTATTATACTTTCATGGTTTCAAATTACTTGTAATATTTGTATAATATTCTAGTCATCAATACTTTTATTTACGTAATATTGTATTTATGCATAACAAATAATATAGTAATGTGAAAGTGTATATATATATATATATATATATATATATATATATATATATATATATATATATATATATATATATATATATATATATATATATATATATATATATATATATATTGCAAGTAAATTGAAAAGAAGAAAATAAATTCAAGACATAATTACCTTTGTTTTTTTTAGTATTTTAATAATATTTATGATCCCTAAATATTTTTCACTAACTTCATTTTAACATTTATATATTTCTTATGGTCCCCATATGTTTTCCACTAATTTTATTTAAATTTAAAGTGTTGTGGTCTCTAATTTTTTATTTTAATATTTTTTATTAATGCTTATATTCCTTACTTTTCCTTCATAAATTTATTATTCAGTAAATATAATATTTACCATCTAAAAGTATCTATTTTTCTTAAAATTCATGAGCCTCGTTATGGGAACAATTTTAAGGAACAGAGGAAGTATCTACTAGGTTAGCCACTTGATTGCACAGACAATGTCTTTTTGTTTTTGAGTTACTTTTGTGTGATAGCGTCTCTTAGTTACTATTTAGACTATATCCCGTATATGAGGGATGTCTGATAGTGAAACCGTCTAATATAAAAATTTGCTTTTTGCTTTTTGCTTTTTGCTTTTTTTCTTTCTTTTTGCTAGCGTTTTAGCTTTTCAAAAGTAACACTCGATTGGCCAATTGGATTATCTTTGTAACCACATGTGGCAATTCTTTCTAAAAACTCCAAGTATTACTTTGGCCCTTATGACCATTAGAGAAGCCAATTTAGACACTTCACTCACATGAATGATTTCCTCACAATTATGTCCCATCAGCGGGAGAGCAAATAATTTGACTCTATTTATTTTTTATAAATTTTAAAATTAGAATCCTTTTAATTAAAAAGATAGATTTTTTTAACTAAAATAAAAATTCAACATATTTTTAATTTTAAGTACTAGACTTAAGTAAAAGCTCATCATAATTTCTAATTTTATTGATATTGATTTTATAAAAATAACTTAAATTAAGTTGTTAAAAATTAAACTTTCATATCTAACGTTAAAACGTTAGAGAAAAAATAATAATAGATTGATGACTAATAATAAAATGGGTAAAAGTTTGAAGGGTTAAAAAATTAAGAAATTTTTTATTGTTTTTATAAATTAAGTTATTGATAATAGATGTTTGATAAATGTGTGAAATTAAATGAAATAAAAGAAAATATTTTAAAGTTAAAGAGTTGCTTAGAAATAAAAAAGGAGAGAAAAAAATTGTAATTATGATATGTGAAGTAAATCTCCTATCAGCTATTCTACCACAATAGTATGTTATTTTAATATAATTTTTTTAATATGCAAGACACTTTAGATTTGGGGTCCTATACAGTTGGACACCCTACACAGCTCCAGAACCGCACATGTGTCCCACTTAGTTTGCTTAATTATTTATAGACAATTAGTGAATAAATTAAGAAATGTAGATAAAAAAGTACTTTCTATCTTATTTAAAGTTATTTCTATCTGTCATTTTGAGTCGAACTATTTTTTGTTTAGTAATCGATGCTAAATAGTGAAAATGGCAATGAAAGTTAGCGTAATTTTTGTATGAACATCTCTAGAAAAATTTAGTGGCCACGCATATTCTTCTTCAACAATATCATTTTCTTCACAAATTATTTCTAATTCATTACCATTTGAACATGTGGTATTAGATGGTAATGAAAAATTATGAACAAAAACTTTTTATAATCAAACATTCATTACTATTAGAATGACATAATACATATCATAAAACACTACAAATCATTACTCATTAGCATTATCACAAATTAGTACCGTTAATTAAATGGGGTGTAAATTTTTTTATTGATGCATGTATAAGGAAAGACGACATCATCAATTTCGTATAATGCGCATATTGAGTGAAGTTAAGGTGCATATGATGTTATTGTAACGGTAGTTAGTACACCCAGTTGATTATAGTTGGCGTAAAAACATTTGAGAGACCGTCTCTCAGGTATAGTCTATTAAAGCTTAATACATATTTTTATTTTACATTTTTTTATGAACTGATCTAATTAGACATGGTCTTTTAAAAAGAAATAAGTTAAGGAAAGAAAAAAGAAATATAATGATCAAAACGTCTTTGGTTTTTCTAAAGGCCCGAGCAAAAGTTAAAATATGTCCCTTAAAAAAACAAAAGTTTATTTGATAGTTTCTAAAATGATAATTGGCAAAGTACTAATTTTATTAACAAGACACTAAGTTACGCAATTGTCTCGAATTAAACATGAAATGATTCAAGTAAATGATTGTATGTCATATATGTATAATTTATTTATTTACACATGTATGTTTGTATTATTTATTTATTTTAGATAATAATATATTTGTATTTTATGTAATAATAATTTTATATATCATATTACGTGTCATATTGATTGGGCCAACTTAAGTGCTCTCATGCCATGGGTCGTGTCATGCTATTTCCCCTTTTTGTATCCGAAAACCACCCCGACCAATGTTTTTGGTTCTCGTGTTTTGTCGCGCCATGCTTTGGGTGAACCCGAGCCTGGACTATCTACATTTCCCAACCTACTTCCATTTCTTTTTTTTTGATTACATGGTATACTAAAGAAATGCTAGAACCAGACGAAAATCGAACCCGAGACATGAGAAAAGGGATACTTACTCCAACTAAAATAAAACCCGATTTTCAACCTACTTTCATCTCAAAAAAGTAATGATCAACAATTTCTTATTACAGTCCCCACATTGTCTAAAAAAAGCTCAAAAGTCCCATGAAAACAGGGCAATGGTTTGGGTTTTGGAGATAGGCTTACAAACAATCTACTATCATTCTCAATAATACAACTACATATATCTTCAATATGATAGATGAATTTACAACTCCTCAAGCTGTTATCAGGCAATTGATTTCCAACAGTTAGAAACTCATCAACGCGAAGATGATATACCGCTTTATGTCTCAAGCTAGGCTTTCTTGATCGCGGTAGATCTTGCTTTGAGGTTAAGGAAGATTGCCCTGTATTAAAGCAAGCAAAAAACCAAGCATGAGTTTGTTTTGTGATACAAGTAATTTCTAAGTTGTATGGAATATGAAAATCAAACATGAGCATACAACAAATCAAAGAAAACTGAACTCCGGACATGATGCAATTGATTAAGGCGGAACTTCAGGCCAAAAATTGATAGAATTTAGCAAATAGGCCTGTGCAGCCCAAACAAGGAGCATAAGAAGTAACTCACTTATAAGCCAAAAGTAGACTCACTACTAAAACCAATAACAAATTGTTATATGAGACGGTCTCACCGAGAGACGTGCCTCATACATGGGTTAGCCCATCTCATATATATTATGAGAATATAGACTCCTTGTTTGAGGTCATCTCACCAAGAAACAATCTCCCACAAGAGTTCATCAAAACAAGTTGTTAGAAGTAGAAGTTACTCCTCAAGTAGTCGAGTTTATAAAGTAGTATATCTTCTTTTCTTTCTCCGATAAGGAATAACTCACATGTGAGTAATAATGGACACTTCAACAAAAATACTTTGGAAATATTGCACGTATATAGTTGTATGCAAAAGCTTTGTAAATTTCACCCTAGAAAGAGTTAGGAAAAATCAGGTCGTTTTTCTATAAAGCTAAGATGAGTAACACCTTTTAGACGATAACAATGAAACCTTATTGTCTCGTCGTCTCAAACATGGTGTAAAGAATTATGATAACGGTTCCTAATCAGTTAGCCATGTCAATCAGAACTATACTTTTCAGCAATCAGCATGATGAAAGCTAATAAGTTCAGATATGGGTCTTCGAGAGGTAATATGTATACAAAAGGGTCTTATTTAACTAATAAGTTAACAAAGGCTTTTAGGTGAATACCATTGAAGTGCAGTACCAAGTTACGAACCGTTTGTACCGAACGAGGTTGGAAACTCCAATCGTAGCTTTTCGGTTTGTCAACAACTAGGTACGGGCTTTTTATATGTTGTTACAAATCTCTAATCTACAGAACTATCCCCAACAAAAACACCCCACAGCAAACCACCGTATTTGGACACCATTATGGCTTTATCTTAGCTTTTATTGAACTCTTTTTTATAAAAAATTTCCCAAACACCAGATTTTTGTTTCATGTATCGAATCAAATTTCATTTTGTGTGATAATGGTTAAAACTGCACAACCTTGTGATCTCATCTCAAACTATGGTGCATAAAAAGAATGCCAAATTTATTGTATGAGTTAGTCACGCCATACCATATCATACCATACCATAACATTATACCCAGTACATCCCGCTAAGTAGTAGGGTCCGGGGGTAGATGACATACAAACCATACCCATACCCATACCCCCTTCAAGAAAAGGGCAGGAGGGATATGGTCCACTAGAACCCCAAATAACAAGCACTATATTTTCGAAAATAATAAATCATGAAACCATTACTCCCAAAAGATACAAGAGTTCTCACCAGCAAGAGGCAATGAGGCTGTGAAATAGAACACGAAGTTGCAAAGGCATATACTGATAGTTCACCCAGTTTACAATCGGCCAAAACTGCAAAGGATAAGCAGTTGAAATAAGTAATCCTCATAATTAAGAACATTCTCTGATACAACTCGGGATAAAGAAGTGTCATTCGATAAAAGAGCATAGAATACCTTCCAAGAGGTAGATTGTACAGTAGGATAATCTTTTTTGACCTTGTTCTTTACCAGTGACCATGATCTTCCTGATAGAATAAAGAAGTCAATGAACATATCAATAAAATGTGAACAAAAACACAATTTATATTCTAAACTTTCTTTTGGGGTTATGGAATTAAACCACATAAATTAAGAGGTTTGCTTTCTTTCCCAAAATTTATTAGAAAGAGAAGGCATGTAAAGTCCCTTTAGTTAAAAAGACACCAAAATGAACTACAATTCAAACCAATAGGAGTTTGCATTTCAGGTGTTCTTTACTCTTCTAATTCTCATTTTCAAACGACACTTTGATAAGATATGTTAGGATACTTGATGGGTGACTTAAGTTCACCAAAATGTCTCCCATGAAATGGGGTTTGGGTAGGTCGGATGTACGCAACCTTAACCTTGTTAGTGATAATAAAGAGGTTGTTTCCGATAAACCCTTGGTAGCAAATATCATGTACAACTTCATATAAATAAAAAGTGTACATGATTTAATAAGCCATTTTTATATAGTCATTATAAACTGAAAGATGGATCACAGGACATCATCCATCATAATAAGCTAAATAAATCCAACAGAGACTACTAATGTTCATCTAACATCACTTTCAAGTTTCAAGATTAACAAAAGAAATACTCCTACCTTCAACCACAAGACCATAATACATCATGAAACACAAGTTGTTCCATGGACTAGCTGTCAATTGTTCCAGTAAAACCTTGACAAAGGAAATGAAAAAAAAAAAACTTCAGGAAAATCAACATAAAAACAGAATTTGTCTGCTCACAAAGATCAATATGTAGACCACATAAGAATTCATAAAATCCAAGCCAAGAACAAATGAGAAATAGGCACTCTTACCTTCTTTCCTACTGTTGTATTTCCCTTCTTTCCTTTAAAAATCTTGTCCATCATTTTGTGCAAAAAATGCCCAACTGGTCCAGAATAGAAGAACCCATATAACTGCAATAATAATAACATTCCATTAACCTACTGCCATTAAGTAAGCTTCCTCCTAAGCGTTGTTTAAAGGTGTCAGATGTATGCAACCTTACACTTGTAAATTCAAGGGCGTATCGAGACCCGGGTTGGCATGGGCTATGGCCCGGGTCATGAAAAATAAAGTAGTATGTTAAACTGATGTTTAGTGTTCGAACCCACGACCTTCTATATGCTTCCACAAAGGCGTTTTCAACTAATTACACCAAGCCAATTTATGGATTTTTATTTATTTTCTCTCACACAATGAGAGGTATATAATATTGGCCCAGGTGATAAATTTTTTCTAGACACGCACAACACTTGTTAGTAATAACAAAGAGGTTATATCCGATTAACCTTTAGTAGCAAACATAATCACCAACTTCACGTAAATAAAAATTACGCTTAATTCATTGAAATTTTTTTTTGTCAATTATAATTTGAAACCAAAAACTATAAATTTTTGGCGCTATTGAGTATTGGGACATAGAACAACCCATGATAAATTTATTATTGGTCTTTGTACACAAAATCAGAGGAGAGTGGACTGCACATAAACTCAAAATTTTATCCTAAAACCGATTGATAATAGGAGAGTTATCCATCAAACTTATATGTTAATCAAACTCTCTCTAATTTTTCGATTTGGGATCAAGTGTAGGTTGTTTTTTCCAACTTATAACTAATCAAACAAATCAAAACGTACAATTGAGTAGCTAATTCTATGATATCAATAGGAAAAGGGTTATCAGTATTCACTTACCATAAGGAGGAATAGTCTCCTAAATTGAAACTTTTTGACCCCAGAAATTTTCTGGGCAGCAAAATCACTGCATCCAGCAAGAACTCCAGCAGTAATAGCCTGAAATCATAACCAAAAACAGAAAACAAAAATCAAAATTAAACACATGTTAACTTTTTACCAAAACACCTCAAATCAAAATCCAAAATCAAAAAAAGATAGAATCTTTGACCTTTGTTCTAAGTGGGTTTAGTTGTAGTTGCAAAAGGTACTTCTTCCAAGCTTCAGTAACAATTTCAGACATGGCAGATCAAAGTATATCTCTTTCTTTCCTTAGTTTTCCGGTATGTGTTTGTATAAATGTCTGAGAGAGCAAGAAAGGCAAAACCTGAAAGGGGTTGACCAAGAAAGAAATGCAAGTATATTCAATAAGAGGGGTAGGTGACATGGTGACTGAAGACTCAAAAGTTATGAGAGTTGAATCTTCATTTTTTTTTCTTTTTCTATTTTAGATTTAGATTTAGAATCTCTTAGAGTTAAGACTGATTGAGTGAAGGACTAAATGGAAGAAAGACTTGGTTTTTCCCTCTCAAATTACAAGAATGTCATGACCAGTGAGAAGCATTTCACATTTTCCAATTGAAATTGATATACCCATGAGATTGAAACATGGTCCACTTCATACTTTTAGAATGGTTTAGGACTAGTCTATTATATTTCATCATACTAAGAGATGTTGGATTAAAAATGTGAATACAATATATAATTTTTTAATAGATTGTGATTATTTTATGTTGTTTTTTGATACTAAATTAAAAAATTAATTAAATTAAAAACTTAAATTAATAGTTAAAGCTTGATTATATGCACTCTATTAAAAAGTTTTTTTTTTATTTGTCGACTGATAATTTTTAAACATTATATTTACTCTATTTAAAATTAAAAAAATAAATTTACTATGTAGGAATGTGTCAATATATATGTATAAGTATCATATCATAATGTATCATATCTATTAAATCTTGTTAAGTAGCAGGGTTAGAGGATATAAGACAAACAAGCTATATCTATACTTCTCCAAAGAGAGCGTACAAGAAATGTGGTCAAAAAGACCCCAGATAAAGAGAGCCTAGCATAGAAAGCGGTAATTTAATGTCGAGTATGTAACACCTCGTCCTTATTAGACCGTCGGTGATTACCTATACATGTTGTAAACTGGCCCTATAGACTACAAAAGCTTTTTTAGCACATAAATTGTATAAATAAATAAAGCTATAAAGTGACTTAATTTGTTACTTATTGATGATTTAATATTTGTAAATATAAAATAAATTTTGGTATCCTTAAAAAATTTTGGTATCATTTAAGAAAAATATTTCTAGATTAATATATTGTACAAGGCATGAAAACTAATGTTGTTAAATTAGTGTATCTTGGTGCTCCTTTAAATGGAAATGCACTATCAAATTTCATGCAAATTACATTAAGAGTTCGCTTCATGGTGGATATTAAATACTAGAAATATTAATGAAAAGTTGTGTAATTTTAATTGGAAAACATCTTAATTATTTTAATGGTTATACTTGTTGTTTTTCAATCATCTCAATTTTCGACATTAGGAGTACCATATAGAAATGTGGTACTTAATTACTATGTGGTAATTGAAAATTGTGAATAAATTTATTTTTCATAATCCAAGTTCCATTACCATGATAATTATATGGTATATCTACATTACAAGTCATTCTCATACCATTTTTTAGCATGGCCGTCGATTAGTAAGGCCAAAGCGAACTACTGCCCAAGGCTCCGAATTTTTTAGGGCCAAAAAACTTATTTTATGTATATACGTGATATTAATTTTAATTAAATTTAGATATAACTTACATTTTTAGCTAAGTAATATGAGTTCTTAGTGCTTTTTTTATAAAGTAGTTTAAATATCAACAATAAAAAACAAAAGGTGTATTATATTATTAGTTACGCCTTCAATTTTTAACGGGCTTTTTTATCTTTTGCTCTGAGGCCCAAAAATGAATGGAACAACCTTACTTTTTAGTACCAACAACCAAACGCCAGTAAAAGAACCGATCAAAAAATATTTCTATATAGGTTCTCAATTTGTTCCTTAGAGTTGCTTGGGTAATATTTGGACAATAGAACCTCTTACACTATTACTCATTATGCATCCTAAGGTATTATTCATGCTTTCTACAAGTGATCATGGAATGAAACCCAACTAGTTCTCATATTGACCTTTCTTCATACACTCTGCAAGCTTCTTAGCAATACAATAAGCAGTAGATTGTATTGTGATCATAGGATTAACCCCAACTGCACTAGGCAAAACACTTCCGTCACAAACGAACAACCCATCTGCCTCCCAACTTTCCCCATTCTCATCAACAACACCTTCGTTTTCTGTCCTTCCCATCTTGCAACTCCCCATCTGATGTGCCGTGCAGTAAACTGCCCACAACCGAGCTGACATAGGCCCGTTAGTGGCACAAACTGATCCTATAAACTCCTCTATTTCCTCCTCGCTCTTTCCTTTGCATTTCAATCTCTGCCCATCATTTCTATATGTCCCGATCTCATCAGCCCCGGCTGCTATCAAAATCCTTAACGCTCTCCTCAGCCCTGTCGTCATATTTTCCCTATCCTCGTTGGTTAACGAGTAGCTAATCCTCTTCTCTGACATGACTTTTCCTGACCCTTTGTCCCTTACCATCACAAATAAGTTAGCAGTCCTAGAATATCTTAACAACCGTCTCTTTATATCTCGGCCTGACTCCCATGGGCACAGAGCAGCCCAAGAAGCAGGCCCGATAGCAGGCGTCTCTATCAAGGCCCTAGGCATCGAGCCAGCCTCTCGATCTTGCAACACTCGATGTGCAGAAGTGATGAGTCCGCCCTCATAACTTTTCCCGTCTAGTTCTATATTAGCTCCCTCGGGTGGAAAGTACCCCCAAACCATCTGTGACGGGTGCACATGGAGGTTTTTACCGATCTGTTTATTCCTTAGTCCACTTGACATCAGTAGCAGAGGAGTCATCAATGACCCACAAGACGAAATTGTCACTTTAGCTTCGATTTGAAGATTTTTACAGATATTTCCATTTATAGATCTCGCTACTACTCCAACACATCTTTTGCTTCTCCTACAACTATTTTCGGTAAGGAGAAGCTTCTGAGCTTTGCAGCCGGTAATGATCACTGCTCCCGAGTTGACAGCATCAACGAGCCAAGTTACATCAGTTCCTTGCTTATCTGTGGATCTGCATCCATAGTAGCAAGACCCGCAATAGTGGGCCATCGAAGAATTTCGTGGGACTAGTTCCACATCTAGGCCTAAATTTTCACACCCTTTTCTCAGGACCTGGTTCTGAAACCCTTCCTTCACACACCCTGTCGTAACACCAAGTCTTCGTGCGACAAACTCCATAGCAAGCCTATACCGAGCACTTCTGAACAAACCTAGTCCATACTCCCTGCCCCATTCTTCCAAAACTGGATCGGGGGTGTTTAGAGCGACAGACCAATTGACAGCAGTCCCACCACCAACAGTCGATCCAGCGAGTATCATAACCGAGCCATCAGTAGTAGGAATCATCCCTCCTTGGTGCATAAGCTCCTCTAACGAGGGACCCTCAAGCGACGAGTAATCATCAGCAGTGTAATAGTTTCCTTTTTCGAGAACCACCACCTTCTGCCCCGCCTCAGCGAGGATTGCTGCAGCCACTCCTCCTCCACAACCGGACCCCACAATCACAACATCACACTTTATCTTGTATAGGTTGTGTGTCGGGTCTTCTTCGACACTGAGGGATTTGTTTGTAAGGGATCGGATAAGGCTTGACGGAGTCTCATAAAGGGTCTCGACGATGCCCTTTTCTAGTGGCCGGTCTTTGTTGACTGCGGTGTTGTTTGTGGTTGTGGTTTCCGGTTTATAGTCTATAGCTTCCCATGCTACATTGTGAGCGTTATCATCCACCTGCTCAACATGATCAACTATATTAGACCTTAAGTGATTAATTAACGATTAAAATACAATTAGAAAAGCATGTTTAGAGAAATTTTCTTGTTCAGATTATTACATCAAGATCAAATTATGTGGATGTATTAGAATAATATATTTTGTAGGTATAATATATTTTGGGAATAATATATTGTGTGGGAATGTTTTTGGTTGTTATCTTTTATATTTTGTTTCCTAAAATTCTAGTTGACTAAGTTAAGATAATTCTAGAGTTAGCTTTGTATATATATTGGAGTTGGTTGATTAATAAAGAAAAAAAGTCATAAGTTTATACTAATTCTACATGGTATCAAAGCCTTGTTAATTTTTTTTTACAGCATGATCGGCGGTGAGAGATCACCTCCACCACCACAAAAAATAGGCAACGCTACAATTTTCGATAATCGTTTGAATGGTAAGTTTGATGATACCGCTTGAATAATTGACACAGGAGCTACTCATCACGTAACTGGAGAAAAATTTTGGCTTTTTGACACCAAAAACTTTGAGTGTCCGGTTGGGTTACCTAATGGTGAAGCAGTGTCGGCTTCTCTTGTTGGCTCTATTTGTTTGTCAGATAAAATCACCTTCACCTGGGTGCTCTATGTTCCTAATTTGCATTGTAATTTACTTTCAGTTTCACAACTTATTGATGACATTTATTGTATTGTCCAATTTAATGCTTATATGTGTGCTATATAGGACAAAACGAATGAGTTAATTGGAACAGGAGCTAGGAGGGACGGATTGTATTATTTCAGCAAATCGGATTAGGTGCATCATGTGAGTGCTATTGCTGCAAAGTCTGACTTAGAGTTGTAGCATCGGCGTATGGGTCATCCTTCCAAGAAAGTAGTTAAGTTGCTTCCCACCGTAAGTAGCAAAGATTATTTAGATAAAGGATGTGAAGTGTGCATGCGTGCTAAGCATCCAAGAGATAGGTTTCCTTTGAGTGACAATAAAGCATCTAGAATTTTTGAAAAAAATTTATTGTGATTTATGGGGCCCGTATATAGACATGTTTCATCGTGCGACGCTCGTTATTTTTTGACGATAGTTGATGACTATTCTAGAGCTGTTTGGATTTATTTGTTGAATGATAAAACGGAGGTCTTTCGTATGTTTTTGATGTTTGTTGCTATGGTAGAAAGACAATTCTCTCAAACCATAAAAATTGTGCAAAGAGATAATGGTACGGAGTTTAATTGTTTACGTGATTTTTTTCATACTACTGGTATTATTTTCTAAACCTCATGCGTGGGTACTCCACAACAAAACGGGAGGGGGTTGAGAGAAAGCATAAACATATATTGTCAGCTGGGCGAGCTTTGAGATTGCAAGCCAAATTACCAATTTATTTTTGGGGTGAGTGTATCCTTGCTGCGGCTCACCTAATTAATCGAACTCCTACTCCATTGCTACAAAATAAAACTCCATTTGAGATCCTCTTTAATAAACCTCCTATGTTTGGTGCCATTCGTACTTTTTGGTGGTTATGTTTTGAACATAATCAGATTACTCATGGAGATAAGTTTGCTAGTCGGAGTCGAAAATGTGTCTTTGTCGGCTATCCGTTTGGGAAGAAAGGGTGAAGATTATATGACCTTGAATCCAAAGTTTTTTTTGTGTCTCGGGATGTCAAATTTATTAAGGATGTGTTCCCTTTTGCTACACCGGAAGATGTTCATATTGAGTCTCATGGTTTTATGTTGCCTTATGATATACATGATGATTTTGTAGAGTATGAGGAGTACATTGAAATGTGGTGTATGATGTGCACAATGGTGACAGTGAGAATATGAGTAGTGTTGGTGACCCTACTACTGCCTCCCCGCCGGATGAGGCCGCCTCTGCACAACAGCATCAGCTCGAAGCTGCCACAGTGCACCGAGACCAGGCCACTGACACCGACAGAGAGGCAGCAGGTTAGCCTTTGGGGCGTGGGTTTCGGGAAAAAGTTCCCTCGATTTTTCTTCGTGATTATGTGACTCACTCAGTGTTTGCTAAAAATCCGTCCCCCTCCTTTCCATCTTCCAACACTTCTTCAGATATGCTTTATCCTTTAGCACATTATATAAATTGTGACAAGTTTTCTGTGAATTATTGTAAGTTCCTGGTAGCTGTTGTTAGTGGTCATGATCCGAAATCATTTAAAGAAGCAATGAAACATGAAGGTTGGCGACAATCTATGCAGGAAGAAATTAAAGCCTTGGAGGATAATGGGACTTGGACCTTAGAGCACCTTCTTCCCGATAAACGTGCTTTAGAGATTCAATGGGTCTACAAGATAAAATATTTGTCTAATGGTGATATTGAACGTCTCAAGTCTCGTTTGGTTGTTTTTGATAATCATCAGCAGGAAGGCATAGATTATGGTGAAATGTTTGCTCCAGTCGCAAAGATGACTACTATTAGAGCATTTCTTGCTAATGCAGCTTCAAAAAACTGGGAACTTCATCAAATGGATGTTCATAACGCCTTTTTACATGGTGATCTTGATGAGGAGGTGTACATGAACTTACCTCCCGGTTTTGAGAGTTCAGATTCGTCATTGGTGTGTCGTCTGAGAAAGTCCTTGTATGGGTTGAAACAAGCCTCGAGGTGTTGGTTTTCCAAGCTCGTAGAAGCCTTGAAAGGGTACGACTTCTTACAATCTTACTCTGATTATTCTCTCTTTACTTATACTAAAGGCATTGTTCAGATTAATGTCTTAGTATATGTTGATGATCTTATTATTTCTGGGAATCAATCCGCTGCACTTGTTGGTTTCAAGGCTTATCTCGGAGATTGTTTCAAAATGAAGGATCTTGGTCCTTTAAAGTATTTCTTAGGTATAGAAGTTGCTCGTACTGATTCAGGCCTTTTTTTGTGCCAACAGAAGTATACTTTGGATATCACAAGCTTGGTCGTGCCACAGGCAAACATCTTGCGGATCCGGAGGTGTATCGTAGGCTTGTTGGCCGTTTGATTTACCTTGCGATCACTAGACCCGATTTAGCATACTCCGTTCATATCTTATCCCAGTTTATGCAAGAGCCCCGCAGTGAACATTGGGAAGCAGCTCTACGTGTAGTTCGTTATTTGAAAGGTACACCGGGTCAAGGTATCTTATTGAGTGTTGATAGTGATCTCACCTTACAAGGTTGGTGTGATTCGGATTGGGCGGCTTGTCCTCTTACTCGTCGCTCTATCACAAGTTGGTTGGTGTTTCTCGGGCATTCTCCTATCTCTTGGAAAACTAAAAAGTAACCCACTGTGTCGACGTCTTCTGTAGAGGCTGAATACCGCTCCATGGCGGTAGTTACTTGTGAGCTAAAGTGGCTTAAGGGCTTATTGTTGAGTTTGGGCGTGCACCACCCAAAGGCAATCAAATTGTTTTGTGATAGTCAATCTGCTTTGCACATTGCAAAGAATTCGATTTTTCATGAATGAACCAAACACATTAAAGTTGATTGTCATTTTGTTCGAGATGCGATTGTTGAAGGCTTGATTTCTCTATCGTATGTTCCTACTACTTCTCAATTGGCTGACATCTTCACAAAGGCTCTTGGGAAGTCACAGTTTGACTATCTTCTCTCCAAGTTGGGCATTGTCGACACTCATGCTCCAACTTGAGGGGGTATTGGAATAATATATTTTGTGGGTATAATATATTTTGGGAATAATATATTGTGTGGGAATTTTTGTTGTTGTTATCTTTTATATTTTATTTCCTAAAATTCTAGTTGCCTAAGTTAAGGTAATTCTAGGGTTAGCTATGTATATATATTGGAGTTGATTGATTAATAAAGAAAAAAAGCCATAAGTTTATACTAATTCTACAGGATGTTAAAATTTGATTATAAAAGGAATATATCCAGAAGTTAATGGCCGTCAATAAGCATGAGCTAAGCAGTCTACAGCACAGGGCCCCAAAATCAAAGGGGCCCAAATATTAATTGTTATACTTATTTGATTTATTGTTTCAATTACCACGAACATATATATACTATTTTACACAAGAGTAACAAAGTAATAAAGAGTCAAATATTATTAGTTTAATAAATTGAGAGATCTTATCATATATGAATATTTTGAAATTTTCTTTTCTTAAATCGTAAGAGTTTATAAGATAAAATTGGCACAGAGCCCCCAAATCTTACGAGACAGTCCTTAGACGTTATCATGTCAAAGAATTATTACGATTTTACACTACAATATGCTAATTTTGTGTTAAATAAATGTACAATTTAGGAAGGAAGTATAAAGGATTAAAGGTAAAGATAAAGGACACTCTCAATATTCCGAACAAGGTACAATATGTTAATTGTATGTTAAATAAATGTACAATTTAAGAAGAAAGTATAAAGAATTAAAGGTAAAGATAAAGAACACTTTCAATATTTCAAAGGTGTGAAGGAAGTATAAATATATTATATTTAGAAAAGCTTTTTACAAATACTCACCTCGTCGTCACTTTACGAATACGAAGAGCTATTATATTTTGATGTAATACATGTGATATTATAATGTTATGTATTTTTTTATTTTAGTTAAAAGTTTTCTTTTTTCTTTAAGAGAATTAACATTATTATTTATTTTAGTGTCATTATAATTATTAAAATAGATTTAGAATAAGTGTAAAATTAATTATGAATTGGTAATATGTCCAAACTTCATCCTCCAGTCATAAGTAAACTCAATGTATTTACACTAAATCATTAATAGATTTAATCAAAGTCAAAAGATTTATTAAAATGATATCTTTTATTTACTTAAACAAGAAAAGAGGAAAGGGACTAAACAAATTGTACTCTAAAGTCTAAACTCTAAAGCATAGCAAATGAAATACTTCATTAATTTAAGATTTCAACAAGTCTTCTAAGGTTGTCTCATCATGCGGGTCAATATAATTAGCCTATTTATTTATTTGATTACTTTAAGATTATAAGTAATTATTTTAAGATTATAAATGATCATTTTAAAATTATAAGCGATCACTCTACAGTTATTGTTTGTTAGTCGGTATTTAATGGTGAGAATGGTCATTTTTGTGTGAAAATCTCTTAACAAGTTTATGGTCATACTTGTTGTACTTCAATCATCTCATTTTATTTCACAAAATTGATTTCATTGCATTATCATTCAGAGTTGTGGTATTAGGTGGTAATGAAAAGTTATGAAAAAAAATTATTATCAACTTCTTCTTATCATTGGAATGAAACAATTAATAAAAATTTACACTACAAATCATTCCAATTACCAACATATAATACCAACAATCAAACAGGCCGTTAAGATTATAAGTGATCACTTGAAAACAATAAGGGTACATTAGGCAATACCAATAGAGATGGTATCACCGTGAAACCATTTAATTTGAAAATTTGTGTGAAAGTTTATACTTGACTAACTATGATAACATTTTACACAAATTCTTGTATGAAATGGTTTCACGACGAGACATGTCTCGATTAGATAATTAAGTTCTCCCTCGGCCAAGCTTATAAAAAAAGAAAAAAGCAAATGTAAATAGAAATTAATGGGAAGATTATTTACCAAGGAAAAACAGAAGTAGAGGCACAATGACTTGAGAAGAAAGAAGATTAGTCTAAGTGGGCTTAGAAATGTGTGAGTTGACCAATTTTGTAGAATATTTTCTCTTTTATGAGTAGGCAAATGAGAGAATTTGGTGATGAATGGCCATTCTTTACCAAAACAAAGGGACCCACATAACAAAAGTGTCCCTAATCTTGTTGATAACAACCATAATATTACCCTTGCTAATATTACTGCTTCTGCCATTCCTTTGTCCTTCATCACCCCAGCTACCTGAGTCATCCAACATCATTTTTAACATTAAGATGATAAATTAGTTCCTTTTTTTGACATTTTATTTTTATTTTTCTTTTTTTCTTGAATATAACTTGTTATAGCAAGTTATTCGTTTATTAAGTTATTTATGGTTAATTAATAGGTGGGATTATCGTAGAAAAATCATAAAAATGTTGAATTATTCTAAGTATTTTTTTTTAATGAAAGGCTTCTTATTATTTTTACCACTAAGGCCCTATTTAGCTTACAATCAGTCAAAATAAGTTTTAATTGTAATAATTAGTTTTAATTGGTAAAATTCAGTTATAATCCATAGAAATTATTTTCACTATGTAAAAATCAGTTGCAATTTGTAAAAATCAATTTTAAACAGTAAAATTTAATTATAATTTACAATTAAAAATTCAACACAATCAGTGATAATAGTCGGTTTCGATCAATAAAAATCTTTCAATCACTAAATTTTATATCAGTTTTAATCAATTTTAGGAGTAAAAATCAGCTGCAATAAGGTCATGTTTGGATTGGGTGTAAATATTTAAGGGGTAAAAAAGTCAAAGAAAGAAAATAAAGTTGATAAATGAAAAATTAGTAAAATTTGTTCGTTGTAGAGGTGAAAAAATGGTTGCAAAGTAATGAAAATGAAGGGAACTTTCAATTTTGTAGGGTAAATATTTATCCTAAGAGAGGGTGGGGAAATATATTACCTCCATAATAGGGGAAATTATCTTTTTTTTTCTTTATTATTTTTATTTCATGTTCATTTTACCTTCTTCACAACTATCTTAACTATTTCAAATGTATCTTTATTTGCTATTAATTCAGTAGTTTGACTTTATTTCCCCTTAAAATTTACACTCAATCCAAGCATGTCCTAAAGATAACTAAACTATTAGTCAAGTAATTAGCACTTTGTCCATGATTAATCAATCCATAATAAATTGAAACAAAGAAGGATTTATTCAACAAAATTAATTAAGTAGGGAGTATTTATTTACCTCATTAGGTATGGGATTGTTAGAAGCAGAAGATTGAAAGAAGGATTTGATAGAATTGTTGATGAATGATTGATCATGATCATCATGATGAAGATCAACGGGAGGAAATATAGCTTCACAAATACTGACTAAAGAGTCCATTTCAGACGAAGAGATGATTTGATTATCATAACTTTTGTTCTCCCATGATGTCCTTAATCTTGGATGACTTTGCTTTCCCTTCATTTTTTTTTTCTTTTTTTTTAAACAAAACTTTATGTTGAATGGTGAAAGTTTTGTTTGGTTATTTGTGTATTTATAGCACATGAAATTTGAATAACATGCCTCCACTCCAATTAAATAATTAATCACTTGTTCAATTCCACTTTTTCTTCGTGTTGTTCATGATTTTATCGTCAACCTAACAAAAATTATTTTAGTAATTCAATAATAATGTGTAAAATTTCACTATTTGTTTGTGGTACTTACTCCTATATTTTAAGTTAACAATAATGATAATTTTTGAAGTTGTATATTGCTTTATTATTATTCGCAAAAAAACCCTTTATATATATATATATATATATATATATATATATATATATATATATATATATATATATATATATATATATATATATATATTGAGTACAACTTTTTACTTTTCACCTTACATTTCTTAATTTTCACTCTGCTAACCAATATTTTGTGTTAAGATAATTGCACAATATTTTAGTGTGCACAAAATCTATATAAAAGTTTCTCCCTACTTTTCATATGATGAATAAATTTAATATGAATTTAGTGTAATCACTCCGTAATGTACCTATTTAATTCTTTCCTCGTTCCATTTACTCATATTCTCCATTCTATTAATTCGATTCTTTTTATGTTTTTAGAGGCTATATATAGTTTAACTTAATATTTCTATATTATAGTGAAGTCACTATCTAGAAAATGATCCACCTCTATTATTCATTTTTATTTTAAAACATATATTTTTAGGTGGTCTTCTTATTTTTTTAATATTAAAAATACCTAATATTACATATGAGTCTACTATTTTAAGTAATCTTTTTATTATTTTTAACATAAATAAATTGAATTGGAGAGAGTATAAATAAAAGAAAGAAATGGCCTCGGGAAGAGAGAGAAGAGAAAGGAGAGGAAAATAGTTTAAAGAAAGTTTTTCTTTTGTTAAGAACATAAAATATTGGAGAGAAAAAAAATATTTTCCTTCCAAAATTTTTCGTGGATATATGTCTATTAACATCAATAATCAATCAATAAAATATACTAATGAAGAAACGATTTTACACACGTGTTCTGTCATTTTTCTATTATTGATAGGAAAGCTTTTAATATTTAAGGAAACAATAACTCATCAAAACATGTAATATTTGTTGATTAATTATAACTATATGTGATGATCTATTAAAATATTATATTTTCTTATATAAACCAAAAAAATAAATATATATATAAATCTTTATTTTAACTTAGATAATAAATAATCATCATATAATGAATAAGTTAGTTGAAGACTTTTAAAAATTTTATTTTTCTCTATTATCAATAATTACTATGAGTATATGTTTTAATATTTTTGTATAGTAAATAATTTATTCACTTTGATAATAATAATATCATAATAAATATAAAAATTTAATAATTAAATTTATGTTGTAAATAAATTAATTTTATAAAATAATATCAGTAAATATTTATAGCATCCGTGTTTCACACGGAAATCTATCTAGTGATTAATAAAGAAAATCTCTTCAAATCATTTCCTCCAAAATTATTATCTTTGTCCAAGAAAAATAAATCTCTTAATCCTTATTTCTTTTTCCTCAAAATCCCGCAATCCAAACCTAGTGTTATCGACAATTGAAGCACTAAAGTGGTAAATATCCGAAAAAAGAATATCGTTTCAACATGTTTATTATAGTTTTTCTATACCAATAATTTGAAGCAACTTCGATAATACCCCTCTTAAGTTTTTTGAGTTTTTACTTAAAATATAGAATAGGCTGAAAAAAGAAAAAAATTCAAAAAAAAAAAAAACAACAAAAATCAAACATACATCCTTAAAACCCTATTTAATGTAGCTTCATTAGCTTGCAAATAACATCAATAACCATACTCATTAATTATGTATATTAATTTTTCATCCTCAAATAGCTAGCAACCAAAAATAGCATTGGGGGTTTGAGGGTCAAAGATGCCATTTTAGGAAACAATAAGTTAAAAATGGTCACCAACCGAATGAAGCAAGTATTCATAAGTTTTCCATGTGCCATAAATTATGCCAAAGAGTTAAAAGACAAAAAACTTGGTTTATAAGGAAAAGGGTTAATGGTTTTTGGTTTGTAGCCTGAATAATCAATCTATACAAGAATCGATTATTTTAGAAAAATAATAAATACGATTAAATCCGTGATAAAAGTAATTAATGACATTCAAGAGTAGGGATAAAAGGGGCAAGTTCTTCAGCTACTCTTATAAAAGACTCTTTCTATGTGAAATAGTTATAGATTAAGAAGTTTTTTTTTTTAAATGTGACTTTAATTTTATTAATCAAACATATAAAATAAAGTTATATAAATTTAGTAGGTTACAAAACATATGACAAGTTCAAACATTTGCTTTACATACACTAAATGTGAACTTCATCATCGAGAACACCATATATCGAACATTGTAACAAGAAGATTTTGTATGTGAACTTGATATTAATTCTAGGCGAGATGCTCTTTCCTAAAACATCATTTCTTTCCTACTATGGTGCTTGGGAATATAAATCGGAAATATGTCCTGAGATACAAAAAATTACACTAAATTCCTAGTACAAGGAACTAAGAACAACATAAGAAAACTTAAGTGGAAAAAGAAACGAAAATTTACAATGGAGGATTGCAAGTTCTCTATGTAAAGTACTAGAGAAGAAAAAAAATCATAATTTGCATGGATATTCCATGTACATCTCATGTAAGATAATAACTTACACATGCTTTCTATATTTATAGAAAAGCATACAACCATTCATGAAGTAATGTCACTTCATGAACCGCAACATCGATTCACGAATCAATGTCGATATTAAATCAATTCATCCCAATAATTTAGTTAAGATAACCATAATAATCGTAGGTAGTTATTGCATAACTAACAAAACCGAATAAAACGAACATTGTAAAAACCAGTGCGAGAGTCGCGGCGACCTGAGCAATTTTCAAAACAAAAACTTTGTCTTGAAATCTCGCGATCCGCAAAAATACTTTTGCACAAAACAATAATTTTGCAATATTGGGATATTTAACTTTATTAATTATTTAATTTATTTATTTGATTTAATGAGTTATCATTTTCGATGACCATTATACGCTCTAAATGACAACATATTTTTATAATTTGCATAAATTGGCCTTTATAACCCATGTATGGATTACGTCTCACAGTGAAACTGCTTCATACAACAATTTGTAAAATTTTTATTTTCCAAACAAAGTTCAAAGCAATTCGAGTTAGGGGTTTGGGACACATATGAATACGAAATTAATAGGCAGTGTGGATATATGTGTGTGTTTTCTTTTAATTAATATCTATACAAAATGGAAAGTTGGTGAATTATACTTAATCCAAATAAAAAAAACAACCATATCAATATAGTATTTCGATTTATCTATTTTTTTTTTGGGATAGCTTAGGATTAAGAGAAAAAGGAAAATAAATCTTCTTATTTGTAGTGAGAATTGAACTGTATTACAAAGTTCAAAAAAAAAAAGTCTCACTACGTTAACCAATGATATGATTCTCCGAAATATCTGCCCAATTATGTTTTATGTTGTTAAGAGATTTAAAGCCTTCAAATAAGATCATAAAATTAATTCTTATTATCTCTTCACAGCTTACCATGTATCAAAAAGATAATAGAGAAAACGCCTATACAATTTTAAGATATAATTTGGGAAAAAATCCAAGTAAAATGGAATGTGCGTGAGTCTTCTAATGGCTTTACGTGTAGCCCTAATACATGGATTGCTGAGAGTTGTTAGCAAGTTTGTTGATTAAATTAATTATTGTTAGTATACTTGATAGTAGTAGGTTAACGACCATGTTAAATCACCATGGTTTGTTTATACTTCTCTAGTCATAAATCTCAATTTACTTTTTAAATCATCTTATTATATTTATTATACTTTTATTTTTAGTAACGATTTTTTCTTGAATTTTCATTCATATATCTAATTTACATTTTTACTCTTTTACACATTTCTTGCACCACCCCCACAACATTGATTTTTATCTCCTTTTTCTTGGTTTCTCCACCAAATACCTGCTACCTCCGTTCTGAATTCTTCTCTACATAATAATTTTTGACACTATTTATTGTTCAAACTTATTTTATATATTGTGGCTAATGTGTTAGAAAAATTGTAGGCAAGTGAGATCTTGTTTGAATCGTCTAATCGCGTACTTTCATAATATTAAGTTTTTATAATTTTTAGATGTGTATAATTTAATATATAAATGCTCAAAATAACACATTAAATTGCGTAAAAAGTAAAATATAACAAGTATAGTGGAACGGAGGAGTATAAAGTAAATTTGATGGACACTTCACACTAGTCATAGTTTAGAAAAGATTGCAAATTTAATTAGTACTATTTTCTTATGTTACAAATGAAGAAGTTGAATGTCATGAGCATAAAATATATTGGATTATTTTAGGTAATTGTAGTGTTTTACTAAAAACAAACTTTGATGTGTAATTTAATTAAATTATTTTATTACTAATAATAATTAGATCCTATATGATCACATATATAAGCATTATTGATTGAATAAAAATTATTACTTTACTAAATAACTTAAAATCTTTATTTTGGTAACTATAGTGTTTTACTAAAAATAAAAATTTAGGGTGTTGGCCAACATTTTAAAGCAAAATCAAAAGGCTAATTTAAATAGCTTTATCTGGCTCATTTTTTTCTCTATCAATCAACTGATAGCCAAAAGTTTGATTTTACTAAACACCTCCACAAACAAGTTTCTTTTTTGTTCTTCTCATTTATTTTTTGCATAATTTTCAAAGCAACTTTTAAGTCTTAGTTACTCTTAATACGCATAAAAAAAATTTACAAAAACTATATGATAAAAAGTATACATTAAGACGAATTTAACGAGATCCCACATGGATATATTTTATCTTCTAAATATGTCTCAAAAACATTGATCAAATTTCTCACTCCTTAAGGTGAAATATTCCAAATGGAAAAACATTTCTCGAGCCGGGAGACTCTTTTGGCTGTGCTCTTCTTTATGAATATGAGTAGTCTCCCTCCTTCCCTCCCTAGACCCTATTCATAGTTTTTCTATGAGCAGGATACACTGGATAAGATGAAGATGATGATCTTGATGGAAAAACATTTAAAAACGCAAAGAGTAATTAATAAAAGAGTCAATGCTAAAAACTGGTCAAACAAACAAACTAAATAACCAACAGTTAATTATCAAACACCCCTAGATTGTGAAGAAAATAACTACAAAATGCCTCAAATCATGTGAAAAGCTCACATAACCAAAGGGAATGGAGCAATCCCAATGGAATGAATATGGGTTTTTAAGGGTTTGGTAATGGAATAGATTAACTCAATCCCTTACAATTTGTTTGGTATAAAAAATTAAAAACCCAATCCGTTTCCTACAAGTAACTCATCCCCTCAAATGTTTCAGCCTATTATGGAGAGGTAACACTTTATTTCAGCCCATTTTGTGTCTTCGAATACCTAATTCCAGATCATAAAACCTTCAATTTCTCTCTCCTCTTCTTGAACTCTCAATTTTAAATCCCTAATGCCATGTTTGGGAACAATGATTTCATTTGGAAATTTAAAATTGGCTCAAATTTATTATTTGGCAAATCAAAAATTTTCAAATTTGGATTTGGATCAATGTCACACCATTGTTTTTAAAGTACTTAAAGTTGAGAATTTGAGAACGACTACCCAAACCTTGTCATTCTCAAACTTATCATTTATGATTTCATAATTGAAATCCATAATTTGAAACTACATAATTTCATTTTTTTTCATTTCTATATCTTCCATGGCAGAGTATTAAAGAGCAATTAGTATAACTTCTCCTTCTTCAGTCTTCACAGCTCATGTAAGTGTTTGATTTTCTTCAATTTTTGTTCAATTTAATTGAAAATGCTGAATTTAATCGGTGAAGACAATTTCTCTTTCACTTGGATCTGTTGCTCCTTTCAACTTCAATCGTGTTATAATCAGCTAGGAAGTGGCTTGACCTTCTCCCCCTCCCTCTTCTATCTCGTTTAATAGATGATGCTATTAAGAGAATTTAATCGGTTTGAGGATGAAGATATGGATTTCTCACTGTTTGATTAGAGTGTTATGGTCATCATGTTATGATTTGGTCTCATTTTTGGCTTGTTAATTGAGTAAGATTTTGTGTAGAACATGAGATAATACCAGCCATATAAAGAAGTTATTGTGTTGGAAGTTGAAATTGGTGAATGTCATTCTTTTCAAAATAGTACTGCCTTGTTTTTTGTTTTCCTATTTGAGATTTCTAGTTAAAATTTATATGTCATGCTTTCAATCTAATTTGTCATGCTGAGTTTAATGGATATACATTACCAAGATTGTTGTCTATTGATGGGTATACACTCAAAAGTACAGTAACCAAGAGTATGAGTTGATTGAATAGCACACAGAATATAGCATGGAATACAACTAACTGAAAATCGTTGACATTGTTAATAACAATGAAGATTATTAAATTAAGATTATTAAACTAAGATTATTACTACTACTTATTCTACTATTTAAATTGTCTTTTATGCTCTCGGATTTTGATGATTATTACTACCATCCCTATATGTTTATATGTCTTAAATGTCATTGTAGTTATGATGATGCCTACACAATCCATACGAAGAAAAAGAAGCCTTAAACAACTCCAATTGATTATCTTAAATGTTATTGTAGTTATGATGATGTACTGGGTTTGGTACATGACGAGTGTTTCTACGATTAGGGGTATTCGCTTGATAGAATGTAAATAAGATAGAAAAAGATTGCGCTTAATAATCATGTATCATCCAATTAGAGAGAGTGACATACATTGCAAAAGTGAACTTCGTGTTATTAGGCGAACTTTTAGTATCATTTGTGAGATGCTTAAGGAGATTGGAGGCCTCACTCGGACAAAAAAATATGTCTCTTGAAGAGATAGTTGCCATTATTTTGTACACTTTAGCTCACCATAAAAAAAATAGATCAATTGCTCACTTTTTCATAAGAAGTGGAGAAACTGTGAGTCATCAATTCAACTTGTGTTTAAGGGCTATACTTAAGTTGCACGATCATTTGCTTTACAAGCCCACACCAATATTAGAAGAATGTGAAGATGAAAGGTGGAAACCCTTTAAGGTACTATCGCCTTAAAATCTAAGTTTTACCTACAATAACGTTATTTGTGTTTAAAGAAGTAATTTTTTTCTTTGATTTTATAGAATTGTTTAGGAGCCTCAGATAGTACCTACATTAATGTAAATGCACATTCCCAAGAACGTGGAAAATACCGGACAAGAAAAGGTACCATTGCTACGAATGTGTTGGGTGTTTGTGCACCCAAAATGCTATCTATCTATGTTCTTCTGGATTGGGAAGGCTCTGCACATGATGTCCGTGTCCTTTGCAATGCTCTTTCTAGGCCACATGGCTTTAGAGTTCCTAGAGGTAATCTATATCTTTAAAAGAAATTATATAGTTAATAAAACTCACTTTAATCGTCCAATTTTAACAAATTTGAAGGTTATTATTATTTGGTTGGTGGGGGGTATACAAATTGTGAGGGTTTTCTTGCTCCATATAGAGGGCAACGATATCATCTTAAGGAATGGACAAATAAACAACCGCAAACTGCTGAAGAGTATTACAATATGAAACATGCTCAAGCAAGAAATGTAATTGAGAGGTGTTTTGGGCTACTTAAAGGAAGATGGAGTATACTTAGAAGCCCCTCATTTTTCCTATTCGAACTTAAGGTCGCATTGTGATGGCTTGTTGTTTATTCACAATTTAATTAGGAAAGTAATGCCCACAAATGATATAGAGGAAGAGGAATTGAGCGATAATGATTCGGATGATGATTTTGATGATGAAGTTGAGTACATTACTAGAATTGCAACTTCTGATCAATGGACTACTTATAGAAATACGTTAGCTCAAGATTTATTTAATGCTTGGAGGGCAAGAGTTAGAAAAGGTTGGTACTGTGTGATTGTTTGATTTTTAAACATGTTGGATAAACAAAATGCAAATTACTTTGATGATACTATTAGTTGGTTACCCATGTCCTATTTTGTTTGATTTTTTGCATATGAAGTAGGTATGAAAGTACCAAACTTTTATTCACTTGATATGAATTTTTACCTTTTAAATTCTACCCATAACTAACTGTAACAATTGAAAATGACAATTTGTAATGTATTTTGCTGGTATTTAAGATGGAGGTGAATACTATTAGCCAAGAGGAAAGTAGTAGAAGGAGGGGCAAGAATAAGCGCTTTTGGACGTGTCGAGAAGATTCGATGCTAATAAAATATTTACGCCAATTGTCTATTGATTCTAAGTGGAAAGGTGATGGTGGTTTTAGAAATAGTTACATGAGTAGGTTGGAAGAGTTGATTAACAGTGAGCTTCCTAGTTATGGTTTGAAGGTTTTTTTGCACATCGAATCGAGAATCAAACATTGGTCAAAGAAGTATAGTGCACTGGCTGAGATGCTATCTACTTCAGGTTTTGGGTGGGATGCCGACAAGAAGATGTTGCAAGGTGTTTGATGAATGGGCAAAGGTAAAGTTTTCTAGGCTTTTTTGCTATCTACTTCGGCTTTTTTGCTATCTACACCAATTGTCTATTGATGTTGCTTTGGTTGTTGGTTTGAATTGGCCTTCTTGGATTTATGGTGTCTCATCCAATTAAGATAATGTTGGAACTATATGATACATTTTCTATATCCTGTGTGCAAGAACAGTCCTAAGCTCAGTTAATAGAGTGAAAAACAATAGTTGTTTTAATAATCATCTCATCCAATTAAGATAATGTTGGAAGTATTTGATAACTTCTTGTGTAATCTCATTATTTATAAATCTGTGCAATCTCATTATTTTTATGGAATAGGTTCATAAGAAAGCTAAAGGATTGTATGGAGTACCTTTTCCTTACTATGACATTCTTGAGGAGATTTATGTTAAAGATAAGGCCACGGGTGATCAGAGCAAGTCTTTTGTGGGAGCAATCAACACTATAGATATTGAAGTTGCAAAGAAGCCAATTTTTGTAGATAGTGATGGGGAAGATGATGCGGATTCAAGAAGTCAGTCAACTACTCACTCTATACAATCCAAGAAGCATTCGATCAAACAAGAGAAGGATAACTCAACATCTTCAAAAAAACCCAAGCTCAAGGAATTAAAGGGAAAGAAAACTCTTCAAAGTGATGTTGATAAATTGGTTTCTTCTCTCCATGATGCTACAAGTAATTTCGAAATTTTTTTTGAAAATATTAATGCTAATCTTGGCACGATGGCTAGCGCATGGGCCAAAGCCGAGGAGAGAGAGTAGAAGATGGATGAAAAAGTGAATAAAGTTTTGGAAGAGGTAATGAAATTAGATGGCGTCTCACCCTCTGAAACTTTAGAAGTAGCTACAATTCTCATTGCCTAAGAGCACAAGTTCCAAATCTTTTATCAAGCTCATTCAAACCTCAAGAAACAATATGTGCTCGATCTTCTAAAAAAAGGTGAAAATGGTCTTATTAAAATACATGAGTTAAATAGTTGTCATTAATGGTTGTGCTTGTGCTTGTATTTAGGTGCTTATTTTCTAGTTTATACACTTTTGCATTCTGAAAATGAAAAGTACTAGTTATAATATAATGCAGATTAATAGTTGAAGTGTTGTAATAATGTTTGATTTTATTGAGGCTTGAATTATGTTGAATTTTATTAAGGAAATGAAGGATAATGCTTGAAGAAAGCAAGAAAATGTGGGGCTTTAGTATAATTTTTTGATATATATTGTTCATTTGATTTGTTACTTACAATGTCACGCTAAAAATTTAAGCAAGTAACTAAATATCAAAACAAAACAAGGGAAAGGTAAACAAGTGTTTCCCTTACATGGCTATACCAAACAGCAAATAACCATAATCCATACCTGTACCCTTACCCCTCTTTATCAATTCCCTTTCCATTACATTTTTTCTTTCCAATACCAAACACCCCCTAAGAGAGAAAGTTGATGACCCCAACTCTTTAACAAAGATCGTCTCGCACAAGTTCTCGAAACGAGTTATGAAAAAACATCAATCAAGACACTAGCCATGTATTAAAAACTCACAAGCAAACGTCGTTAAAATCTCATTCAGCTCATAAACACGAACGCTAAATAACACAGTTGTACTCAACAAAAATACACGATTTATTTTACAAGAACGAGTGAGATACTCTATAGTACATCGTGTTTATTGCAAGTGATTCCACATTGCAGGACGATCTCTTGAAATCAGCAGAATTTGAGAAGAAACACAATCAAATGATGGCGAATACAAGTCATCCGGTCCTAGAATTTCGATGGCAGACTGTGGACTAGTGTAGTCACTAACAAATGAAGGCAATCCATCATCCTTTAGAGCGTCGAAAACAAACAACCCAAGTCCACAAACAGCCATAACCGTGCTAGAGTTACCCCAAACTTGAGTCAGTGCCTTGTGATGGGAATGAGCATTCGATTCAGGTAACTTATACGTGCTCACGATCTTTTGTTTACGTAAAGACAATTGTAAAACCTGTGATTGCACCTGTTTCTTTACTGCTGAGATAACGCTACTGCAGCCAAGGAATATTGAATCCCCTCGAGAGGAGAGGGACTGAACGCTTACACCAATCTTAGGGATCTTAAGTCCAATACCAGATGGCTGACGGAAGTCAAGGACATTGATGGAGTCCGCAGTGCAGAAGATTCCATCGTTTCCTTCTGCATCAGACGAACTTACTCTGCACACCAAATAGTCACCGATTCAATTTAAGCTATTGAATATTAGGGCTAGCGAGTTTATATAAGACAACTTTCCACAAGCGTTACCAGCAAGTTTCAATAGGTTCAGATCAGGTCATCAGATCGATACTTTAGTGAGTTTATATACAAGTTTAGCTGATAAGTTTGGTTATAGAATACACATTTAGTCGATACCTATGTTATTCGGACTCTTCATTTTGCTTCACGTACCCCTGTCTGAACCTTGATACTCGGACATTGGTATGGCAGTTAGAGACTTCATTTTAGGCATAAAATTAAATATTTAGACGATCTGACACTGGACACGTACAGGTATACGACATCAGTACCCGAGTCCAAGTAACATAAGTTGACACTTTGTTTATCTCTATATAACTCGATGCATTGTATTTTCCAAAAAGAGTTTATTACTCAACAAACATGACAAAGCAATAGATGGAAATACCGACTTATGCATAAGAAATTTTTGGTGAAATTAGTATGATACAAACCTTTGACGAACACCTCCACCCAATTCAGCATCGGTATTATTCACATGAAGAGCGGATATCCTACGACCAGAAGTGGAAACAGATAACAATGCTCGGGGATTCAGTGAGCTCACATCCCACAGAGAAATAGCTTCTGATTCAGCTATAACAACTTTTCCTCTGTTTCTCCACTGCAATGGACTAGAATAATCCATCGGTAGTACTGACTTTTGAACATCCCACCGCATAATTTGTTCACCATCACGGATGTCAAACACTTTAACAGATTTCTGACAACTTGCAGTTGAAATAATTAAGGGTCCGCAAGGTCTATACCACCATTGTCGATTCTCAGAAGACATGCCGCTTGATAGAGCATTCCTTCTGTACATAATGTTATCAGCTAACTGTCCTAGTGCTACTCGAGGATTGGTTGTGTTGTCCTCGATGTGGAAAGCTCGCACATCTTTGGTGTAGAAGTCCCATGAACAGAACCCTGAGTCCATGGTATTTCCAGCAGATGCAGCCACCACATACTTTCCGGAGCAACCATCAGCACTAGGGGCACGAATTATCCAACAATCCCTCCACATGTTTTCCGAAATTCCTGCTGGTGGCCTATATTCAGCTTTTTCCTGCAAAAATGGCAGTATTATAGCATCTCATACACTGCTGTTCAATTATGTAACTCATGAGTGTTGCTCACTTTCTGTCATGTTCCAATAAGAAGGAAAGAGATAGATATTCATCCAAGTTAAAATTTTTCAAATGACACACTACCGACAACTAGAGGTGTTCAAAACAAATCTAATAACTCGAAATACACTCAACTTTGTAACCGAACCCGATTTGACCTGACTTAAAAATGGATTTACAATTATGTAAAATTTAACGTGGACACAAAACCCCATTTTGAACAGACCGAAACAACTAATCCGAAATCAACCCAATGACCCGAATGAACACCTCTACCGATAACAACAATGCCAGAGAATTAACCCCAAATGATCGGAGTCGGCTAAAATAAAAGACTACTGGAATTTCTGAAAATTCAAGAATTAACAAAGATCAAGGGCACTTTCAGTAAGTATCCACAAGTAATCTGCATTTTGTGCTATACTCAAAAGCTGAAAATCCAATTTAATCAGTAATTTTTGTATTATCCAAAAGAAAAGTTTTGAGTTTGAGTTTTTGGGTTTTGAAGGCATACCTCGTGGTTAGCAATATCGTAGAAAGAACAAGAACCATCATCATGAGCTAAAAGAACTGATTCTCCCTCTGAGACAAACCATCCTCCTGTAGATGTCTTGCGCCCAATTTCAATTAACTGGGACACTGAGTCGTCATCCCTGTCCTCGTCGACCATCATCGACTGCTTATTCTCTTGCTCGTCAAATTCATCGAGTTTCTCATCAGCTTCCAATTCTAGTTCAACCTTATTTTTTACACTACATGAACCTGAACGCTTTCGTGCAGTTGAACTTTCAGTATCACCTGCTTCCTGAACTTCCTTACAATCCATTGTAACTTCTACCTCTTTTACATCAACTTCAGGCTGCATCTTAGTTAAGGATGCCAGGAAAGCGAGTTCTATAGGATCTTCGTCAACATGATTCTCAGATTCCTTCATGGAATTTGACCCATTATTATGGATTTTATCCATCTGGGAACTAGATTGTGCCACTTTCTGAGTGATACGATTTCGCAACAATTTATGATGAGGGAAAAGCCTTGCTTCGAGTTCTTCACTGTTTAACCCTTTCACAGGTACTTGTGAAGAATCAGCTTGCACGTCGTGATCATCATCATTTGTTTTACATAACCCATCACTCTCATTGCATTTCAAATCATCAGAATTAATAGAACAATCAGCTGTTACAACCTCTTTTGAATCAACAATAACATTCCCCATGGCTTTCTCAATACCCGAAATCTTCTCTTGAATATCCGAAAGTATCACTTTAGATGCATCAGTATTGTTCATATCTAGCATATCCTTAGTCTTCTTAATATCCGAAGCAATCCTCTTTACTTTTCCTTCTAAATACGCGAGCTTCTCATGCAACTTACTCGCATTCTTATTACCGATACGACTACTAGAACCCTCCTCATTTACTCCTTTCTCTTTAGAAACATCCAAACCTTTGGAATAAATGGTGGTTTTCACACTCAACCCTTTTGCGCTTAACTCTGCGCCACACTTCTCCATATTCAAACCACCATTACTCTTCATAACAACACTTGGATTCACATTTTCCATTACAATAGCATCAAAGTTTCCATCTTCATTAATCTCATTAGCACGCCCAATTCTTGAATTACTAATATCATTAGCAGGTTGTTTAATGGAAGGCAAATTACCCTCCTTTTTACCAATACTTTTATTATTATCTTTCCGGTCGATTGAAACCCTACCTCCATTAACACCCTTTTCAACTATTCTTTTATTCATTTCTTTAAAACCCTTTTTATCTAAAACCCTAAATCCATCTCCTCCCTTGAAACTAGAAACATCCTTTTTCATTTCACTACAAGAAACCCTAGTTCTATGCATATCTGACAAAATTCGATTAAAATCAGAAGGACTAGGGCTCCTACCTCGAGATCTTGACCTGGGTTCAACATCAGAAACTCTGGGCATCTGCCGAATCACCGGCTTTTGAGCTGTACCTGAAACTCTAGCAACTGATCTAGGATTAGGGTTCGGATTTTCCTTTCCAATTGATTTCCTTCCACTTGTAATAACAGATAACTTTTCGGAATTCGGAGTTGAAGGTTTGGATTTAGTGGGTACTGAAAGTGCGATCTTTCCTCCAGCACCTCCCCGTTCTTTGATTCGCCGAACTGATGTTGCTGACATCTTTAATTAAATTTAGGGTTCGTTATCAATAATCAATTTGGGGAATCGGATTTAACAAGAAAATGGAGAAGAATAATGGGGATTTTTGTGGAGGAGAAGAGAAATTGGGTAAAAACTAAACAGTAGGCGAGAGAAAAAGGAAAGAGGAAAAAAAGAGTGAATTGGAGTAAGAGGAGCGGGAGATTAAGGGTTTTTTGAGAGTTTAAATTTAAAGAATACCGCGATTTTTAATTTTGTAATTTTATTTTTAATTTTAAAGATGGTTTTCAAATTTTTGACCATTAATTAATTCCTCAACTCCAGGTGGAAGCAAGAGCTTTTGACCATCAAGACAAAACAATAATTGGATTTTTGAAAAAATTACCCCTTTATGTTCTCGATCTGGTCATTACCACTAAAGAGATAAATTGATATTAATGATAAATAAAGAAAGTTAATTAATTCTATCTATGAAATTAAAAGTTGTTGAAATATATGGATTAGATTTTTTTTTGAAAATAAATATATGAATGAGATTAAAATAAGGAAAAATTACCGTGAATAATTTAATTTTTTGATATTTTTCCAACAATAATATCAACTATTGATTAACCATGAATAATACCAACTTAGGGGGTGTTTTCCTAGAATAATACCAATTTTAGTTTGTTAACTAAATTACCAATTTTTTTTAGCTTATAATCACCTATAATTTGATTTTTAACATGTTAGAGATTTGCATGAAAAACACTCCTTTAAGTTGGTATTATTCATAGTTAATCAATAGTTGGTATTATTGTAGAAAAATTAACAAAATGTTGTATTATTTACGGTAATTTTTCCTTAAAATAAAGTGATGGGTTATTAGCAAAAGTTATAAATAATGCAAAATGAGTGAAGATGAACCAAAATGTTACTTAGTGCAAAATGAGTGAGACGAAGGGCGTACACTTCAAAGTTCATATCTATGCTCAGAACTAAGAGTATTTTACACCTTTTGTTCACCCTAATAATATCATTTGACTTGGCATGTTTGTCGATAGAATTCTATCATCAATATCTTTAATTATGCATGATTAGAAATTTTAAAACGTAGATATGAATTTTTTTACATTAAAACGAATCAAACAAGATCTCACTTGATTATGTTATAACTTATAGATTAAAAATAAAATAAAAGTTAAGAATGATTGATAAACAGTGTCAAAGGTTAAATGGAAGTATTAGGGTGAATAGAAAGGAGCAATTTTATTTTCATGATTCATAAATTAAAATTATTTAAAAAAATATTACTAATTCATAATTAAGTGAGATTTCATTGTAATTATCTTGATGTCTAAAGTAGAGTTTTACTCTTACATAAATAAAAAAATTTACAATGAAATTTTAGAGTTAGTCTTTAGGGTTAGGGCTTAATGGTTTATTGGTGTGTTACAGGATGTTTAAGCTTGTTAATATTGTTATGACATGTGTTGCGAATTGCGATCAGTACATAGTGGTTAAGACTTCTTTGACTTAGAGCATAAAATGTTAGGTTTTGGATGAGGAAAATACAATCCCAAAAGGTGTACTTGACCTCCCATGATAGCTATTTATACTTGATATTGCTTGAATATGTTAGTACGTTTTTAAATATTGATTCATACTAAACTCAAAAATTATGTAAAAACCTCTTTATGAATTATAAAAAACTAATCTAGGAAAATAAGTTTGCTCGTTGGTTTTAAATTTCTTTTGATCTACCATTCGAAAATACACTGAGCTTCCACCACTTGACCCATTACAAAGAAAGATGCGTTATCTTGCTTAAGTCTTAACCTACCAACCAATGAACTTGGTGCGGTGGTTTTGCATTGTTCATATTCATTTTAATTTTTAATAATGCTTAATTATTTATGGTTCTTAAATATTTTTCACTATCTTTATTTTGACACTTTTTATATACTTTGCGGTCTCTATATGTTTTTTACTAATTTTTTGGGGCGTTTGACAAAATAGCTTATTGGACAATTTTAACTTATTTTGGTACAATAAAAATTTTGATAGTCAAACGATCAAATGATAATATTTGGTAAATTAGCTGGTTGAAACAATTTATTGTTATAAGTAAGCTGTTTATGAACAAACTGCTAATAACAGCGGTTCAAAATCAGCAGGTCAAACAAGTTAATAAAACCAGTTGATCAAATCAGCCACTATAATCAATTATCAACTATCAACTATTAACCGTTTGCCAAACACCTTTTTACAAAAATATTTTTTAATAGTTGTGATTTTCATGTTTTTTTCCACTAATTTTTTTTTAATATTTATTAATATTTATAGTTACTACTTTTTTCTCAATTAAATTTATTATTTAATAAAATAATATATTTACTATTAAAAAATTTTATTTTTTTCTTAATTCATATGGGTTTACCTTAACTTCATTTAAAAAGGAGGGAGTATCTTTAGCACCTAGAACATTCCAGAAAAACAAGAAATTTCGATAAAAATTAATTTAATGAATGAAACTCATGGATCAAATTAATTGGATATCCTAAATCGTATCAAGAACCCTCCTATAACGCTATAAGCCTATAACCACCTTGTCATTTACAGAGCCATTAACAATGGCTTTACTCCTCTCTCCTGCTTCTCAGACTCGTCTTACTCTCTCATCGTCCTCTTCAAGTTCATCTGTAGTACCTTCTAGAGATTTTCTTAGTTATGGCGGAAAACTTCAATCGTTTAAAGTGAGTACCATTCAAAATGGAAGAAGATTCTATCCCAAGCTTCAAGTATCTGTAACTGAGTCTCCTCCTCCGCCGCCGCTTCCTTCTCCTGACTACAAGGAACTCATTGATTCTTTGAAGCTCAAATTGTTGGTAATTTTCTTTCCTTTTTTTTTTTTTCATTTTGATCTAATTATTCTGCTTCCACTTAATTTGTTTACTTTTTTGATTGTGATTAATGATTATGATGATGTTAACTTAATTTATTCAATTAGGGTTTAGATGTTTTTTCTGAAATTTCAGACCTTATTCAGTTTTTGGGATGGTGATGATAATGGTTTACTTAATTTATTCAATCAGGTTTAAGATGTTTTCTTTATTAATTTTTTTTTTTTGTGAAGTTTGAGCATGTACCACTTCCCTTATGAAGGACCTGGGTTTGGTTTTCGTTGAGGAGGGTTTAAATATGTATAGTAATATTGATATTGTCTAAAGTTGATAAGGTTGAATGCTGATTTTGCAGTTGTGATGCTGGTTTTGGTCTATCATCTAAGATGCTTTGTTCTTTTGTAATTTTTATCATTTTGAAAAAACAAGTTTCAGGCAAGAAAAAAGATTGATAAGAAGTTAGAAGTCCAGTAAATTCAATTTATCAGATAAGGATTTTCATGTCCTATTCCTTAAAAATTCTGACAAAACCCAATAATATGAGCTAGTGGGTTTAGGAGAAAGAAAAGCTTTATAGTAATTAGTTGGGCCATTTGAATTTGAGGGATTATAACAAACAACTTAACATATTTTGCCGGCTAATTTGGTATTTAAATTCACGATTCACTCAAAATTGCACCAAAGTAGCCCATAACCGACCATTAGTTTTCTTTCTTCAATTTGCAATTCATGAGGAGATTAGAGAACCATGTGATGGTAGTAACAACCGATAGTTGCTATAGCTTGGCTCAAAACCTATGTATATCAGGTTTGGGCTTCAATTTTGCCCCAAAACCTAAAACCTAGGCTTCATATTTCTTGGAGGCATGGCGATGCTATTGGCTATTCAAGTCAGTATTTAAGGTTTTTAAGGAGTATCTATACACAAATTGGTCACTCATTGTCCTTGAAGTTGACTAAGAGTGTCATTCGGGGATGATGTACAACAACCGTTGTCTAAAGGAACTCTTTGACAAACTCAGCCATTATGGCTATTCTGGTCTTTTTGGTAGCTAATATGTGAAAGAAATTGATAAAGTAGGAAATTATTAAGTCAAAATATTGATGTCCTTGACATTTTTCTTACCCCTTCTCATTAACCAGTACTATGCTAAGGTAAATAAGCAAAGAGGTTCTTAATTTAGAAATAATTACTTTCTCTGCAATGAACAAGAATAATGTTATTAATTAGTTGTTCTTAGTTAAAGAATAATATCTAATTGCATAAACCAATATATGGTGTCAACCAAGTTTTTAGACACTGGTATAAGTAATTCTAGTTGCTCATATTCAAATGTTAGATAATGGCTAAGATGTTGCTATTAGACAAAGCCACGTCTTGGCTTGACTTTAATTGGTAAATCTGTTCTTGAGTGCTTCACACCATATGCTTCACAAAGAGATGTCATGCGACTCATTAACTTTATCTTCACTTTAACTTCTCATTGTTTTGAGCTCCCTTTATCGAGATTCACTTCCTAGTTCCTACTGAATCCTCTTTAAGCCTCTAATTCTTATGCTCTTCTGAATAAAGACTAATCATTTTTCAAGTCAAGCAGAACATTCACACTATTCAGCTTCATCCCAGGAATCCAAGATCAACACTTTGCCTAAATTAGGATCCTTTGATATTGAGGACAACATCTTTAACTATGCTAGCTCCTTTCCAATGTCCTAATTTATAGGGTCTAAAATCCCTTCCACATTTAAATCTTCAAAGCTTTTGTTAAGTTACCAAGTTTGGCTAATAATGAACCTTTCCGGAGGGCTTGGACATTGTCTTCTCAATTTTTAAAATTATTGATCAAGATGAATTGCCACCTTAAAGTTAAGTTTCATTTTATGAACCAGCTAATATTAGTGAAGAGAAATAATAAAATATCTTACTATATGATTCTTAATTTTTTTATCACAATCTTCTATCTCACCTCATAAAAACGAAACAAGGGGAACACTGAAAATTATTTGGAATTCATGTAACTAAGTTTAGCTGTATTGGAGTTCTTTGATTTCAAAAGAGTGACCTTCATCTTTGAGAGCAGATGTCCTTCAAATATTCATCAAGATAGCACAAATGATAGGAATTAAGAAGTAAGGGGAGCAACATTAAGAAACTCTCCAGCAGCTTCGACGATTGTTGTTTAATTTCATCAAATGAAAAGACCACCTAGAGACATGCAATAAAGATCCTAGACCAAGATGAAAAAAGTCTAGAACTCCGATAAAGACAAGTCAAATCTAAAATAACAAGTCTAGATCACCGAGGGGACAAATCATCAAATAGATGACTACAGACGGGAAACTGAAACAGGGGCACAACCCTCACATAAGGTGAACACAGAAAACATAAAAGAACATATAAAAGGGTTGAGACCTGTTGGCGTTGCCAAGAATTGAAGGACCCTTACCGTTGTCAAGCTCAAGGAAATGGGTTAGAGGTTTTCTTTTGCACCGAATTCAGAGAGATGTCTCTCAAAATACATGTGGAAATAAGTAATTTTAGAAGGAACACTTCTCTTCAATCAATGGCTTGAACCCAAGAAATAACTTGTTTTCTCATCTGGTTTTTCACAAAAGCACTTGGATCACTCTCGAGAAACTTGGGGATGTGATTTGTCTCACTCGCTCTCAAACAAGATCAATATACAGCGTAAAGTCGTGAACAATTGCTTAGAGTTTTCTGAATTTTTGTATTCAATCTCTTCTATGTCTGTGCCTGATCACCTCTTGCATCCAATTCACATATGTATTTGTAAGGTTGACAGCCTAATTTTAATCTCATTTTGTGTATGATTTACTATTTACTACAGAGTGCTGTATCTGGGCTCAATAGAGGTCTTGCTGCTAGTGAGGATGATCTGAGGAGGGCAGATGATGCTGCACGAGAGCTTGAAGCTGCTGCTGGACCTTTAGACCTCACATCTGATCTTGATAAACTCCAAGGAAGATGGAAACTGATATATAGCAGTGCTTTCTCATCTCGCACTTTAGGTGGGAGCCGTCCAGGACCTCCCACTGGAAGGCTTCTTCCGATCACCCTTGGTCAGGTCTGCCAGTCATACTTCCATTTTACTGCTAAATTGTCTCTTTATAGACCAGTAGGGTTGACTCTTCAAATTCTTAATCTAGAATTTATTGTCATTTGTCAAACTCAGTCTCTCCGGTTACAAATATGACGTGCTTGTACAAAATCATATGTGTAGTATATGGGCTACGGGTCTGTTTTGCTCGCGATGGCTTTCGACTGCAGTTGACTGGATGTGTATTGACTAATTTGTAGGCTATTAAGTCAACTGTTTAAGCAACTACTATGGAGATATTTGGTAAAAATTAGTTGTTAGCTGTTAGTTATTTATTAAACAAAAAGTGTGTCAATAAGCTAAAAGCTAATGAAAAGGATACTAATACTAGCCTTTTGTTTTGGGGTATCAACTTTTCAGTTGACCTACAAGCTATTTACCAAATAATTTTTTTTGATGTTTGACTAACTAAAAAATCAAAAGCTAAAAGCCTGCAAAAAAAGCCAACTCAAGTCAACACACCCAATTTTTATCCTTTCTCCATCACCTTGCTTAAGTAGAGCGGAAATTTTATGATAAACCAAATGTCCAAAACTATTCCAGGAAAGGTGAACTTTTAAGGACATCTTGATATGATACTACATATGTAATCATTTATCCAGGGTGAAGGAGTGTGAAATTGCTAACTTTTGGTGTTGTACTTGAGTCAAAACTTAGCTTGTACTTCGTTGCATTTACTCGCTGTTCTTCTGTGTAGGTGTTTCAACGAATCGATGTAGTTAGCAAAGATTTTGACAATATTGTCGAGATTGAACTAGGCGCTCCATGGCCATTACCACCTCTTGAAGTGACTGCCACATTAGCACACAAATTCGAACTCATAGGTTGTTTTTCTTAAACATCATCTAAATCAAGTTTGTGTTTTCAAGTAAAGGTTGTGTTTTAAGAAAAGATATATACTTTTTCCATGTGGTTAGGATCCTCGAAGGTTAAGATCGTGTTTGAAAAAACAACCGTGAAGACAACTGGAAACTTGTCGCAGCTACCTCCACTAGAAGTTCCTCGTATTCCAGATGCACTCCGGCCTCAAACGAACCCTGGAAGTGGTGATTTTGAGGTCACGTATATGGATGCAGATACCCGTGTCACTAGAGGAGACAGAGGTGAGCTTAGAGTATTCGTCATCTCTTAAACTATAGAACTGTAATAAATCTCTCGACTTGCTTAAAATGTTAAATGTATATTTATTTTGTATGATATATATTTGAGATACATAATTCTCAAAATACAAATGTACAGAGAATGCCATGGGTTCAAGACCAAATTTTGTACGATGTTGTAATTGTAACTGGTTATGATAATTGTTTTTGCCCTACTCAATGACTAGGGTAACTCTTGTTTCTGTTCAATTCAGCCTTTCAGTTCATTAAAGCAGTAAGAGCCAAAATACCCCTTCCTCTTTAAATTTGCTAGCTTTGTTATAAAAAAACTATTGCATGAAAACTTTTCTCTTTTCTCTTTTTGGCCAGGTCAGGGCAATTTCCTAACGAATTTGGCCAGTTCAAGAAAATATTTTGACCAGCCCATCCCATATATATATATATATATATATATATATATATATATATATATATATATATATATATATATATATATATATATATATTCATTTTTCAATCGAGAAATAAATTGATCTCGTGATCCATTTTGTCATTGAGGTTGTGATCTGCAATTCAAAAATAAATGCTGCAAGATTAGGAGGAAAATAAATTACCATTTCAAAAACATGTTTTGCATGCAATTCTGAATTTGAAATAAATTTTGAGATCAACATCAAGAGAATGCACTTGGTGAGACTTGCAAAATCAGTCATTAACAAAATTCTCCTATTGACGCTCTTACTAAATCACTCGACAATAACTAGCAAATACACCACTGTATCGAGACCCTTGCTAAATGAATTTTTTTTATAATCTTAGTTAAAAGACATTTTAATATTTTTACGGTACAACCGATTAAAAGCTCGACCTTTGAAGATAATTTTCCGGGATCAACCCTTTGAAAACGGGCTAGGTTATGGCCTTTTAATTGGCACTGCTCCATTGCACACCTTTAATATTTATGATATAACATCGCTATCTCTTTTATTTATTAATGAATTCCTAGAAATTTCAAGTGTAATTGGATAGGTTTATATAATTTAGATTGCAATTTTATAAAAATTACTTAACCAATAGCTTAATAAAAACTTACTAAGCATAACTTACATAGAAAAATAAAAGACAACTTTACTCTTACGGTTAATTAGTAAACAAAAAGACGCATTTTGTATAATTACACCAAACAAATCATGGCTTAGAATGTTATTAAAGTGAGCTCCAAGAAGGAAGTCGTTGAAAGTTAATGAGAAGAAAATTTATCTCTCTTTAAAAGTTTTCTTAAAACTTTTTGCTTTTTCTATTTTTTCATCCTCACTGTCTTAGGTACCTCTAGATTTATTGGCAACGCAACAAACGTAGAGGTGCTAATATAGCCCACCTTGAATTCTATTTTTCCTATTTTAGAGTGCTAATCACGTATGCAACATTAAAGTGCAAGACATCTCTGTAAGTGGTCATCAATAATAGATGTGTAAGGCTTCTTCATGTGAGTCTCATCATTAAGGGGCACAAGACCACAAGACTCATAGGGATCACCACCAACAAAAGAATCCACCAAGGTCTCAACAAAAGAGTCAGTATCATACAAAACTCTTTAAAATCTTTATACTCACAAATTGACTCATTCTCATCATCACTAGGCTAATCGATGATAATATAGAATGAATTAGAAGAAAGGGCTAAGAAATTAGCATCCCCATACTCAATTAAGTGACTATTCAAATACAAATTCAATCCATTCTCATTATCCCCAAGTGCACAATAAAATGCGTTATGCCTAAACATGGTCTAAAGCATAAAGATTAGGTATGTCAAGAGTTTACCACACAAAATAGTTCAATACTTGATTGATGTGATGGTTAAAGAACCCATTGTCTCTCAAAGCCTAAAATCCTCAAGTCATATCATTCAAAACCCTATACAAAGTCATACATATATACCTTTTCTCAAGGCCAGGCCATGGTCATAAGGGAGGAAATTGCCAAATCTCCTAAAAATTACATTAATACATTAAAGGTTTATCCTCGAAAATAAGTAAAGCATGACATTTAAACAATGAAAAATTTTTTAAAAAATTGTTTTCTTGAGCCTTTTTTCGAATTCTTAATAATTATAATCAATGTAAATTGTTATTTATCAAGGCTAAAATTTGTTTTACACAATTTGAGAAAACTTATAGATCAAAATTTCAAATTTAGAGAATTTTAACATTTTCGAATTTTTGTTAATCCAATTTAGCTATATTTTTTAGGGTTGATGATCAAATTCATTTCATCTTGAGGTTCGATTACTAAAAAATCAAGTTTAATTTAAATATTTTGGGTAGTTTATTCTGTTCAAATTCGATTTTTGCTATTTTCGATCTCGACATATTTCCAACAGGTGAACTTCGAGTGGCTGATTCAAATAGGTCCAATTCAAATTCGGATAATTATAAAAATTTAGGGTTCATTCTCGAATCCAATTGGTTTTTCAATCGAAACAATTTTCAATATAGACTTTTATTTGATTCGACAATATTCGTACGGTTCGAGCGTGTTGGTATAATCGATTTGAGTGTGAACATTTTTTTATATTTCTAGTCTATTTTCGTATTTTGAGTCAATATTTCTTTGTTGAAGTATCTAAATCGATATATTGATCATATTTTAAAAATAATTTAAAAAATAAAATATATATTATATATTCCCGGTCTCTTTGAATTTACTACTAAAAGTACTATTTTTTTTTTTCTCACAACATGTATCCTTTAATACCAAATTAAAAGAAATAGATAAATGATTTTTGAGAAAAATTAGAATGATGAGATTTTTTAAAAACATTTAAATCATTGAGTCGATTTAAACCCAACTATGCAACAAAATTAGGTTTTTAAAAATTTTTATCAAAAAAAGTTAAGAAAATAAAGGAAATGAATTGAAGGTGCACCGGCAAAGCAAAGGCACACACGGGCACCGCGAAGAACATGTTTAAATTACCCTCTTCAAACAAACATGGCCAAAAAATATAGCCGTTAGAAAAAACCTTAACGGCTATTTTCTGTTTCAAAATAAGGTAAGGAAATCATTTCACAATTTCTCTTTCCAGTAATGCAAATCTTGCCGTTACAATCATTTCTCTTTCCCTTCTCACTCTTTCAGCTCTCTGTCTCTCTCTCTCTCCGCCATTAACACTCAAATAAACAATCTTTGAATCTTTTTTTCATTGACCCATCAAAAATCCCAATTCAATTGAACAGTTACAATCAATCTTGAAATGCTGTTTTAGTCAAAAACTTTCACAAAGATTTAACATTTATTTTTGGTGATACGAATTGCATTCAATGGCTCCAACACCATCATCTTCTTCAAAATCAAATCATACCCATTTTAATCAAATAAGAACTCCACATTCTAAACAACGTTTAAATTTCAATTCCTCAAAAATTCCTCATCCTTCACCAAACCCTAATCAAAACCCTAATTTACCACCGCCAGAACATCCTGTTGAAGTAATCGGAAGAATTAGGAATCTTCCCGAATCAGTTAAAGATGAAAAACCCATTTCTAGCGTCTTTCAAGTAAACCCAGATCACCAGACTATTCGGGTCAAAACTGAAATTGGGTATAGAGATTTTACTCTTGATGGAGTTTCTTCCTCTGAGGAAGATGATCTTGAAGGGTTTTATAAGAAGTTTATTGAGAGTAGGATTCTTGGGGTCAAAATGGGTGCTAAATGTACTATAATGATGTACGGGCCAACGGGTTCGGGTAAAAGTCACACCATGTTTGGGTGCTTGAAGCAACCTGGGATTGTTTATAAGTCTTTAAAAGATATTTTGCAGGAGAAAGAAAATGGTAATGGAGTTGGAATGTTTGTGCAAGTTTCTGTCCTAGAGATTTACAATGAGGAGATTTATGATCTTCTGTCTTGTGATAAAGGTGGTGGATCATTTAATCTTTGGTCCAAAGGCAGTGCTTCTAAGGTAATTCTATTGAAAATTTTGTCTTTTCTTTTGAATTGTTGATTATAACTTTGAATTGTTTATTTAGGCAGGCTAGCTTTGTAGTATTTTGTTATAGTATGATCTAATGGTGTGTGAATTGTGAGTCATGTTAGTAGCATAACATAGACTTGATGCTAAGTTTTTGGTGCTATTATCATTGTTTAGCCTTGGTTATTAGAATGGTCTGTGTGAATTGTGATTTATGTTAGTAACATCATCATCATCATACACGGGTATATCCACGCTCATAAAAGCTTATGATCAGGGTCTGGGAAGGGTTTACTAACATAGAATTGATGCTATGTTTTTGGTGCAATTATCATTGTTTAGCCTTTGTTATAAGAATGGTGTGTGTGAATTGTGATTTATGTTAGTAACATCATCATTTTCATACTCGGTATATCCCGCTCATAAAAGCTTATGATCAGGGTCTGAGAAGGGTTTACTAACATAGACTTGATGCTATGTTTTGGTGCAATTATTTTTGTTTAGCCTTGGTTATTAGGCGTTATTTGTGATTTATGTTAGTAACATTATCAATTCGTCATCATCATACGCGGTATTTTCCACTCATAGAAGCTTATGATCATGGTCTGAGAAGGATTTGATGACGACCCAACTCTAGTTATTAATAATTAGTAACTTTATCATGAGATGGATCTCATCGGATTGAAATCAGGAGTGTAGAGTAAGGTCTTCATATAGTATTTAACTCAATCATGCTATTAAATGTGATGCTTTGTCCTGCTATCATGAAATAAAAGTTCATGTTGAAAACCCTGATTCCAGGTAAAACTAGAAGTGATGGGAAAGAAAGCTAAAAATGCAACATTCATATCTGGAAACGAGGCTGGAAAAATAGTGAAGGAGATTCAGAAAGTGGAGAAGCGAAGGATTGTCCGAAGCACAAATTGCAACGACAGAAGTTCACGGAGCCACTGCATGGTTTGTATGCTTTATAACACACCGTTTATACAATTTGTTGTGTAATTCGTTTTGCTCGACCAAGTTTATGAACATTTTCTTGTAAAATTAACCGTGGCAGATAATCTTGGATGCCCCGACTGTTGGTGGAAGGCTGATGCTTGTCGATATGGCAGGATCAGAAAACATAGAACAAGCTGGTCAGGTTGGCTTTGAGGCCAAAATGCAGGTAAGATTTGTGAATATAAATTTCTGTGTTAAAATTCTAAATACTCCTCGGCCCTTGGATTTTGCTACATAATAACGTGAATCAAAGCTGTGTAGCAAATTCAATGGGACGGAAGGAGTAAATGTCGACTGCTTGCTTAATTTAAGTCTCTCGGGTACTTGTGTAGACCGCAAAGATTAATCAAGGTAATACAGCGTTGAAAAGAGTTGTCGAATCTATTGCCAATGGTGATTCCCATGTACCATTCAGAGACAGCAAGCTGACTATGCTTTTGCAGGTAATATAACTTTTTTCTGTTTTCTCTCGTGTTCACAATATTGCAGGGGCGAATCTAGAAATATTTATTTCCTGGGCCAATATTATATGACCTTTCATTGGCCTGGTGTAATTAGCTGGAACCGCCTTTGTCAAAGCGCATAAAAAGTCGTGGGTTCAAACACTGAACATCAGTTTAACATACTACTTTATTTCTCATGACCCGTGCCATGGCCCATGCCAGCCCGAATCTAGATACGCCTCTGCAATATTGGTTCGTGTTCACAATATTCACCTAAAGAAATTTGGTATTGTTTTATGTTCTATTGATGTAGGATTCATTCGAGGACGATAAGTCGAAGATATTGATGATCTTATGTGCAAATCCAGACCCAAAAGAAATGCATAAAACAATCTCTACACTCGAGTATGGAGCGAAAGCAAAATGCATCGTTCGTGGCCCACATACCCCTGTGAATGATAAGATCAACGGTGAGGATTCTTCTGCTGTGATTATGGGGTCACGAATTGCTGCAATGGATCAGTTTATTCTGAAGCTACAAACTGAAAACAAGCAGAGAGAGGAAGAGTGCAGTGAAGCGAAGAAGTTGCTTCAGAAAAAAGAAGAGGAGGTTTCAACGTTAAGGATAAAACTCGAGCAGATGGCAGGAGTAAAAGTCTCGGGTGCTAGTGAGGAGGAGATCAACGAAAAGGTGAATGAGCGTATGGAGGTGATGAGAAAAGAACTCGAGAAGCAACTAGAAGAGTGTCAAAGAATGGCTAACGAATATGTCGAGTTGGAGAAAAGACGAATGGAAGAAAAAATACAACGGCAACAACAAGAAGTCGAAATGTTGAGGCGAAGGTTAGAGGAAATGGAACTTGAGCTATCTCGTTCTAGGGACGGAAGTAGTGGAAGTAGTGATGGAAGCGGGGTCGAGTTAGAAAGCCTTAGTCTTGTTAAAAGGCTAAAGGAAGTGTATGCTGAGGAAGACTTCGGAATGGAGAAGTCGATGGACTTGGACACGGGCGATCAAGAATCTTATACCTGCGAAGTGAAAATCATCGGGCAGTACCCCTCGAATGTGCTCGGTGGGGTGCACAATTCGTTCACTCCAATGCTTGGTGATAAAACGTATCTTAGCACGGTTTTTGAGGAGGATGAGGAAGAGGATGACGAGGTAGAAAAGAATGTAATCGACGAAAAGAAAGTCTCGTCATCTCCTATATCGAACGAGATTCACCTCTCGCCCTCGTCTAGGAAAACCCGAATTCAGAACATCTTTACATTGTGTGGAAACTACAGGGAACTTTCACAACACAATCTATCAGAAAAATCGACACCCGAGAATGATAATGCTACGATTATTACACCCGTTCGTTCACAAGCGTCTCCTGCTAGTACGCCTGTTCGTGCACATCCTACCACACCGGAGCCTATGAAGGAAAACTTGAATCCATTACCGAACACTGAAAATGGTGTTCTGATTGAGGTATATGTTAAGTGGGAGGTAACTAAGGATAACCCAGGAAAATTCATCACCAAACTTAAGATTGCTAAGGATGCTAGCTTGGCTGATTTGAGGAAACTTATTGATATCCATCTTGGGGTTGACAAGCAGGATTTCACCTTTCTGTTGTTAGGGGTATGTTTTTCCTGTTTTTACTGACGTTTATTCATGGATTATCTGATTCCTTTTGTTCTTGTTGAAGGACATTAGGCCTCTGCATTGGGCCGGATAAGGATCGTGGCGGATTTTTAAGGGCTTAAATGAAAGTTGGGTTGGGTTGGGCTGGGCTTTGTTAAATGCGATGACTTAAAACAGATCGGGTCCATTGTGCCCAAACCGGGCTGGGCCCGCTCACATAATTTTTTACTAAACAGAAAGTAATAAACAATAACGCTCACGTAATTTTTTACTAAACAGAAAGTAATAAACAATAAATCTTCGGAGAATTAAAGTTAACTAGGAGTACATAAAAATCTTTGAACTAAAAAAATCATCATTGTAATTATTGAACCAAAATTTAATGTGATAAAAACAATGAGAACAAGCCCTAAAGTTTTGTTAGTTTCTTAATTTGGAAAATCGAAGTAAGAGACGAGTGTTAGAATCAAATTGGGTTGTTTTAATTGAATGTTAGTCTCTCTCAAGCCCTTATTAAAGCTCGTTTTCAGCCCCTCCATATTATTAATGGTTGAGCCCGTATTAAGCTTGACTCGTATTCAACCCGGCCCGCACATACCCCTTAAAAAATGGGTCGGGTAAGTGCTTAAATTTGGGCCCGTCCCATACAACACCCCTTAACAACAAAATTTCATGTTATATGTGTATATGATGATAAAATCTCTCCATTTGTTACACTAATAATATTCGACTCTTTATTACTTGGTTGCTCGTGTAAAAAAGTTTACATATGTGTTCATAGTAATTAAAATAGTAAATCAAATAAGTATAAAATGGATTTTTTGGACCCTCTGATAATAGGGCCCTGTGCGGTAAACCGCTTTGTCCATGCAAATCGACGGCCATGCTTTACTTTGATCTAACAAAACCACATGTTATCTGTGTATATGTAGGACCCTACTGGCGCCCCAATCTCGAAAGAAAAGGAAGCAACCGTTCAAGCGAGTAAACTACCGACATGCAACAACCAACTGGGAGGGCACATGGCATGTTTGCGGCCGGCCAAGGGCGCTCAAACTCCTAGTATTCATCCTTTCACTCCCCTGGAAAACAAGCTTCCTACAACCCCAGTTTCTTGTGTGAAAAAGTTGGTTAATGAGTCTTTATCACCTGGCCAAGACTCTAATCTAGGTTCCACTCCCTTTATCACTGTTCGACGATATTAAGAGTTACATACACCTATGTACTCTGTATGGACAGATTTGTATGACTGACTAGTGAATTGTGAAGTGTATTTTGTTATATAATTCCTTTTGGCTACCTTTCTAATTACATTCTTGTTTCTTAATTTCACTGTCCCTTTGAATTTGTTAACCTACGTATGAAAAGCTTTCAATTTGATGCGTAATGTGTCTATAACTGTGCCTGAAAGTAAGCAAAAAGTAACGAAGGAAAACAGGATGATCGTTGATGTTTAGGGTTTGGAGATGATGGCAAAGTATACCGTATCAAGTTACAGTAATTGAGACTCTCGACTCAAGAATGACCCTATTAAGTTGCGGTCAGTGAGACTCTTGACTCAAGAATGATTCTATCAAGTTGCGGTCAGTGAGATTCTCGACTCAAGAATGACCCTCGGTGGGAAAATTACATGTGCTTTAAATGAATAATGAGTCATGCCTAAGATGGTTAATTTTCTATTTACTTCTTCAATTAAAGAATACAAGTATACAACTATCAATCTCTTGTTGCAAAGCAATAGTTGAGAATCTACACCAAAGCTTGACAAAAATAAGTTTCTTTTTGGTCTACAAAAACATATACATATCACAAGAACTAATAATATCATCACATAGCATGAATTCCTCTAGAAATATCATCCAATGACTTCTGATCTTCTTGCTCTGATGAAACTTTTAGAACAGAACTTTGGCATGTGTCCTTGCCTTTATTCCTACGACCTTCGGTTTGTTCTGCGCCTGGTGCTGATTTTATAGGCTTATTACTGCTGCTGATTCCTCCTCCGGTCCCAGGATCCGAGAAGTTCAAAATGCTGGATGGCTTGGACCGGGTTGAAGCCCGAGAAGAGGACTGCCCGCTGGATGGGCCACTCTTAGGCTTCTTCCGCCGTGTGGTGGACTTTGTGCTTGCTGATGAGGTTGAGTCACCCTCTAAGCCAGAACCCACTTGTTGGTTTGTTTTGTTTTCTGATGTTGACTTTTTAGGAGAGTCAGTAGTTGAGGATGAGCTGGCACGCCTCGACCCTTTGACTTTTTCTGACCTTCGTCGAGAGGGAGAGTCAAGGGGCGGCGTGTCTATGCCTATTGAGGGCCGTAGGTCCCTCGACCTAGTGATATTTTGTTGATCACCTAGACATAAATCTATCAAATTTTAGTTTCTGACTACATTCATCGTCATCATCGTTATCAATCCAGTATCCCGTCTCTAAACAGGATTTAGGTGAGGAAAGATGGCAAACACTCCATATCCATCCTCCCTTCAAAGAAAACTAGAGGAATGCGGTGAATTTTACCCAAAAAGGAAAAGAAGCTAATTTAGAATAGCTTATTTATGTTGAAACAACTTCTTGGTATGAATAAGTTGATTTAGAATAAGCTACCACCACCAGTGTGTTTAAAATCAACTCAACAAAATAAGCCGGTTAAATCACTTATAAACACCCCATTATAACAATTGGAACATAACTTGTATTAATTATTATTATTAAACATAAAACTTGATTATAATTTCCTTACCATTTACAGGTGCTCCCCCTCCTCCTCCTTCTGAATCTCCCTCTTTAAAACTACTAATCTACAAAAAAACAAATAAATGATGGAAAATTTTATAATTAATCATATAATTAAGCACAAATAATCTATTTATGATTTAAAATAAAATTGAAATAAATTATAAATAATTACCCAGCTAGGAGAATTAGCAGTTGGACCATCCCATCCAATATGGGCAACATGCTTAACATCAGTAGGAAACCCAATTTGCATTTCTTGCTCTTGTTCTTCATCTGCATTTTTTTGATAATATTTTTGGAAATGTAAAATCTCCTGATAACAGAATTATTTTCCATATGATATCATGCAAAAACAAATAAAATTAATTATTAAAAAAATAAATTAAAATAAAACAAAAAAATTAATACATACCAAATATTGTTGAAATGTATCTTAGACCTCTAAGAAGTCCCTTCATCTTCATTGACATTTTGATTGATCAACAAAATACCCAATTTTTATTTTTTCTTAATTTCAATAAAAAAAATTACTAATTATTAATCTCAATCCTGCAAAATAAAAGAGAAAATTTCATCATATTCTTGGGTTTATTAAAAAAAATTAATTTTTTTCCTTACAACCAAACAAGATCTTGTAATAATGAATGAAAGAGCTTCAAGTTATGTTAGCAAAAATCTCTAATAATAGATTTTATTAGATATTTTATGATTATTTGATTCCATTTTTATGGAGTGGAATCCACGAAGACTTTCAAGAGAATTATTAAATCATATTTAAAGAAAATTTAAAATTTTACTTTTTCATAAAATATGGAGATGTTTGAACATTTCCTACATATTTTCTCCTTGTTTTTATGGGTTGACTTCTTATTAATTTTTTTCCTTGTTTTATGAAATGTGTTTCCATGTTTCATTGAGCATATAAACAATCATCTATGTAAATAATTAATATAATATGCTAAAGAATCAAGTTTTATTACCAATATATACCACTATATTTAGAAGGAATTCGGATTAGATTCTCGCCATTCCTTCTATGATTCGTTTGTTGTACCTGAAACAAAAAAAATGCAAAAAATTTATATATTTTTTATTCAAATATGTTCATTTATGTAATCTTTTGTATTAAATAAATATGAAAAAAGCTTTTGATAGATGCATTTCTAATAAAATGATTGTCATGTCATTATGCTGAAAATGTTAGAAAAATAAATTATAGCAATGCAAAAAAATGAAAATGTGGCATTCTCACCTTGAAAATGATCAAAATTGCCCTAAATTGGCAAATAAATAAGATTTGATTATATATTTTAACCTTCAAGTATTAAAAATTATTCAAAACTGATAGAATAGGGACAATTGTTTTTGATAAAATGGAAGCACATAGAGAATTTGGAACAAACAGAAGCAAACTCTATATTATTATTATTATTATTATTATTATTATTATTATTATTAATAGACAAAACATATAATTATTAGTAATTAAAAAGAGGTAGGGAAATCAAAATGCAAATAAATTGTTTCAAATACTTTATGCAAAATAATGGAGGGCATTTTGTTGAATTTCATAATAATTTATTTGGTTCAATTTGCATTGACAGCTTGAACATTAAAAAGGAAAAAATTATTTCTTTTTTAGAAAGAAAAAACTATTTGTTTCAGCTTTCTTAGAAATAAACTAAAATTATTCCCCCATTTGTTTTCAAATGTTTTTGTGTTTTTAAAAATTCTAAGAAGTTGATATTTAAAAAGTATATATTGAGACGAATTTAATAAAATTCATCATAAATATATTTTTTCTTATAGATTGATGAGAATTCGTAATCAAAGTTTGACACAAAAATTCGTAAATTCTATTTGAGAATAACAAATGCCCAATTTACACAAAAAAAGTTGTAAATATCCCTCTTATTATATTATTATCAAGATTTGGTAACAAATGCCCAATTTCGTTTATGAGAATATAAATCAATTTCAAATAGTATGTTATTATTGAGAAAAAAAAATACTTATTAGTGAGTATCGAGTATAATAAGATATTTTAAATTAAAAATTATGTAACAAAATAAAAGATAATAATAATATATATATTTGTACATATTATTTTGGCGACAGTTTATATAAAATTAATGTTTTAATAACATAATTATTATTTTTATATAATTCAAAATTTAAATTATTTTCTTGTTTACTGTTTGATTGAACCTTATACTTATTAAAAAGCCCCAAAGACTTTTGATAGCGTAATTCACATTAAAAATATTGTATAAATTTACTATGTATTTCTGATCCTTTTAAAAAAAACTAAATACTTATGATTTGTTCGAGATTTAGGTGTGGGTATCAGATGTGTTAATGCTATGTATGAGCCTTAACTTTCAGGAGTTAAGGGATACAAAGAAGTGAAAGAGAAAAATTCGTGCTTTTTGTCCACAAGATAAAGTTGAGTCGACTTTATCTTAGGGTGGACCAAAAGCCGATTCCGCATTTCACGACTTTCAAAGATTAAGTTTCGTACATAAAATTCGAATCTGTTTTTCGGGCGGCCAACAAAAAATCAATTTGCTTTTTCCTGCTTTGAGTGGCTCTATTTTTATTTTATGACTTATAAGAGGTTATACATTATAAATAGCCCTAATATACTAGATTTTTTTTAATACTAATTCATCGTAAGACTATAATCTCAACTTTAGTCTTAGGCTTCTTCTCCAATTCTAGCTAGAATTACCATTTTTATTATCTTTATTTATTAAGATTCAACAAAAAATTCTCAAATCTTCACTTGAATGCCTAGGAAGGACGAAACATGCATTGACTTTGGTGTTATTTGATTGCGTTTGTTTTGAGGTTTTACATCTAGGGTTTTTTTTCCCTTTTTAATATTGATTTTGCATGCGCATATATTTAGAAACATATCTTCAATTGGGTACACGGAGAAATGTGTGCTTACGTCATAGCCTAGATTATTTAAATAAAAATCATATTATTATATTCCTTTCTATTATGCTTTTTGCATTCTATTCAATGCACTTATTCAATCTTTAATATCTCTAATTATGCATAATTATAAATTATAAAAAGTTGATATAAATAATTCTTGCATTGAGATGAATCAAACAAGATTTTACTTGACTATATTTTAATTTATAGATTAATAATAAAATATAAATTAGGAGTAAAAAATAAATAGTGTCCAAAAGCAAGAGACACTTGTGAATAGGAGGTACTATAATATAGAAGAATGATAATCGAGTTGGTTCCACAAATGCGTAGTTCAGCCCACTCTATAATATTATCATGGATTCGTCTTGTGGCTCAGTTTCAAATCAGATCAATCTTACGCCCAACAAGGAGTTTGCCCTCCTCATTCTGTATTCATTAAACTCAGATCTCATTATCGAGATTGCAGGACAGGGGGACGACAACCCAACTAAACCACTTTCTCAGCAGCTATGTAAGTTTTCGCTGAACTTCATAATCATGATTCGTGAAGGGTAATATACTCATATTACATAATTCAAAGTGCATTCGCTAAAATTTTGATTATCTTAAGTAAAACAAGCGGTAAGTGACTGAGAAATGTTAAACAGGAACAAGGAATTACAATATCGCATAGGTAAAGTCTCTTAGGTTACCAGCTTAATACTCCCTCCATTACTTTGACTCAAAAAGTTCTTACATATTTGAGTTATATGGTAAAGGGGCAGAGGGAGTATATTTCTAACTTAGCACATGTAGCTCCTTTGTCCATTAAGAAGCTTTCAGTTCATCCAATCCCACACTAGCCTGCAACAAAGAAAGAATCAACATCAAAAATCTTGAACAAAGCTTCACAATAATGAAATTGTTATCTTTTAACCTTTTTTGGCAATAATCTTTTGACTTATTACTTATCACTCATTTCATATTCTTTTTTTCACTACTTTTTTTGGGTAAAGGATACGCTGAGGGAAGGGCAGAGAGAATCGATCTCTTGGGAAACGTGTTACATGCTTGGAATGAGACAAAACATGATTCTCCATGATAAGTGCAATTATTTGCACTCATTCATGGCATTTACCCTCCTTTTTGGTGATGTATTTGAGCTTTCTTGTATAATTTTTATCAAGTTTTGAGTAGTTTCACCTTTGATGATGATTTTTCTAACTCGTCATTGTTTTGAGGTGAAATGGGAACATATGTTAGGTTAACCGATGATAAGAAGGTGAAGGCATGGAAAAATAGTCTAAGACCCCTAACATGTAAAGATAAGGGGAGTAGATAATTAAAGTGTAGGCAGCGAGTCGCCGCTAAGCAATAGCCATAAAACCACGACTCAACGCTAACTAGCCGAAAGAAGATCAAAGTCAGAAAGAAAGCCACAAGTCGCCGCTTAGTTCCTGGAGTCAACAATATGGAGTAATGCAGAAGCGGCGACTAAGCTGCCACGATTCTGGACGCTTTCGCGGTATACATCCCACGATCAGCCGATTTTTATTTATTTCCAGTCCATATCTAAGGTTTTCTCGGTAGTTTGTTGACTATATGCAAATTGGATGTTTCTCGATATCCTAAACCTTTAGCCATATTATATGAACGACCAATTAATTCTAGTTTTTAGCAGTTTTAGATACCACTCTTCTATAATGTTTGTAAAATTGGAGAGAAGTAAAAATTATTATTCTAGCCTATTAGCTACACGTACACTGTGTGCTTGCGGTTAAAATAAATTTCCCTTCTATTCCATTACCTATTCTTATTAGATCAGAAACATTCAACCAAATCATATCGGAAACGTACAAAACATAAACCTTAGTTTGGGATAGTAGTGGACTGACATAAAATGGCTCATCAAATTATAAGTACTCTACGTATGCAGCGTTTGTAATCAAGGTTCAACATGAAACAATCTCCATGTTACACAAGAATGACATTACATACAGTCCTGATTCAAACCCCTTCCCCAAATAAAATCCTACCCCACCTAAGCAAGAGCCAACTTGGTAGCATAGAGGCAATGCAATGACTAGTGTTGGCCATGAGGCAGGCAGTTACCCGCCATCAAACCGCCCATGAATCGACCTCGAATCACTGGAAACGGGTGGTTCCAAAAATAAAACTGATAGGACTCTAACAAAACCAAAACCGTGAACCGCCGAATTGGGTGAACCAAACCGAAACCGCCCCATGGAACTGAACCGGGCGATTCATTGAAAATGTCAAATAGAGTCGTAAACTAGCCTTTGGGAATTGTTCAATAAATATGATGAATTAGATCATCCATTCTATACTCTCTCTTACTCTCTTTAGTCTTTACTTCTCCCTACTTATTCTCTCTAATTAATATCTTTGATTATGCAATAATCCTCTTAATTACATAATAGCTTAGTATTCCTTTGGGATACAAGGTTCAAGTCCTCATTTTTTTGTTAATTAATCAACTTTATCATTTTTTTGTCTTTTATTTAACAACTATTTTTGTTTTATTCTTTTTAGTCAATCTTCAAATGACAATTGACATGCAATGAATTTCGATAATACTCAACAAAGATATATCACGGTTTATTTTAATATTTTGTAATGTTTTTATATTTATATTTAAAGCAAATAAAATCAAAATGTTGAACTGACGGTCCAACTCGCTAGCTAGACCGCTTGGAACTGGAACCGTCCACCTACGGTCAGTGTATATTATTGAATAACGGGAACGAAAGACCCATTGACTTCAGAATAAGAAAATTGTAAGTTGTTGCAGTTAACTAACCAAAAACTTGTGGTTCTGTTGAAGCAGTGGGGTAAAGGTTGTCAAAAATTGCTCAATATCAGACTTGACGGCATCACCCCCCAGGACCTCCATAAACTTACTCCTATCAGGAGCCAACTTCATAGCAACCTGAAATAAGAACAAGATTAAATAAACAGTTGGTAGTTCAGCCTGGGTGCAATTGCAATAAAATTGGAGACTTGGGTTATCGTGAACAAGGAAGAAAATGCAGCCGAGTTCTCTCGGCCGAGCTATATGAAAGCATTTGTAAAATGAAAAGCATACTACCATATAGTGGGGGTGTGTGCCAATGATAACGAAGCTTTGTATCCATATTTAGTATCAAATATTTATCGAATAGCATAAAACTTTTCATTCACTTAAAAGAAACTACACAAAAAAAAATCAAGAAGTAACATTCAACTAGACAATTGTTCATAGAGGGCAAGAAACTCCATAGAATGAAAGTGGAAATGGAAAACGGAGAAGGCTTCTAAACTTACAGTGAAAGTTGAACTGGCAAGCCACCCATGCCATTTCTTCAAGGTCTTTCCGTAGGAGTCGGTACAAGCTTGAGACATTGACCAATCTGCATGCTCGAGTAAGTTGCGGAATAGTTCCACCAAGAAATCCATAGCTCTACAAAATAAACACAATATCGTAAAGCTCTATTGTAAAAGAAAGAGCACAGGATAAACAGAAGTCTATTCTTATTATCATGATATTCCATTTACTCGTCACATGGAGGTTATAGAACGTAAGTAGCAAGGATCGAGACAATTGTATTCAGTAGAGCATGAATCAATGGAGAAAGTAAAGGGTGAAGGATGTGAGGTACAGGCACGTGTCTCTACAATACCTTGGTGTGAATATAAAAAGGTATAACATGTACTCCTCTGACATTGTGTATATCATGGGTATTTTTAGTATTAGGTAGTTAGTATAGAATAGTATAAATAAGGAAGAGGGGAAAGGGGAAAGACATCAGAAATATTGTATATACATTCTAGCCTTTTAGGTTGAGTTCTTAACTCATTCTTGGGAGAGTCCAAGCCTCTCAAACGCTTGTATCATTATCATTGTACTTCTTGAATTTTATTAATACAAAAAACAATTACATTTCTGCTTTCTAGATTGCAATGGATCATCAATGGAATTATTCCGATGGAGGTTTGTACACAAACCAAGGAGAAGAGAGAAAATGGAGATTCTAGTGGGGGAGGTCATGTCCTTTAGACAAGTAAATATAGGTTTTATTGTTTTAATATAAAAGACAGAAATAAATTGTAGGTTTTAGTGGGGTATTGTAGGTGAGACTATGTCCAAAAGGGGTAATGAGGCAAACCGTGTGGGATGGACCAAAATAGTGGGAGTGTTTGGCAAATGACTGATAGCTGGTAGCTGATAGTTGATTAGTGTCTAATTTGACTAGCTAATTTTATTAATTGGTTTGACCAGCTGATTTTGAAACCGCTGCTATGAGCTGCTTGTTCAAAAACAGCTTAAAGTTGTTTCAACCAGCCGGTTTACCAAACATTAGCATTGGCTGGTTTGACCATCAAACCCTCTAATTGAATCAAAATAAGCTAAAATTGCTTTATAAGCTATTTTGCCAAACACCCCCAATATATGGAGCAAAATCAGGGTGGACGGAAGGAGTAAAACATAATAAACTAATAAACTCTCATCAGTTTGAATTAGACTATTAAGTATCCTTCAGATTAAGAGGCAACAAAGTAAGTACATAGAACAAGATACCTTGTCAGCCATAGCAGACCATTTGTACAGCTGGATGAGCCTTTAGCTGTCTTAGTTTCAACCTCTGCCTGTACCATACTATACAAAAACTTAAATTTGTCTGGATCTGAGTTGTACTTGTTCTCCAATCTCTGCAACAAAAAGCCTAATCAATGCCAATTTGAGAAAGATATACAACAACAATAATGTCAAAGCCTTAATCTTAATCCCAACATAAGGGTCAACTACATGAACAAAACAGGTTTTTGTCAATTTCAACTTGGTTTCAAGATCAAAACAGGTTTGAGATCAAAACAGAAATAACATTTTAAAAAAGGCGTATGAAGGCGATTACACTGAACCAAAATTTTAAAAGGGTCACTTCCGTTTACGACTAACAGTACATACAAATCTAACTAACAAAATTGCAATGCCAATAATCCACTTTGCCAGATAACAAACCTCATATTTGACAAGACTACAGAAGTAATAACCTTAAGCAACTACATAACAGATTGAAAAAGTAGATTATATAAGAGGGGTGGGATTGTACAGGAATTCAGAGAGAAGTAGCTTACTGTAATATTTCCACCAACATCAGATTTTACTAATGCCATGGCAGCACCAAACTTATCTGCATTTGACAAAATATTTTCAATTCAATAAATATTCAACCTAACATTGGGAACATGAGGTAACAAGACAAACAAGAAACACAAAAAATTCTTTCTTCACTCTGATACACTGTTACAACAGCTAATAACTTAAAAAACAGCAATTAATATAGAAACAGGATCTTCATAAACAGATATGTTGTCACTAAGGAGAACAAGATCAGCAAAGAGCAACTCATTTATTCCTAGATAATCATCCCTCCAGATAAAATATTTCACAAATTCCAAACAAGGTTGTTGTTTATACTAAAAGCGAATTTTCATGATGATGTTACGTAGGATGAGGAATGGAGAAATTGTGGGGATGTACATCCCATTATAGAGTCATAAAGAATCATGGTGTATCCTTCATTAATTATCAGGGGTTGGTACTTGGGAGTTGGGACAATATAAACATTACTCCAAAAATAATGAAGTGTACTACATATAGAAGTAGCTTGAACTGAAAGATGGAAGCTACTACTTGTGCACAAGCAGCTAGCATAAGCAAATCAAACACTTGACTTCTGTTGTTCCTGTAAAATACATTACAGTGAAAACAAGACAGCATGTTAACAGACCTATGACAGGAAGGATATGCTTGCAAGCATCCAAGAAAGGCTTCGTCAACATGTCTCCCTCCACAGTTTTCACTTCCTTAATCTGTTCTAAAGCTGGGGTAAATACGGTTGTCGCCATTTTTTCTTTAACTGTACCAAGCAATTACATCACACATTAGTAAGAAAATCAATATTTCCTTAATAGAAATTTAAAGCACTACTAAGATAGCAAATCATTCAGGCTCAAGACATCGACAAGGATATTGTAGAGCTGTAAATCATAGCATTTTTATGAAAAAAAAAATACATCTTGTGCCAAGATGAGCCGTAACAAGCCCCGGAAACTATGAAGGAATAGATAATCCAAATATACATAACCTATGACCTACAAAGATACACAATATGCAAACATCATGAAGCTTTGATCAATAAAAACCTTATTCAGGCCAGAAGAACAAGATCCATCAACAGCTCAAAATCAGCAGGATACAAGCAATTTATGACATGAAATCATAAAGAATCCAACTTTCCTAAGAGTAATAAAAAAGACCATATATCAGACAATGCATCCACCAATTCATCATTCAAAAGTTGAAACATGCCAAAAGAGATAGAAAAACTCTAAGCACACTCCCTAGTGCAAAAATTTGGTAAGCGGTGATGCAGTAACGAGTTGCGAGAGTGATGCAGTTATCATAACCCCAAATATCGGCCAAATCATAAGATATCCCTCGAATCTACCCAAACATGTATTTTAAGTACACCTTTAAAACGCGAGAAATATCGGTTCATATTTTTTGAAAACATTTACAACGTGACAGATGCAACCTTGGTTTTGCACCATGGCAACCTGTAGATCTATTCTTAGTTGAAAACTTACCAGCAGAAAAATGCAAGAGGGCTTCATCAACACTTTCAAACAAATCACAATTATAGTAACCACATTCTTATAGCACAGAATCAATAAATCAAACAACTAGCTTTACAAGTTCCAACACTAAGCATAAAATTAACCATCAAGATCAAATTTGCCTTCATACTATCATATCATAAAACAATCATAAACCTAAATCAAAGCTAAAAACAATGAGGGAAACACTGTACAAACAAAACCCAATGATAATTCATCAAAAATTATTCAAATCTCAAACCCAATTCTATTAGTACTACAAAAAAAGAACAATTATCTTATCAGATCCAATAGAATGAACACTTCAACAGCAATCAAGAATTAGACTTAGAATCCCAGCTTAAAAATCAAATTAATGTAATATGATTGAGATAAAAAGGTACCCTTTTCAGCAGAGATCGTAGAATTGAAGCGTAGCTGATCCAAACATCAAAAAAGGAGAAAATTACAGAAATGCGAAAAGAGAATAACAATGATAAGAGAAAGTAAACATGCAAAAGATAAATTTCGATTAGGAATGCGGAGTTTAGAGAATCAGTTTCAAATCTACGAAGATGATATGATGATCAATGGAGATCAATCAAAAACTAGGTGACTAAAATGTTGGATTATAATCAAGTGTTTATGGATCAAATTGAGGGAAAGAAACAAACGGGTCAATTTACCTGTAGTCTGTAGAGCAACAAGGATTTTTTCCAAAGAGTTAAAGCACCGGAGAAATGGGAAGAACAAAAATGGAGCTAGTGTTCTGATTCTTAGCTTGTCTTTTACTTTTCAAAATCGCATTTTAGTTGGGTCCCATAAATTGTTCTCAAATGTTGTTTCTCATATAAATAGGATTACATGACATATTACTTATTAATTCTGTTTATTAACCATTAAGTTGGATTGTTAATCATCACATACTTAGCACATGATTCATTTTATTTTATTGAGTCAACATTTAATGATTTTCTCCCTTTCTCCTACTTGTTCCCGTTCACTCTATCTCTCACAATATTGTTCCTCTCGTATTCATTGACTTATAAAAGTCGCACTTTAATCAAGAATCCTTCTTTACATTTAATCTCTCTTTTTACAGTAAATTGATCTCAATTATTAGTAAATTGACTTATCACAAAACATAATTGATTGTCCTAAACCCACCACTAGATCAAACATTAAAGTGCCACAAACTGACTTAATTGCAATATCTATTTCGGCTATTTTAAGTAACTATCAACTTTTCCAACACCAATGCCCATCAAATACAACACTATCAAAGAGAGGTAGGAAGAAGTCATATGTTATAAGAAGAAGAAAATATGGAGTAAGATTTGTTGCACCGTGAGTAATTTCAATTCCAAATTTAGCTATTAATGATTGATTATTTTCATCTTTTAAATGATTTTTAAGTTTGATTGTTGATACCCATTTTCAAATTTTGATCTCTTTTATTGTTAATTTAAGGGTTGAACATTGGTGGGTCTTACGAGAAATTCTTTTGAGTTTAACTTTTATTGTTGATACCCATCCATTAAGGTATCTGTCGTATGGCAGATGGTTAAAGATCATTTTGGTGTGGATGTGAATTATAAGCGAGCATGGTGTGCAAAGCAACAAGCCTTGATGTCCATTTACAGGACCTGAGAAGGTTCTTACTCACTCCTTCCACATTTTTTAGAAGCTTTGCAACATTTCAACCCGGGGTTAGTACTTGAGTGGTATTTTAAGGAGGACAATGACACGGGTGTATATGTGAGACCTAATATTAGGACCTTCCAACGTGGCATTTGGGCCTTTAAACCTTGCGTTGAAGGCTTCAATTATTGTAAACCTTTTATCGCCATTGACGGCACACACTTGTATGGTAAATATCGTCATACCTTATTGACTGTCATTGCCCAAGATGGTGATAAGGGATTCTTTCCATTAGTCTTTGCCTTGGTAGAGAAGGAGAATATAAGTGCATGGTCGTGGTTCACGGCTTGTATTCGTAAGTATGTCACACAGATAATGGGTTTATGCGTTATTTCTGATAGACACGCGGGTATTTTAGCAACCACAGAAGAGACGGAGTGGCAACCACCTAATGCTTATCATAGGTTTTGCTTACGCCATTTGCTTAGCAACTTCAATCGTGCTATGGGTAATGTTCAGCTAAAGAAGTTGTTTGGTAAAACAGTTGAGGAAAGACAACAAGTTAAGGTAATGAATGGTTTAAAGGCAATTGCGACTGCAAAACGAGAGACAATTTTCTGGATTGATGACGTGGGTGATATGTCTAAGTGGTCGTTGTATCATGATGGAGGTCATATGTATGGCGTTACTAACACGAACTTAGCTAAAGTTTTCAACTATGTGATGAAAGATGTACGTTTCTTACCTTTGACAACACTTGTTGAATTCACCTTTTATCGGGTAAACGACTACTTTGTACAAAGACGTGAACGTGCTAGCGCATGATTACTTGGAGGACACATGTACACAGCGCATGCCACCAGGATTATCAATAGAAACACTGAGAAGGCAAATTTCCATGACATAATCGCATTTGATTATAGAAGAGGTGTATTCGAAGTTAAGACTGGGAAGGGAACTAGAGGATCGTCAAAGGGGGGTAAAATTCAACATGTAGACTTGAATCAAATGAAGTGCACATGTAACAAACTTGAGATATACCACCTACCTTGTTCACATGTACTTGCTATTTGCATCAAACGACACCTTTCATATGAGAGGTTCGTGGATCCGTGCTATACATCTCAAAGTTATGCAAGTACATACGAACATTACTTTATGCCAATGATCGATAAGAGGTCATGGCCGCAATACACGGGCTTTGAACTTAGACATGATCCCGATCAAATTTGGGGTAAAAGGAGGCCTAAGTCTAGGAGAATTGCCAGCAAAATGGATGAGGGTAGAAAGAAACGATCTAATTGTCGTCGTTGTGGGAGCGAAGGTCACAACACTAGAACCTATAACTCAAGGTAATATATTATATATATTATACTAGCATGATAATCTATAACACATATAATAATGTTAAACTGACAACACAACTATATGATAAAAAATTACAGGTAATAAAAATAACATTTAATTCTAATCCGTTGTAGTTGAATTACATACTAATTACATTTCCAATGTTCAGCTGTGGGCGTGGGAGCATATATATATATATATATATATATATATATATATATATATATATATATATATGTTTATTTAGTTGTATATTTCAAACATTTGTATACATTTTGTTGTATATATATGTTTAATTACTTTATCATAGCCTCCAAGCTTTCACTTACGAATGATCGGAGTTTTGGCGATGAATCATACCGCCTGAAACATACATTGACTCGTAATTACTTATTCTAATGTCTCTAATGCAAATAAAACAAATAACAACTCAAAAATTAGCAAAAAAAAAAATTATGTACATAGCTATTCGCAGTTACTAACTGCAAACAGCTCCAAACCTCAAATTTGAAATTTTCACGCTTACTTTTGAAATATTTTTGAAACTTAATTTTTTTGATTCATTTTTTTGATTTTTTCACTTATACATTTCAAATTTTCACAAATTTTCATTCTTTGTTTGTTTCCGGCCCAATCCTACTACTACTCTATTTGGGCCAGAAAAGAAAACCCTAACCTAAGCACTTCTCTTACCATATAAAAATTCTTATCAAAAACCCTAAATCATCATTCGTAGTCTTCTCACTCCGATTGCCTTCTCTTCGTCTCTCGCCGCTAACTTCATTTCCAAAATGGTAAAATCTCTCATCTTTTCATCATTTCCATGATTTTCATTCATTATCCAAGATTTTAATTTGATTGATTAATCAATGTAGTAATAGCTAATCCTTATTATGTTGATTGTAGCCGTTCAAGAGGTACATTGAGATCGGTAGAGTAGCTTTGGTGAATTACGGAAAAGAGTATGGCCGCCTTGTCGTCATCGTCGACGTCTTGGACCAAAATAGAGTACGCCATTTGATCTCTCCTTTCTTTCCCAATTCAATTTTTATCTATTTCGCCATTTTTAAGCTTTTTATTGCTGAGTTTCCTCTTTTTTGCATGATCCTTTTTGTTTTTGAAATGCAATGTTGCTGTGCGTTTTTTTTGATCAATTATATTTAGGGGTTTTATGTTTCTGAGAAATTGCAAAGGGTAGGTTTGAGGATGTTTTGTTATGTATGAAATTAGATTTTAGTTGATTGTTAGCATAACTGGGTTAAGTGTTTAACTGTGTAGCTTTTATGAGTAATTATTCCAATCAAAATTGTTGATTTGCTGTGCTTAATTGTTGATGTGGTATAATAAATTTCAAATTGGAGAATTTGAGGTCTTTGGTTAATTAGTTGAGCTTGATTGATTGTAATTAGTTGAACCTATGTTCAATTTGCAAGTTTTGTGAATTGGAACTTAACATTTTTTTTCTTAATTGCTTTGAGTACTTGAAATTATGTTCTTTAATATTATATTGATGATATGGTTGATGAAATGATTAATATATTATTTCAATGAATTGTGTACTTTGGAGTTTGGACTTTGAATTAATTACCCATCGTAGATAATTGAGTTTGAGTAATGTAGTCTATGTGGTATATGTATATTGTATATGTATTTTGGATTGATGCTTGCGCTTTAATATCATAAAGTATGCCTTGTTTGCTGTAGAAAGTAGCTTCACAGCTTTGGTGAATTCTGATTATACTTGATGAATTGTTGTTAAAGGTCTTGGTTGATGCTCCAGACATGGTCAGGGGTCAGATGAATCTGAAAAGGTTGTCGTTGACCGACATCAAGATTGATATTGAGAAGGTGCCAAAAAAGAAGACTCTAATTGACGCAATGGAGGCTGCTGGTATGGCTGCTTTTTCTTTGTATTATGTTACATGTATTATAGTAAATGGTATTCATTTTTCTAAAATGGTGTAGATGTCAAAAACAAATGGGAGAGCTCTTCTTGGGGAAGAAAACTGATTGTGCAGAAGAGAAGGGCTGCACTAAATGACTTTGACCGCTTCAAGATAATGCTAGCCAAGATCAAGGTATTTGTTTGTCAATAAATCATTGTTTCATCCCTACAATTCTACTAGGTCCTCATTTTCTTTAGTTGGTTTCTATTACTACTTGAGTTTGTTGTTAGGCACTATGTTTTCGGGAGTTACTATTACCATGTGAAGTGGAAGTTGGTACATTTGTAGACTTGCATTAGTTACAGTGGAGTTTGGTGTTAGTGCTTTATTTTTAGGTAGCAAGACATAGTGCTAAACAAGGCTGCATCACCATATCGTGACCGTATTGTATTTTGAGTTTACCGCAACCAAAATATAGGCTGCCTGCGAAATCACCTGTATTGCTGTGAAATTCGTTTTGCGATCGTTACCGAAACCGTGTTTTTGCACTATGCACCAAAATGACTGATTGAACTTTGATATTCCTTGTTTGTTGTGCTACCAGTCCTTGTGAAGGTGTGTCTTGGAGTTTCAGTTCTATGTTTGTCAGTTATCCTATTGCGAGTGCCCTTGATTGTAAGTGTAGTTTCAAGGGACATTCTTACCCAAACTATTGAGGTTTATTATGTATATCAGGAGACATAGTTTTTGTCGGTGAAGCATAGGTTTATTATGTTGCGTGGGTTCTTTACTTCTTTGCTCATACGCCTACATTTCATTTCAATGGTCTTTGTTTTGTTTAAATAATAACGTTTAAGCATTCACCATGGTGCTCGTTTGTTGATTCATATATGCTTGTTTTGTGGGTTCGGTGTGGCAGAAAGCAGGAGCTGTTAGGCAGGAGCTTGCAAAGTTGAAGAAAGAGACTGCATAGGTTGTGTTAGCCTTTAGTCTTTAAGATATTGTTGTCTTTTATTTTACCTTTGGATGTTTAAAATTAAGGATAATTTTTGGGTGAGGTACTTCCAAGTAAAGAGATTTTATATCTTCAGATCTTTATCTGCATTTTGTAACCAATTTGCTATGATTGTTTTACAATTTTGTGATTTTTTCTCGGTTTTAACTTTGAAGTCGCCCTTTCTTTACCCCACAATAGCTAAAAATTAGTCGTGAATTGGCATTAGTAGAGTTACCTTTGAGAGACTGTCTCTTTGTGTGAGGATTTTATAACGAGTTCATATGCTAATAGTTTATATTATCTCCATTTTAGTGATTTTGTCACATTTGATTTTTTGATATTCACAGTTTGTTACGCTATTTAACCCGTATATAAGGTGTCTTATAGTCAGAGCGTCTCATATAAGAATTTGTGAATTGTTTAGGTTTGCTGTTATGAATATATTTGGTAAAATTATGTTTGGTGACTATTTATTAGAGAAAAAATTGGTCAAAAGCTAAAAATGAGTGAAAAAGCTATGAGTAGCTTTAAAAATTTAGTTTTAAAGTGAGCTTTTCAATTGACGTAAAAGATATTTACCAAACATATTTTTAACTATTTGAATAACTAAAATGTTAAAAATTAAAATTAATAAAAATAATGGGAAATTTGTCAATAATAAACTATATTGCTTGATTTGTTGTAAATAAATTCACTTTGTTTATTTTTAAATAAATCCACCTACTAGATATATTTGTTAATAAATCCACTTTATTGTTATAACCATCTTCTGAGCTTATTTGTAATCAATCAATTAAAAATGAAGAATATTTAGTCTTATTTTCAGCAATTACACTGAATAAGTCGATTTATAATAATTAATAATTAAATTTATTTTCAGTGGATTGAGCAGATATTAATTTTATTTTTAACAATTTCCCAAAATTAATTGCTAAACGCCTATATTTGTGATTGTCCAAAATGAATCATGGCTTTTCTTATGGTTAGTTGACCGCATGATGTAGGATCACCTACATCTAGTTCTCATGAGCTAACCAGGATCAATACCATGATTCATCATATGGAAGATGCTCAAATTTAAGGTTCAAATGTTAAGTCTTTTAATTTTGTAATCATGAACTAAATCTTCTTCTTTAATTTTTATTTTGTATTTTCATTTTTATAATGAAACAAAATCTTAGAGATGATTAAGCCAGGTTTAGGATCAAGCTTAATCATGTCTCATGTTTAGTTAGTCGAGTTGTAATTTTTTATTTTATTGAGTCTAATATTTATTTTGCTCATGGGACGTCCTTTACACAATTAAACGCATGGATCAAAACAAGCAATCAGACTCTCCAAATTAATTGAGCCGTTGCATTCTTCAAAACCAGCTAATTTACAACAGCCATATGTTTTGAAGATTGAGTGGGATTTTTATGATAATATCTCCTACAAATCAGCCACAAATAATCCCAAGAAGATAGAAGAGATGATTTGCAAATCCTAAAGAAAAACTAGCTGTTAGAGACAACAAAACTAGCTGTTAGAGACAACAAAAAAAATCAGCAAAAATCTCCTTATTCTTTAACTAGCTGTTGCATTTTATTGCCATTTTGATTGTACTTTCATTTTCAAAGTTTGTACTCATTGCTGAATGCTTTAGTATAAATAGGATGTATGAACTCTTGTAATACACAACCTATTTTTACATTCTCAATACAAAACAACCTTTGAGCAAATTTCTTTGTTCTCTCTTTGCAATTTACTTTAACTTGGATTGGTTTTAGTGAGTTGAAGTTCCTATGCTTTTCATTCTTTTGGCTTAAAGTTTGAATGTGTTCTTAGGAGCCCATGGTTTTAATTTGTGGTGAATCTGTATCAAATTAAGCCTTGGATCAGCCATTTTCAAGTTGTTCAATTCAACATATCTTTTCTTAATATTTCTTATGACAAAACCCACAAAAAATCACACAAAAAAAACATTTTACATTACAATCTAAACTTTCAGCCTTAATTGCTGAATTTCAAAACCTCAAAACAAACGTGTGCATATAGTTTGGTCTTTGTTCAAAACATAGCCAACCTATATCACCGCACAATGATGTTTTTATTATTTTTTAAAGCAATGTAGTATTCTTTGAGTGATTCATGCTAATTGTAACTTGTTATACCAACAACTTATTAATAAAGTAAAAGTGTCAACTCTTTTTCTGTTACAAGCTATTTATTACTTTAAATCTTAGAAAATAAAAATGAAAACCATTAATTGCCAATTAAATTATGGTGAAATTGTTTTTACGATGAATAAGAGTCATTATAAACACATAATTCTATAAGGTTTTGAATTCAATTTTCATATGTCTCTTCCACTCAATTTCCATTTATCTCTTTTCTATTTCAAATTTTGTCGTAACAAATAGTTTTGAAAAGTTATGATCAAGATCATCAATCCAACAATCCGCATAAACACATAGTCCGGGGTATAATGTTGGACTACAAATTACTATAACTTTCAAAACTAAATTCCTAATTTTGTGCCCTTTTTGAATCCCCATTTTAAGCTAAATTTTCTCATATTTTCCTTGTTTGAAATCCAATGCTATATCAATTTGCTACCTACTCAACTCAACCAAACATTTCAAAACCCTCCTAGGAGTGCCAATTACCATGAAACTCAAGGACTTGCGCCAAAAGCTCAAGGTAATATCATTTTCTTCTTTTTTTAGAAAACATATTAATTTTAGTTATTATACGAAGTCATTTGGTTACTATTGAAATCGAATTTATATGGAAATATATCACTCGAGAAATTTTTTTTATTGCTAATTCCCTAGAAATTGGAATATGTAGTATTTGTTTGAAAATGAAAAATTATAATTAACCAAGAAATTTGTAATTGTTAGAGTATATAATATATTATGGAATTATGGAATCTCAACCATCAATTTAAAATTTTCTAAGATCTAATGTTTTATAGGAAATTGGATTTCCTCTAAATTATTGATTCCTATGGCTTCTAATTATTTTGTTAAACAAACAAAACACTAATTAGTAAATTCATGGTGATTTAGAATTCCTATAGAATTTATGTGCAAACAAACAATATCTAAGATTTCAATGGGCCAAAGATTTAAAGTAAAATGACTCATTTTGTTAAGAAGGGACAATTAAAAATAATCTCTTTTGTTAGTTTTATCATTAACAAAGGTAAAATTGGTTACATCTGACCATTTCAAACTCCACTCTAGGTGGAAGTCATTTAATAGCTAATGAGAAGGTGGGTGAATTTACATTGCAAGTTTTTGCATGCACAACAAATGTTTGTTAGTTGTTGATCAACATCATACTAGTCAGTGTAGCCCGTTCATAAAAACTATATAGAACTGTTTGTTAGATTATATAACATATCGTGGGACCTTAATCCATGACTTCTTGTTATGTTGACTTCTGATACCATGTCAAGAAATTAACTCAACCAAAAGCTTAACTAATACCAAAAGCTTAACTAATAGTGAAGACCCTATGACATTGTTAGTTACAAAGCAAAAAAAGAATCCATAAGATTAAAATCATGAACTTTTGTGTTTTGATGGAATATGGGCAGGCATTTAGTGTGAAAAGTTTCTTCAAGGGAAATGATGATAATGATGTAAGAGGGTTGAAGAATGGTAAGAAACTACCATGGATGATGCCAATTTCACATGGATATTATGTGGTCGAGGTCGTGGTCGTGGTCGAGGACCGATCATGGAGAACAGAAGGCAGTGAGAGTGAGTTAGAACAACCAGATAGAGTGGTTGTGCAAAGAGAAGAAATGGGTAATCTTGAGTTGTGGTTTTATGATGTTTCTAATGCTGTAATTGCTGAATCCATTTGTAGGTACTTGCAAACAAATCTTTTTGATATAAACCTCAAGGAGGTATGATATGATCTCATATTGGAATACAATTATACCTTTCACTGTTAAGTTTACTGGATTTATTGTCAATGCTAGCATATAATCGGGAAAATACGAGGTGCATGAACTTCATGAGCCAATGATATACTATCCCAAAACCATATGATAATGGAGGAAGGGCTCCAATGACTTATAAAGTATGCACACCATTTTTAGTTTATCGATGTGGGATAAATTATCCCAACATTCATGTCTCATCTATTATGTTATACTGTGTAATGCTTGCGCGTTTTGCTCGAAGTGTTTCTTTATCGGCTGTATCATAAAAGTTTTCAAATTGATCGAATTTTGCATCATAAAAGTGTAAAAAAATCGCGTTTTAGGCCGCTTCAAAGGATTTGGCAGTAATTGAGGGATATAACGCAAAAATATACTCAAATCCTGTTTTCAACAATTTGTATATGTACGGAAACTTGATTCTAAACACTAACATAACGTTTTGTGTTTCTCGTTTTAATCAAGATGGAAAAACTTGTCTTTTTTCCTTTTTTTTTCTTTTTTTTTTGTGGTTATAGTATGTTCAACTTTTGTAATATGAGACTTTTGATTCATAGTTAGTGTCCATGACCATATCTTAACTTCTATTGGATAAAATTTATTTCCTGTATTTCCAAAACATTAGATTTACATTTCTCGTTTCTTATCAAATTTCATTTCATGTAACATTGATTCAAACTAATTTAGCTCCTGATTAGGCAAGATTGTATCTAAATTGAAAGATTTATTGTTTTCAAGTGCTTATGTATTGTGCAAGTTAGATGTTATGACCCAAACTTATAGTGAATTAGGTACCATGTTCATTTGTTTTGACAAATTGATTTTGATGTTAGAGTACAGTCTATGGTGAGTAGAAAGGGCAAAGAAACAATCCGAAAGGGATACCTTAATGCACGAGCAAAGCTCGACACTGATAAACCAGAAAAGATAGCGAATGTTGGTTCCGCATCAGTGATGGCAATTGATGGCGAAAAACTTGTGATCGTTCAAATGGGTGGTCATAAAGCTATTGTGTGCAGAGATGGCGTCGCTCACCAATTGTGCACGACAAATCGGTACACAGGAAAAGGGTATTGGCCTCAACGCTTGATAGCAGGTATGTAGTTTTTGCACCATTTCTCCATCTTTAGCTGAAATTTGTGCACATAACAAATTTTTCCTTTTTTGTTTTTTAACAAAAAATCTTTTTGTTTTGGCACACCATTTTGTGTAAATAGAATGCTGAAAACCCATTCATCAAACATGTTTAAACACATACTAGGAAATGGGCATGATCTGCCGTCATCAAACGCTCTCTAAATTTAATCATAACTTTTATGAGTGGAATATGATGATGATGTTTAACACATAAAAGCAGCGAATGAAGCCATATATCGAACTAAGACTTGTTTTCATGGCTGCATATCACGGGCAATGCGTATTCCAAGAGAATATATACAAGCATGCCACTCTGGGATTGAACAAACTAGGAAGCACGAAAATAGTTCAGAACTGCTTGTTGCTACGGAAAGAATAGATTCAGAAACCGAATTCATCATCTTAGTAAGTAATGGTATATTTGAGGTAACTTCATCGAGTTATATGTTCATTACATGATTCGATACAAAAATTCGAGCAAACATGTTTTTGGAAAAAACAATGGTAATGACCCAAAAAACTTATGTTTCTACTCAGGTAATGAGAAATCAAGAGGCTGTGGATCTTATAAGGCACATAGATGATCCCAAGGAAGCTGCACAATGCTTAGCAAGGGAAGCCTTAAATAGTATGAGCAGGAGCAGAATTTCTTGTTTGATTAATTAAATTTTATAATTTCTGGTAAATTTACAGCTGAACTCTTTTTATATGCAACTGTAATACTATGTTTAAATGGAAGAAAATAAAGGAGAAAAGAAAATAAGGTAATTTTCTTCATTTAGATGGTGAAATTAAAGAGGGAAATCTCGACTTTTTTTACAAACCAAATCCTACCGATAAATAGAAAAATTTGATAAGAAAACACATCTTTCTTCCTTCCCTTCTATAATTGAATGTGAAGGTGAAAATCATTTGAATTACGTATTAACCATTGTGAACTTTTTGTGATTAAAAATAACTTTTTGTGGGGGAAAATCTATAGTACGATAATCGATTTGGGTTGGTCTTTTAAACAAAAACTCTAGTTGTTAGTTGTACGAAAGGCGCAATTGGGTCAAAATGAACCTAACCCGGCTAAGATCCTACTTGACCCGTACATAAAAATAAATTCTAATTATAACATGTTGGCCAAGGTAAGCAAAAACCCGAAAAATGACCCAATTCAACACCCTTGATCGTACATTCAACCCGAATGTCACCTCTTTGATAAAACAAGTTGATTCATGCAAGATAGGAGCTAGGCACAACCATAACCAACTAAACTCTCACATAAATAATACCAATGACATAGGGTTCGAGATCAAGGCTTTACAACAAGACACCATTGTGAACTTTACATACTCAACATTACCACAAAAAGATCAAAATCATGTGGCATATTCGGACATTGAACGGAACATATTGTTTTCATGTCGACAACTTTTTCTCACTGTTCTTGCTTCGGAAATGTGACAATAAAGAGAAAGGTCGTGAAGCTGCAATCGGGAAAACCAGAAATAAGTGACTTCAGTTCAAGAAACATCGTCTTTTATACTTTATTATAAAAAGGGACAGTTTGATGAATAATAATGTATGCTTACACTTCTTTGGAGTAGTGCCAGCACTCGAGCTCTCCTCGTGAATCAGAAGACTTTTCACGGTAAAAACTGCACAAAATATGTTTGGAGATTACATGTTAGTTAGCTCTAGGAACCATATCGGGTTTGCACCCTAAATAGTAGCGGAAGGCGTAGAAGTCGGGCAGTAAAAATAAATCAGAAATGGTTATGCAATATACATTTACATCAGGGCCCAGGGGATACTTTTGCAGAATTGAACCAAACATTCAAGTAACCAGAGTAGAGGTGTACAAAACAAACCCGATGACCCGATATATACCCGACGTTGGAACCGAACCCGACTTCAAAATGGATTTAAAATCATTGTGGACACAGGACCTGATTTTGAACCAACCCGAAACACCCGACCCGAAATTGATCTGATGACCCAGATGAACACCTCTAATATAGGGGCTCCGAAATGGAGACAATTACCAATTTCTGACATGGAAAACTAACACTGTAAATCCAAAATAGGTAGGTGCCAAAATGGCTTTTGTTAAGGGTTTCAAAATGGAGATCATAACCAAAATCTGATATGGAAGACTGAGAACCGCAGATACAAGATAGGTAGATATACACAAAACAACCATGATTTTCATCGAATGTGGGAAAAACGAATGTGGTAGTTGTCTTGCAACTATATAGCCTATTCTCAAGTAACTTGGCTACAATACAAACAATAGATATTTAACAGGGTCCCTTGAGTACTTAAATGAATCCAATTTTAAGAGTTTGCATATAGGAGTAGTTTCCGTTACTCACAATCACAAACACGACAACATCCAATTAATTTTAATGCAATACGGGCTTCCATCTAGGCTCCTACGGTCCCACCTCGGTGAGATTTGATGGAGACGGATGTATGCAGCCTCACCCTTCGGTTGTTTCCAATTAACCACAACTCAAAAACGATGAATGCTTATAATATGGATGGTTTGACTGCGATGAAAAAGTGTTGGAATTTGGAAATTACCAAGATTACAGCATCATTGTAGAATTTGACATTACCTTCACTAGAAGAGCCATTCAATGAATGATCATCAACCACGAACCCATTAAGATTTCCTTCATCTGTCTCAATTTTACGTTCATTTGTAGGTGTGTTCTTCTTTCCAAACATCAATAGCCTTTTAAAACCTTTCGATGATTCCTTCCCCTGAGATTTCCCTGAATATGCATCTGATGTATTAATCAGTCCAGGTCTCTGAGTGTCGGACAATTGTGCTTTGGTCGTCTGTAAACCTGCTGATTCCCTCTCTACGCTTGCAGGTGGTGCCTTCCCGTAATCTGATACAGCCATGCTGGGATCCTCTAGGGAGGAAGGCCGAGCTTGTGGTGCATGATGTGTTTTTTTATGAGTGTCAACTGAGGGTGACACTTTTTCTGCCTGTCAAACAAAAAATGATAGCTATCAATATAGAGGCAGTGCTAGCAAATGATAACACTCAGAAACTCACTATCAACAAAGACAAGTAGATTTCAGTAAGCTCTCAAAAGAAAGAGGGGGGGCACCCCCTCAATTTGGATTTAGGCATGAGATTTTCGCAACTGATTTTTACATCATTACATAACACGAGTTCACAAATATTATATATATATATATATATATATATATATGTGTGATTTGGATCATGTCAAAACCAATTAAATGGGTAAAAACTGAAAACAGATGTAAATAAAAGCTTAAATGATATTACATATTTCAGTGAAATTTTGTAAATAATTAGACATTTTTTAAAAAGTGTACATACATGCTTAAAGGTGTACATATTCGGATGGTCTTTTAGTAAATAATTTAAACTTTTCCCTTTATAAAAATATGTATACCCTTTTACCACAATATGTATATTTAAGTTATATATATATATACACACGTTCTCTCATGACATTGTTTTAGGGTGTACTGGGAGTGAAGGAAAGGTGACAACCTGTTCCAGAAAATTTAAGCATATATGAACATTATTTCAATAGACGATTCGATTTTAACATAGAAGAGCTGAAAGAAAATACGAGCATGTCTAGGGGGTAAGTTTTCGCTGTCCAAGACAAATGAAAGAAAGAAAATTGCCAAGCATAGAGTTATCACAAGGTAATACATATAGTACAAGGACCCAAAGCAACTTGCAATATATGAAAGTATCATGTAAGTAACGTAAGAGAAAATATTAAGAAATAGCAAATGGCATTTCAATATTTTAGCAGCATCCATAGACCAAAAGCTATGATTAACAAAGGAAGGAGGGGTTTTCTTCAAGATTACCTCAATCAATCGGGTGTGAGATGGCTCCTTACCAACGCAATTTGATGTCAATTTGTCAACTTCTTTCACAGCAATTATAGGTGAAGCGGGTGGAGGGACAGCCGGATCTTCCTCCGGTTTACCAACTTCATTGTGGGCATTAGACTGCATATGGGCACCTACTCTATCCTTAAGAGCATCAAAGACCAGCGCTGCAGGTTTCTCACGTTCGAGCATTACAACAGTCTTTTCAACTATTGGGTTGTCATCTACATCCTGGTGGGACGAAACATTGGCGAGGTCCTTACTCAAATTCCTAGTAATTATATCATCGGACTTTTGGGTTATCTCTTCAGCTGGCTTTCTCTGTACATTAACTGCAGAAGTTTTAGATACTCTAACCTTGACTTCTGAAACTACCGATGATTTCAATTTGTCGATGTTCAAAGTGGAAGATGAATTTTTTATCTCGGACCTTTCAGATACCCTACGTCTTGCGACTATATTGGCACTTCCAGACTTCCCGGAAGAATTGTGATAGATAGTGCCTTTTGGCTCCGACAATCTTCTGATTCTGGACATTGATGCCTTTGGATCAGGTGTAACACTGTTTTTTTCTTCCTTCCGTGTCCTCAGTGAGGAAGACGACCTAGTTAGTCTATTTCCATTTGTGTGACTTACATTATTTAATCTTGCAGATTTAGAAGCTTTACTCGAATCTGGTGATACCTTGGATATAAATCTTAACGTGGATCTTTGTAATGGGGAACTAGACCCGGGCTCTGTGTCACTGAACTTTGACCCTTTCTGAGAGACGAGAGAAAGTTTGGGCATTTGTCTCTTGGCCGGTTGCAATGGTAAAGATGAAAGAGTAGGATTGGCGCCACTTTTAGCAGCAATTCTCTTTTGCCTAGCTAACTTTAATGCTTCTAACCTTCTTAGTTCCTCCTCTTCCTAGAAATATAGTAGGAGAAAAAAACAATCAGAAGAGGTTGCAACTTGTGAGACCTTTGTCGCCTATGACATTTTTACAAGGCTAAAGGATCTTTCATCTAATTTGAAAGTTCTATTAGATAAAGAAAAAATTAACTAGAGTAATCCAACCTTTTTTAAATTTTCCTACAATAATCTCATCTATTGATTAACCATGAATAATCCCAACTAGGGGTATTTGCCTAGAGTAAACTCGGATAACCTGCTAAGGGTGTTCTTCGTAACTTTTAAGTACGTTTCTGAAAGAGAGATATCAGAAGGGACCTAAATTAACGGCAAAATGCATGGATTCTGTTAAAAAGGCAGTGCTAGCAGGTAAAAATGTTTCTTAATGGTGGATGTTTGCAAGTTTGTTGTTAAGGGTCTATTGAAACTAACCTGTTTGTTACGACGTTTTGCCAATTTATAAGGTGATTGTTTGCAATTTTAAGTGATTTGTTTGTAAACCGTTTTTATACTTGAAGGAATATAATGTTAAAATACATTTAATATTGAATTATTTTTCTTGAAGTAGAAAAATTTTTATCTTTTGATATAATGAAGAACCTTATTCTAAAAGACAACGCAAGCAAAAATAAATAGGGCCTTTTAAAAGACAACAAGGAACCACAGATTGGTATATGGGGAAAAAAGATGGAACCGAAACAAAGTACCTTTTCTTTTTTTAGCTTTTGTAGATCAGCCTTATAAGCTCGTAGCCTTTCAGCTCGAGCTCGTGCATCTTCAGCAGGACTTAATTTAGAAGGTTTTTCTCTTCTGATACCCAGTGTATTTCTTTTCTCGGTCTTCACCTTTTGATCCTTGATGGCTTTCCTCGACCCTTTGGCATCCGTAGCAACTTCCTTCTTACCATTCATCCTAGCCTCATTGCTAATTTGAGCTTGCATATCATACTCCATAGCTGGGTCATAGCCACCTGATTGACCTTCCATTGCACGGTTCGGCAGCAAGTTTAAATCATTTGGCTCATAAGTGCGGTGATCCGTCTTACGAGGCACAGAAGGAAGCTCACAATCCATATCCACAGCTGTTCTACCATCACCTCTAACTTGATCTAAAGAACCCGGCCTTTGCAAGACCATAAAAGATTCATCAACCATACCATTCAATGAACTTTTTTTATTTCCATCAGACGTTTCCTGAAAACCATTACTGATGACAGGATTTAGGGAAGGGTCCCACACATCCGACAGTTTATCTTCCCGGTTGATCATATATTCCATGTTTGCATCCGCAGATCGCCTGTAAGCACGTCTTTGACCCCCCGCTTCCATAAATTGCAGATCTTCTTGGCTATTTTCGTGCCTCGAGTTTGAATCTTGACGATAACTCAACATTTGATCACCCACGGACCTCCTCAAACAGGTTGAATCTCCATCAATCTCAAGATTTTTACTGATTCCTACATCACGATCTTCATCAAATTTACGCATTCCAAGAGCTGACGAATCGTCCCCAATAGCAGATTGTCGCTTTCTTCCTTTAACTTTACTTTCCATCTCAAACATGCCGCTCCTTGCGGAATTATTATTATCATCAGCATCATTGAGTAAGAAATTCTGAAAGGCTTGCCAATTTCCAGCATCGTCTGCCGGTTCAGACAGTCTTTCTTTCTTTTTCAGTTTTCTTGTTCCATCAGTTTTAATAGTTCGTCCTTCATCGTCAGTTCCAGAATCGGGACAAGATTGTGCATCGTTATCTGACGAGCCTTGCTTTGCGGAAGTAATATAATTAATATTACGGATCACGACTTTTCCAGAATGCTTTCTGGAAGATTTTTCTCCTTTACTCTTTGGCTTCCTGCTCACTGAATCTTCTTCATCCGTAACATCATCCGATGTTCTTCCGGAAGCATCTATCTCTTCGGTTTCAAGTTCAGCACTCGTGTCTCGGCTATCCATTGAATGCCTTCTACGCCTTGTTTTCCGACCAGAATGTGATCGGGATTCACCATGAGGCGAATAAGATGATTGAAAATAAGGGCTCTGCCCCATGTAGTTCTGATAGTAAGGCATGCCTTGCATCGAATATGGCGGAAAGACGGGCATGCCATTTGCTTGAGGATGCATTTGCCAGGCCGGGAACATAGGATGTGGAATCTGGCCGGGACTGTACTCATGTGGATTTGGAAGTGCTTGATCTGTTTCAAGGATAGGTAAAATCACATAAGATTCGGATACTAATAATGAAAACTTCATTCAGAAAACAACCATTTATCTTGACGAGTGTCACATGATTCACTAATCCCCTAGCGAATCAAAAATTGAAAAAAGCAAATTATGGTCGATTTTGGGCTATTCTTGGGCAAATAGCCTAACATCATCCGATCAAACACAAGTTTCTATCCTGAAATCAATACTAGATGATAAATCCACCGATTAAATATTGTCTACCGTTGATGAAAGCTACGCTTATAGATACGAAATGCTACAAGATTCTTAAGGTAAGTTATACAACGATTTCAACGACATAAGTTTTATGATACTACTCTGTCTCCATGAGTATGCCAACAGTCCTATTTTGGTTTATCCCTTTTACTTTGCAACATTTCCATTTTGGGTAATAATCTCGCCACTTTTTTTATTCTTATCCACATAGCTTTTTATTTTCTTTTTTTAAAATCTATCCACATTATTATAATGTCCCCACCACTTAATCATTCGTTGTGTTATTTGTTCCACTTGGACTTGATATACCTTTTTTTTCAGGAGTCGCATCACCCGGTGGGAATGATTCCTTTGATTCACTTGATCCCAGAAAGACAATGCCTGCAGCGTTCGTAGAAGGCACGTCAGACCGGCACGACATCGCTTCAGTTGCTTCAACTTCAACCCACTGTCCACTTTCATGCTTTGCTTTCCATAAGTCCAAAAACTTTTTGCAGGCATCCCTATAGCACGAAAATAATATTCCATTACGAACTACAAGAAATCCCGTCAAATATAAGTTTCCACGGACTAATGCATTCAAAGAGAAGCTACATATTTAGCCTAGAAACGGAATACTTAAATTGTTTGGTTCAAAAGAATGCAGCTTACATCATACGTGAAGCCCCAAAACATTCGGCGAAAGCAAGGAGTGTGACTATGTTATCAATATCAAAGCTAGCAGCAACAGCTCGTGCAAAGGCCATGCCTTGTTCTTTTTGCAACACAGTTTTACGCGTCTCGAGAACTTGTACAAGTTGAACTCTGATAAAACATATATAATGTTAGATTTACAAAATTACTATTTTTTTGAGATTATTTAAAGTTTTCAACATAATGAAATGCTTTATGGGTATGGGTTGCCGCCTTTCTTCCCTCCCTAGACCCAGACCCTGATCATAGTTTTCTATGGGCGGGATACACTTAATACGATGATGATGAACCTAATGAAATGCTTACTTCGAATTTTTCTCCTGTGTGATAGATGTATCTTCCTCAGCTTGATAGCCAGCCGGCTGTGGTACAAAAAGATAATTTAATTATTCAAATTGATGCCCAATTTAGCAAGTACTGAATAACAAAACCATGTCAAAGATACCTGGTAAAGTATGATTGCCTTTTCCTCATTACTACCTGATGCAGGTTTACTGCCTGTCCAATGCCAAAAGTCGGTTAGAACTTTCGAATAAAATTGTGACTAAGTGCTCTGTCGACACCAGGTGAAACACAAAACAAAGTAAACAATACTTGCAAAAAAATTTAATAGTGAGAAACCTTCAAGCCTTTCCTCAGACTTCACCGGAATGTCTTCTACCTGATATTCATAAACATCAGTTTTATTTCAATATCAATTTGAAAGATACAGTACTTAGCCATAAACACGAGTATTGCTTCCAAATATCCAAGGAGAAAATAGTGTACGCTCTTCACTTTGTCAAATATAGTGTGAAAATAAGAAGGTAATGTAGGAGAATGAGCATAGCTGTCGATTAGCAAGGGCAAAGCAAGATTGATATTAACTTGAATTAAATTTTAATCTATTTTACATTGTTTTAAATAATGAGTTATTAGTATTTATCAACAATAAAAAATAAAAGATATTTATTACGCCTTAAGTTCATAAGGAACATTTTCATCTTTCGATCATAGATCCAAAAATAAATGAGACGATCCTGAATGAGACATAGTTTTACAAATACTTATAAGAGTTATAACGGTGTCTATCTCAGTTAGATAGCATCATGCTTTTAAAAATTCTTAATAGGTTGTCAATTACCTTGGGAAATCCATTATCATTACAGTTTTGAACGACAATCGCTTTTTCAATCTGTAGTATTTCAGATTCTATAGTGTATACTCTCTCAAGAATCTCCGGACTGCTAACAAAACGGACAAACCTGCAGACTTACATAAATTGAGAACATATACACCGAAAAGGAAACAAATAATGTCGAACAATCTAATGAAGGGGAAAAATGTGAATCCAAAGCAAATTGAGAATACAAGAGTAAGAGAGTCCTAGGATCAGCAAACCTTTCCACTGTTCCCTTTGTAAACCACACAGCATCAATTTCGTGCTTTGGTTCGAGAACGATAGAATATCCTCCTTTCCCAATCTGCTCTTCTGCTGACTTCAAATGAGCTAGGAAAGGGTTTAGCAAACCCGACGCAATCTTCTCACTTTTGCCATTAGCAGTTATTACTAGGTCACACCTGACGAATGTATAGCATTTAGATTTCCTTCATTTTGATAAAGTTCCACAAGGGTTTAAGTTGCTAAATGCATGTTTCTCCCTTAATGAATGGGAATCTATATGGTATTGGGATAGCTTACAAAGTTATCACCTTCCTAAAATAGAGTTAATTGGCTTATACTTGGGAATTCCAAATTTGGCCTACGCAGTTTAACACGGGCACATGTAGTTACTTTTTAGAATTGTTTAGTTTAGTCTAGGAGACGGGAGTCTCACTGGCTACAACCTCCTTTGATAAGGGTATGGTCTGGCGTCTTTTATCCCTCCCGAATCTCTAATAGCTGATATGAGTGGGATATACATACTGGGTATGATGTAGATTGAGTGATATGACCATAGTGCAAAAACAAGGTTGCAACAACTCTTGAGTTTATCGCGACTGAAATATAGGTCACATTGATCGCAACTGTGATCAAACCATATTTTTGCACTATGATATGGACAACTCAACAATATTTTCCCATGGCAAAACCAATTTAGCATTACCAAAACTCAAATATCTTTATTTCATCCACATGATTACACTTTAATACAGTCAATGTATCCAAATTAATCAGAAGCACAATTCTTCCCCATTACATTATCTAAATCACATACAATTATCCTCTATCCACATTTGTCATGACTTCATTCACCTCACTCCACACCAAATGACTAAATAATAGAAGTATATGGGAATAACTGAAACAATTTATTCTCCTTACCCACTTCTAGACAATGGCTTTCCCAAATTAGAATAGAGGTAGACAAATTAAGCATAGCACAATTATCTAATAGTAAATTAAACAACAATTATTGTATATATCTTTACATGGATTGTTTATAAATAAAAAAGTTTCCATTAATGTAATAAAAGCAAAAAAAATGTTTCATGATATAGTACAACTAACCATTGTTAATGGTGTATTTTTCTTTGTTTTAATTAATTTATGTTTAGCACCAAGCAAAACTATAAACTTTTACAATTTTACAAAATATAAAAAAAATAGAGTTGTAATGGGACCTTGTGCTGTAAACCGCTTTGCACATGCTAATAGACGGCCATTAACAAAGGGGTAACTTCGTAGAGACAATGTTAACAAACCAACTCAACCAAAAACACATAAGCACATGGTATCTCGCTCCCTCACACAGAGCCTTAAAATATGTTATATACTTTATCAAGACATACATATGATGGAACAAAAAAAAGCATAATCTAATCTAGGAAACTTTCCTTTGTTCTTGCTAATCCATAGAATTATAATGTCAAATTAGACAAAAAAAAATACCAAGTATTGTCCACCATGCTTGAAGGGTTTACAAATTACACACTTAAGAACATCATTCCCCTTCACCTAACTCTATCATTATCAAAAACATGAAACTTCCTCCATTTTAAGTCAAACCAATGCATGATTAAACATCATAAATTCACCAACTAAACATAATTACAAAAATAATCATAAACAAAGGAACCAAAAATACCCAGAAAAATAAAAAGAAAAAGCTAAAAAAATCACCTTGTTCTAGTTGGTGTGAGCTGGAAAACAATAGAATCAAGTCGAGTACTTGATTTCATTTGCTTCAAAAGAAATCACCCAACAAAATTAAGTAAAAAATTGGCAAAACCCCGACAAGATATGAGCTTTTAACAATTAAATAATATAATCAAGAGATTATATAGCGTTCATCATGTTCTTTAATGGGGAAATAAAAATAAAAAAGATCTGATTTTTGGGAAATGTTTTGAGTTTTGACTATTAAATAATACTTGTAAATTGCAATATAATCCTATAAATTAAGTGAAATAAGAAGGAATTCATTGAATAAGGCCAAAATAGCATTAAAAAGGTGAAGGGCAAGAAAGCTGTTAAGAAAAAGACATGGAAATGAAAAGGGAAGAAGCTTTCAATGGTGGGTTTATTATAAGACGGTAAAGAAAAGGAGTGTTTCAATGGAGAGAGAAAGAAGATGACAGTGATGAGTGACAGTAAAAGTAAATAGAGAGAGAAAGGGAGAGTGACATAAACCCACTAAAGAAAAATGAGGAGTAAATAGAAGTGTAGAGTAAAAGTAAATCATAACGGGCAACAAGAAATTAAATAATGAGAACATCCAAAGATTCCAATTCCAATGAGACCTACAAATACAATAATGTTGGTTTGGTTTGGTTTGGTTTCCTCTCTTTTTCTTCCTCTTTCTTTCTCTTTGGTGGAGAAGTGAGGCAAACCAAATGGTGGGAATATTTTGCTATAAATTATACTCACACTCAAATATTAAGATAGGGATATAGGCATGTTACTTCATTTTACATATTTATATCCATTTAAAATTTACTACTTATCAGTTATCAATGGTGGATAAAATTTTTATATCCACGTTTGTGTAAGGAAACCAACTAAACACACTTAAATACCAAGATGGGCGAATGGGTGCAGTATGTCATTTCGCGTATTTATATCCATTTAAAATTCACCACTTACCGATCATCCATGGTGAAGAAAATTTTTATACCCACGTTTGTACAAGGAATCAACTCTAAGTTTGTCCTCGAGGATATGCATTTAAATTCATTCACATCCACTATAGTTAAATGAGTTTACTTATTATGAGTATACCCACCTTATACAGGCCTTATATTTACTCTAAGTTTGCATTATATGCTTCATAATTCTTTACAAATTTAATTTTATATCTGATTTATTTAAACCATACAATGTAATAAATAAAAATTAATATCCTTAACTTTTTATCAATAGTTTTAATAAAATATATAAATTAATATAAACTAGTTTGTTGTAGTCTGTATTTGGTGTGGGAAACAATGAAAAGAAATAGAAAGTCAAAGACAGTTAGAGATAGTCAATAATTATTAGAAGGTTAATCAGTTGGAATCTGATGACTTGGTCTGAATAGCGTAAATTTTGATATTTTGGTTGTTGAATTCGCAAAAGGCCTTAATTTTAACGTTCTAATTCAAAATATTTTATTACATAATTACATATATGGTACATTGCTAATTAGAAAATTCTTATCAATCATTGTAATTTGTAAATCACCATAAAAAACAAAAATATATATTAATAAAATAAGCAAAACACAAAAAGATAAATTACAATTAAAAAAATATCACCCTATCAAATCTTTCCACATTGGTGTGATTTGCCAAGTTGGCAAATAACGGTTATTAACCTAGAGTTGCTCCATTGCTAATAATAAACCAATCTTTGTTTGATCCATTGAAAATAAATTCACCTATAATTTATTTTAAATAAATTCACCTAGTAGATATATTTGACAAAAAATAAACCCACATATTGTTTCAAGTTTCAACCATCTTCAAAGTTTCTTTGCATTGTAAGTCAATAATTAAAAGTAAACAGTTATTAAATTTATTTTCAGCGGATCGAAGGAAGTTAATTTATTTTTATAATTTTTCCATATATGATTGATATAATTAGTGAGAAAAAAAATAGTGTTTCACTTTAATTTACCATATAAATTTTCTTTTAAGAAAAAAAAAATTCACATAGAATTCTTTTAGAGGTGCACAATAAAGTTATTTGGATAAAATAAACAATATATAATCAAACTATCAGAAGATTCATTAATCACTACTCAGCCACCTTAGTTTGGAGTTTGGAGGGATGACATACAGATGAACCCAAGTTTTATTAAATACAAAATCGTGTATCAGCTGTTCACCATTATTATTTATTGCTACTTAACTGAGTGGGACCACTAGCTAGGACCTTATACACTTCATTAACCCAAGATTTGGATCATTTTTTTATTTTATTTTATACTATTAGAAGTGAAGTGAGCTAGACTATGGAGTATATGGCAATTGGTTGTTGGCTTTTTTATTGTTTGATCAACTGAAAATATTGGTTGTTTTTGTTGACTTTTAAGTTAGCTGAAAAAGCTAGCTATTGTGAAGATATTTGGTAAATTTAAGTATTGGATGTTAGTTGTTTATTAGAGAAAAAGTGGGCTAACAAGTCAAAAGCCAATCGAAAAAGCTAGCTGGAGCAGCTTTTTCATTTTGGCTCTAATACCAGCTTTTCAGCTGCTTTAAAAGTCATTTTTCGAATACGTTTTTTGACTGTTTGATCAACTAACAAGCCAAAAGCTAACCAAAAAGCTAAGAACCAAACACCCCTATGATTTTTAATGCAAATTAATGGACAATTAATAATTATTAACTCCGTTTTGTGACATATTGTCCGGAAAATGTCACTATCGATTGCAAGTATAATAAAACGGAGGAAGTATAGATAAGCATTTGATAGATGATCAAATCAACTTAAATTTATGGACAATTATCTTTTTTTTGAGTGATAGTATATTCTAAATGAAAAAAATACATGGGATAAGTTGAGAAAAGGGAAAAGTTAAGGAGGGGACAATGAAAATCAAATTTCAGAAAAATGATTTTTCATGTACTTATTTTTGTTTAGTTTATACTCTCTTTGTCTTTATGAAAAGGTTATAGTTTTTATTATCGTGTATCCCTTTAGTATATAATATTTTCTTTAATGGTAATACTCCCCTCAATTTCTTTAATTCTCATCTTTGCATACTTTCTCATTTTTTCCTTATAAATTTATCCACGCAATTTTAAAAACTCGTTGGTTTTCATGGCGGATTGTTGCACTAGACCGGTGAAGACCAATGACTCGTCATTGAGTTTTTTTCTTGCCTTGCGTTGTCTTGCATTGGCTCGTCATACTTGCTTTGGTGACTTGATTTACTTCATTTCTTTGGTGTATCTTCATTAATTTCCATCAACAAATGTAAAAACACAAGTAAACTTTTTTTCTTTTACTCAATTACTTAAAAATAACTCTATAAATGACACAAATTTGCACAAATCATAAAAAATAAGCAATGAGAATAATGCATGTGAATATGAACCCTAAGAATCACAACTTATAAACGCCATAGTATATAAAAATAGCACCAATCATCTATTATTAACTTTTAAATGGCTGATAAAGCCCGTTTTCTAAAATAATTGAAAAATAAATAAATCTCCATAATTTTTGATCCCTCACAACAACTTAGAATAAAGGTGTTAGTCCATCATCATATCCAATGTATCCCGCTTATAGAATGACTATAATCAAGGTCTGGGAAAATAAAGGTATTAATCCGATGGTTAAATTTTTGTTTATTTCGCTCTTAATTGTTAAAATATTTAAAAGAGACAATAAAAGTTTTCTTAGTCATGCACTTGAGTGATTGCAATTAAAATTATTCATGAGCGGACTAGGCATTAGGCTCGATCCACCCGACTTGAAAAATAAACGGGTTTGGACATATCCACCCGCTCGCTTATTTCATTATAGTTAATCGGAGAATGATTGGATACCTCAAATACATTTTCTTACCTTTTTACTGTAAACCCATAAGGCCATAAGGGAAAGATTCAATCTTTCTCTCTTAATTTGGGAATGATAAGAATTGAAGTTCACAATCAAAGAATGATCATTAATTACTAATTATATTTGAGTATATATAGTCCGTAATTACTAATTATGTCTTAACTATTTATAATGGTAATATTCGCTAATCTGGGGTTCCGCCCGCTAAGAAAATGGGCAGATATTGACAAAAAAATTAGATCCGTAAATACGAACAGGCTTTTAAACATTTAAACCCGCAAATAAATTTTTAAGACGTTACCTAATCCGTTATCTGCTCAAATCCGCCCATAAACAACTCTAATTTACATTTTTATCCTTAACAACCACCGGTCCTTTTGCTCAAAAGAAAATCAAAAGGAGGAAAAGATCAAGAAAAGCAACCAATTAGGCACTACTTAGGTTTATTTTTAATTCCTAATATTCCAAAAATATCAATCACAATTCCAACTCTATCTAGTGGCTAGTATCTACTTTTCATATACAAAAAAATTATAGGAAATGATCCAAATAATTATTGTAGATCTTGTATTTTATACTCTTCAAATGGGACAAGTTGAAATCATGTATGATGAATGTGTGGATTCATTGTCTCCTCCTTCATTACATTTCATACATACAAACAATCTTCTTATATTTACATTCCATTTTTCAATGCAAAGTGGCTCCATATCTCATATCTTATATGCCACTCCATGCTATTGTCTCCTATCCATCCTTTTATCATTTATATTAACATTTAAATGTTTCTTTTAATATATATATATATATATATATATATATATATATATATATATATATATATATATATATAATCAAAAAGTTATGTTTTAATGGGAAAAAACCTATGATGATAAAAAAAAAATAACTACATCAATGATGTAATAGTTAAATTCATAAAAGTGCATTTTAGTCGTGAAATATAAAATGAAGTAAATGAGAAAATTGTAAATCGTAATGACATTTATCTTTTTAAAAAAGCAAGTTTCTTCTATACTTATACAAAAACTAGTAAATAAACTTTATGTAAGAGATATTTGTGATTAAATTCACACTAAATCAATTTAATCTATTTATTCACATAACACCCAAAAGTGTACTATCTAGAGACTATCTCTAATGTCTCATTACATTTTTATACATCATAAATATACATACAAAGCATGATCATAAAAATTGGATATCACTTAGATTATTCGCAAATTCTTGTATAAGACGTTTCTCATATATGAATTTAAGAGCCCAGCTAATATAATAATTATCATATAAGCTCTTTGTTTTGAAGTCATTTCATCAAAAGACGGTCTCTCATAATAATAGCTCTTAATGCCCTAGAGAAGAATAATGATCAAATACTTTTTTAGTTTTCCCTAATCCTATCCCAATATCACTAAGAGACTTAGACAATAATTTCTCACCAATAATTTTCAATGGGCTATAACCAAATTTTTTGGTAGCAATACCTTGTAAAAATCCCATTTTTTTGTTGTTATTATCAATGTTATTAGCTTCACATTCATCATTAAGATTAATTTCAGTGAATGAATGAAGATGAATTGAATTAAAATCTAATATATCATTTTTAATCATTCCATCATTAAGGAAACTCTTGGGCATTTTATCATGTTCAAGAGGTTGTTTCATTTGATCATATCCATATTTGTTTTGGTCATTGGCCATGCTGTGATTCCATGAAGGACTAGAAGTAGAATTAGAATCAAATGATGATCTCCATGAGCTTTCTGGGGATGATGATGATGATGACCATGGTGATGATGATGATGAAGATGATGATGATGATGGAGATGATGAGCTTCCAAATCCTTGAATTTCCTTTGTTAACTTAATTGATTTGGAACGCACTTCTTCAAGTGATGGACCTCCTTGCATTAGTTTTAGTATCCTTGATGATTTTGTTCTCATATAAAAGCCCCAATCTACCCTACAATGAATGATAAGAAATTTAATAATAAATATGAAACTTCGATGTTTTTTAAAATGAATGCAATATGAAAAATTTATTTTTCTACTATGAATAATACCAACTTAGGATATTTCTCTAAAATATCCCTTACATGTTAAAAATCAAATTAAAGAAAATTATGTAACAAAAAAAAGGTAAATTAGCTAATAAACTAAAGTTGATATTATTCTATGAAAAAACCTCTAAGTTAGTGTTATCCATGATTAATCAAAAATTGATATTATTATAACGAAAAATTATATTATTTATGGTAATTTTTCTCCTTAAATTTATCCTAAAAATTTGAGTGGAAAAAATATAAGTTGTTATTTGATTATAAACATATCACATTTACACTATTTTTTAGCTTAGGGAACTGAAAGAAAGAAGGGGAGTGATAGACCAGAATACGTCAGAATCAAACTCAAATTTTATTTAAAAATATTACTTTTATATTTTTAATTATTTTGAAAATTATGTTTTTTTTTTTTCTTTCCTTAAAGCCAACACCATTTTCTAGCATCACAAATACAGTATCATCGTGAGACATAACAAATACAGTATCATCGTGAGACATATTATTCTGAGAGATCGTCTCTCAGAGACGTGTCTCAGATCCAGTACATCAAAGTTTAATGTCTATTCTTACTCAATATTTTTCTTTATGAGCCGATTAAAGACGGTCCAAAGTATCTCAAAATTAACATATATAATATGAATTTTCAATGATTTCTTTTCAGTACGATCAATTTTTGATTAACTATAAATAATTTAATTAAAAATTAATACTATTACAAGGAAATTAGAGAAAATTTAAATTATTCACGCTAATTTTTATAGAGTTAAAACAAAATTTAAAGATTATAAACTTAAAATTCTGCTTTAGAAACATTGATAAAAGTCATTGTTGCTACTCTGTATTTATCCTAAAGGAAAGTAGATACCCATCCAATTAACAAAGTACTCATTTTTTTTGTTCTTTTGGTGAAAAATCATGAAACCCTAAAAATTTAAATTATATTGGGTTTATTTTAATTGAATTCATGATTTCACTTTTTTTTTTTAAAAAAAAATAGAATTAATGGTAAGAGCTAAATATGCCGTAATGTGTGCCAAGAATAAATGAATTTTTAAGAATATTTATGAGTGAATATTTTTTCTATGAAAAAAGATTGGTGGAGGTTGACATATACTGTTTTTGTCTCTTTAATTTATTATTGAGATTTTGGCAGCATGAATTAAAGAAAGGAAGATTAATGCTTATAAGTGTGGTTAACACTTAACACTCATAGATTCCCAAACAAACAAAAAAAAAACTAATAAAAAAACACTTGGGCCTACAAAGGATTTATCCGTATGTTTAAGGAGTAAGCCGAAGTAGTCGATCATTACACACATCATGGTCCAAAGTCTCAACATATAGACAATTTCCTAAATTGATCTCCTTCATTAACTCCCTATAAAATAAAATAATACTTCTCTGTTCCTTTGAATTTATAAATGTTTAGTAGCAAACTTAAACGGGATAAAGGGAGTAAATAGTAGGTTTATTGGGCGGGGCCATTTGATGGCGGAAGTATCTGGAAGAGCACAATCATTATAAGGAAATGGATCCATTAAGCGTTTTTCGAGTGTCGGGTTACGAACTTCATCATTTACATGTTCTTAGAAAACCCATGTGAAAAACCTTATTAAGAGAAGGCAGATCTTGTAGTTGATCTCTCCTGGTAGCAAACCCACCAAAAAGAAAAGTTCAACGTGTTCTTGTTTCTTACTTTCTCCTCCCGGTGCCAATAGATAGGAACTCGAAGCTCCTTAGGGCATCATCTCGTCCTGGTCTAACAGCAGCACTCCGAGCAACAGTAGAAGTTTTTGACTCAAAACTAGGTTGAATCCTCTGGGTGGTAGACATACGACCACTGGTCGAGTGTAGCCTGCTTGTTCGACTATCACTTGGCTCACCAGATGAGCCTGGCCTACTTGATGATGCAATTGCTCTCTTTGAAGTACTCCCATTTCGAGAAGTACGACCTCTTTCACGATCAGCATGCTGAGGAGTACAAAGAACAGTATTATACAAGTGTGACATTACCAAAACTTTTCTTCACTACTTCTAGTTAGATGTGTTCATTTAGGTTATCGGGTTTATTTCGGGTTAGGTGTTTCGGGTCGGTTTAAAATCGGGCTTTGTATCCACATTGGTTTTTGCAGTGTAAATCCATTTTTAAATCGAGTTCGATTACAAGGTCGGGTCATCGGGTTTGTTTTGAACACCTATACTTCTCGCGCAATCTGGTAAGACTGTTGAGTCATCAAAAACAAGTATATTCCAAATAATATAGATCATATTTTTTGGGTTCAGAATGAAGTGTCAAGCGTTCAAAATCATGTCGAGCCTCAGAGCAGCAAGGATTTGGCACGGGTTCTCGACAGGAGACGCCTAGAAGGCAAAGCATTTACATGTACTTACCATATCCTTAGATGACGGATCATCTGACCTATGACGTGGATCACTTTGTGAACCCGATCCAGGATTATTTCTTCTAGTAAACGCTTCAACTGCACCCGAAAATCTATCCCTGATTTCTTGTCCAACTGCATTATAAACAAAGACCCTTTAATACCTTATCAACGCTTAAACGAAGAATTTACTGAGTCTCGAACAAAATACCTGATATCCTCTCGGTCCTTTCAGCAGAAGTTCCAGGATTCAACATGGGTTTCACCATTGGCTGCAAGATTAAGTTAAAGTAAGAATATATAAGAAAAGCCAATTTTTAAACGATGCCTAGAAATAACGCCAGTATACTGACCCGTGGTTTGGAGCTGGAACCTATTTGCGGATGTTTCAATATCGTCCAGTCAAATACATAGTCAAATTGGTAACCTGTGCCAACAAAACAGCATTTAAGATCCGTACTACAAAAACGTTACACCAACCAAGCCAAAATCTACAAGCAAGATTTCTAAAACCATAAGCTCATTACTTCTAAGAGCATATCCTCACCTTCCCGAATGAAAAGGTCCCGGAATAATCTTTTAAGATAAGAGTAATCAGGCTTGTCATCGAATCGTAATGAACGACAATAGTGGAAGTATGATGTGAATTCCGAGGGATGATTTTTGCAAAGAACCTGAAATAATTTTTTTAAAGACATATTACTAAGCCGTAAAAGTCTAGAATCACGCTAAAGATTGATAATAAATGTATAATTGGACAAAAGAATAACTCAACTCATTTGGAAGACTAATCCAACAAAAATACGAGGAAAAAATGATATTACCTCTATGGGTGTAACCATTTTCTTTTCACTAATTTTGTCGTACTTCTGCTTCTTAGTTCCAGCTTTCAAGCCTTGCCATGGAAGGCTGAGACAAGGAATCACTACATATATTAGAAAAGAAAAAATGGAACGGGTACTTAATAGAGTGGGAAATGACAAAATGTCGATATCTACCTTCCCCTCAAAAAATACATGAGCACATAGCCGAGGGACTCTAGATCATCTCTTCTGCTTTGTTCTATTCCAAAAAAAGGGCAAAGGGATAGCATCAGTAACAGGTTCCAAAATATCAGCCACCATTTAACGGCTGGAAAAAGTTTACGCTTTAATGACGAGAACGTCCAAGGTTAATAGGCAATCGTACTCACCAACGCCAAGATGTGTATTGACACTGGCATATCGAGCAGTTCCGGTGAGGTTCTTGTTTTCTCTGCACAATGCTAAGCATTAGCACTAAGCTAAAAATAGAGATGACACAGACAGCACAAAAGATTATACTTAAGGAACGGTGTCAAGTCTACATAGATGAGCATCTATAGAATATCAAAGTACCTATAAGGTATATGTTTATGTGTTTGAAGATCTCGATACTTTTTCGCAAGGCCAAAATCGATGACATAAACCTGTGAAAATAATGCACAGAAAACGTTAGAACGTTATGTACTTCTTGACATTCGGACAAGTGTAAAAATACCATGGCAACAATGATGAAAACATGCAGCGCAATCAAAGATTCAATCACATGTTGGTGACACTATTAAACAAGTTGTTACCCAAGAGACGGCGATACCAGCAAAGGGGTTCTCGATATCAGGTCTGGGATTTCTTCAGCCCAGACAAAGAAAATGTGTTCATATGTAGACCTATGAGATTACAAGTGTGCGCATTGCAAAGAAAAAAAGAGTTGAACTTGCCAAACCCATTTAAAAGTTTCAAATCCGTGGGAACTGGGAAGTAGAATAAGAAAAAAGAAGACAAACGTCTACTTAGCTTATGCCAAGTAAAACACACAGGTTCGACGTGAAGTATTGCACACTGAACAATCCAAAAACTTCAAGCATACTCCCTCCTATTCACTAATATTGTCCCATTTGGTTTTACACGTTTGCCAATGCACATATTCAATCATAAATATCTCAAATTGTGTTTAGTTAAAAATTATAAAATATTGGTGTTAAAAAATTCACACCGAGACGAATCAACAAGACCCCATTTGACTATGTTTTAACTTATAGATTAAGAATAAAATAAAAATTAACAGTGATCGATGAATAATAGCAAAAAAAAAAAAGAAACAATAATAGTGAATAGGAGGGAGTATATTACTAGGACTTCCATACAAAGATCAAATAGGCCGCAATAGGTCTGGATACCAGGGAAGGGAGTTTTACCCTTATTACTCATCCCAATCCGCAACTGTGACAAGGCTACAACAACAATGATAAAACCTAATCTCAACAAAATGGGGTCAACTACATGAACCAAAACTAATCAACATGAGATATCGTTAACATATTCAAATATATAGAGTAAATGGCAATTTAAAATAAAATAAGAATGACAACAGGCCACAAGAGTTCAAGATGAAATCAAAAATAAAAACATCTATCTTAGATCAATGTCTAAAAAGTTCAATCAAACTGCAGTTAGAAACAAGTTGAACTACAAATGATCAAGTAAACCATGCAGCCAACCTCATAGTGAGCCCAAAACATACCTGATTTGCCTTCCGTCCAAGACCCATTAAAAAGTTGTCTGGTTTTATATCACGGTGAAGAAAACCTCTCGAGTGCATGTACTCAACTCTATTAATCTAGACAAGAGACAGGGAAATCACATTAACATGAAGCTATATACAACTGCAAATTAGAGTTAAGATAAAAGCTTACCATTTGATCAGCAAGCATTAAAACTGTCTTCAACGAAAACTTGCGGCTGCAATAGTTAAACAAATCCTCCAGGCTGGGACCAAGAAGATCAATAACCATAACATTGTATTCACCTTCTACTCCGAACCATTTGAGATGGGAAATACCAGCTTCATTACACGCCCCAAACAAAATTTAATTGAAACCGAATGAATCAGATAACATTCACACAAAGAGAACATATAGTGTCGGAAAGAGAGAGAGAAAGTGGGTGGTGACTTACTGCCTCCTTGAAGAAGCATGTACAATTTCGACTCATAATGCAGTTGCGGGTGCTTTGTCTTAGTAGATTCCTACAAAGAACAAAACAATTAAGCCCAACTATACAGTATGGTTCGTCACCCTATTCGGCTAATTACACGAACAAAACCTAAAACAATCTATATCTGAAATCTACATGAAAGAAACACAAAAATGTCAAGGAACCAACACAGCCAAAGCTTGCCGATGGTCAAGGCCCCAAGATATGTTGTATACTCTAAGACGCCCCCCTCACATGAGAGTCCATTGGGCTAGAAGTGTAGGTGCACATAGGCGCTGAATATTCCACTTTAAGTGAGGGGTGGTCAAGATTCGAACCCGTGATCTCGAGTCACGATGGCTTCTGATACCATGTCAAGAAACCAACTCAACCAAAAGCTTAAGCTTAACCGAGAATCATAAAGTAAACCAACTCTACTTTTTAAATAAGTAAGTTTCCATATAGAATCAAGGTTCCCTTCTAATCAGTACTAGCCTCTAGCACAAAGTTTCAAGTTTTCAAATACAAAAAAGGCACCAAGAACTACTAAATATTGCAAGACCAAGCTTAAGCAATCATGATATTGTGTAACATTAGTTCAGCTATCAGAATATACAAATTTCACCAATTAGCCATTAAAAAGAGGAAAGATCAGGACACAAACCAGCTTAACAGCAACTTCCTCACCATTCTGTACATTGATACCTGCACCAACAAAATAAACACAATTAAAACAAGGTAATATGCATAGAATCTTCTAGATTAAATTAGAAAAAGGTAACAAATACCCTAAATATATACCTAAATAGAGCTCTCCAAATGAACCACTTCCAATCTTACGACCAAGCTTAAACTTCCCACCAATGACAAGATCCATAATTAAGCACTTCTCAAAACTTCAGCTATTTTAACTCAATTTTAGAACCCAAATGATTTTTTTTTTCAAAATTAAACTGAAAATTGCCCCCCACTAAAATTTAGAGGAAAGTAAATAAAATTTCTAAAAATAAAATTTTTATAGAACTGAACTATCACTTTCTTTACAAGTAAAACTTCCCTCTAAAAGGGAATGATAAGAGGAAAAAAAAGACCCCTTGGATCAACTAATTTTTACCAAAAAAAACTACTAAAATTTGTACAGCTAAAATACAGGAAGAAAACTTCAGTTTTTGACAAATTCTAAGAGAAAACTTCAATATTTCCTCAAATTGAAGAAAACCCAGTTTATATTTTAGAAAAAACAAATACCCATCTAATTAGATCCAGCTGGAATAAAGAGTTGAAAAAAGGGGGCAGCATAATACTATAAAAAGGGGGGAAAAGAAAGAAAAACCCTAAAACTCAAATTCAACAACTACAATTCTTACTGGGTATATGAACCAAATTTTCAACTATCAAATGACATTGCCCAAAAATTGGCACAGCAAATGATACAATAGTGAAGATAGAGAAAGAAAAAAGATGAGAAAAATTGAATCTTTAAGAAATAGTAAAATGGTTATGACTTATACAAGACTAAGTTTGGATCTATGTAAGAAGGATGAGAAAGAGTGAAAGATTCTCCCTGAAAATATTGATGAAAAAGAAGGAAGAAGAAGAAAGTCTTTGAGGGAGGAGAGAGATTGAAAAGAGGATAAGAAAAGAAAGCTAATGATGGTGAACAAAGAAGCAAAATAAATGTGATTATTGTTTGTTAATGGAATTAAGACTAATAAAAGTTTTACTAATTGATTACTTAATTTATTAGTAAGAGAGTATCTTTTACTTTTGTGTAGTACTACAATATGATTTCTTAATTGAAAATTTAATCATTACAATGATGAGATTTTTTTATAAAAGAGGGTTGGAGATAGGTTTGGGTTGGGAATGAATCTAAGACTCTATATACCCGTCTTTATTTTTAGAGTTTGGGTTCAAGTTTTTGAGATTCAGTGAAATTAGATTTGAGTTTGAATCAAAATAAAATAAATAGGTTTGGTATGAGTCTAGGATCTAAGGTCTTTAGATACAGACCCTTTCTCTTGACCATTTAAGACAATATGGACTTGAGCTATTATACAATTTAAAATTAGTTTTAAGCTCTACATCTATTGTTACATTTATTTAGACTTAATTTAAACTTAAATGTAACTCATAAATTCATTTTATACTAATTAAACCTTTAAATGTAAAAATATTTAAGTTTAAATAATTAAATCAAAACATGTTTAGGACCCATTTAGAACTTTATACTCATCAGTCCGACAGATATAAATTCGGATCTAAAATTGTCAAACTATAATAGTTCAAATACGAATATAAGTCCACAAATAATTAATAGATCTGAGTTTGAATCTAATTGTACTTAATCCACTAACATCCCTAAGTTGGGTTTTGCACTTTTGATTGATCTATTTTTGTATTATAATTAACTTAAAACAATGAGAAAATTTTCTAAGAAGCATAAAGGTAACTCTGTTAGATCTTTTGTTGTTTCTTTATTTTTGTGTATGTGGTTGGTTGGGTGTTTTAGGGAAAAAAATATTCTCTTATTTCACTTTGGAATTTTGCTTAGACATTAACTTTTTAATCAATGAAATTGATAGGCTTATTATTATTGCTTTCTTGAAACAACTTATATGTTTTTTAATGGTTACTTTAAAATAAGAAAAATCTATAATAAAGAGATTTTTCCCAAAATGTTGCAATCTAGGAAAATATTTCCCGCTTTACGTCAATGGGAATTGTCCATGTAGGATGGACATTTTTTAAAATCTATCATATAAAATCGCTATCTAAAATAGCGTTTTATTTTTAAACAAAAATGTCATCTGATTTGGCGGTTCACTATGTTTATTTTCTTTTTTTTTTTTTTTTGGGTTAATATATAAAACCGCCAATTGAGATGATAGTTTTACCAGGAAAAATTTCTTTTTTTATTTTTTTCTATGTGAACCGCCATATGAGATGACGGTTTTGTCTGACAACATTTTTTTAAAAAATTTATGTACAGTTGAACCCCCTTAATTCTTTTCACAAGCTGCATTAATAAACTTAAATACTTTGTATTCCATAACAAATATATATATATATATATATATATATATATATATATATATATATATATATTTATATATATTACCAAAATAATCATCCAAAATGATACAAAAAAATCAATAAACTAGCGTCCCTATCCCCGTTTACTGCGCGCGCTGGTGGAGGAGGTCAGTGTCTCATCAGCCTCGGAGATGACATCAAGAATAGGAGCTCGTCGCTGAGTACCACGCTAGTATGTCTAGATCAGATAAGGAGGTGTAGAGAACGCTCCCAGGGTCGCATCTGCGTTACTAGGAGGAGTTGGGATGAGGTAATCATATGCTGGATATAAAATAATAATTTGTTACTAAAATCACGTATACGTATTACAATTTTTGCAACAAACCAATATCGTGGCGGTGGGATGGTAGTGCAAGGTAGGCTATGGAAATGCAAGATTTATGATGCGTAGTCTCGTGATCTGCCTATACCACACCATTTACGCACCCAAGGTTTGATCGGTATAGTTCACTCCTTGAACTAGTCGGCCTGCTCGGTCATTCCACACATCTGTATGCTATCTATTTCGAACTAAGTAGTTTTTGTCCCTAGTCCTCCGATCAATCGCGTGTCATGGGCATCCAAAATAGGTTGCTCCAATCCAAACTGGCACATCACACGATTCGGCAAATGCAACTCCAAACTGACACAACAAATGAGTGGGCAACGTGATCTCCATATACCTTGATCAGCACTGCATATGTCGGGCAAAGCCTCCATCTTAACCACCGTGTAAGGCTGCCATTCATCTGATCGTCCCTCTATTGATCGAGGGAGTCTCGGTAGTATGCTAGAGCATGCGGGAAGTGGGACGATCAGATGAACAAAACATGAAATTATAAATGCGTGAATATAACAAAGAAATAGTTATTATTACCGCACTGCTAAAGGATCTCTCCCACGCTAATGTTGTGTACCTAAGATCGGCTCAAAATCATCAGCATCATCAAGCTAAGCATGTTCCCCTATGTCGAACCATGCGGATCTCGGGCATCCCAATATGATTATGCTCCCACGACCATATTTGAAGGAGCAACATGGCAATATAAGTACGCAAGGGTCGTGCTTCCCCAGTTGTACTCAACAACCCGTCCTAATGAAACATTTATAAAAACGTCTTCAAAAAAAATTATTATTATTTTAATAGTAAACGAGTTTGTCATTTTAAAAGTAAAATTTTACTACGATTTTTAGATATTAGATTTATTATTTTTGGAAAAAAAAAAATTAAACGACGAAAAATACGAGTATATTAACCACCTCATATTTGATGATATGAGTAGGAAGTTGAGTCACCTTACATTTTATGACTCATCAAGGCTATACCATTTTTATTATTAATCTTACACCTATACTCATCTTCTTCTTATCATCTCAAAGTAAGTTTCTGGAAAAAAAATAGAATCTCATCATATTAGAAATCCCCCATAGCTAGGGTTTGAAGAAATTCATTCTAATCTTCTTGAATAATCTAATTTTTTGAGCAAGTGGAAGCTAATGGGGATTGTTTTGGAAATTAGAGAATTCTGGGATTGAAAAAATCAAGTAAAACTTCATCTCCATCCTCTTTTGGTAATAGTAAGTTCATATTCATCTTCCTCCTTTTATGTGTATGTTGATTTAAAGGTTAATAGAACCATTAATTTGACGTTTATATTTGTATAATTGTTAGGTTCTTTTGGTAGAAGCTCTTTTTGGTTGGATTAGTGAAGTAGATCTTTGATTTTGGGTGGATTACAAAGTCTTGAGAAGAATTTGCTCAAAGATAACTCACAGGCTATTCTTTTAAGCATAAATTGAATGTTTAAAAGTAGTTTTAAGTTCTTAAATGGTTGTTGATTCATGTTCAAAGTTGAGAGTAAAGTTCTGAAATATTAGAGCAAGTTTATGTCTGAATCTATTTGGCTGTTGTTGAGATAGTTAGAGTTGTTTCTGGGTTTTGATTCCTCCATGAGATTTGTAGAGCTCTAAGTTACAATCACGTGGGCACTTGAATCGCCCCTAAATGAGTTCGTATGAGAGTGTTATGTCCAAAATACTAACAGTCTGTCATGAAAATCGACAATAAGCTTTCTGTTTTGCCATTTTTGAGGCCATTCTGATTGTTTCTGGGTTTCAGTATCTTTATAAGAATTATAGAGCTCTGAATCATAGTCGCGTAGCCACTTAAATCGCCTCTATACGAGTTTGTATGAGAAAGTTATGACCAAAATACTAACAGGTGTCATGATATAGTACTGATACGAGATTCTTAAAGTGGAATTAGATGCTACGAAACAAATTGAGTATTCTTTCAATTAAATGTTTAAGGTTATTATTGGGTATTTGAGATCAATTTAGGGTTATTATTCTTTCTTTATTGATTGGTATTGTTAAGTTATGGTTCTTATTTGATTAATATGGGTGTTTGGTTCAAGTATCAAATTTGGGAACATATATATCAATTGGGTATTTGATTAGTTGATATTATTTGGATAGAATATAAGTTGGATATTGGGATTTAAGATTGGTGTAAAATTAGTTAAACTCCATTGATAATAACTTAAGCTCTTACATGTAGATGGTTGATGATGAATTTATTGGTATTTTAATTATTGATTGTTATTCATGACATAGAAAGGTAATCCTACAAATACTACTATCTTTTAAACTTAATTTAAGTATTTCGAAGTTTAAGTTATGGTTTATAAGGTGTGATATTACTGCTATTGATATTTGAGCAAAATCGTATAATTTTTGGTGTTCGAAATTTTAGATTTTGACTTTATTTAACCTTGTTCTAGTTCTTGATCAAAATTATGTTTTCATATATTCACAATTTTATAAATATGAGCTTTTCAATGTTGTACTATGAAAAAGTGTTATGATTATTGATTTTAAAGAAAAATCAAGTGATTTATTGATTCGTTTTATATTAAAATGTTCGACATTAAAAAATGTCCGTTTTTGGAAATTGGCAACGAATATTTATATCCGGATTACTATGAAATCCTATAGCTTGATAATAGATAATGGTTATTCGGATCGGTCTCGAGCCCTCAATCCTGTTTCGTTCTTGCAAGAACCGTATTTTCGGTGATGACGATCACCCATGTTCTCAGGATTTAGATCTAGCCTAGTTCCTGACGGTCCATACATATTCCCACGTTTTTAAGTGTTATTATCTTATTGATTTAATATGGGTTTTGATTAAATAAGTTTAGTATATAATGTTTTGTTTGTTTTGTAATAAAATCATATGTTTCATTTGCCGTATTGTTCGCTATTGACTTATAAAGTAATAGCCGTATTTTGATTTTGCTATTAACTTGCAAAGTTATAGTCGTGTTTTGATTTGTTATGCACTAAAGGTACTTAGTCGTATTTATGACGATACCAAACGGTCTTTTCAAAGAGTTCGCATTTGGATAAAATAGTATTTATAAATAGTTACCATTTGAGCAAGGAATTTAATTAAAGATGTCAGTTAATGACTTATATATAAATGTAATAGTTTGTCGGGTTACTCAACAATTTAATTGTTGACAGTCTTTGATAGGGCCTATCCCTTACGGGGATAGATCCATTTTCAGGTTAGCTCTGCTGTGGAGAGAATGCCTACATGTATTATGTGTTAAGGGCGAGGCGAAGACTTCTTTTTGAAATACATTTTGTAAATTAGATATTTATAAATTAAATTGTAATAAATTCATAATATGTTGTAAATAGTATTTACTTATTTAGGTAAAAAGTTTTAAATAACTCTGATATTAGTTTGCTGTGATCATCGAATCACAGGTCGGATTCAGTCCAGACCACTATAAGTCTTCCGTTGTTTTGTGGACAGTATTAATATACGGTTTACGTTAGTTTGGGCTGTTTCACCTAAGTCCTATATAATGGGAGATAGATCAGTTGAACAAAACCACCTCTCTTGTTTAGGAACAAAATGCAACCAAACAAGTACAATATGGATACGCGTGCATGCCTCTCAATGATCACATCATTCGTGTCTGCCTTCAGCACACTAAAATGCTCTCTCAAGCTCTCAGCCAAGTCAACTTTAACGAAGATCCAATGATAATCTTCGTCTTTGTGGAGTCTTGAGGGTTTTGAGGGAATACCCCCTAAAACTCAAATGCTAAGTCGGCCCAAAGTCCCTCACCATGACTAGTGACTACCTGGTCATTAGCTGTCAATCCAAGAACGTTCTGTAAAGTAATGGTGGCCCAAAGATAACATTGTATCACAATAAGAGTCACCATGATTATAAACTAAATCACTATAAAACAATTTCAAATTATTGTCCAAGTGGTAGAAATCTAAACCAAACAATACTAAAGTACATATTTAACATTAATTACTTGAAACTCTTGTGTAGACTTGATCTAAACTAAATTAATTTTTGATAAATTTGTAAAAATATCAAACTATTTAATTTAGACAAATGTAATCTAATCTAATTTAAATCTATAAATATTTGGAAAATGATTTGGTAGGATTCGGAGGCCTATGTTATAGGTACATTTAGTAGAAAGATTGTAATTAGTTATAAATAGATGTTTTTGTTAATCTTAGACTCTTAGTAGTATAAAAGGGGCATAAAGATGTATTAGAGTTTATGAAATCTAATGAAATAAAATAATCTTCTTCTCCTCTCCTAAATTTGCTTTCTTCTCTCTCTCTCTCTTTTCTATTCACATGGTTGTTTGAGATTCAACGACTATAACATTGGTATCAGAGCTATTCTTTCCTTGGCACTAATAGCAATATTCTTTCTCTTTTATTCTCTTCTAATTGAAAATACCCATAATTTTGCCATTGTCAAATCTTGCACACAACTTTGTGAAAATGCATTCCCATGTTCCTTTGAGTTCTTGGAGTTTTTCCCCAAATTATATACTTCTTTTAGTGGTTCAAAGATGAGGAGTGAAGAGTTTTACAAAACCATACAATTTGAAGAACTAATTATCCCACAACTTGAAGAAGCCAAACAAAAAAAGGTTATTAAATCTTTTAAAAAACTTTTAAAAGATGAATGTTTTGATAGTTGGGATAAAGGATTGTATGAATGGTGTAATGAACCAATTCTTGATCATAATAGTGATAATGTAACAGCCCACATTTTATAACGTCATCATTTTAATATTATAATAATTGTAGAGATTTTATAATTATATTAAATTATTTATGAATTAGTTTTAGTAGACTTCTATCATATACGAATCTAAATGTTAACACATTCATATTATAAAAAAAAAATAGGGTTGAGATTAGTAAGATAAAGAGGTTCGAGTTAAATTATTATTTTATTTAATCTTGTGAACACTTTAAAAGTGGGTTTCGTAGTTGGGTCTTGCTAAATGATTTCACCCTAATAAAAGATGAGTTAGGGTTTTATTTTTGAGGTGGAAGTACTCCTTGCCATACATTTGACAAAAAAATGCATATTGTTAGGAGTAGATAAGATTGTGAATGCATTGAAAGTTGCAATTCAATCCTCTTCTACAGTAGCAAATAGTACTTGAACAGTGTTCTATTGCTTAGTATAAAAGGGATTACTCATGTATTGTAATAGTAAGGTGAATACATTGATATATGTGAATCATACATCAATCCCTTATATTAAAAAAATAATAATAATAAATAAATAAATTTTTACCACATTTTTATCAAACTTGGAGATCAATTATGAAAATGGTATTTTACCCCTATAAATAGGGTCTTCTACCCGTCACACACACACACACACCACTCACACCTTATCCAAAATACAAAAAAAAAAAAAAAAAATTAGCCCATAAATTCTTTCTTCATCTTCTTCTTCCTTCAAACCATCCATGGCAAACAATACATCTACAAACACCCACATCAATCCAATTGCTGACAATATAAGTAAAATACTAGAAGCATTCATTATCATTATGGGGTTAATTATATTACTCGTAGCGTTTATGCTCTACCTGATTATCCAGAAATAAATTATAATTCTTGTATTTTTTCTTAGCAATTTGTATTTTGTTTATCATCTATTAATACTATCTACTTTATTTTTATTTATGATTATATTGTGCTTGTTATATCTGAGATATTAAATCAGGGGAAGATAATACTAATATGCTTTAATATCTCTAATGATACACGAAATCATTAAATAACCCAGCCATAATCTCAATTGTAGAAAATATGGCTGATCTCAAAAAGAGAGAATTCAATGCCTTGGAATTAACAGGAAACAATTTTGTACAATGGGCTTCAGATGTCAAATTATATCTAAAAGGAAAAAGTTTATTATACACAATAATTGAACTTAATCCTGCCGACAAAGGAAAAGATATTGAAAGAGATCCCATAAAAATTAAGGAAGATAAGGCAAAAGTTGCATCAATTTTGAAACATCATTTTACCGATAGTATCAAATACGAATACACCAATTATGAGGACCCAAAATTACTTTGGGAAGAGCTAAATGAAAGATTTGGCCATAATAAAAGTGTACTTCTCCCAAAGGCCATCGATGAATGGCGAGAATTAAGATTTCAAGATTTCAATTCAATTAGTGATTATAATTCAGCCCTTCATCTGACAAAATCAACATTAATCTATTGTGGACAACTAATAATAGATGAAGAAATGATAGAAAAAACATTATCAACTTTTCACGTAAATAGCATTTTGTTACAACAACAATATCGTGAAAGGCATTTCAAGAAATATCATGAATTACTGAAAACACTTCTTGTTGCAGAACAAAATAATGAATTATTATTAAAAAATCACAACAGGAGACCTGTAGGGTCTATGCCCTTTAATGAGATAAATATGATTGAAAGGAATATAAGCCATCGACGTCGTGGGAACTATTTCATAAGAGGCAGAGGTCGTGGAAAATATCACGAAAAGAGTGGCATGAATACTTTTGAATAAGGAAATTTCTATGGCCGTGGTCGTGGTCACGGACTTGGTCATAGCCGCGGACGTAGCCACATTTATGAAAGAAATATATTTGCCCCCCGAAATGATAATTTTAAACAAGTCCAGAAACACAAAAGCACAAGTAATAGATATGACATGACTGGACATTGGGAGCGAACTTGTCGTACCGCTAAACATTTAGTAGATATATATCAAACTTCCCAGAAAAACAAAGTAAAAGGGGCAGACGCAAATTTTGTGAATGAAGCAAGTATATTTGGGCCCACCTTAGATGTCTCCGATATCTTTAATGAGGATGTGAACCTCCATAAACTTGATCCCCAAAAAGAAGATAATTACATCTTTTGAGATTATTAGATGCATTTTCTGTTTCTCTAACTTGTTTTTCCCTTTCTTTTAATTTGATAAGTTGTAGTTCTCTACTTATGTTTTTGTATTGAGTATTCTGGCTTTATATTGATAATATAATTTTTTTTCTCTCTTGTCTTAGAAATGGAAATGTCAGTAAATGGATCAAAATTTCATTGCCTCCTGGACAGTGGAGCAACACATACGATATGGAAAAATCGAGAATATTTTTCAAACTTAAAATTACTACAGGCAAATTTCAATACCATATCAGGAACAACAAAATTAATTGAAGGCACTGGAAAAAGATGCATCATACTCCCTATAGGGACAAAACTAGTAATAAACGATGCACTATACTCGAGTAAATCTCGAAGAAATCTTATGAGTTTCAAGGCAATACGCCAAAATGGTTACCATATGGAAACCAAAACCATAAATGAGAAAGAATTCTTATGCCTTACAACATAAAGTAATGGCACGAAAATTATCCTTGAAAGGATGCTAGCATATTCATCGGGGTTGTATCTCACTCATATACGCCCGATTGAAATAAATGTGATAAGACTAGACAATAAAGAGCTATTCACTCTATGGCATAACCGTTTAGGTCATCCTGGCACTGGGATGATGCATAAAATAATAGAAAATTCATTCAAGCATCCACTAAGAAATATTAAGATTCTCCAGTCAAATGAGCTCTTATGCACCTCTGGTTCTTTTGGAAAATTTATTACTAGACCATCAGTAAATAAGATTGCTATTGAATCTCCTATATTTCTTGAAAGAATTAAAAGAGATATATGTGGACCAATTAATCCACCATGTGGATCTTTTAGGTACTTCATGGTTTTAATAGACGCTTCCATAAGATGGTCACATGTAAGCCTTCTATCAAGTACAAATAATGCCTTTGCAAAACTACTTGCACAAATCATCAAATTGAAAAATCATTTTCCTGATTGTACAATAAAAAGTATTAGATTGGACAATGCCGACGAATTTACATCTCAAACTTCTAATGATTATTGCATGTCAATTGGAATTATAGTGGAACACTCTGTGCCACATGTTCACACACAAAATGGTCTTGGCAAATCCTTAATTAAGAGATTGTAATTAATTGCAAGGCCACTTCTAATGAAATCAAAATTACCATCATCAGCCTAGGGTTATGCAATATTACATGCAACATCATTGATTAGGCTAAGACCTACAGCATATCATAAATATTTGCCAATGCAATTAGTAGCTGGTCATGAACCAAATATTTCACATTTGAAAATCTTTGGATGCGCTATATATGTGCCCAGTAGTGGATGTAAACACACTTAGATTTTTGGTAAGTTTAACAGTTTCTCAATGCCTACACATGAGATTGATGGATTTCGTAATTGCGTATTTATATGGGTCACTCGACACAGACATCTATATGAAGGTCATTGAAGGACTAAACTTACCAATAAAGAATGTACCTAGAGAAATGTTTTCTATAAAATTAAAAAGATCATTGTATGAATTAAAGCGATCAGGGCGAATGTGGTATAATCGTTTGAGTGAATACCTTATGAAAGCAGGATTCAAAAACAACCAAATTAGTCCATGTGTATTCATCAAACGATCTCAATTCGGTTTCGTAATAATTGTTGTGTATGTAGATGACTTAAATCTGATTTGAACTCCAAGAGAAATTGAAATAACAACTAAATATTTGATGAGGGAATTTGAGATGAAAGATTTAGAAAAAAAACTAAATTTTGTCTTGGACTACAAATTGAACATTTGAAAAGTGGAATATTTGTCCATCAGAGCAATTATACTGAGAAAGTTCTAAAACGATTTTACATGGACAAGACTCATCCACTAAGTTCCCCAATGGTGATACCATCACTAAACATAAAGGATGACCCATTCCGTCCACAAGAAGAAAATGAAGAAATTTTAGGCCCTGAAGTGCCATACTTGAATGCCATTGGTGCTTTAATGTACTTAGCAAATAATACAAGACCTGATATAGCATTTTCTGTAAATTTATTAGCTAGGTATAGTAATGCACCAACAGAAAGACATTGGAATGAGATAAAACATCTATTTCGATACCTAAAGGGAACTATAGACCTTGGATTATTTTTCCAGTCAGGAAATGATGCCATACTTACTGGATATGTTGATGCAGGATATCTATCTGATCCACATATGGCCAAGTCACAAATTGGATATGTATTTACATATGCAGGAACCGCAATATCTTGGAAATCAACAAAACAAACTCTAACGACTACATCCTCAAATTATGCAGAACTTATAGCTTTATATGAAGCCAGTCAAGAGTGTCTATGGTTGAGATCCATGATCGGCTAACTCCAAAAAGATTGTGGTTTAAACGATACAACTAGGGAACCAACTACAATTTATGAAGATAATGATGCATGTATCAACCAAGTCAGAGAAGGATATATCAGGGGAGACAGAACAAAACACTTGCCACCAAAATTATTCTTTTTGCACATGATCTGCAGAAAGATAAAAAGATAAAAGTCCAAGAAATTCAATCATGTGAAAACCCCGCTGATTTATTCACAAAGTCACTCCCGTCAAAGCAATTCGAGTATTTGGTACGCAAGATTAGAATGTGCCGGTTTCAAGATATATGTTAGTTTCAGGGGGAGAAATATGCCTACTGTACTCTTTTCCCTTTAATCATATTTTTATCTCATTGGGTTTTTCATGATAAAGGTTTTTAATGAGGCAGTTTGAGACTATAAATGTTATAATAAAATCTTAATATCTATATAATTCATTCAAGGAGAGTGTTAGGAGTAGATAAGATTGTGAATGCATTGAAAGTTGCAATTCAATCTTTTTCTACAGTAGCAAATAGTACTTAAACAGTGTTCTATTGCTTAGTATAAAAGAGATTACTCATGTATTGTAATAGTAAGGTGAATACATTGACGTATAAATTGATGTATACGAACGAACAATACATCAATCCCTTATATTACTTTTTTATTTTCTCCCGATTTTTAATGCATACACCTCTTTTCCCTCTTCTTGTTGTGCCGCCAGCTGCTGGTTGTTGTAGCCACCAACCTACTATCGACCGGCAGTGCGTCCACCCTTCACAAGCAGCGGCAACCGTCCTTCCTCCATGAACAGCAGCGGCGTTTTCCCCCGCGAGCAGCGGCTGCCTTGCATAGCCGGTGTCACCACCACTACCACCACTTTCCTCTTCATCCTTTTCCCTTGTTTCACCTTTTTAAGCCACCTTCTCTTCTCTAATTGATTTTTCTTTCTTGTTTTAATTGGAAATTTGTATCAAGTTTATAAGTTTTATGTTGATTTTGTTTTAATTCTTGTAGATCTTATTATGGGTAAGAGTTTGATTGATGATTTAAATATAATTATGAATTAGGGTTTGAAGTATGAATGTAAATAATGGTTGTGTGCTTTTATGCTATATTTTGGTGGTGTGATGATTGTTGGATAACCTTACAAGTTGTCTTAGGACCTATTTGGTTGATTAATTGTTGTTGTAGTGATAATGGAAATTGGTTTTGGTTGTCAATTGAGTAATTGTTGTTAATGGTTGTGGTTTGATTATTTGAATTAATGTTATTGAAGTTATAAATGCATAATTTTAGTAAAGCCATGAGTATAGTGTCAATTTAGTGTTGAGGGTTGCTAAAGTTACTTGTTGTAATGTTTTAATTGTAGTTTTTCTAGCTATGAGAATGTAATGAATGATATTGCGATGTGATGACTTTAAGAGTTGTCATTATCGTCATACTAGTGACATATTGACATTGTAAGATTTAAGTGTGACTTGTTAGATATTTAAAGTAACATGAATCAATGTAACTCACATTGAGTTGATGTAAAGGAACGATCCACATAATGCTTCTATTCTTAAAGCGATGGAAAGACTTGTGTTTTTGTTAAGTTAATGATTATGATTATGTTGAATGAGATGTGTGTGTGCTAGAGTAAGTGGAGATTTATCATGAATGGATGATAGTGATTTGGCATTTAGTTGGTATTACAAAGTAGATAAGTGGACTTATTTGTTCTATTCCTAACTTATAAAGGTGCCCATTTCGTAAGAGGTAGGTAGAACTTTAGTTGGGTGATTTTTGTGACTTTTTGGTCATGCAATGACGCTTACAGGTACGTACACGTAGTAACCAACCCTTATATGCAATTTTCCCTTAAGATATCATTGTTTGTTGTGATAATATGCATTGTATCGAAACCATGAGGTGCTAGCGAGTAACCTTTATATGAAGAGCTTGTTGATTATGAAATCCTTGAGCTTAGAATAGTTAGAGAATAGGAGTGTCAGTAGAAGGGGGGATCATCCTCTTTTCTATTTAAGAATTCGATTATGTCTTACTTGGAGTTAGAATGACTCCTTTATAGGTGGATTTCATATTTCGTTTGAGTTGTTCAGTGGGTTTTGGCATTTTGCTATCCCAGGGCACTCATTAATAGTAGAAAGTGAGAGTTATTCCTATTTGATTAAGCATTAGATTACAATTAGTTGGTGTGACTCAACTGGATTATATCCGATTGATTTAGTAGTCCCCTAGGTGAGATCTGACGGGATCACCGTATAGGGGTATGAGCATACTTTTGTCATTGGGCGCCGAGTGGCTTATACCGCCCCTTGACCGAGGTGTTACCATACTGGATTGGTATCTCAGTGTGTCTTTTTTCCGAAGGTAGGACCCGAGAGGGTTAGCTGGAAGGGGTATGAGCTCATATTTTGCTTTAGGCGCGGGGTGGCCGATAACGCCCTTGGCCGTGTCACTATGCCATGAATAGAAAAAAGATCCACTACTTTTGAATGTACTTCGAGGGATTAGTAGTTGAAAGAGAAATCATGAGTAAATAAAAGTGTTTAGACAGATGAGCAGATTCGTTATTGCTGTGCTATGTCGTCGTCTATCCCCTTGTTCTATGTTTCTAATTGTTATAAGTTCATTGATTACTGACGTGTACTATTTTGTTTTCATTGTTGATGGCTTGTCTTTGATGGCCCTGCTATGACACGTTGGTCTATAATCTTAGCATTAATTGATCATGTTTCTCTAAAACCTGCGTTGTGTGACGAGTAAAACAAAAAGCCAATTACCTGGTTTGTTTTGTTGTTTATGTTGTCAATCTAGAGTAATGATTAAATCTCTATGAGAGCATATGTTATATGTATTCTTTGTCCTCATAGGTAACTGCAGAGGATGAGTCCGGAATACGCATTTGGGATCTTAGGATGTTGAAGGCTCCCATCACTGAGCTTCCTGGCCATGATCACTGGTAAAACTTAAAAGTGCACAAAAATAATGTTACTGTCTTTGTTTCATCTTATGTTTTCCAAATAATCCGTGCTTTGTATTTCCACAATGTGACTGTAAAGTGGGTCCTGTTTGGGAAGTGGCACCACGTTATTCTGTCAATACCTTGTATTTTCCTTTCTAAATTTATGATTCCTGAATAAATGTCAGTATAATTTTCCTTGCATTTACCAGTAATGATTTCTCTGAATGTAGAACATGAGATGAATTGTGACTTATTAGAGGATTAGTTCGAAGTTCCCCACACTTCTAAGTTTATGAACTTGTTGCCAAGAACTAATGCTGGACCGTATGTGAAACACTAGCTTACTGCTAACCATTATTTGTCCTCATATTGCGTACTGCAAAATAAAAGTATATAAATTACACATAGCATATTGCACATGAATCTAGTTGATCGTTACCATGGTTTTGCTAGAAAAACTTAAAGTTGTGAACAGAAAAATTATGCTGAATTGCTATTATCCTTGTTGGTTTCCTTTTTCTCATGGATCCTCTACGCATTCATTGCTAGGGTTTTTTTTTATTGTCTGGAGAACTTATTTCTAAAAAGTTTTCCTCTTTTAATGCTGCTTCATTTGCTGTCGACGACAGGGCATGGACATTCAGGTCTAATCCTGAGTACGGCGGTTTAATCTTGGTTCTCTCTCTTTTTCCTCTCTACATATGTGAATTTACACATTTTCTGAATGCTTGTATCACAAAATATCATGCTCTTTGACATATTTGTATTCTTAGTGCTTGTGATACCGGTCACATCCTGTAGGCAGAAATGTGAGCTTAAATCTCAAGGGTAATGAATATTGAATGAATACAAAGATAGTAACCTACTTATTGCAAGTCTAGAGGATTTTTTTATAATCTTTTATATCTCTGTGCAAATTATTATTTGCTGAGTACAAAGATAGAACTGCAGCTATAACAATGCTAACAAGCTACCACTTATGCAGAGTGCTGGAACCGATTCGTCTGTGAGCTTGTGGTCAGCTCCAACGCATAGTGAGGATGCTAGGACTGAAAGGTGCTATTCTTATTGATATGGTTTTGTAGCCTCTTTATTGTAATTATGAACTTGTTTATTTACTTCGATTGAATTTTCTTTCAGTTTGGTGGAGTCCACAACTAATCGCGCAGAGCCTTCATTGCAATCATACAGTGATTATGAAGACAGTGTTTATGGTAGCTGTGGCATCCACTCTTATTGCTTATTTGTTCCTTTTTGTTAAATAACTTTTCACCTTGAATCATATTTCAGGCCTTGCTTGGAGTTCAAGGGAGCCTTGGCACACTGATTTTCAAGCTTGAATAGTTAGGAAAGAGGTTTTGAAAGGAAAATTGCTTTAGAGAATCAGTGTATAGTTAGTATTTCTCTTTCCCACCCCGTTCCTTTCCCAATATTGAAGCTTCATTCATTGGGAACTTTAGCCTTCAGCTGCAATCTGCATGCTGATGGAATGAGTTGTGAAGTACGAATTGATTTTGAAATCTTGTCTTTGTCATCAAACAGGTGGTCGTAGAATCAATAAAACCTCATCTTTCCGGAAAGTGAAGACCCATGTATCATTATAACTTGTAAGTCTGTCTTTGATCTCTTAATTGATGTAGCGCTTAAAGAGGTTTTCCGCCTCGATTAGCAAATTGAGCAACTTGTTTTCTCATAAACATTGTAAAAACAGTTGTTGAAATTGTCTTATGAGAATCTAGGTTGCCTAGTGGTTGAAGGCTTTCCGTTCCACCTTTGTGATAGGGGTTCGATTCTCACACCCTACAAAAAGATCTATTCCCCCTACCCCTCTTGCCGCCTTCCGGCCTTACACCCGAGATAAATAAGTCTTGTTATGTAATGTGGTGTTTTGTTTGCAGGAAGTTCCTTGCAAACTACATCTATTCCTTGTTTCTAGGCATTTTTTAAAATGTTTTCTATGCGGTGCTCATGTGTTACGAGAAATCAAAATGATGATGATGCGTTTAACTAGAAGGATTTGATATGTGAAGCTTCTTATATAGAGCCCATATACTCAGTAAGTTGACAATCATTTATCATCAATCCCTTCCTTAATCCTTCAAGACGAGTTGACGACAGTGTCTTAATTCTTAATCCGATAAAAGATCTCCATTTTCTAGATTTAGGCAACTTTTTTGTGCTTCCCTTCCCTTTGGAAAATGTACGATGTCCAATCCTGACGTCAAACTGGCAGGCAGTCGCCATTGTGCATTTTTGGCTGAAATGAATACTTCAATTTTATGTATTGTACTGAGCTAGTTTAAGTGGCTATATGTGTAAGAAGGCTTTTTGTAGTTGACCCAACTGATGGACTATTAGTTTGTTTGCTTTGTAATGATTCTAACGCATTGAATGATTCATGCTGTGCCTGTAATTTGGAATTGATTCCTTATTTAGTAGGTGATATTCTGATTGAGATTATTTGGAGGAATCGGTTTCATCAAGGGAGGTTCCGAAAATAGATTTTCAGGCCCCCCCCACCAAAGAGTAGGGTGCAGACGACCCTCAACCGTCTTAATGATGGTGTAAAGCCTATTTAAAGGTCCATTTTTGTGAATTTTCAACGAAAATTTGAAATAAATAAGTAATTTTAACAAAGAAAATTAAAAAATGAGTTTCGGGTAAACTTAAATAAAAAATAAGCGTCTTCATATTTGAGTTTAAGGTCAGGCATGTTCGCAATTACTAACAGTGAACAAAAAAATTGGTCAAAAAAGTCAAAATTATTTGTTTGCAATTAATAGCTGCGAACAAAAGGGAGACAATGTCATAACATTAGAAAGGACAAAAAAGGAACTCATGTTTGTAAATGCGAACTCAATTTGACTTTTTTTGATCAATTTTTTTGTACTTTAAAATTATGAATGATAACATAATCATTTCAAACTGGAGGGAAAATTATATTTTTTAAGGTAGATGATATAAGCTTGTTTTATTTAATAATTATAGAAGATAGATTATAGATTGTTTTCTAACAACATTCATCACCATTCACCATCACATAATGTGCTTATATACAACTCTACTGCAATGTGAAGTATTCACTTCCGAGCTGATAGATTTTGCCTCTGCTGCTTCGTCCACCATGAAAGTCGGTTCACTCTACCAGTAATCTCTACAAGAACAGCTTCCATCTTTAAAATGGTGAAACCGGCTGTTATCCCTGACAATTATCTCCCTTCTAACAATCTTTGACATGAATTTTATCGCTGTATGGCAGTCATTACATACTCGTATATTCTTGGTTATGCGAATCGTTGCTCCCTTAGGAGTACTTATGATCCCGAATGCTATAGCTAATCGTTCACTGTGACTAAAAAGTAGGCTCCTTTTATATTCCTCATCGACATCATGGTGTACTTCACTTGTATCAGGAACATATCCTTCGTTTTCCATCTTCTCGACTAATTCTTCTAGTGCCTTTTTTATCTTTTCATAACTTTCGTGAGATTTGTCGTTTGCCATGAAAGTATGTACTTTGTTCTTCACTTCAATCCAGCTGCAAGCTGCTTCTTTTGATATCCCTTTACTCCTCATTGTTAGTCTCACATTTGCAGCATCTTTCCATCGTCTCGCAGCAGAATATGCATTTGATAAGAAAATATGAGCCTCTATGTTACTCGGATCAACCTTAAATGTTTCTTTAGCAACTTTTTCAGCCATTTCGACATTTTTATGCACCCGACAAGCAGAAAGCAATGTAGACCAAATACTACTGTTTGCATCAGACATATTACTGATAAAATCGTAAGCTTTTTTCAACCTTCCAGCTCGACCAAGAACGTCTGCCACAGAAGCATAGTGTTCCATCTGTGGAGATAGTCCATAATCGTTGATCATACGATTAAAGTAATCCCATGCTTGATCTACTAACCCCGCATGACTGCAAGCAGTTAAAACAGCAAGAAAGGCGACAGAGTTGGGTTTTACTCCCTCGGTTTCCATTTGCTTGAATAAGGAAATGGCATCATCAGGATGCCCATTTAAAGCATAGCCCATGATCATGGTTGTCCATGACACTATATCGTGTTGCTTCGACTTATTGAATATACTCCTAGCAATCTTGATGTACCCGCATTTAGCGTACATGTCAACGAGTGAGCTAGCAATAAGTGCGTTTTCTTCAAATCCACACCGCAATATGTATCCATGCAACTGCTTACCCAAGCTCAATGTTGTGAGATGAGCACAGGCCGGAAGGGTGCTTGAAAACGAAATGTTCACAGGCTTAACTTTTGCGCTCACCATTTCTCTAAATAATTTCAGGCCCTCATCAAAGAAACCGTTTTGCACACACCCAGCAATAATAGTGTTCCAAGAGATACTATCACGATAGGGTAAAAGATTAAACACTTTGTACGCATCGTTTATGTGCGTGCACTTAGCATACATGTCAATCAAGCCACTTCCAACAAACAAGTGATGATCGAGTCTATTTCTAATGGCATAACCATGAATTTCCTTCCCTTTACGAACAACCACAAGTTCAGAAAACACTGGAAGAACACTCGAAAGAGTAAAAGCATCTGGTTGCAGGTTTTCGTTTCCCATATCCCTTAACATTGCTAAAGCATCTTCAAATCTACCATTTTGTGCATTTCCTGAAATTACAGTATTCCAAGAAACAAGTACTCTGGTTGGCATATTATCAAATACTTTCTGTACACTACTTTTTCGCAAAATAGATCGATCTAAGCTATTATCACCCACTAAATCCATATCCAATTTTGGATGAAAATCATTCATTTTACCAAATTTATCAATTACCTTACATTCATTTTCTGCTCTATTACTTAACTTTCGTTGTGACATTTTATCAAACACATAGAAGGGCTGACCCATATCTCCAGTCCTTTCATCCAAACCCTCCAATTTTGAATACATATTCATAAGTGCATTACCAGTATAAACATCAATATCAAGACCAAGTTGTATGATACAAGCATGAACAGATTCACCAAGTTTCAAACTTTTAAACAAAGTGCATGATTTTAAAACAGAAGGGAAGACATGATGATCTGGGTATAGCCCAATAGCTCTCATTTGATTAAAACAATACAAACATTCAAGGGAAAACCCAAGAGAAGTGTAACATCTAATGATGGATTTCCAAGCAAGAAGTGGAGGTGATTGAAGAAGATTAAAGAGAGTGATTGACTCAGGTAAGAGGTTGAAATTAGAGTAGATTGAGAGAAGGGTAGTGAGATAAAATGGGTTAAGTCCTTTGTGTTTAATGATCTGGGCATGGAGTTGTTTTGTTTGGGATGCTGAAGAAATGGAAGATGGGTTCTTCAGAAGGTTTTTGAGGAATTTGGAGGGATTCATTCTTTTCAAAAATTAGTTGGGAGATTTGCCTGAAGTAGTAATTTGCAGTTTTTTTTTTTAGCAAAATACTTTCCTCTATTTTCATGAGTTTACGAACCTTTTTATTTTGGTGCATTATTTTTACTTTATAATATTTTTATTTTTTGTAGTATTTGTGTACTCTGTGCGGCATTTGCCCTTATCATGACACGAAAATAAGGGATAGGGTTAGAAAGCTAGAACTATTGATTTACTTCCTTTATGCTATGCCTATGAGTATAAGTTTGGCGATTTTTAAGGAGTGGGATAAATAAGAGTATGTGCATAAAAATTAAATAAAGAATGTGAGTTGTGATCAAAAATAGAATTATAGTAGTTTTATATAACTGACTTAAAAAGATATTATAACAATTATTCTGAAACAAAGGGAGTAATCTTAAAAAAAAAAAAAAAAAAAGGAGAAGAGAATGGAGAATTAGTTGAAGGACAAAAGGAGGGACAACAACATCAAGTTTGGTGGATGTAGCATTTTTAGTGTTAGTGTAAGGGCCAAATAACCAATGTTGGATGTGATTTTGATCACATCTTTGCTCATTCCAAGGCATAGATAGGAATGCAAGATGAAAGGAAAGACATGAAGTTGGTGCTTCAAGAAAGAACAAAAAGAGTTGCAATACGGCACCTTGAACACGGCTTTGAGTGCTTTGAACAAGAAACATGCACCACCAAACATCAAGAGTCTAATGTAATGTGCTCAGACAAGCACATAAGGTGCTCGAACGAAAATATGTTGTCAAACAATGATGCATGATTTCTGTTTTGCTGTGAGGATTGAGGCAGAAATTGTACTTATGATAGAGTTCAATTATTGATTTAGGGAGCTATATATATGGCCCAAATTAGTACCAAAATATGGGAGGTGGCTACATACAAGAGAGAAATAAGTTTTGAAGAGCCTAAATGTTTTTTATATTATTATGTGTAAAAAATAGAACTTTGAGTTTGATATCATACAAAGTTTGATAGAGTGAGACCAAGCATCATAAATGATATTTTATTAATGTATTGCCGAATGATCAATGAAATATAATCTCATTTGAGGGCAAGTGTACAAAACATCATTTATATTACACGTGCTTTGTTCATCAAAGCATTGATCCTTTAGTTATGTGTGTGTCCGTACTCTATTTTTCTTTATTCTTCTACACTATTTCTTTCCATTAGAAGGTCCAAGATCCTTCCCTTTCATTGAAAAGTACAGACAAGTTTAGAATAATTATTACAAAGTTGAGATCACAAAACGTCAAGCATGCTTCTTGTTCCATTAATTTAATTCTTGCCTTTTAGACCAAGTGTTGACTATGTCGCAAATGTTTATTGGCCTCTTTTTCACTATCCTGGACTATGACTTCTAGCGCGAGTCTGTACTTCTGCTAACAACTCAACACAATTGAGTTTTATTTCAGATACTCTTGTGAGAGTTAGTTTCGATGAGACAGTCTCAAAATAAAAAACTTGTATTTCTCATTTGTATTAGTTGGAACATCTACCTGTATATGAAATACACTTCACAATGAAACCATCTCACATTAACAAATATGATTTATTTTTATATGATAGTAATATCAACCAAACTAACTTTGCCTTTCTGCATCCATGCATACAATAAAAACGAAATTGAGTCAAAACACAACATAGTCAACATCATCATACATTAACATCTTCAACAACCCAATATTCCGCTTGAAAAAAACAACAGAATGCAGAGCAAAAAAAGAAATTAATGTGGCCTTAGCCTTACAAAATGTTAAAAGTACATTGCACAACACATCATAATGTGGACAATCAATTTTACAAATAATTACATTTTTTTTCTTTTTTGAGATGGGAACCATCATTTCTGGATAACACGGCAAAAACAATGGACTGAATCAACATATACACTTTGGGCTATTAATTTACAAAATATTGATGAGAAATTCAACCTTCAAATAATCATTCTATCGTTGAGCCTACGCCCCAAACCCTTCCCAAAGTATCTCTCCTACGCATACCAAAAGCCAATACGCAGCAATTAAATGAACGAAAACTGTCCAGTCTGAAATCAACACTAAGTAACCTATTTGATCAATATATTATATCTGATAACCAGAGGAGTTAGCAAGATTTACAAGTGTTCTTTCTGTTGCTCAGGAACTTCAGGATGAGATGGTAATAAATTAAGGAAGCTTCCTTGAACAGGCTGCTTTGACGAGGTCTGTGATTCATCGTCTGTACAGAAAAGCAAACAATGATGATAAGATATATATATATATATATAACATATAACATAGCAAACGTTCTCCATCTTCAGTTTATGGATGACAAAAACCTCGTCGAAACACATCAAAATGCAAAACTTTATAGTAAAAATTAGCAGCAACAAACAATAGTGATTCGTTGTGCCATATCAAATTGTAATGACAAAGAAAATGGCTTGAAAATCTTAACTTTCTAATAAGGGATATAATTTTATAAAATGGAAAAGCTTAATGACTGTCATTACTCATTATATAATTGCGTCACCAAGATTGAAATGCAAAAGGTATGAATTCCCTCACGGCAATCTAAGCTAATCGGTGATGCAAAAGGTATGAATTTCCTCACTGCAATGTGCAATCTAAGCTAATCGGTGATGCAAAAGTTTTACTATATATAACAAATAAAATAAATCATCTAATGCTAAATTTAACAAGTAAAATTATGAGATTATTTTTGTCAATATTAGATTTTCTCTATATCCCAAGAAAATGGTCAGTAAATATTATCATCAAGTCATCACCATCCTTCATGAAGTATCCAAAAAATCTCCAACATGCCACGAGTGGTCACTTAGGCCTTGCTCTTTTCTTAACTAAACTTACTGATCAAAACTATTGTTCATAAAGAAAACTGAATATTACTAAATTCCTGTTCTTTGTTGTTATTGATTTTTACTTAAAACTGATTTTACCGACCAGAGCTGATTTTTATTGCATGTAAATTTTCTATGTGTAGTAATTAACTATTGTAAAATACCTTACTTGACACTTATTATTTATGTGAAGTAGCATACAGTAGCTATCAGAGTCCAACACAAACAACTTCTTTGTTACAAGGATAAGGTATCGTACATCCAACCCCGTCGATCCCTCATAGGTAAGAGCTGTTTAGTAGCATTGGGGAGCTGTTTGAATTTTATAAATATCACTAAGAAAAGTTGAGAACAATAATGAAAACAATATCTGAAGAAAATCAAGCAAAGGTAAGTTTGCGATTTTTAGCACAAGGAATACAAAAGATAATCCTGTTGACTGCTAACAAAACTCACTTTCTACCAAACAATAACCTTTGTTCCCATTTGGTATTTCATTTAACCCCTTTTCTAATATTTCTTGGGATTTTATGATGTATGTCACATTTCATTTTTTCGCATGGTAGGGTATATTTTGTGAGCTTTTCACATCACATTAGTAAAGAATACATACCAAAAAGAGACTTGATAGTTGGTCGCTTCGATTTGTTATGCTTTTTCTTTATTTCAGCTGCAAGGATAAATAGATTAGAGGACAATTCTATCAATAAATACTTCTAGAATAGATCTAAGTCATTTTTGTTGTACAAATATCAATATACATGCACGCAGAAAAGAGGCATGCGCAAGAAAACAATGTGAGGATAACCATTGTCGTCATAGTTAATCCTTAAAGGGACAACTTGGTGTCATCAAACCACACAAGAGAGAAAATAAGGTACATACGAAGAGTATTAAAAAGAAACCAACGCTTACATATTCCAGGTACTTCGTGATCATTGACAATTTCAAAGTTCTTGTATGTATATCCGACAAAGTTGACATCTTTTGATGGGAGCATCTGCAAAAAGCCAGAAGACAAAGAAATAAGAACAAGTCTAGACTATAAAATCAGAATAGAAACTTTCCAAAAAAGTTAATTAAATCTCCGACACAGAGCGAAGCCTATAGTCATGCTTTCAAGCTCAGAGCGCATAAAGTGGCATCATACAATAATATCCTAAGATTCGCAATATTACACTTCGTGTAAAAAAAATAGAATTCAATTTTTACTGCCCCTCTTGACTTCATATAAAGTTTCTGAGAAGAAAAGCAGTTTCTCAAGAAATTTCTTGAGTTGTCAGGTGATACCATAAATCTCTTACCCATCCCAAAACAGAAAATAAAAAATGCCTTGAAAGGGCACTAGATCCAAGTCTCCACCAAAATTTTCAAGATGAACGAATAGCCACCAGAAATTAAGACACTACTAGAAGGCATAACCCCATTTCCCAAAGAACAATAACCAAATGGTTCATAGGGCAGGAATGCAACCTCTATCAAAAAATACCAAAAACCTGTAATGTAATCAATTTTAAAATTTGGAGCACATAATACTGACCTTCCTCCATGGACCAGCTTTGGGATTAGTTGGGTGAGGTTGTGTGTCCGTCTGCAAGTATGAGCACACTTAATATTGAAAAAGTTTTGGCACGAAAGAGAATCTGGGTCAGAAATTGCAAACCTCTTCGAATTTTTCAAAGTTCTGAGTGTCAAGTTCGTCTTTTACTTCAGGAATAAAGGCAGCTTCCATTTGATACAATTTGTCCCAATCAATGCCCTTAAACCAAGGATGAGCCTGATAACCATCAAAAAAGAACTTAACATTTCTGACATTAAAGTCTCTGCAAAAGAAGACTTCAAAAATTACAATGGAAGCCGGATAAACACCTTTATTTCATCTGCACCTTTGGTTCCAAGCCGTTGCTCTACGTTGCAAAGGAGTTTACATATCAGATCTTTTGCCTCCCTTGATAACCTAGCTTCTTCTGGAAATTTTAAATGGTGCCTCCAATTAACAATCTGCATACACAGAATGATACAATATAAATGAGAACCATATGAGGAAAATAATATAGTAGAACACCAGTGGCGTCAAAGCAAATGAGCCAAGCATTTCAATCCCAATGTTTCTAATCTTGATCCGGTCTTATTGCCTGCGATGAAGGAACTAAGGATCATATTTTCATGAATAATATTCTCTAAAATTATAAACTGTTAATCCTTAAGTAGAATAACATCCACTTGCTACTTTAAACCGACATGACATCGAAGTATAAATTTATACATAGAAAATGTTTAAACATAATATAATATGCTGCAACCCAGAACTGAAGCATTTCAAGCACTATTGACAGCTTTCTATTGAAACCAGACTTATTCAAGAGTCAAGCCTCGAGGAGGAAAATCAAGTATTGTTTGTGAAGTAATCAAATAAAACAAAAAGTACAGCATCTTTCAACACAACAGGGGAGAAATTATGCAACAGGAAAGTGAAGACAAAAAGCTGCAAACTCAAAACCAACATACTTTGCTACTATACAATATTGTCAAACAAATAATGCCACAAATAGAGAACATATCAACATCAAGTATAGGTACCAATACTTGTTTCAGTCCTAAAAAAGATAAGTTACAAGTTAACAAATATTAGTCTCCAGTTTATAAAGTGCACATCAAGAGAAAGTGAAATGTTGAAGCTCACCTTCCTACAAGTTGACATAGGGTCATCCGAATAGAATGGTGGATATCCTACAAGCATTTCATACATGATAGCACCCAGAGACCACCTATCCACGTAAAAAAGAACTTTGAAACAACATATTACGGGTAAGTAGACAGCTAAATATGTAAGTTGGATGCTAACCAATCACACTCCATGCCATAACCTTTCTTCAGCAGCACTTCAGGGGCTATGTAATCTGGTGTACCTACTGTTGAATAAGCCTGCAAGATGTAATCTTAGATGCCATCCACAAGTGTTAAAACTGAAAGAAAATCAGTTCTAACATGGTCAAGTAAGAAAGCCCCTAAAGTTTCCATAAAGCATTTTAGAACAAGAAAATTCTTAAAATGCAATGACCATAAACGTTCTCTTATGCGCCCCAACCCATTTGTGTAAACTAAACCAGGTTGCAGCTAGTGAGTTCAACAAAGAAAGCCAACCTTAACAAAGAAAAAACACCTTATGTATTATAATATATCAAAGGGAAAAGACAATAAAATCACCAGCATTCTCCTGTTCTTTTGCCAATGCTGCAACTGCTCCTGTTGTGTTCGTTTTGATGGTACAGGCCGTCCGTCACTCTGAAGAGCTCCACTTAAGTTGCTCCCCACAGAAAAATCCTTTTCCTGAAGGCCTCTGCAATCCAATGGTTTACACAATCCAAAATCTGAAAGCTTCATGTGACCATATTTATCCAGTAGTAAATTATCTGGTTTGATGTCTCTGCAACATGAAATATAAAATTTTATTCCTCTTCATAATAATAATGTCAAAGCATAAGAATGCCTTGCACACAAACACAATACCTATGTATATAATTATGCTTATGGATGGACTCTATGGCAAGAACGGTTTCAGCTACATAAAACCTAGCATCATCCTCCGTTAGCGTATCCTTACGCATGAGTAAAGTCATCATATCCCCACCAGGAAGATACTCCATGATAAGGTAAAGGTACTCATCATCTTGAAAGGAGCAATAAAGCTTGACAATACAATTGCTTTCGACTTCTGCAAGTAAATTTCTTTCAGCCTTTACATGTTCTACCTGTACCATTTGGGAGAAAATAAGAAACATAGCATAATAACAAGCTACCAAGATTTTCTAGTAACGTACATTAAGACGGAATTCAAACTAAACGAAATACCTGGCCTCTTCGAAGCATTTCAGACTTCTTCAGTTTCTTCATAGCGTAAACATGGCCTGTTGATTTTTCTCTGCAAATCCTCACCTGAAAAAACACAAAAACTGCTATTAATGCTCAATGTTTGCAGCAGCCAAAACTAAATGCATCAGTTCATTAGTAGAACCAACAATAAATGCTTGAGTTTTTAAGAAGGAAATAAAAAGAGAAAAAGAGGAACATGGCTGTTCAAAATTTTGGATACGGAAAAATAAATTGTTTTTCTTTCACTAAAAATTTGAGAAGTAATCTTAGAAGCAAAACTAAAAAGATGGAGACAGTGAACAACAATGACGACATTAATAATTACAACACCATCCACTACAATCTCAATGAATATCAATAGGGAAAATAATTATATGAACAACAAAGAACAGTATCATCTTAAAAAAACATTTTGAACAAAAATGATGATGGGGACCTTCTCTTAATTAACTGAACTGCAATGATCTTTGGTGAACTTAGGTAGAATTTTCTTACAGAACTTTTACGAATGGTTGAAGAGAACAAGGAATCAGAAGAGAATTGAGCTTATTTGTACTAGACAAATACCTTATTTGAGGTAGAAAATCCATCGCCAGTGAAGGCAATCTAACCTCTACTCAAAACTATTATGATAAATAAATTTCAATAATAACGAAATCTAAGGTGTAGAAATCACACAACTCCAAATCAGGCAAAGGCTGAGTACAAGTAGTCATTGGCTTATAGCATTGAACTCATCAAAAAAACAAACAGATTCTCTACAGCCCAAAAACTTTACATTGGTACAAGCCCCACAGTGCAATCTACACTTTCTGGAAAAAAATTAACAGAAACAAGCTTTTAGGATAAGTCCGATGGCAGATTGACTAATGCTAGCATCTAAATCTACTCATTCATAAGTGTCTTTCCCTCTAACATCAAAAATTGTCCAAGAAAGTCGATTGCACCAGAAATTATGTCAAATTTCATAAAGACTATATAAAAAAGAAAGGAGGAACAGTCAACTTTACCTCACCAAAAGCACCCTTTCCTATCATTGTCAAGGGATCAAAATCGTCTGCCCCCATTTTATGCCTTTGAAGTCTCATATATTCTGTTTCTTTTTTCTCTAGATATTGAAGAATGTTACTCTGCTCTTCCTTTGGCACGTCAGCATCAGCCAGCTTCTTTTCCAGATTATCACGACTGCATAACAACAGATATATACAGGTTCAACATAAGGATGTTAAGCTTATTTTAGAAAAGGTGAAACACAAACAAGAAACTAAGAACTCCGCATAGAACATAGCAAGCCCAGATAGTAGAGCTAGAAAATATAATTAGTTTACTGCGGTATGCAAGTAGAATTCCTTTGGTGTCTTTTAAAAAGTAACAATACATCTGAGTTATATATTTATCTTTTTACATGATGCAAATAAAGCCACAAAAAAAGGTCTATTGAGCATCTGTGGAAACTAAATAAGGTTTGAAGAATGTGGGTATAATTCCATATTTAGTATTCATCTAAATCCCACACAGAAAACCCACAAATAGTCAACATAAATCTAAATGTATTATTTTCCTGAATAAGAATGTCTTTTTGTAGCAAAAATCAAGAATTTTCCTTGTTGAACACATGGATTAAGAGCAATTCCATCCAACACCACAAAACATTGATTGTGTCAACAAAATTTTGGTCAAATCTCCCAGCTGTTCATAGCTCAAGCAATAAGAGAAATAAGTTAAGCATACATATAATATCAAAGAAGTCGTGTTTTCTTTTAATAAAATAAACCCTGCAGTGTCTTCTAACAAAAAAAAGTAAAAAAAAAAAACTTGCTGCATAGCTGTCCAGTGGTAATATACAGCACTATAGTATGCATATCATATCCAGGCGATGAAGAGCAATATAAAGAGAGACTGAAAAATGATTCAGACCAGAAATTAATCCAACACCACCAAACTGCATATAAGATCAAACAAAATGATATATACAGTAGTAAAGTACACATATATACAGTGCTTTATCATATGAAAGCATATAAATGTCTAGAATTTAAGCATAGCCACACAAATAACAAAAATCCTCATTTTGTGTTATATAATCTGTAATAAAACCAAAATTTCCAAGTGAGCATATAACCAAAATAGTAATAGAAGAAAAAGAAGAATATATACTGATGATCATTGGAATTAATGGTCTTAGGTGTAGATTAGTCTTAGATATGACCGAATAAATTATTATCTTAGCTGCCGACGATAGTCCATGTTATTTTTTTGCTTCATGCTGTAGGATTTAAGGCTCATTGGGGTAATAGAATGTTATTCATTGTTGGAATCAAGGTTGGGGCAGTGTTAATGTTAGCATCTACTAAAGTTGAAAAGTGGCGTTAAATTGGGAAATAGTTTAGAATAACGACTAAGGATTGAAGTAACTTGCTGAGAATGTAAAGGAAAGTAATATTTTCCATAAATGTTGAATGTACAACATATTGGCCTAGTGATTGAAGACTTTCTCCTTCACCCTTGTGATAAATCACGAATCTCACCATGTACCCGAAGGATTAATTTCCTTCTCCTCATTGCCAATAGAAATTCTCTAGCCAACTAAATAAATAAAGGCAACCTTTAGGATGACACTAGGGTTTTGAACATCATGTAATCACAATCGGCATGAAAGATGTAAATGACTTCATTCCGATTGCAAATAATTTTAATTGTCGATTTCACTGACACCATATGCTCAAAACCTTTACAATATGATCAAGACACCATGAAGTAGAAAAGAATTAATTTTTTCTTGACCGACATTTATTTAACTATCTTAATAAAAAAAAAATCACTATCCACTAAGATCCAATCCAACAACTAGTAGAAATCAACCCTTTGGAGCCTACACCCTATGTTACATAAACGTAGGTGCAACTATGATAGCGATGCAAAGCACCCGAAATGGTGATATCAAAAAGTTTATTTTGATTAATAGGACAGGGTCAAAGTGCCCACATACATATCTAAATTTCAAAAATCCACAAGCGTAATCAAGGCAAAAAGCATTACAACACTATATTAATCTTATACCATTCTTGAGATTCCACCTCAATAAATGAAGCCCTTTAGAAAATGAGTTCATTCAGCAGACACAACATAAAGCAATACATTACTACTTATCAAACAACTAAAAGGCACTAATATTCATCGTATAAAATCCCAAAATCCTACATCTATGAACTAACAGGCTATAGTATAATCTTTAACAGGACTACTTTCCAAAAAAGAAGACAAAGAAGTACCACAAATCCAACACTTGTTAAGCCAATAATCTTCAACATGATAGCACTGTAGAATTTTCAGTTCTCAAGTACAAAATACAAAATACCATATATAAAAAAGCATCATAATCGCAACAGAAAGGTAACAATATAGCCATACCGTTCCTTCCTTTGCTGCAAATTCTTCATCTGCTCCTGATAATGCTTCTCAATGTATTGTTTTGCAGCAGCAACCTTCTGCTTAGTAGCAGTGGAAGACGCATCCTCATTAACCGGAACTTTCATCCCTTCCTTTCCTTTGATGACAGTGACGGCAGGCTCCTTCTTATTCACCCCTTTCTCCTTATCTTTATGTTTGAACACAGAGAAACACCTCCTCGCAGCTTCCATGCTCAATTCCTTCAATTTACAATTGCTTCTACACTAAATCTTCAAATTCCAAGCAATTCTATTACACTAAAATATAGCTTCAACAACAACCAATCGCGGATCAGTCTCTCTTTTTTCTTACAGGCCAATTAACCTGAATCAATCTAGCAAATGAAAATTTCAACAATCAAAATCTACTATTTGCATTTCCCATCTAATTGTCACACCAACTAAAAACAAAACCCTAGTATTGTTTATCCTTCCTAACAATCATAAGATCAATTCAATTACCAAAACTAACTCATTGATTATTACCAAATTCACAGCAATTATTTAAATTTTGTATCAAAAATCATATATACAATCAATTGATTCTAACAAAAAAAAAATAATATATTCAACCTATAAAATAATGAAAAAGGAGGATGAAAAATCATATCATCATCAAGGTCCAAACGAAAACTCTACATTACTTCAAATTAACAGAACAGCAAACAGTATCAACTAAATATCAAACTTAAAAAAAAAAAAGAACATGGAGATCAGTAAGTAGCTAAAAAAGAGTGTAGAAAAACAAGAGCAAAGAGGAAAACCCTAAAAATTGAAATCTGTAAAGCAAAGAAGAAATCGAAAACCCTAATAAAGTAGATGGATGATGATTGATGAATACCTAAGTACAGAGTCAATAATTAAATTCCTCCAGAAGAAGAAATTGGAGTGAAGATGTGAATAAGGAGATGTATCGACGACCAATTTGCATGATCCCTTTTTTTTTCTTTTAAATAAATGGAAGAAAAATTAATATAAAATTTATTTTTGTTATTATAAAAAGAAATGGTTCGTGTGTGGTGGAAACTGGAGACCGACTGGAGTGGAGAAAAGAATTTTAGTAGCAGAATAAAAGGGCCAGATAAAAACTCTCCTTTCTAGGTAATGCTACCTGCGTTTTTTACTTGCATCTAAATCTATTTCTACACTTTAATGTGTTTGGTAATATAAAAATACGGGATAAAACGAATAAAATAAAATATCACATGATTATATATTTTCTCATATAATAGTCATAATATATAATATATGATAGAATGATAACGGTATAAAACTTGACTTTAGTGCAAATAAAAAAAAAAACTAAATTGAATATTTTTTTGATTCTAGTCTTCTGAGATTAAAGTCATACTCCTTCTGTTTTTATTTATTATTTCTATTTACTTTTAGAGCAAATTTCAAAGTAAACTTAAAAGTTAAATTATTTTAAGGAAAAATTATTGTGAATAATATAAACTTTTGTTGATTTCCTTACAATAATACAAACTTTTATTAAGGGTGTGTTTAAGCATTAATATACCTTTGTTTTTTTTTTTTTGGTCAAATAGCTTGTTATAAACAAAAGTTAGTTTTATTCTCAGTCAAACACTTCCTAAATTGGTATCATTCATAGTTAATCAAAAGTTAGCATTGTTGTAGGAAAATAGTTTATGGTAATTTTTTCTTATTTTAATTGTGAGTTTTTGTAAATTCTAAAAAGTTGATATTTAGAAAACATATATTGAGACGAATTTATCAAGATCCCGCATGAATATGTTTTTTCATATATATATCGATGATAAACCGTAGTCAAAGTTTGACACTAAAATTCTTAAATTATATTTGAGAAGAATATGTGAAAATATAGGGAGTATTAAATGGGACCTTTTCAACTCCGCATTCAACAATCAACATTAATCACTCCACCCAAGAGAATTTTTTTATCTTCGTTATTAATTAATATTCTCATTTGTTGTTTTGCACAATATTTAAAATATGTTCCGTGTTTGATATCTATCAATATATTTCAAAAAAACATAAAAAATATAAATATATTTCTATACGTTGAGAGAAAACTAATAAAATCTCACATGAATATATTTTAACTTGTAAATTTTCATGAAAAATCATATTTATATAAGAACAAAGGGAGTATTACTTTGTTTAGGATAGACTAGAGTTTCCTTCTACACAATTGAAAAGGGATTTGATTCAAGTTGTAGGTGGAAAGAATTAAAATACTGTTACAAGAATGAAATGAAAAATACCTAATTTTGAGGTCATTGATAAGATTAAATTTTCGCAAAAATATCTCCTTGTTACCTAAAGATTATTACGATATCCAACCATATATTTATAATTTCATAAAATTAAAAAGATGGCTTTGTAGGATATTTGTCTCAAGTTTTTGCCTCCCGGAACATCATTTGCCCAACCAGCCTGACTGATCTGCATTAGTTTGTGTTTGATGAACTACGTTCTTTTTTCATATTTTTTCATCTCCTTGCCAAGTACTTTCGTGTCACCATAAATACATACTTTTCTCACAAAATAGCTCATTTAACATACAAAATCAGTAGAGACACAAAATTCAACATAAGTGTCAAATATAATGGAAAGCACATAAAATAGCACGAAAACACATTAATAAAGAACATAATCTACGGGGATAAATTGCATCAACAATCAAGTGACCAAATTCCCCAACCAAACAGTTACTTCTCCTTAAGAAAAAATATAAAAATCGGACAAAACTACCAAAGCAATAAACTAAACTAAAAAAGAAATAAATATAATATAAGAAAGCAACAAACCCTAATACTTTCAGTTGCATTTTACGATAAAACAAGTTGGATTTAATACCTTGCGTTAATTTCTTGAGTTTTGGAAACTTCTTTCCTTACTCAATACTGATATTACCCAAAGGTCACCTCTTGAAAGGTTCAATCACGAGGCATTCTTCTGATGGATCCACTTCTACATGTATGTGCCCTCTTGGAAGGTTCAATCATCAACACACCCACCCAATTTTCAATTTCTCATGTCTTTTTCTATTTATGCTTAAGATTGTCGGAAAATAACTTTCTTAATGCAACGACAAGTTCGTGGCACACCATATCTTTCCATATCAAACACATGCTAAATACAACTCTAAACACAATTCTCATGTACAAAATTTTTTACATATTATTATCACTAATTTGTGTTGATGACTGTAGAAGAAAACTTTGTGAAGATCTAGAAAAGGCCTATATTTCCATTAAATATTTAGCTTATTGATGTGAACAAACTTTTTAAACAAGTTATTTTACCAATTTTTTAACTTGTTTGACTCAAATAATCAACTAATTTATAAAATTAAGTATTTTTTTTCAATAAGTTAATTTATTAAACACGGTCTGAACTAGATATAGGCACATAGGTAGGAGTTAGGACAATTTGTTGTGTTTCTCCAATAATTGACTTTGCAAAACTAGAATTAGTATCAACTTTTGCCTTCTTTTAAAGAGACTTTTCATTTTTCAACAAGAATAGTGTGCGGTGTGTGACGTGTCCCTCTTTTTCGTTTGCTAATTGGCTGCCTTGATATTCGGCAGGTATTTTGCGGGGTTGTCAGCCACATTGCGCCAGCGCCACTACATTCCTCTAATCTCTCCTCGATTTGTACTTCAAATTCAAAGTGATCTTAGAAGAATATGGAAAATCGAACTTAATATTTTTATGTGTATTGTAATAATTGCTATAAGGTTCAATTTTCAACTGGTCTTAAAATTAATGGGTTAGCTTAATGGTTTAGTGTTTTCTGCATCACTTTTGTGATAGGGATTCGATTCTCATTACTTATAAGAAAAATTAATATTCTCTGCCCCTTGCCTTTAAATTTCTCTAAGTTACCCCGAATAAAAAAAATTGATTTATACTATTAAGTAGAGCTGTTCGAAAAAACATGACGATTTGATAATTTACCCAACCTTATAATAAAACTCGTTTTAACGCAACTTTAAAAATGAATTTATAATTATGTAAAAATCAATATAAATACAAGATCTGAATTTTAAACCAAACTCATTTTGCAACAACATATTCAAGATATGAATGCTTTGCATGCTATTAACATATTATATTTTGGTGCCTCAAATTGCTCGAACAAACATCCCTAGTGTTCGTTTGAGCAAATCATGCTCATAACATTTTATATGCGCTATTCCAAACTGCTCAAACGAGCTACCCTAGTGCTCAATGGAGCAACCTCTTTTGCTCTTCTTCGTTGTTCTTCGTTTCGACATCATGGCATATGGGATTTCTTCAATCCCCAACAAGCCTTCATCAATGAAAGATAGAGCTTGTAGATAAACAAGTGCTCAACACCCTCATCACCATTAGATAATATAGTTTTTAAACCAAGACTTTATTTATTTTCACTTAAATTTTATTCGACTTCATTCAAGTAAGCTTAGGCCAATTTTCTTGCATTTTATTCATTTAGTTGACTTTATTTGGTATATTAATCTCACTTTTTTAATTCAATTTTATTATATTAATTTAGTGTTTGCAATTGCAATTTCACACTAACATTAATATGTAACTAATAATAAAAGCATCTTCAATAATCTTTTAACAAACTTATCTGAGATTGTTAATAGCATTTGATTGTTGAAGAGCACTAGCAACAAATTTAAACTGGAATAAAAATAAATATTTACAGTTTTCTATTTGCTAGTACAAGATAATAAAAATTCTTATTAAATAAATATATAAGAATAAAAATTCCCACATTTCCTTCAGCAGTATAGTGTCTTATAACAATGTCTAAATGAATGGCCGAAGTATATCTGTAATTGTAAGTAACCTTAAAACAACATCGAGGAATAAACCAATATGAAGTAGCTAATCTACTAAAACTTAAAGGGGTAACATTTATAAACTTAAGAGCCAAAAAAACAACAAAGGATACAATTGAATAATTTTAAGTTAACTCTACAGGATGTAATCGAACCTGATGATTTGCCTCTATTTCGGGACAGATGAAACATAATCGAGCGAAGAGGAACAAAACCTTAATGAGTTGTACTGCACTTATTCTGAATCCCTGGAGTTTCGACTCGAGAGCCACAGTTTCTTTTGAACGACGAACACAACTTCCTCCCCATCCTCTGAATCGGAACTTGCATCACCTGTAGCAACTGCCTCCCAATGCAAGGCTGACAGATACTTCTTTACAAAGTCTACTACAGACTGTTTGTCTCGGATGATGATAAAGCCAGTAGGCCTGAGAATTCGATCCATCTCGAGTAGAAGATCCTCGGGGCTACATCCTTTCTTCTCAACATCGGAGATGATGTTCCAAGCATGGAGTAGATCATAAGTTCGAGGATAGGTTGAGAAGGCCTCACACCTATTATTAACACAAAGAAAATTCAATGATTGGACTTCATTGAAGAAGAAATTTTGTTTTACAAAGAACTCAAATTGAATTTCAAGAGCCACTAAGGATTCATCATCTCAAGCCAAAAAAAATGCTAAACTAGATAGAAACATTGTGGAGACCAAGTTTCATTAACCTATAATAGCAACTTGGAAACTTTCTCTAATCTACCGGGGTTTACTTGCTACAGCTATGGTTTTACTTCCTTTGTTGCATGGGGTAAGCTACAGCCTAAAAGTACATGATTGGTGTTTCTCAAGAAAGGGGTAAAAATGTGTGTTTTATGGGGAAGTGAAAATTTGTGGATGAGATGAAAACTTAAATGTCGTGAAAATTAAAGAAACAATGTGGGTTATGATCAAAGATAGAAAAGTAGCAATTCCTATGCAACAAACTTAGCGGAGGATCCATATAGATGGTAAAAAATGGCCAAACGGAGTTAGCTGGATAAGTCACATACAGGCCTGAGAAAAAGAAAGTGGATATCTTGAACGCTAATAAATTGATACTCTAATACAAAATGAATATGCACAGCGCTAATAAAACCCCCTTAACTCAGGAAAGCAATGCCTGAAGCAGGAATGATGAAAAGTAGCAAAAAGATAGCCGGGATATCAAAACAAGACAACGATGACTTCATATAACGATTAATTACGACCTCTTTCCAACCACACAATCAAGACTTAAGAAAAATAACCACTCAAGATGGAGGGCACAAAGGTATTCTTTCTGTCAAATTAAATTCACTCTTTACCAGAATACCTCAGACAATAAGATAAGTAATTAGTAACATAGTTGTACCTAAAGTGGTCTATTTCTAGGACTCTAGCCTAGCTTACTAGACGTGTAATACATTATACAAAAGGTCCAAATCTACGAAATTCGAAGCACAAAAAGGAGAATGTTAAGTACTTTGCTTACCAATTGTGAACTGCTCCAATGAGGCCTCGATCATATACGAGTTTAAGTGTGTTTGGTCCATCTTCTGGAACAACATTCATCACCCAAACATCTTTATCCTTCAGAGCAGCGGCAAATGATCCTAAATTTGCCTTCATATCCATCACATTCCTCAACGTATCAGATTGGATCTTCGGACTTAATAAGTTCCAGTAATTACCAACTCTCTGTCTCCACATTTCCTACATCAAAATTATCATCCCATAAGTCAACAATTATTCAGCTTGCTTCCAAGTTTGTGTCATTACTAGAAAGCATCATAAGATAAGAGTTCCACATACAGTATCTTTCTCAAACATAACATTTGAATAGCCAAAATCAGCAAGCCGAGGAGGAGGAGAAGTCAATCTAGCTGGCCAAGGAGTCAATTCACTTCCACCAAACTTGTGGTCATCTGAAAAAGATCAATAAAAACAGTTAGCTGAGTAAACCAGCACAACATACATCAGGGGATATAATTTACCCAAGGGATACAGTTGCAGAATTGAATACACATAAGCAAATATAAACAGAAATCCCAAGCAGGAAAGGCGCATTCCGACATAGGTTAGAACAATCCAGCTGCAGCAAACGACAAATAACAGATTCAGAAGAGCATGTTGCCTGTTTTCTTTTACCTTTTTGTAGCATACTAAAAGCAGTCTTTAAAGAGTTTTTCGCAACAGAGAGAGTCATGGGGCATCAGATGAGAGAGAGAGAGGGCAAAAAGGTATTACAAAGTTTAAAATCACAATTTATGAATGTCATGTCATTCGTATTGCAATTGTTCCTTCCATCATCATCATCCAAATGAGTCTCGCTTAGAGGCAGGGTCTGGGGGGAGGAAATGAAGGCAGAAAATAATAGAGATTGAGAAAATAGAATAGTATACACAATTTATATTTACTTCACAAGAAGCACAAAAAAGGTCCACGCTGAATATTATGTACAATGCCAAAGAAGGATATTCAAAAGTGGCAACAAATACAATCTTTAACAATGAATAGGGTATAACATTTCCAGATACAAAGATGAAAGAACTATATTCAAAAGTGGCAATGAAATACAACTTCACTGAAAAAAAGCCAATGGCAAATGAGACACTTGAATTTCATGAGCAAATGCACACGGCATAATAAGGGCTCAAAACATATTCATTCATCTAAGAAAAAAGTAGCCTAGGCATCTACAGAAAGTTACAAAAGAGATGAAATCAAGATGGAGGATATTTCTTTACATGGTATCTTCAAAAACCATTTCTGGAAGAGATCATCAAGGATTTCCCATGAAAAATAACATGTAAACCCAGGAAGATAGCATGCACAAGGTCAAGGTATAAGAGAATAACAACTATCAACATAAAATACACTTACGATCAGAGTACGGCGTGATGCATGCTTCCATTGGCACACCCAAAACAACATCGGGATCATCATCAGATCGGCAAAGTGGAGGTTGAGTACCAGGAGGCCTTTGCATGTAGCAGTCATTGTTCAAAGGCTTGACCCAAATGACTGTTTGATTTCTTTTTGCAGCTATTTTCCAACACATCCTCTCCACAAGAGCACTCATCTCTTTCCATATCCTAAGATCCTCCTCATCCTGTGCATATGCTTCTGGAGAAGAGTAGGCAAAATATCCACCAGGCCTTAGCACCCTATCTAACTCAAGAAGAAGTATACCATCTCTTTGAAGCCAATCAATTCTACATCGGGAGCAGTGCGCAAGTTCAAAGGATCTGCTAGGATATGGTAGCCTTTTTGTCCCGAGAACACCAAGATATGCAGGGATTCCTCTTTCCAATGCAAACTGTATTTGGTTTTGATGAACATCATTAGGCGCCAAGGACATAGCAATGACATCGGATGTGAGAAGGTAACCACCAAAACTAGCAACACCACAGCCCACATCAAGAACAGTTCTTAGTCTACCTCCATTGTTGATGACATTATCTGAAAAGTTAAGCATCTGCGAATGAAGAATATATTTTTGTTGTCAGAAATTCCTTTCAGTTACTTGATTGACATTCAGTGGATACATTCTAAATAAAATGATACACGTGATGACCATTGTTAAATCAATGATTTCAATACTCTAATTGAACCATGAATTAAGAAACAAAGTAAACTCAATTATTGTTAAACCCATGACTAAAATATCTTAACCCAACCATGAATAAGGGGTTAAAAAGAACTAAACAAAAACCATAAAGTCCACCTAACATATGCAAATACTTTGCAAAGCGAAATTAGTGAATTCGGAAAACTGCAGATTTGCAGCTAAAGTAGACATGCCAGATCAGACTTCATAAATACCAAACAAGACGATAAAATGATTAAGAGAAACACTAAGAACACCCTTCCTCAGGTCCTCTTTTTAAATAGATCTACACAATGACTAAAGAACTGCTTTTCAAGTCAAAGTATAATATGACTTACATTTGCCATTGCAGCAATATACTTATCAGCTCCATAATGAAAATGTGTACCTCCACCAGGAAATATAATCTTTTCACCTTTTACAACCATCCAATTTTGATCGGACTTCTCATGAGCAAGGTGAGTATGGGGAATATTAGCTTTCCACACTTCATCCCTGCTTCTAGGCCACTTTATCGGAACCTGCATGATAATTGAAGCTATAAATAAAAATCTCCAGACACCTAACATATAAATCTGCAAATAAACTAATGGTTTGGAGGTTGAAAATATAAAGGTGATCCTCACTTTGTACCCATGTGGCGGAGGTATCAAACAATTGTAGCGCCTTTCTTGAGGAGGGCAATGCCTTTCATAGTGTTCCATCAATGACAAATCCAACTTTAATCTCAGTTGATATATAAGATGCCTATCCAAACATGGAATCAATTCTGAATGTCGATCATCACATACCTTAAACATCAAACGGAAAAAGAAATAAGAGATTAAAAGTACAGACATAGTGTAAAGGACTCCTCTATGCCATATTGCTCAGGTTTGGCTATGAAAAATTTCATATTAGCAAAGCATCAAGATATGATTGAATTAGAACTAGGAGGTTTATTGTACAGAATTGAGTACCAAATGTTGGCATGAAGTATCCAACACAGGTACACAAGGTAAAATAAAGACACTGAATAGCATAGTCTTAACATGTATATGATCCATTCTAAACAGACAATATGTCAGAAATTGGATAGAATACTTACAGGGAAGCTTTTAACCATAATAGTATCATCTACATCTTCCTGGGAAAGCTTGGAGGAGGTTTCATCTGCGTCTTCATCCCCACCCCACCCCAATTTTCTCAAAGACTTGCTTCCATATTCTAAAGCTGATGTTCTACTACTTTCGGAATTGAAAATAGATCCCTTGTAAACAAACAGAAAACCAAGGACAAGTGCTATACCCACTAAAGCAGTGACTAAGCGCTTCATTTGTACTTCATCGGATCTTCCTCTCATTTTATAACCAGAAACTCTTCACGTAGGTTATTCCACCTTCAACTTCTTTTTACAAATCGGAGATCATGATCAGATCTCTCAATCCCCTTGCTTCCCTGCATGCAAAATACAGGCATGATCAAATGAATACAAGAGAAGAAGAACCACCAAAGGGCCCATAACAACGTAAGGGCCCCAATAAATACACAAAGAAGAAAAAGCTTTTGCACTCCAACTTAGACACTAATCCTAACTAACATACAAAGAAACAAGTAGAGTAGAGAATGCGCAACAAGCTAAATGCTTCTGATATCATTCAAAAGAATAACTTGTTTCATCATCAAATAAGAAAGCAGGAAAAATTTTCTATTCAGTTTATCTCAGCAGTCATCATTAAGATATATGCGTGCAAAAACTATTGGTCTAGAGTTTTGTGGAACAGGAAAAATCATCTTGTGTATTGAAGTCAATACATTCTCTCCATACACGAAGACACACTAAACACTTTTTGAACAGTGTAATGTACTCCAATAAGTGAATGAACTACATAAGACCAAGCGGCAAGCCGGCAACTCTAATCTAAACCAAAATTTAATGAAACACTCTCAATGATCTTTATACAATTTATATCCTACTTTCCAACACTCTCAATAATCTTAATGAACAAAAAGGTAACATATTGACTTGCATCCGAGTCCTCAGTCACAACATGATCCTTCATCAGTTAAAATCCACGCAAGATGAAGTTTTCCCTTCATATCCGTCCGGTATAAAAACTTCACTTAACAGCATGCCGTACCCATAGTGAATTTGAATTTTTCTGGCGTACCCGACACAACGGACCTAGGTAGTTTTGTTACATTCTTTCATAACTTGTTACGACTAATAATATGAAGAACAAAAAACAAACAGCTTTTTCCTACTCACAATATTCAGTAGTTACTTCAAAACAGGTGGTCCTAACTAACTTCCATATTTTAAATAGAATTCCCAAAACATACTAAAAATAGAATAATATCAGAATTTGAACAAATAATATGACTTTTCCAAATACAGTAACCTTCCGTACACCTCTGCTCCTTAGTGAATCAAAGACTTTTTTAAGCTTAATCCTTGTCCAATGATAAAATACCGCAAAACCAAGACATTTTTGCATCAAAAACAGAACGCCAGCCCATGAAAATAAACTGTCTATTATGATAGATAAACTGGAGAGGAATCCAAAGGAAATCAATCAACACAATCACAATATAGACTAACGAAAAACCAATCAATGAATTAAAGTAACCTAATCTCTTAGATCTAACACCAAAATCAACTATCAAAAGCTATGAACACTTGCAAATCAATAAAAATCAGATCCTGCAAAATTTAAATTTAAAGAAAACGAAATGAATCCATCAACGAACATATTACAAAAGCAATCGTGAAATCGTTAAACAAAGATTAGAACGAAGAAGTAATTTACCTGATAGTAGTGGATCTGAATAGAATACAAAATGCAGAATGGAAAATGATTGGTGAAAATCGAATTGGAGAATGAAATCAAGATTCTTGCAGAAATTAGAGTGGAGAGAAAAGAGTGTGAAAATGTTTTGACAGAGGGTGTCCGAGACGGATAGTGAGAAATAGAATATTTATTATTGGACTTAATTGAATACCCTGCGAAAAGTATGGATTTTAGATCTATGTGTCGGTCGTTAAAGGCAAAATTCCTTTTATTTTCACAAATTCTCAAATAAAATTTTTATTGGATTAATTTAATAGATAATAATAATTTTAAATTGATTATTTATAATATTAAAATGTTCACTTATAATTTGCTGAGATTTCTAATTTAATGAAGAACAAGAGTAAAAAAGCAAGAGAAAAACAGAGTATAAACAACAGATCATCAAAAACAAGAGTAAGTACACAAAGATGATTTATGAAATATCTTGATACCTCCTCTAAAACAAGGTTGTATTTCATTAATTAATCAATGTTTCATTGAGAACAACCTCTTAAGCTCAAAGATCTCACCTAAATGGAGATTAGACACACTCGTTAAAACAAGGCACTCTGGGTTTTCTAAATCCTTTTCCATTGTGCCTTCACACAATCTTACCATTGCTGATTTAGTCCCTTGTATAGGTCCTAAAAAAAGGAATAAACCTTAGCTTAGGACAAATAGACAACTTGTATCGACCAAAACAGAAAAGTCATTTTGGTCCTGCACCAGGATGCTCGAATGAGCACTATATGTGCTCAAACGAGCACCATGCCATCATCATTAAATGCCTCCTGCAGCTGTGTGCCTCGTTCAAAGCACCTTCCGTCCCCATTATGCCTCGTTCAAGGCATACTCAATGTGCACCTTCGTGACTTGTTTAAGGCACCCTTTATACACCTCCATGATCACTTCATGAAGTGATCCAATCTTCAACTCCTCATACTTTCTTGCACACCGAGCTTCATCGTCCAATGTGCAAGCCGTATAATAGCCTTTGAGATGATCAAAATCATCTCCCAAGCAAGGGGAATTGGCACTTGGCACTTGCACTAACACTTAATGTATACTTATAATTTTAAAGTTATCACTTTATAGTCTTTAAGTAATCATTTATAAATTATAATCTTAGTGACCATTTACAATCTTAAAATGATTATTTATAACCTCATCTTTGACATTTATAATCTGAAAATGATCAATTATTATAGCGTTAAAGTGACCACTTTTATAGTTTTAAAGTGATCACTTTATAATATTAAAGTAGTCACATATAATTTTAAAGTGGTCAACTATAATCTAAAAGTAATCATTATAACTTTAGATAATCAGAATGATTACGTATAATCTTAAAGTGACTAATTAAAGCCTTAATAAAGTGATCACTAATTAGAAATTGGGCTCATTGTATGGGATCGTTTCATTGGTGAGATAGTCTCATAAAAGACTTCTTGTTATATTTTTGTGATTACAAGGTAAGGCAAAAGAATTGAAGAACTATGTGAGAATAAACCCAAAAAATTATCTGAAGATGTAATACTTGCTCCAACTTAGACATGACTTAATTCTCAATCCTTTATATTTTTAATTGTACATAATTACGTATTAAAAAATCATAATTTTAATATAGCATACATTTAGATGAATTAAGAAGATATCACTTAACTATATTTTAGCTTGCAGATTAAGAATAAAATTAAGCAAGGTTGATAGATAAACAAGGACAAAAAACAAATATGACACATTTCTAAAAAAAAAAAGGAGCATTATATTGCCTCATTTCCTATCGTTTGTTGGTTTTGATAGCTTTGAGACCAAAAGGGAGTATTATATTGCCTCATTTCCTATCATTATGTTGGTTTTGATAGCTTTGAAACCAACCATGGAAATCCTCAAGATGATGATCAAAACATGACCATCTTCTATACTCGAGCATACTATATAACAAACAAGATTAAGTCATTAATTTGTCATCATAATGCAGGTTACTAAAGCCCAACTCTAAAAGACTACTCCCTCATTATGAATAATAAACTAAACAATCATCATTGTACCCAATGTATCCTGCTTATGGAAACTATGATTAGACTCCGAAAATAAATAAAAGATGACAACCCATACCCATAAAGAAAGATGAGGTCAAAAAACTCCTCAATTCTAGACAAAAACCTAGACAACGAGATTTCTACAACAAAAGAGAATGAGTGCAGCTGAACCCAAAAGACTACGTCTTACACCCCAATTGGTTTTTTACACATGGAGTTAAAAAAAAAAAAGAAACAAACATAATTGGTTTTTGCCACCACATGTCTACATTTGTTCTTTTCTATTTAAATATGAGATTTTGATGATTGATTTGCGTTATTTAACAAAATAATTTGGTTATGGATTTTATTGTTCAAATTTATGACCTTAAACAATTATATATATATTTTTTTAAAAATATTTGAAGATGGTAAGTTTATGAGTTTTCCTTTTTTTTTTCTTTTCCCCTCTTACTAAGATTTTTGCTTTTTTTTGAAAATCTTTCTAGTTAAGTATAATTTGAGATGCATTAGGGCATTAAAAAAAATTAAAATTTAAAGACAAAATGTACAACAAAAAGGATATTTTATCGCTTTTTTTGTCGCCAATATTACTATTAGCAACAAAAACCCTTATCACCATTTGCTTTTTAATTTTGTAGTGAGAATACACATTTATCATGTTTGCAATTTGTTTACCATATGCTTTTCTTTTTTGTTATGCTAAGGCTTTTATTATTATGTTGTAGAAGCTCTGGATGAATACTTTGTCATACGCATGATATGAACCAACCATTCATATTAGATTTATCCATAATATCATTTTAATTTTTAGAATCGGTTAAGTCTACTCATTTACTCGAGGTCAAATAAATGTCGGATAGATTTATCCAAGGTTAAATACTGGTTGGATTTTTTTTTTTTTTCACATTTTTACCTTTCAGCATAAGTTATTTTGAAGAGGAACTTTATAGTCAATACTTCAAACACATATATAATGTGCGTGCATATAAAAATGTTAATTTATAAATTTAATTTATAATTAAAGTAAAACAATGTAAACTTGTCCTATACTATAACGTTTGCTCTATAGCCTCTTCCCTATCTTAACTTATGGGCTGTGAAGCCCCTTTTCTATGTGCTCTAAAGCCCCTACTCTACATATGAGCTCTCAAGCCTCTACTCTACCCTAACTTATGGCCTCTAAAGCCTCAACTCTATTCTACGCTACCCTAACCTATGAGCTCTAAAGTCCATACTCTATCCTATTCTACCTTAACCTATGAACACCAAAGCCTCTACTTTATCCTATTCTACCCTATTGGACAGATTTTATGTTGTGGAACTTCCCATTATGTAAATTGTTTGGCTTTACATGGATTGATCATTGATGAATCAACGTTCTCATTCACACCAAAGAAATTGAGAGTATAATAGGACATAGGGAGTACCAAAACAAGACGAGTTACACTTTCCGATTGCAATAACATTCAATTATTTAGGGGTCAATTGTACGCAATCTCACTTTCATTAGTGATAACATAAATAAAACGTACACATGCTGTAATGAGACATTTTATTTTAGTACGTTATAATCAGAAACCGAAAAACTATATCATTGGCCCAAAACAAGAGCATTGTAAATGGATATATCTAAGCATTTGCTGGTTTTGACACTAGTGCCACTCTATGAGTTAGCATCATGTACAAATGTCAAAAACTACAATCCAGATCCACTGTTCCAATACTTCAGTTACTTGCAAAGAAAAAATAAACCGAATTCTTCACAGGAATCATGCTTCAGATATTTTTTGCATCTCATTGAGATCGAGCTCGAATCGAACAACAGCCGAGTCCTCCTTTGCATTTGTGTTACTAGAAGAAAAAACATGGGTTAGTTGTGGATGAAATGATTAGAGTATTGAGTATTGATGATGATGAGGTAGTTCACCTGTTGTTCACAACTCCATGATCATGGATGGATCGGAACCTATAAAGAACTCTACCCATTATGTCCATGAGAGAAACTGGACCGAATGTACGGCTATCCTTGGCTTCCTGCAAAGACGAAATGCAGAAAATGATGTTAATGGGTTAGTTGGGTACTACTAATATTGCAAGACGAAGAAAGTGTACTCTCCTTGAAAGCGTCTGTCGGAAGTAGTAGAGGACAAAAAGTGAATTGAAACCTAATGTTGGATCAAATTTTACAGGGATTTAATGGCTAAAACTTCCAATCTTTCTTAAAAAGCACTCTTTTTTTCAACGTTCAGAGATGACATAATAAGATATCACTTCACCAAGCAAAACTTCCTCAAGCAAGAGCAAGGAAATCTTTTGAAAATTCTTTTCCCTGGTTATTTTAAGGTTGCATACATTGACCCCCACAAACCTCGCCTCGAAGGAAGCCTAGGTGAGAGTCATTTTAGCGGCATTAGGGGTAATGAAACTACAAGGGTGAGAGTAGATGTATCTGACTCCAACAGTAATTAAAAATAGTAATAATATTCACAAAAAAAGGAACATCCTAAGGACCCCAACAGCAAATCAAAACTAGCAGGACAACAAAGTGTGATACAAAAGGCAGTGAAATTTTTGTCACAGATGATGAAAAAATACCTTTGCCGTCAGCTTGTTGTTGTCTGAAAGAACCCAACACTCATCATAATCAGTGAAAAAAGGCTCATCTTTCTCGTCTGTGGAAACCATTTGTTGTCCTCCTAAAGCAGCCAACCTCCGTACTATAAGCTTATCTGACTCCAATGGATTCTTTAAGAGAACCACATCACCAACAGACACTTGGTCATAATGTAGTCTGAACCTGATATTTAATTGACAAGACAAATAAGTAACGAGTTACTGTAACACCCCGGCCCCTCGGACCGCTGGTGACTACTCATGGAAACTGTAGACTGGCCCCACAAACCAACACAAGTCTTTCCAGCGCACTTTGGCCTCACTCGTGCGCACCCGAAAACACTTCCCGTAGGTCACCCATCCTAAGATTGCTCCCCACCAATCACGCTTAACTGTGGAGTTCTTAACAAATGGGCTCCCTAGAAAAGAAGATGGACCTTGTTGATATGAGTAGTCTATCAATCCTTTTTCAAGCTAAATCTGGGGTATTACACTCACCCCCACTTAAGAATACAACGTCCTCGTTGGACCGTAACTTTAGGATCTTTTCCCCCGCTAGGTGCACTGAACACTATCAGCCACGGTCGCAGGATTGCTCTGATACCAACTGTAACAACCCGACTTACCGTTGACTGGGTAAACAGGGTCATCACTGGGTTCGTTTCCCAAGAAACTGAAATCACACTTCCAAAACTCAAGCAAAGGGGTCACAAGCTCTTCAACGTGACTAACTCAACTAAATTCCAAAACCAACTTCTAACTAATACACAAGATAATCATACAATTCTCTACAAGTCCGATATAACCAGCACAGCCAAAACAAATTTACATTTATCCAAAATCCTAAAACAAATTTACAAATTCCTACGTGCTCAGCTTAATACACATCCTTGGAACGCTATCCAACACTGCTAACCCATCGTTCCCAACCGGTTCCGATTTGTAAACAAACTAAAAAAAAATTGGAAACAATAGAAGGTCAGATTAAACTGAATGAGAAATAACAATCCAAAACAACAAAACACAGTAAATCATATCATAGGTTTAAAAGCAACATCAGTTCCCTAGATCTATGTGCGCACAGGGAGTCTAGTTGAGAGGAACATCCATAGCTCTAAGGCTATGTCACTCTCGGGTGAAGCTAGTCAATATCTCAATGACAATTCGCTTCAAACAGGGAGCAGGGAACAATGTTCCTCAACTCCGTCAATGACCAGCTCGCAAGCCCGATCCATTGACCATATCATAATATCAGCATAAGCATTCACAACAACATTTGTCTCATCAATTTCCAATCTCAAAAGAGCTTTAGTAAAAAGTTTATTTTCAAGAATGTAGTCAGATCAGACCCTTTAAGGGACTGCTACTACTCACCAAAGACGACGCTTCAAAGAGTTGGGTTCGATTCGCAGATATCAGTTAGAATGGTTCCGCTGAGAAATCGTCTCCTGAAGCATAACAATACACATAATCACCAAAGGCGTCCGATGCTACTGTACTAATATATAAGTTATTACATCTCATTCTACAACCAAGGTTTAACTATGACTCTATTCTGGCGTTGCAACATCTCATGTCATAAGTTCGTTTTTTTTTTTTTTTATATATATGTTTAAAATTCTCTCGTTCTAAATTATTAATTTCTCAAATATTACATTCTACCCAACTTTAAACGAACTTCGTCCTCGAAGTTAAACTACGTCTCAAGTATACTCAAATATCCCGCTAACATACATATCGTAAAGCTATGTTACCCAATTTCTCATACTTGTGCATTGTGAGAATCTATATTACTCATACTTAGGGCTGGCAAAAGCTGACCCGACCTGCCAACCTGATCTGAAACCGACCCGAAATTAGCGGGTTTGGGTTTAGATTTTTGATCCAATTAATTAAATGGGTCAACCCGACCTGATCTGTTTATTAAATGGGTTAGGTTCAGGTTGAATTTTTAAACCCGAAAAAAACCTGTTTAACCCATTTATTAAATGGGTCATTCAGGTTAGGTCGACCCATATTTAACCCATTTATTTACCCATTGAAAATTTTAAAAAAAGTCATAAAGAAATAATGAATAAAGAGTGCAGCGCCATTGTGATTTACCATTTACTGGTATATGAGTCATATACTCATTTGACCCGTGGAAAACCCTAAATTCCTCTCCTTCCCTCTTCCTCAATTCCTCTTCTCTGTGGTGCCATTTAACCCATATTTGCGGCGCCTTCTTCCTCAATTCCTCTCCACTTTCCAGTCTCCTGCTTCTCTGTGCGACTTCGGAGTGCGCCTTCTCCTTCCCTCTTCTCTATGGCGGCACCAAGGTAAGAATTATTTCTTTGTTTTCCCATTTTTCTGATTTTTTTTTGATCGACTTTTTCTGATTTGGATTGTGTTCGATTTTTTTTGATTTTTCAGTTCAATCTAACTGATCTTCAATTTAATCTACCTGATCTTTCAGCACTTTGCCGGGTATTCAATCAGCTTCTCTTTCTCTTTTTTTTTTTTTTTTTTTTTTTTGTGTGATTCATATGTTCTTTGATTTTTTTCTTGTTCTTATTTTCATGTTTTTTATTTTCTGATTTCTGTGTTCGATTCTTAACTCCATCAATGGCTGAAAGTTTTTACAGTGTTTTACAATGTTCAGAATTTCAACTCGATTTTTTCTTGTTTCTATTTTAACTCCATTAATGGCTGAATATAATATATGGGTCAAATGAGTCAAATGACCTGAAATATAGACCTGGAAAAAAAGCAGGTTAAATGGGTCATTAGCAGGTTGACCCGACCTGCTACAGATCAGGTCGGGGTTTCAATTTTTGACCCATTTAATTAAATGGGTCAGGTTCAGGTCAAGGGTATATTGACCCATTTATATATGACCCGAACCTGAAAATGACCCAACCCGACCTGTTTGACACCCCTACTCATACTAATTATGTGAACCAACCAAACTTCAAGGCCTAGCATTGTTAAAACTTAGTATTATTCCGAAATCTTGTGAATCTACCCAACTTAGAATAAAATTCGTCCTCGAACTTAACTCTCTTAGACTAAGGAGATGCAATAGCTATAAAGCGATAAACATAGAAATTAATAATTTAGAACGAGAGAATTTTAAATATATATATAAAAAAAAAAACGAACTTATGACATGAGATGTTGCAACGCCAGAATAGAGTCATAGTTAAACCTTGGTTGTAGAATGAGATGTAATAACTTATATATTAGTACAGTAGCATCGGACGCCTTTGGTGATTATGTGTATTGTTATGCTTCAGGAGACGATTTCTCAGTGGAACCATTCTAACTGATATCTGCGAATCGAACCCAACTCTTTGAAGTGTTGTCTTTGGTGAGTAGTAGCAGTCCCTTAAAGGGTCTGATCTGACTACATTCTTGAAAATAAACTTTTTACTAAAGCTCTTTTGAGATTGGAAATTGTTGAGACAAATGTTGTTGTGAATGCTTATGCTGATATTATGATATGGTCAATGGATCGGGCTTGCGAGCTGGTCATTGACGGAGTTGAGGAACATTGTTCCCTGCTCCCTGTTTGAAGCGAATTGTCATTGAGATATTGACTAGCTTCACCCGAGAGTGACATAGCCTTAGAGCTATGGATGTTCCTCTCAACTAGACTTTCTGTGCGCACATAGATCTAGGGAACTAATGTTGCTTTTAAACCTATGATATGATTTACTGTGTTTTGTTGTTTTGAATTGTTATTTCTCATTCAGTTTAATCTGACCTTCTATTGTTTCCATTTTTTTTTTAGTTTGTTTACAGATCGGAACCGGTCGGGAACGATGGATTAGCAGTGTTGGATAGCGTTCCAAGGATGTGTATTAAGCTGAGTACGTAGGAATTTGTAGATTTATTTTAGAATTTTGGATAAATGTAAATTTGTGTTGGCTGTGCTAGTTATATCGAACTTGTAGAGAATTGTATGATTATCTTGTGTATTAGTTAGAAGTTGGTTTTGGGATTTAGCTGAGTTAGTCACGTTGAAGAGCTTGTGACCCCTTTGCTTAAGTTTTGGAAGTGTTCAGTTTCTTGGGAAACGAACCCAGTGATGACCCTGTTTACTCAGTCAACGGTACGTCGGGTTGTTACAGTTACACTCTTAACTACATCAAAAAAAGCAATCCTCAAAACCAAATGCAATATAACATCAGTCGTAAACAAGACTAATTAATAACCAACATGCTTTCTTACTTATTTCTAACTCAAGCAATAAGTAGCTCATTATATCATGTGCCCATTCAACCGCCCCTTTTAAATTCTGTCTAGATAAGCCGCTTAATGGCTTTGGAGTAATGGAATGTAGCATTAATTGCACATTCAAGTAAAGTAAAAAAATCTTTCTCTTTTGTTCCTTTTTGTTTAAATAAAATGTTTTTTCCCATCAAAATTGTTTAGCCCCATGAAAATAAATTACAACTGTACAAAGGATTAAATAAATTATTAAGAATAATTTTTTTTTTTTGTTCATACCGGGCAAGGATGAGTACGGAGTACCCCTCATATTTACAAACAGGATGCTCTTTAACACCCATATTTCCTACTCAATTACTAATCCTGGCAAAAGAGGACTGAATATAGCAGCAAAAAGGTGAAGCAATCCGCAGACTGAAGATAATTTATGATTCATTAATCCTTTTGTATCTTGTATTACCCAGATAGAGTTGAAAATTGGAATACATGCATCTAAAAAAGAATATTATATACCCACTGCTATTACTCGTGCTCCTTCAAGTATGACTTTTTAAAACTATTTACTTTTATGTATGAGGTATTCATTTTTTCGCAAGTTTTCATTCTTCGCTACAGAAGTTAATTCTTAAGTCCATTGGCAGCAAATCAAATAAAAGGTAGAGGCATACATCTGCAGACATTATAACATAGGATGTTAAAGAAAAATTACTCATGATTCGGGGAAGGCAATTTACGTATAAGAAGAGTTTCATGCTTCCCGGGAATAGTTGGCACCATCTCTTGATCCTCATTCTTGTATAGATAAGTCATTTTTTCCATGGATAAAGCCCTCCTGAAATAGCGCCAAACATCATTGTGTGCTATTTCGCCTGAAAGGCATTTCTGCGTTATGATGGAAGAATGTCAGAATAATTTATATTATACGGTGAATAAACAATTAATGATAATACACTACTTATTGCAATAAACGATTAATGATAATACACTGTAAAGGTGAAAGCACCGTAGGCGTTACTACACCGGTAACCATCATATCGAGGTGCAGGTGATACCCCCCTTTTAACCTCTCGTATATTACACCTTTAAGTTTTCTTTGTGCATCTCTTGCTTCAGTGTTTTATTTAGCTGCTTTGCATGCTGTTTGGTGTGCTGGGGTTGGAAGATCTGTCTTTGGTTGTTTTGTGTCCTCATACCTTTCGTAAGGTCTGTTCCCCAGTGTTCTAGCTCTCTTCCATCATTTTGTTTATCTATTTTTCCTTTTAGCTATCTGTCTTCTGTGCTGTTCCATACTGGTGACCTGCTTGTAACCTTTTATATTAGCTTGTAGTAGCTGAATATAGAGCTAGGAAGACATCATGGTCACCTAAAGTCAGGTCCAAGGAGAGGGGGTCAGGGAGGGCAACGTAAGCAGGACCTAGAATTAAGAGTGGGGACTTGGAACATAGGTACCCTCGAAGCCAAGTCGTTGGAGTTGGCAAGTGAGCTTTCTAAATACAGGATCCATGTAGCATGTGTTCAAGAGACTAGGTGGAAGGGGCAAAAAGCAAAAGGTATAAAGGGATATAAGTTGTGGTATACAGGCTTGAACGGCAGATGTAACGAGGTTGGCATCTTAGTGTCGATTAATATCCTGAAGCAATTGGTTGAAGTAAGGAGGTGTAGTGATAGGATTATGTTAGTTAGGATAGTAGTAGGATAATATCCATTGTCAGTGTGTACGGACCCCAAGTTGGGCTCGATTAGCAGGTGAAGTGCGAGTTCTAAGATAACCTAGGAGACCTCATGAGAACTATCCCGGACGATGAGAAAGTTTTTCTAGGAGGAGACTTTAACGGACACATAGGCAGAGATGCAGGCAACTTTAACTCGGCTCATGGAGGGTTTGGTTTGGGGGCAAGGAACGAGTGGGGAGAATTTACTGGAGTTTGCGCTAGCAAAAGATTTGGTCATAGCAAACTCGATCTTTAGAAAGAAAGAGGATCATTTGACCACTTATAAGAGCGGTGGCCATGCAACCTAAGTTGATTATTTCTTAGTGCGCAAGGGAGATCGGGCCTCATGCTTAAACTGTAAGGTGGTGTTGGATACAGAGATGCCTACCCAACACAGGCTTCTAGTACTGGTTTTCAGGATGAGGAAGAAAATAACAAAAAAGAAGGTCAAGTCCAAGGGAAAGATCATGTAGGGGAGACTCAAAGGAGATAAGGTCACAACTTTGGCAAGTAAGATAAGTTTTTTGGGCTTCTCAACCAGTTAGAGGATGCGAATGAGATGTGGGTGAACATCGCCAAAACCATAAGAAAAACCTTAGGGGTAGAGTCGGGTAAACCAAAAGTGTTCAAAGAGTCATGGTGGTGGAACGATGAGGTGGAAAAGAAGATAAAGGATAAAAACAAAAGATTTAAGGAACTTATGGTATGCACGGAAGAAGAGGATAGGATTGAAAAGAGAGTGAGCTATAAAGAAGCAAAGCGGTAATGGAGGCAAAAAACCGTGTTATGAGGACTTATACTGGAAGCTTGATACCAAAGAGAGGGAGAAGCAGATTTTTAGGTTGGCGAGGACTAAGGCCAAACAGCGGCAAGACTTAGAGGCAGTGAAATACATCAAGGATGAGGAGGGACAAGTTCTCTCGAGTCAAGAGGGGATCAAAACGAGATGGCTCTAGTACTTCTCCCAGCTGCTCAATGAGTCGAGGGGACCAAAGGAGGCGGATAATCAGTTTTTCGACGTCCAAAGACAACTGGAATATGAGCCAGCGAGGGATATTACCACGGGAAAAGTAGGAGAAGCTCTCAAAAAGATGGGGAAATTAAAGGCAGTCAGGCCAGATAACATCCTGATTGAAGTGTGGAAGGGTTTAGGAGAGGAGGGCATCCGTTGGTTGACTAACCTTTTTAATGTTATTTTGAGGACACATAAGATGCCAGAAGAATGGAGGAATAGCATACTAGTACCTCCGTTTAAGAACAAAGGCGTTGCGCAAGTATGCGGCAACTACAGAGGTATCAAACTTCTAAGCCACACAATGAAATTGTGGGAAAGAGTGATAGAGGGGAGACTTAGATAGGAAACAGTGATTAGAGAGCACCAATTCGATTTTATGCCAGGAAGGTCAACCACTGAGGCAATTCATGTTTTGAGGAGACTGATGAAGAAATATAGGGAGCGAAAGAAAGATCAGCATATGGTGTTCATTGACTTGGAGAAAGCGTATGATAGCATACCACAACGTGTTATCTGGGGTAGCCTCAAAGCTAGAGGAATTTCTCCAGTGTATATTGAGGTCATACGGGATATGTATAACAGCGTTTCGACTAGCATTCAAACACCGGTGGAGATAACAGAGCCGTTTTCGGTTAAAGTGGGACTACATCAGGGATCGGCTCTAAGCCCTTTCATCTTTATTGTCATAATGGAAGGGATCTCTAAATCTATTTGGGAGACGGTGCCGTGGTGCATGATATTCGCGGACGACATAGTACTGGTAGCAGACACTAGAGAGGAGGTTAGATAAAGGTTTGCGCATCAGTCGTACGAAGACCGAGTATGTACGACGTGACCTTAGCGGGACATCACCGGTAAGTGAAACAGAGGTGTCCATCGATGATACAGTAGTTAAGAGCACAACCAGGTACAAATATTTGGGATCGATCATTCAAAAGGATGGGGAAATTGACGGGGATATAAAGCATCATATACAGGCGGGTTGGCTTAAGTGGCGAGCAGCCACCGCAGTGTTATGTGATAGGAAATTCCCAAGCAAGTTAAAAGGAAAATTCTACCGGGCGGCACTGTAAAGAAGCTTTGCTATATGGGACCGAATGTTGGCCTGTAAAGAAGATTTTCGAACATAAAATGGCAGTTACAGAAATGCGTATGCTGAGGTGGATGTATAGGCACACTTTGATGGATAGAATTAGGAACCAAGAGTTCAGGGACAAACTAGGGGTAGCCCCTATATCTGGAAAAATGCGAGAGAATAGATTGAGGTCGTTTGGTCATGTGCAGAGGAAGACTTTCGATGCCCCTGTGAGGAGGGTAGAAAGCATTATAGTAGATGGTAAGAGGAGTCGAGGTAGACCAAAGAGAACTTGGGATGAGCAAATAAGAGTAGACTTGCAGGAGTTAAACCTCTCTGCGGACCTGACTAGGGATAGGAGCAGTTGAAGACGTCAATTCCACGTCTTAGATTACTGATGTCCGTCCTTTGACCTCATAGTGCCCTCAACCCCTTGCCCTTACCGTTTCCTTTCTATTTAGTTCTTTGTTTTCTTTTGTAGTGGTCCTTCTGTCTATAGGCCTTTAAGTTGTCTTACTTGTGTTTTTCGCCTCTTTTTATCTTTCTGGAGTCAGGGGACTCCTTTGGCCGCGCTCTCCTTTATGGGTATGAGTTGCCGCCGTCGTTCCCTCCCCAGACCTTGGCCTTAGCTTTCTAAGAGCGGGATATACTGGGTAGGTGATGATGATGACACTACTTATTGCAATGCGAGAGAAAAAATCTGAAGCTACAAAAGCCATTCACAGGAAGTAGAAAAGAATCCATAAACTTAATAACATCTTCCAAATTAGCTAATAGCTAGTATTGGTCCAATCCATCATGGATGTCCCTCTGCTATATTTGAAAACATTTTAAAACAGTTGGGGGCTAGTGGTTGGTTGGGGAAGCGCTCCTTTAACTCTCTTATGGTAACAAACTACATCTCTTGTGTATAAGCTTTCATTTGTTTAAGAATCAAACCTGTTCACTTGTGAATGCTATGTAGGACATCAGCTTATCATACTTTTAATCCAACCTTCCTATTTCCAAAGGTTGAGTGTTACTTTTTCATACAGTATAAGCTTTCATTTTTTAAAAAATCAAACTTCACCAAATACCTATGTCCTTTTCACAAAGAAAATCTCACACATGGATTTAAAAGCAATCGAGCAAGAATCAAAGTTGACCTCGGTGAATATTTTATCTCATCAAAATGACTGGGAAAAGGATGGACTCAACATACTGTTATTGGCAGATCCAAACACAAATGCAAAGCTAAAAGAACAAACATGCACAAAATGAAGACACAATTCTACTATGAATATCATCAACATTTCAAATCTGATGATTGACGTTAAATGGGAACCAATAGTATGAGAAAGACATAATGATTGAGTTTAGATAGTCATACAACAACATTCCATCACCCTAATGCCATCAACTGGTTTCCACCTAGGGTGGGGTTTGATTGGGTCATATATACGCAACCTTAACCTTGTTAATAATAAAGCTAACAAAGAATTTGTTTCGGATTGACCCTTAGTAGCAAACTTCATGTCCAATTTCACATAAGTGCACATGATTTAATAAGCCATTTTACTTTAGTCCATTATAACCTAAATCAAATAACTATAAATCTTTGACTCCGTCAAAATAAGGGACATAGCTTAGATAGTCATAGATGTGGGTAAAATCATACTGTAATTCAGTAATTCATAATGACGCTCCTGGTCTACCTAACACTTTTAGATAGAAACTAGCTTAAATAACCTAAAAATGCACGAAATATCTTAATTTAATGACTACTATTTAATTTTTATAAATAAACTAAATTGATTTGATTCTTATGATATACTCTCAGTGTCCTTTAAAGTTTGCCCCTATTTGAACAAAAAAATTCTCAAATAAAATGGTCAAAAGGAGCAAACTTAAAGGGATGAAACAATATATCTGCTATGAATATATCATTATATATTGTATCCAAATAGATTTATATTATTTTTATATATACCATTAAGATAGATTGTTTAAAATTAATGGAAACAAATATTTATTGATATTCTTGTTGAACATTTATCTTTTTACCCTTAAGATTTTAAACAGAAAAAAATGCATGTAGTTGTGGCAAGTGTCATTAAAATATTCCCGATTAGTATAATAATCCCTCCTATTCACCTTAGTGTCTCATTCCTTATTGAGTTAAGTTATTCTAAATGTTTCATTTCTATTTTTGGTATATTAACTTTATCAATTTAACCTTACTAAACTTAACTTTTTCATAATTGTACACTTTTTAACCTCACTTTATCCCATTTAAAATTTAAAAACACTACATTTTTCTCTTTTACATGTGGTCCCATTAGACCATCTAAAAAATGGTGAAAAGTTAAATGACACATTGGGTGAATAAGAGGGAGTAGTATAGATGGAGAGGTAACTTGATGTTTATCTATTATAGCTTGTAGGTAGTGCTATCTAGCAGGGGTTTTTATCCCGTACGAAGTGAAAATTTGATGTTATGTAATTTGTATTGAACATACTACAATTCTGTCCTAAGAGGCATAGTGAGTAAGCTTAAAAGCTTTTCTTCTTCTTCTATAACCACACTTTTTTAACATAATACTCACGATTCCCTCTACCCAAAAAGGGTTGCTAAAGGGAAACCAAACAATAGTTTTGACATGTACTTCATTTCTCCATCCTTTCCAGCTAAACTTGACTAATCACCAAAGTTTAAAGAGCTTTGAACTGTTGAGCCACTTGAAAACCTATTCCAAAGTTCAAACTTCAACATTGTCTCACTCTTTTTCATTTTCATAGGGTAATAAGCATAACCATCTACTGTTTGTACATACTATAAAAGTCACCAAGTAAAAACTATCAAAAGGTTTCCTGGGAGCTTTCAATAGTGGTGTTTATTGATTGGATTAAACTTCAAAGTTCATAAGTTGTTTTATTTTCTTTGTTCAAACTACATAGCCAGGAAGTTTAGTTTAATTGGCCAATAATTTTAATTACTAGTACTAGGCCATTTCACTTGACTGTGCAAAAACTTCAACTCCTCAATTACCCATGAAGAATACTCATTTGTTCATTATATCACTGTGAAAATAGGACATTGGACATCATCAAATTTCAGCTATTAAAGTTAAAGAGCAACATCATGAGAAAGAAAAAAATTGAACTTCGATGGATGTAGGCAAAAGTTTAATGTAATTCAAATAAGTCATATAGATGCTCCAGTCCTATCTAAAAACTTTATAAAGCAATAGAGATAAACCATAATGTTTATCCATAGTAAGTTGTCTTGCTAGCAAAAATTTTGGTATCCTCTGACAAACCAGATACAATTTTGTTCCTCCCACGTACCGGTGTACCTTTATACATACAAAAGATTTCCCATTTCCTCTAAAAGGTTTTTGCAAGAAACTCAACAATTAATTTGAGATTAACTTCATTAATTCTTTCCACCGAGAAGACGAGATTAGTCCTCAAAACTTGAGCAATCACCTAACTTAAAAATATTGTACCCTTTTAAATATACTCCCAAGTTCAAATTTTTAAATGTGCCGCTTTTTACCACCCTTCTTTAATCTTCACTATATAGTATCATAGTAAAGATAAACATCTGCTATTTGTACACCGTTAAAAAAATTCTACGAAGTCAATCTATCCTAAGGTTTATTGGGTGCTTTCAATTGATGTGTTTATTGAATTTCTTGGGTGTTTGATTTCATTGATTGTATTTTGTCTCTTTTTCTAGAACTAAATAACAAAACATTTTTGTTTCAATTACCCATAAATTTCCATTAGCTAGACGCCTAGAATTAAGCTTTTTTACTTAAGACTCTTCATCTCACTTCATCAACTCCTCGAATAACTGTCTTGAGTGCTTGTATTAGTCAACATAACAAAAAGGACATTAAAAAATTGATACTAAACTCTTTTACCAACACAAATGGAAATCTTATAGAACAACAAAGTTTTCCAACAACCAAAACTGTGAAATTTGTAAACAACAAAATGCTCCTAAATCTTATCAATCAATTTTAAAGTGAAGTAACCTATGAAATTGTTAATGCCATCTAATAGAAGGATCTTCCCATGCTCAAGGTTCCAAACAAATAAGCCAAAATATTTTTGATTCAAATCACATTTGTAACATAAAGTAGCCCATCAAAAACATTAAGGGTATTTGGCAAAATAGCTTGTTAGACATTTTTAGCTTTTTCAAGTTCAAATAGATATTTAGATGGTCAATTCATTTAATGTTAATGTTTGGTAAATTACATGATAAAAACAATTGTTATGATTTTACGAATCTAACTTGCAACAAGTTGTCCCACCAGAGTATTGTCAAAGATTTAATCACCTCCTCAAATTCGTCGGTCCAATCAACTATTGTATCAGATGTTTGCCAGACACCCCTTAATAAATGACATCAATCATAATTTAATGTTGTTAGTGTTTTGGTGACTCGAACTGAGTCTAAGACATGGGAGAAGATGGATCAAAATGGCGTGTTCTAGTGACCAAACGCTAGGTCGGCATTTGGTGGAGTCTTGGGGAAGACGAGTCGTCATTTGGTGCTGATATGTTGGCTGGTTCCAGAGTGGATTTCAGAAAAAGCCAACTCAACTTTGCATTCTGATCTTTGAGTGCAATTTCCATAAGAAAACACCGAGTCAATGTTTCTTGGCCCTTGGAAAACGGTTTTCTCGATTTCCTGAGTGGTTAATGATGGGTTTTGTAACCCTAATTTCTTTCTATGGGAGGTTTGTTATGTAAACCCCTCTTGTAATTAGGGTTAAGGGGGCATAAAAAACACAAGAGAAAAAAGTGAGCTGCCATTAGAGTTTTCTTAGATTCAACTTTGTAATCTTGCAATTTAGTAGTGAAACTTTGGTTCTCGGTGTCCAAGGACGTAGCTATCACATTGATAGTGAATCACGTTAAATTTTGGTGTGTTTTCTTATTTTTGTTTGAATCTTTATTTGTTTCATTGTTTTGGGTTAATTGCTTCCACTGTCCGCTCAACACGATATAATTATGATTAGTGATAACCTAAAACTTAAATGTAAAAAACAACAATTTACAAAAACAACATCATTTGGAATTGAAAGCGTACTGATGAACATAAAACATTGGGGCTCAGCCACAAACATGATTGTTATTGCATTCGACAGAAATGAATCAAACTGAATAATGACAAGAAATAACAAATACCCAGATGAATATATGAAGAACAAAAAAGAAATGCAATGCAAAAGTAGAGTAGAAAGATGTATACTGTGATGGAGAGAGAAGCAGAGTAAACCAACTTGGCTTGACCATAATGCAAAAAGAGACGATCCCACTTCATCAAGTCTTTCAACAAAATCCTTTGCCAATGATGTTTGATTGGACGAGTGAAGATTGAAGAGGAATGGTGTGATCGCTCAAGGTGGGACGAATACAATTCGAACCCAGATTCCACAGAAAAAAGAGCTCAGAATTGGGGAAATTGGTTAGGTTTTGGAGGTGAGAATTGAGAGGCAAGGCTGAGGGGTATAGAATGCAATTTTATTTACTTGCACTCCCTTTGGTTGTTACTCATCTTACTAAAAAGTAGTAAAAGAAATAACAGAGTAAATTTTCAGGGATTATATCATTCTTATGTAGTCATGTTAATAAAATTTAGATCATAAAAAAAGTTTAGATAGAAAAGTTATATCCGCCTATCACACACGTGTGACCAAAAAATTTTATACTTATCGAATTCAAATCTTAATATACTCATTTTAAGACTTAAAAAGCTCTTCATGCCTCAATCTTCCTCTTTAGAGACTTAATTTAATTTTAACAATCGACTTCAACCGTTAAAACGCCCATGCCAGCAATTTGTTTGTTCGTAATTTTTCACTATAACTTAATACCACATTTTATACGATAATGCATTGAAATGAATTTTATGACAAAAATGAGATAATTGAAGGAGAACAAGTATGATCTAACTTTTCATTATCATTCCCACCATTTAATACCAACTACAAGATGAAATTATACTAATTTTTCATTACTATTGAAATTATCAAAGAGAACAAGTATGACCATTGACAATTGATTGAAATACGAAAATTAAGGTGAGTAATTGAATTGACAATCAATTTATAATTACAACCGAAATGAAAGTGAGAAGAAAGCACATCATACCCTCAATACATTATCAAAAAAGATAGGGATATTCTACATGGTAGCAACAATTTTTTTTGCGAAAGGCCAGCGTAGCAAATCTTTAAAAAAATTCTACAAAATAGCGTTGTACTTTTAGAATTTAAGCTGTCGTAACATTATCACCTAAGAACCGTTAGATTATACGTTAAGTTGTGAAATTTCGTTTTTACCCTTGTCTTCTTTCAATCTTCTTCCATCCGTCTTCTTTCATCCATGACCTATCCCCAAATGTTCCATCTCCAAATAGTTCTCACGTTTGACCTTTAACAACTATTGTTAATAATATGCAAGCTAAGGTGCACCATAGAATATGTCGCTGCCATGCACTTGATCCGTGCTCTCCTCAAGTTTCTAATTTTTACTCATGTGCCACGTCATGCAAGGCTAACAACTTTCTGTTATGACTCCTTGTGCAGCTTCCTTTTTTGTATAAATATTGTTTTTTAGTCTTGTTATTGATACATATAGATAACATGGCAATGTAATGCATTTCAATCTGTATGAATATTTTGAAATCCAATCTTTATTCCAAACTAATGTTACTACTTATTATTTTAACCTTATAATTTTGATTTAATTATTTTTATATATAAAAATGAGTCCTTTTTTTATTATTAACTTTAAGTATAGTTTAAGCAAAATTTTCTAAGTAAACTACGTATTTTCATTATCAAATTTACCCATTATTTTAAATTATATTTACTTGTACATACTAGAAGAAAAAATTTGATGAACCAAAATCCTTTCTATAGTAACTCATGATGTTCATAACTTACACAAGTTATCACCATTTCCTTACACAAGCTAACCGTCTTCTATACTCTAAACTCATACATATTCACTTACACACTCTAACTCTTACACATTCACTTACACGCTCTAAATCATTTACACAAGTTAACCTTCTTCTATACTTCTAAAATACTTTTTCATACAATCTAATGAACTACAAAGTTGCCCAAACCTATTATAAATACCCCCTAGCCATGAGATCACTTACACCACCATCATCAAATATTTCTAACATTTTTTCTTATATTTTCACTTCATTTAAATCTTACTACCTTAATATCTTTATTATTAGTTGAAGAAATTCAAGAAGATGGATCTTAGAACACTCTTTATTTAGCTAAATCATCATCATTATGGAGCATTATTGGGTTATTACTGTGGGTACTTAATGTATTATTATTATTTTTTGAGTTTGGATTTAATTATTTTGGGAGCTTAAAAGATCATCATTATTTTAGGAGTTTGGATTCATTATCTTTGAAGCATTATTATCTATCTTGGAGGGTCTTCTTTCTTATATTATTTTTCTAATTAGTACTTAGTACTAATCATCGGTGTTAGTAAGGTACAACTTCTTAGGCTACCCTTTTTGTGGAATTTTACATTATATTTACTTTATAATATGCAAAGTATGAAATATGTTGATATGTTTTAGTAGAAAGTTAGTTTAATAAAATTATGATCAAGATTATATTAAATATGTGTATGCTAAAAGTATTTTTAGTATGTTAATTTAATGATCTTTGAACAAGTTTAGGAAGTTGGGTGCAAATTTATATTCTAGTGATATTAAGTATGATTTATGTTATAAACTAGTGCTAGTATGTTTATGAGTTAAGTGTGACATTAGAAATGTTATTATTCTTTTTATGTTAGAATTTTTATTAATATGTTTATGTTAGCCTTCAAACTAGTTTATAAGGTAGTAAGTTATTTTATGAACGCATTTTACTAAGTATGATTATATTAAGAATATTGTTGTTATACTTTATTTTGAGATTTAAGTTTATCCTTAAAGTTATAGTAAATTTCTATGTTATTGTGTAAAGTTTTTTATTTTTGTAAGTGGTTATGTTAATTATTTAAATGTAGGATTTAGTATGATAAATTAAATTAAGTCGTTCTTTTTATGTGAAAAGGGTCCAAAACACTCATAGGCCATACGACCACTATCATATAATAAAAAAAAGATTTTAATTTACTATTTTAAATTATTACAACTATTTTTGTGATAATAATAAGATAACAATTTAAAAAGATATTTTTGAGAAATTTTTATAAGTTATTAAATATTGAAGTGTTTTTCTTAAATACATGAGATTTCATAATAAAAGTAACTTTTAATCACTATTTAGTACAAAATATTTTATTTGCTAACTATTTGACCAAAATTTATGTAAAATGATGTAAAAGTATTTTTAGTAAACTTGCCGCTCAAACTATGTGTGATATGTTGATTTTGTAAAATTACAAGTTTTACTTGTTTTATAATTAGAGATATTGACTTTTGTGAAAATTATAAGTTTGACTTGTTTTTTTAAACTAGAAATATTGATTTTTGTGAAATTATAAGTTTTATTTGTTTTACAACTAGAATGTTAATTTTTACAAACCTAATAAGTTTACTTATTTTTTTAAACTTGAAATATTGATTTTTAGTGAACTTGTAGATTTTTGAAAACTTATCCAAATGATGCAATTTTAGCTTGAATTTTAATTAGAATATTTGATTTATTTTAAAAAGAATAAAGTTTTATTTATAAGTTGAAAATGTTGCTTCTGGGAACTTATTTAAAGAGAGATATTTTAGTAGCTACTTGTGGAAAATATTAATTTGGAGACTATTGATAGAATATTAAGTTATAAGTGTGAATTTAGCGAGCTATGAAAAATAAAGTTATAATTAAAATTTAATGTGTAAAAATTTAATAATGAATGTATAAAGACATAAAGGTTAATTTTACGTTATGATTTAGAATTTTATTAAATACAAGAGGTTATCACCTAAATTGATTAAAGTCAAAATCAATGTCAAATTGCAGTAATAAAAATGTGATGTACTTGTGTGAATGAATATTGATTGAATGACCCTAATAGTAAGGTAATGGAACCATGGACCAGCATGTAATATCCCGGCGCCCATGTTGGTTGGCACGTAAAATGCGGTGTTAGACAGGGGGTTAGTTACCTATCCAGTAGAGCTCGAGCATAAATTGTATTGGAGGGGTGACGACTCCCACCACAGTTAGGGTTTAGGTCAACGGTCCTCACCGAACCAGACCCTTACATATAGTGATGGTCATGGGATCAAAACCCTGTTGGACCCGCTCCGGACTCGCCCCTTTTTTAAGGGTCTGGGTCTAAATTTTGAGATCCATCGGATCCGGGTCGGATCTGAATCCAGAAAATATTTGACGGGTCTGGGTCCGGGTCCTATAGGACCCGGACCCTAAACTTTTAAATTTTATATTATGACTTTCATATTTTTAAATTCTAATATTAATTTTTTTTATTATTAATATATAATAATATAATGCCTTGGGCCCTTAATCAGTTAATTACTTGATTCACTTGATTGCCTTTTCAAGTTCTCATTCTCAATCTAGTAACCCTAAGTCCCTAAATTTTCTCATTCACTTGATTCACTATGTTTCTCATTTAGTCTTTTATATTTGATTTTTAATTATGTATTTAGACAAGTGTTTTTACGTTTTACTAATTATATTGTATTTGAATTTTGTGGACTCGAACAAGTGTTTGTAATACGATAATAAGTTGCTTACAAAAATACAAAAAGACTCGCAAAAGGTACAATGTTGACTAATTAAAGAGGCTTTGTATAAGATCCATTAAGGACCCTAGACCCGTTAGATCCGTAGGGTCTGGGTCTGGGTCTGAAAATTTTGGACCCTAAGGGTCCGGATCCGGGTGTGGATCCATAAAAAATAAAAGGGTCCGAGTCCGGGTCTGGCAAGACCCACTCCAGACCCGCCCCATGACCATCCCTACTTACATATATCAGGTGTCATATTGATGTGCTTGTTGATCAGTGATAAACTTGATTAGTGTTGATGCTATGACGCATGGTACGGTTATGAGTATTAACCAAATGAACTTCCTTAAGTGTTAAGATTACCGAATTGTATAAGTGGCAGTAACGTACTTCTGTCAGGATTGAGAATGGTATCTTAATGACTTAAAAGTATGGAACAAAAAACGAATATGGTAAAAGTAAACGGTGATGTTAATTAATTATACGTTCGTACTTAAATTATTGTTTTGTAAATGTAGCGTATAATTTTCGTATTTTGAGCTGGATAGGAAGTTATTCTCGGCGTTAAGCGCTGACCGATTCGATCGGCTGTCATCCGTATCATGGATGGCAGCATTTTGCAGGATTTAGTTCAGGTTCTGATCCCGGCCGCAGCAATTACTGTAACATTCGGGAAAATTAATATTTTAAAACGTGTAAATTTAAGAGAATTGCTAGTATGAGAATGACCTTAGATATACATAATATAAATATATTCTAAACTTAATTTTTCTCTCTTTTCCTTTTCTTTTAATTGGATTAAAAATACTCAAACCCTTCCCTTCCCTCTCACTTCGATTGAACCCAAAAATCAGCCAAACCACACTCCTCAATTGAACACATCAAAATCCAAGAACACCTTCTTCCTTATTGCCCAACAAATACTTCAATGAACAATCCTATACTCCCTCTGATATTCGCACCCGTTTTCCTCAAATTCTCTGAGACTTCAAATAGAACACAACTTTTCATTCCATTTCTTCATCCTTCGTGTTCCCTAGTTTCGGTTGGGCAACAATGTTCATTGTATTGCTTGATGTTCATGACAAAACAGCCCCTGAACCGTCTTCTTTGTTTTCGAATTGAACAACCTACTTCATCAGATTATCAAAGATAATAAACCAAAACAACAGCAGGTATGATTTCCCTCTTCTTTCTTTTTCTTTAATTTTCAAAATTTATTACATCAATCATCTTCATTTCTATTATTGATCTTCGAAGCACAATTGATGCCACCATTTAATTGCACTTTCTTCATTCTTTTGATTTCTTTAATCAAATAAAGGAACAAAAATGGCGTACAAACAACAAAGCTCCCTCAGTTTCTATGATTTACTTGGTTCAACATCAACAATTTCTTTCTTTTCGATTTTGTCTATAATGTCGCATGAAAATTGAAGATAGAAGGTATATTGAGTTTCTTTACTTTTGTTTCCTTTCCCATGTCACCATTTTTGTTCCATTTTGATATTATGGTTTCTTTTCATTTTGTTTCTTTGCTCTTCCATTTGTTAGTAACCCTTCTATTAGTTTTCCCTTAATTACTTATTTTAACACCCAATTGAAAACATCCTCAACTAGGTTAGTAATGGACTTCAAGATTTTAAATACATATTTGTTTCAATTAAAGATGATAAGATTGGTGTTGTTTGATATTAGTCAAGTTGGAAATTGAGATTTATAGATTTTATTGAAGAAAATGCTTGCAAATGAAAAGTGTGGGATAATTTAACATTCTTGGATGGTTCTTAGATTCATTTGGGCAATGTGATATTCTTGGAGGACTAATAGATTCTTGCATGGATTATTGATTTTGGGTATAAATGAAAAATTGTGTTTAATTAATATATAAAGAAGATGATGATTGTTGAGAAATCTTTAGGAGAATGTGAACAGTTCTAGGTTCTCGGATCATAAGTCTTAGTGGTATATGATTGGACTAAGTGTTGGTTTACCTAGATTCTTTAATATGTTTAGAAGTGATCTTATGACATGAGATGTTGCAACGCTAGAATAGAGTCATAGTTAAACCTTAATTGTAGGAGGAGATGTAATAAGTATATGCCAGTATAGCAACGCCGAACGCTCTTGAGTGATGTTATGATCTTGTTATTCTTCAGGAAACGATTTCTCTGCGCGCTCTTTCTAGCTGATAGCTGCGAATCGAACCTGACTCTTTGAAGCGTCCTCTTAGGTGAGAAGTAGCAGTCCCTTAAAGGGTCTGATCAGACTGCATTCTTGAAAATAAACTTTACTAAAGCTCTTTTGAGATTGGAAATTGTTGAGACAAATTTTGTTGTGAATGCTTATGCTGATATTATGATATGGTCAATGGATCGAGCTTGCGAGCTGGCCATTGACGGAGTTGAGGAACATTGTTCCCTGCTCCCTGTTTGAAGCGAATTGTCATTGAGATATTGACTAGCTTCACCCGAAAGTGACATAGCCTTAGAGCTATGGATGTTCCTCTCAACTAGACTCCCTATGCGCACATAGATCTAGGGAACTGATGTTGCTTTTAAACTCTTATTTGGAAACTATTGTGTTTGTTGATTTGGATTGTTACTTCTCATTCAGTATAAGCTGACCCTCTATTGTTTCCATCTTTTAGTTTGATTACAGATCGGAACCGGTCGGGAACGATGGGTTAGCGGTGATTGAATAGAGTTTTCAAGGATGTATATTGAGCTGAGCACGTAGGAATTTGTAGATTTGTATTAGGATTTTGGATAAATGTATATTTGTTTTGGTTGTGCTGGTTATATCGGACTTGTAGAAGAGTTGTATGATTATCTTTTGTATTAGTTAGATGTTGGTTTTGGGATTTAGCTGAGTTAGTCACGTTGAAGAGCTTGTGACCTCTTTGCTTGAGTTTTGGAAGTGTGATTTCAGTTTCTTGGGATACGAACCCAATGATGACCCTGTTTACCCAGTCAACAGTAAGCCGGGTTGTTACAATTACTATTTATCGAGAACTTAATTGCTTTTTGTATCTTTATTGATGACTTGATGATGATGTATTTTTTCCATTTTTAGCAAACAATATTTCTTATCAGATGTAATATTTCCTTTTGTTTTAAACAGTTTCAGTTTTTATGATTTAAAGTTTTTAACAGTTCGGCAATTTGAGACTTCCACAATATTCTTGTATTAAACATTATTATTAAATGTTAATTATGTATCGAGATTGTCGCTCCTATTACATCAAGCCTTCTCCAATTTGGATTGGGCCTTTTGTATTGATACTAAACTCTCCATCACAGGGTATGTTCTTATGATTGGTCAATCTCGTGTTTCTTGGAAGTCCAAGAAGCAAAGCACTGTTTCCAAGTCATCTTTCGAGGATGAATATCGTGCCCTTTCCTCTGCTGCATCAGAGATTACTTGGATTTTTTGCTTGCTGGATGACCTGGACCTGACTCATTTATAGCCGGTTACTCTATTTTGTGATAATCAGTTAGCTATACATCTTGCTCACAATCCTATACAGCATGAGCGTACCAAACACGTAGCCACAGATTGCCATTTTACTCGTGAAAAGGTTCTTGAAGGCCTCCTACACCTCGCTTACATTCCTACTAATGAACAGCTTGCTGATCTCTTCACTAAGTCTTTGCCTTCTACTCAACTCCTTCCATTATAGTCCAAACTTCGTGTTTATCGCATCCCAAGTTTGAGGGGGGATGTTAATAATATACAAGCTAAGGTGCACCATAGAATATGCTGTTGTCATGCACTTGATCCGTGCTCTCCTTAAGTTTCTGATTTTTACTCTTGTGCCACATGCAAGGCTAACAACTTTCTGTTATGACTCCTTGTGCAGCTTCCTTTTTTGTATGAATATTGTTTTTTAGTCTTGTTATATAGATAACATGGCAATGTAATGCATTTCAATCTGTATGAATAATTTGAAATCCAATCTTTATTCCAAACTTTATCAACTATGAAATCCAGGTTGTAATTCCATTGAGAAAGATTGATAGAGCAATCCAAAAAATGAGAACTCTAACAAGAAGTAGAAGAAATACCTACAATTGATAACGAAGGATGAGTTTGAGTTTTGGTTCATGGGTTTCATCAACTGCTAGATATCTGATCTTTTACATATATTCTAGCTAATGCCAAAACTCTTTCTTTAGAACAAATGTAGAATGGTGTTACTATAAGAAAAAGATCTTGTGTATATTAACAATTATATGTGAGAAAGCAACCAAATTTTAAGGTTTGATTTTTATTCTGTAATCCACCATATGCTACTATGATTTACTATCATTTTAAAATTTCAAGTCATCTTGATGGCGGGGAAATGCAAAAGCAAGCTTTTTTGACTCTAAAGTATGTATTACTCAAAAGCAGCTTTTAACCGGAAAGTTATTTCTATTTGGAGATGGAATATTTGGCCATGGATAAAAGAAGATGGATGGAAGAAGAAGATGGAAAATTACAAAAGTGAAAATGAAATTTCACAACTTAACATATAATCTAACGTTTTTTGTGTATTAATGCTACGATAGCTTAAATTCCGAAAATACAATATTATTTTGTAGATTTTTTTTAAAGATTTGTTACCATTAGCTTTTCGCAAAAGTTCGTTGCTACCATATAAAATATCCCAAAAAGATAAGGATATGGCAGCCAGTGAGACTCCTACAAAAGAAAACAAATGTTTTGTAACACGCCATAATTTTTTTTATCAAAGGCCAAACAAGGCAAGTAGCAAGACTAATAACATAAACCACAAATTACAGTCATGGCAAAGATAACTACAAGTGGTATGGAAATAATAAAGAACTTTTGATGAAATTTTACATTATAAATAATTTTCATTACCACTATTTAGTACTACTAACCAAATGGATCGTTAGAGCATCAATAATGATGATCTATTTGTGGGTCATATGATCAAACTAGTGGAAAAACAATTGTAATGGTGATCTAATATTGGGTGGGTTGGGGAAAAGGTTGGCCAAAGGGGTCAACCTGTGACCCGTTCAGCTGAACGGCCACCCCTTTTTAAAAAAAAAAATTCGCCGCGTGTTGCAATATGATTGGGCAACGAAACGTGGCTGCCTGCTGCCACTTGCCGTGTTGTGATTGGCTGGAAAAAAATACCCATTTTTTGTAATTAACGGCTATTTTCGTATTTAATTAATTTTTTTTAAAAAAAATTATACCAACGGTCATATTTTTTCGAGATCTACAAAATGAGACCCATATTGATATTTTTTGGACATAATTTTATATTTACATATTTTCTTCTTATTTTCCTATTTTTTTTGTTAAAAAATACCAAAATAATCATTTCAAAAATCCCAAAAAATATTATTAATGTCTACATTTATATTTATTAAAAAATAAACTTTATTTGAATTTGACGAATTTTCCTTAATTATTATTAATGTTTACATTTATATTTATTAAAAAATACTCCTTTCATTCTTTTTTGATCTTCCACTTTGGGTTTTTCACACATATTAAGGAAGATAGAATCTTTGGGTTGTAGTGGGTATTATTTTCATTAAATACTAGTATAAAGTATTGATTGTATTGGAAGTATGAGGTTGTAGTGGGTATTATTTTAATTAAATAGTAGAGTGAAGTAATGATTGTATTGAAAGTATGAGAGAGAAAATAATTATAAATAAAAGAAAAGGGGTACATTAAAAGAAAAGGGAGGTTTTTAAGGGGTAAAAGTGGGATAAAAACTTTCTAAAAATAGAAAGTATTCTAAAGTGAAAGAACATTTGAAACTACGTAATGTGGTAGATAAAAAAAAAACGGAGGGAGTATTAGTTTTATTAAAAGAATATTTTTTTTAATTAATAAAAAGTAGATCTATATTAATCAAATAAAAAATTATATTAACTTTGTACTTGAAAATATTATTATAAAAAATAAAGATAAATGTTAGATAAACTAAGGGAGAGAAATTATGGTGGGGTAGAAAAAAGTAAGAAAGAGAGGATAATGACCTTTTAAAAGAAGTCATTGTTAATAAAATAAGGTTGAAAAATAAACTTTTAAGAAAGAGAAAAGTTATGAAATAATAAGATGACTTTTTTTTTTGTAAGGATGCTCTTAGTGCCAAACATCCTTTAAAAAATTAATTTTTTCCTCATGCTATATTCTATATTCGTACCTCTGCAAATGATAATGTGGATAAAATGATTGAGGATAATTGAATAGAAATTACATCCTATTCATAATATTAATTCCTCCGTTTTAAATTAGTCGCAATATTAATAATATTTGCACTATTTACTCATCATTCTTAATTTGCAATTAATTTTTAATCTATAATTTAAAACATAGTCAAGTGAGATCTTATTTGATTTGCCTCGAAGCTAAGCAAAGAATATTAATATCAAAATTTTATAATTTTTTATTATATATAATTGAGATATTAAGGATCAAATTAATGCATTGGACTACGTAAAAAAACAAATGTTGCAAGTAATTTGGAATGGAGGAAGTATTATATAAAATACTAATCTATCCCATTGAGATTGTAACATCACGTAAATTTATGTGATAACTTTTAAGTAGTAAACGCTGCAATTTCAATGAGACAGTAAGATATATGATTGGAAATAATGATATAAAAAATACATAACATATTATCTATAAATAATTATAAGATAATATTATAACATTCACTAGATAATTAATATATTAATGAAGCCTGATCTTAATTAATTTATTAATCTTATTTATCTCTAACCCTCTGAGAGCTACTCTTATTCTTTGTCTTAGTCTACGGCTGGACATTTGAAAACTTTATCAAATACTAATCAAACCTTTATTGTATTGTGAGTTACGATACGTATCCATTGATATTACATGGGTGATGAAAATAAGTTTTAGTTTGAAGTTTTATTTATTTTTATTACCGAATGTGTTATGTTATTTTATTATTGATTAAGAAAATTTGTGAAATGAGACGGTCTAAAAGTGATTAATTATAATCTTAAAATGATCACATATATTCTTAAAATGACTAATTATAATCTGAAAGTAGAGTTTTAACGTAATTATTCATAATTTTAAAAGTGATCAGTTACAATCTTCAAATGATCAATTAGAGAAATGAATTAATTATTAGCGCGTCTCAACATAAGACGGTCTCATATTAAGACTTGTTGATTAAGAAAAACTCTCACCAAAAATTTTTTTTTTAATAATTTTACATTACTTCCAAAAATATGAGCTTTTTGAGTACTGACACGTATGTTTATTTTCTAATTGACAATATTAAACTACTATTTTATTCATATTAAATAATGTATTAATTGGTTTAATTGATTTAATTAAAGAAGAACATACAATAAAATAATAATAAGACTACTCTTTTGATAGGAATAATTGAACTACTTAGCTACTTAGATTGAATAATAATTACTGAAAAAAAAAAATCAAATAGTAATTACTGGTCAGAAACAAAAAGTATTATATTTCTTCATATTTAATTCAAAAGTTCAGTATATTATTTTTGGGACCGTTAAGATAATAGGGCTCTGAGTTATCACTCACGCCGTAGAGCCGGCTTTGAATACTTGTTACTCCCTCCGTTCCTATTTGTTCTTTCTATTTGGGTATTTCACAAAGATTAAGAAAAAGAGAATCTTTGGTAGTAGTGGGTATTATTTTAATTATATAATAGTGGGAAGTAATAATTGTATTGGAAGTATGAGGTTGTAGTGGGTATTATTTTAATTAAATAGTAGTGTGAAGTAATGATTGTATTGGAAGTATGAGAGAGAAAATAATTATAAATAAAAGAAAATGGGTACATTAAAAGAAAAGGGGATTTTAAGGGGTAAAAGTGAGATAAAAACTTTCTAAAAATAGAAAGTATTCTAAAGTGGAAGAACTTTTGAAACTACCCGTTATAGTAATGTGGAAGATCAAAAAGGAACGGAGGGAGTATCAATTATTAGATTGGTGCATATTAAAAAAAGGAAAAATTATCTTGAATAATACGAATTTTAACTGATTTCCTAACAATAATACGAACTTTCAATTAACCATGAATAATACGAACTTTGATATATGTTTCCCGCTAGCATACCTGACCGGTTTATGACCTGGAGAAATGGTAAATTCCCCATTTCTTCATCAGTTTAATGGGTATATAGACAGCAGGTCAGCAACCTCATCTTCCTCATTTGCTCACTTTACTCTTCCAATTTAATTACTTCTTCCAACAATCTCAATTTTTTTTTTCTATTTTCATTTTAAGCTCTAAAGTAATTTGATATTTAACATGGAAAATCAAACAATGTTGGATCAAATTATTGAAATAATCTCTACCTTGATGTGAAAATTGGGGTTGTTACAAGCTGGATAATGAAAGGTTGGAAGTTAAATTTAATTTATATTTTTGCAAAAGAAAACCACTTCTTTTATCAGAAGGACTTGAATTGAAAGTTTGCTTTTGAACTTCCCTAAAATAATTGATTTTAGATTTCTAAATCTTACTTATCATTGCTTTGCATTGTTTTTCAGAAGCCAGTGGGTGATTAGTTGTGATATGATTAGTTAACATACTTTATTCTTTACAGTTGAATTTTAATGTTCTTGCTGTGCATTGTGGTATTATGCCCTCAAGATTATCCATCGCATAATGCTTTTTCACAGTTGAATTTTAATGTTCTTTACACATCCTAATTGTTGTGAGGTTGTACTTATGGATCAGAAGAACATGATTTAGCAGCATTGAGATCTCTTACAGCGATTGAATCAGATAAACATCAGTTAAAAAAACTGTCATGCCTTTTGCTTCATCCATTTTCGACTAAATGGATACAAGCCCTAATTTTTGGGATTAAAACAAAATTTAGGGATAAATATTGCAATTGAGAAGAATAAACTAACCATGAATGAGATGATATCTTTGTAGTTGATGCGTGAGAACGAGAGGGAGAAGAATCAATGGAAATCACGAGCTTGAGGAAGATCGGTGAGGAAGCAGTGGCTCCGTGAGGGAGAAGCAGATGTTTCTGTTTCTTTTACTTAATTTTATCAGCAAAAAAAATAAATTTTAAAAGAATGAGTAAGTTTACCGGTTACAGGTAAATTGATATGCCAGCGGGAAACATATATTAAAGTTCGTATTATTCATCGTTAATTGAAAGTTTGTATTATTGTTGGGAAATCAGTGAAAGTTCGTATTATTCGGGGTAATTTTTCCTTAAAAAAATGTGAACCAAGTCTATACAAAACCTGAAGACCATGCTTAAGGTAGTTTTGAAATGATTTATTACATTCACACAACAAATATAAGTCCTAACTGTGACATTTGAGGTATTAATAATTTAATATCATGTCATTTTTTAAATATCACCAAAATATTTTGTGATACTTGTAGGAAGTGTCATAAATTAAGATTGAAATATTAGGATAATACTCTAAAAATGGTGACATCTAACCAAAACTCCATGGGAGAAGTTTCCCATAAAGTTTCATTAACACTTGAAGATATTAAGTCTTCACTTGTGTAAGATTGTTGGGGAGATGATCTATTTTGTTCATTACTCCAACTAGATTCTTGTGTTGTAGTATAATTACTTGTTAAATTGTTGTTTAATTTGGAGCCTTTTCTAGCTTTTTTGGGATATAACTATAAAAATAATTGCGTAGATGAGAATTATAAAAAGTAGTGAAAAAGTTGCAAGTTACTTAAGGCCGATTAAAATAGAAATTGTAGTGAACTTAAAGTGTGGATGATAATTAATTAATACTCTACTTGAAGGGGAAAGTGTTAATGAACTAACTCCTCTTATAAAATGAGCGGTAAATGAGATTTGAATAAAATCTTTTATTATGTTAATTTCTGATACCATTTAAAAAAACTGACTTAATAAAAATTTAAATTAATGGTTGAGGTTCTAAGATTACCTATTTCCCATCATTTGGTGGAGTTGAATAATAGTTTGCTCTTCTTCTCTTGAGAAATTTCCTCTTTTAATATCTGGCTTTAGGTAATTTATCCATCTCAATCTACAACTCTTTCCACATCATAATAGGCCTGCACGTAAATATAATTTAAAAAGTATGAAATTTTAGTAGTAATAAATACATTTTATCATAATAAAGAAATATTGCATAACTAAAAAATATAAAAAGTTAATATCATGAAAATATGCGATTAGACGATACAATAAGATTCTAGTTATATGAGTTTATTTTTTCTTACATAATAACCATAATATATAAAATAAGTTTGAACAAAATAGTGCTAATAACAATAATATGAACCAGGGAGAGTGTGCCAATTGTTATGGCCATGAAGATGAATGAAATTGATTAAGATATGATCTTCTTGAGGAGTACATGGTCCCTTTTTTTAGTCCAACCTTGTCACAACAAGGAGCTCTCCCCATTTTGTTTTTATTTTTAATTTGTTATTCTTTTTTCCTTTTATTAGGCTTATATAACTACAACTACAATGGAGGTATTTATATTTATATAAGTAAAATAGAGGGACAAAACTCAAGTATAATAAGTGTAAGTTTGAATATTCCAAATGTTTAAATGGTTTAAAAGATGGTCATAATAATAGTAATAATTAATATCTTTCAAATTAAATTATTCAAAGGAGATTTTTTGCATTTTCTTGGAAACACCTTTCCTTTAAAGTTTGTCTTTTCAGTATGAGTGAGACTAGTAATTTTGCACATACACAAATCATTCTATTTCGAGATATAATAGTTTATTAGGCTATAAATAAATTCTCAAATAAGACGGTTTTACGATGAGATTATTTTTATTGGACTGACCGATATATATTTACTATGTTAAAGTTATCGCTTATAACCTTTATATGATCAATTAGAGAAATAATGGACTAATTATATGGACTTGTTCGTGATGACACAATCTCACTCTCATATATACAAGACTTGTTGTTCAACATATCTTAAGGCTTTAATTATAAATATAAGATTTTGATTGAGTTATTTCCTTGACATGATATCATAAGTCAACGTGACAAGAGTTTTTGACTTATAAATTTGAATCTCATTTACCTTTCATTTCAAAGTGGAATATTTTGTGTTAGGCCATATAAGGAGGATATGTGCTCCATATACAATTCTACCTCAAAGAGCTTTCGTATGAAATGACTTGTTAAAGTATATAGCATATCATAAGACCTCAACTATAAACTTAAGATTTTTATGACAAAATTAATCTGTAGTTTTAGATTAATATTGTTTAAATCTAATGTAAGTTCATCTCAAAAATCCAATGGAAGTATGAATACGAGTATTGTAATAGAATAGTTTTTCGTCAAAGATGTATGTATGTATGTATATTAGAATTTTATTTTGGAACTACATATACATTATATACGCATTATAGGCCTATATACATTGATTTTAATTTTAAATGCTATATATTCAACACAACATTCACAAACGTTCATAGACCTTACTAGGAATGACCTAATTCCACTCAATTACTCTAACAACATAATTAATTTAAAATACATATTAGTTTTTCAAATTTTGACTTTTATACTATTTATAGTTTCATTAAATATAGTTAAATATAGTGACGTGAAATTTTTAGTTTTATATTTTAAAAAATATAGTGACGTGAAATCTAGTTAGATGGATTCATTATCTTATATAATATTAATAAACTTACCTTTTATATATTCATAATAATATATAGAGATATTAACAGTTAAAAATGTGGATTAGCATGTACTCCATTTTAAGATGTGTTGCAACGAAAGAAACATTAATATATACGTTTTAAAAAAATCATAGCTCAAATTCCGATATGAGATTTAAAAAGATCGGACTTGACTTGGACAAACCAAAACGAGATATTAAGTGGTGTTTTTTTTTTTCTTAAAATCAAATCATATATATATTGAATTTTTTGTCCAATCCAAATCTTAATTATTTAGTTCTAAATCATTTGAATCTCCACTTCTAAACATGACCTTCATTTGATTTTATTTTTTATTATTATATCAAATGCTAATTATCTAAATAGTGGAGGATGAATGAATTTTGTGATGATCAAATGATTACAATATAATTTAAGTATGATTCTAAACATCACCAATTAATTTTTCTAGCTAATTAATTACATAAAATTTATATTGTCATTTTCATTATTAAATACCAATAACTAAATCATTTTTGATTAAAAAATTTTCGATTAAATACCAATAAAAATGTTTGTAAGATCCAAAACTCTACAAATGTAAAGTGATTAGTACACTAGAAAGTTTTGGTACCTGTACTACTGTTTTCTATTCTTTAAGATTGCTTATGAAAACAAGCATAGCGTTTCATTTTAAATTGTAGATTTTAATTATGAAATCATTAATTAAGAATTTGAGAATGAAAAGATTTGAAGAATCATTCTCATATTAAATCTTCATCTTTAACCACTTTTACAAAAATAGTAGATTTAACTCAAATTCAAATTTGAATTTTTTTTTATTTGCCGAACACTAAATTTAAGTCAAATAAGAAATTTTATGATACATGTTCATTGATGCATGTTGTAAGAATTTTTCTTTGGTAATTCTGAAAGTTTTATGATACATGTTATTCGTTGTGAGTTGTGACCTTGTATTGGTGGCCAAAACTAGAAATAATTTGATAATAAGCTAGACATTGTTAACTAAAGCGAGTATGACAGAGTATTGAATGTCGTTTTAGCAAAGGATCATCATAGAAATGGTAGGATATTTTGAAAATTAATCTATAACTATTCAAGAAGGTTTCAAATATAATATCTTAAATTGGGTTATTTTTGATTTTTATGTTTATGTAAAATCTTGACCATCTAAGTTGATTTTCATCTACGGGTTATTTCAAATTTAGTCGAGTCATACTAAATTTCAGTTAATCAGGCTAATTTTCGACATACAACTACGTGTGTCCCGAGACATGCAATGAATCTACTCTAAATCAAATGAGACATGCGACTAAAGGGATGACTAAGTCAAAAGCTCAACTAAATTGTGAAAGAAAGTGTGACAAGAACCGAGTAAATTTGAACTAAGTTGTTCTGTCAACAGCAATTGATTGTTGTAAAATAAACACTTATGATCTCACATCTAAGAATTAAAGAGATTAACTAATATATACGTTTAATAGGCTATTTCTATTACCAATTAATTTTATAGAATGAAACCTCATCGGGTTTATATTCAGTCCACTCTTAGTTTACGGATCTTATTGTATACAAACAATGGTAAATTTATCATAGATGTATTCGTAACTACATCATCCTTTTATTACAACTTTATCCCAAAGAAGTACCTAACTAACAGGATTTATGGAGTATAAAGTGACTATCTTCATCATGACCGAAACGTGTTCTAGAACACATTGACGGCAAAATTATTCATATTAACTGCGATATCTATTTTGCAACCGTGCAATCTAGTGAAGCAACCTAACAAGTAACAAGTAAACCTAGTTTAACCGCAGCAGCAGTAGCCTGACTATTGTAGTCTAGTTTAACCGCAGCATCATAAATCAACTCAACTAAAACATTAATTGCAAAGCCATTCAAAAGTGTAGTTAACGTTTACATTCGCTTGATCGTTTCTACTTTACCTTTTCTCTTTTGTAGGCGAGAGATATCAAACAAATGGAAGACTCAGGAGACTCATCAATTATTGAAGATCGCACAAACATAGAGTAAAAATACGACCTCATCGCATCGCATTGACCTCAATGTTAAGGTTTATACAAAAACAGATCAATATTTCCCGTGTTGTAAAGGGGTAAAAAACTCGCATTTTGGACCGTTTCAAGGAATTATCACAAGTTTTCGGCTGATATTTGACGTTATGACGACATCATTCTCGTTACCGCGATCGCGACTGTTAATATATTTTTGCAATATGGATCCAACAGAGACAAATATGCATACTATGAATTCAAACAGAGATGCAAGAGTATACAGAACAATAGTACAAGCTCCTATTCAAGAAACAAATCACATGAATATTTACATTGCAAATTCAAGAATAAACAAATATGCACTTAACATAAAAAAGATGCAAGAATGAAGAGAGTTGTTTGAAAAAACAAAGCAATACATTTCTTATTACCAACAGAAGACGCAGAATGCCATTTAAAACGACACGATCGCTCGTATAGTTATGCCATTCTGACATGTCTCTTCAATCTTTACTTAGCTAGAATGTACAAATGACATCAAAAGCATACTTACCTTAAAGGTGAAAACGATAAAGCATCATCTTCATTCTACAAGTTGAAAACGTAGCTACTTTCTTCAGTATTCACAACGTCAACCTTCCCTTCTTCGGTTTACCCCTGATCAGGTAAATTTATCAGTCATGAACAATATGGACACCTTTTGATGTTTTTGAGAGTTGAGCAATAGTGGGAAATTGTACTTACTGTCCATTAGCAGGTAAGCTTCCGCCTTTCGATCTCCCAGAACCAACATCTAAAATTCAAAATGTGAAAAAAGGATGCAAGTCATCACATATAATGAAATCTCGGTTAAACAACTATGTGTTAAAGCATACGGTCACGCGGCGCCTACCTGTTTGCTCTTCAACCTGAACAAAGAAACAAAGTGAATTACAGTGTGACCAATATCACAAAACCTGTTATTCTAACGTTACAAAATAACAAAAAGAGGCAGGTCTGCTTTTTGGACGACTTGTATAAAATTCAAGAAGAAAACTAAACATACGATAACAAAACTTCATTTTGATATCCAATTTCAAAATAAATAGTAAGAACCGGAAGATGAAGAGGAAGAAACTAAAAATTCGAATTAATGTTTCACATCATAAATATTATACTATAATTCAAATATCTCATACCACAGGGGAGGTTATAGAAGACAAAGAGAAAATTCTATCTTCGGGCTGGAACCTCCTGGACCTCTTCAAGCTGTAGCCAAACAAGAGAACAATTTGTTACAAAATCCAGAACCAAAGAAAGGTTTACTAAAAAAAACACTAAATATGTTTGAAGACAAATTTATGTCCTATGACAAAAAGATATCAACTCGCATGATAAGCCTTTAAGAAAATCTCTGTATGAAGTGCCAAAGTTGTTGCCAGCAAGTTGAAACACAAAAATTACAAGTGAAATATGCAGTCGGTCGGACAAAGGTCTCGCCAACTCTCTACATACATGCAGTCTTGCAAAGTAAAGAAGAAACAACATCAATGCAAAATGAATGAACTTCTTGTGCGTTCAAATCCCAAGAGTAGAGAGTGAACAGGATACCACCATACCAACCAAATGTATACAACTTCGAAAAATTTAGGAAAACTCGAAAACTTGGAAAAATTAACTAGGCTATTTTGTGCAGCATATTTGAGGGACAGAAGTTTAAACAGTCGCCTGGAACTTGCAACTTTGCATTATGAAGACGCATAAAGTTCTGGTCTGGTACAAAGACGCAGGCACTAATAACGGCCAGAATGTGACGAATAAATATAAATTAGTCACAAAACAAAAGGGAAATGATATGAACACTTTAAAGAGAGAGGACGATGGTGGCCAACGATGACCTAAATAACATGAATAAATAATGACACGAAGAATTGTGATTTGGAGGAGCACGAGTATCGATAGGAATGAATGGAAGAGCAGTGTGTATGTGAAAGATCATTGACATTAATTTCTTAGTCATAAATAATTACTCTCTCTTATCTAATCAAATGTCCAATTTGTTTTTTGGCAATTTTTTATCAATGACTCTTAGCATTTCATTTTGCTTACACAAGATTCACAGAAAAACGACAGCAAACAACAAAAACAGAACGACATGAAGAAAGTAGTAGGAACGAGAGGCATAAAAATGAAAACAAATGGAAACTCATACTTTGCTGTAGACTTTGATGAACTTAAGAACCCTTCAAAACCTTTCAAAACATGCCCAAATTGGTTGGAATCTTGTAAATAGGTGGTCTCCAACTCAAACACCTAAAAAACATCACAAGCAAAAGGTAACAACACAAGATCTCTAAGATATGCCCAAAAAAGCAATGTACAAAACTATAGATATATATTAGCAAAGAGTGTAGAACAGATAAGTCTTCATTCAGTTACCTGCTTTTCAATATTCCGAAGTTCATCCTGAAGCTTCTCTCTCTTGCTCAAAAGGCTTGCAAGCCTAGCCCCCGGATTAGAAGACTTTTGCCCTAAAATTAGTATCAACCAAAATTTGTCGTTTTCTCCCTACTTTTATATATGGAGAAAAATAAACTTAAAAAGAAAAATATAAAACACAAACACCAACAAAAAAATTAACAAAAACTCTCAAAGTTAACCAAATTAAAAAGGAGTTGCAAGTTGTTACCATTAGCCTCCATGAGCATAGTTGTTTCTCACAAAAGCTTCCAATAGAGAAGCAAATTAAGCCTTCGGCCTATAGCATAGGACATACATGATTCAAAAATACAATTAAATAAAGAAAAAAAAATACACACATATGGCCTTGTTTAACGAAAGTAGCACATCCCAAACAAATGCAAGATAAAGAAGTACATTAAGATGAAATTTTTCTTAAACATTATTTTCATTCTCAATGGTATAGTTCTTTTGTTTTGGTCATAAATAAACTAAAGTATTATGGATAGCCATAAACAATGCCAACTTCTTGCTTTTTGTGAAATTTCAAATGTTGTTCACTAAACTGGATCAATTGTAAACAAACCCATTGCTAGAGTTAGCCCACATACATGTGACTTCCTCAACACCAACTAGGAGGGAATTTTGTAGTAGCATTGGGGTAATGGTATGTTTTGTTAATCACATGTAAGTTCATTTAATATTTCATTCTGGTTTATCAGCACGATGATTAGTTTAAAAAAAACACATGCACAAGAAGGAACTCCTAATTACCTTCTCATTAAAGTCGAAGCCCATCATATGAACATACATAAAAACATCAATTTAACCACTTCCACCACCAATGCAACAACCAGTAAACTACAATACCAATTTAGTAAAAAAGTTGGAGAAAGAAAACACATAAAAAAATTGAGTGAAAATCTCTTCGAGATGGCATGAGGCTTATACTCATTGTAGATAAGTAGCCTTGCTATTTTACGGTAACAAAGAGGTGGCTTAATTTATCATCACTTTAACAAAAATAAAAACCATCAAGAGCATCGCAAAGAGGGAAGATTAAAATAAACTATATATATCTTTCTGTTAAGAGATAAACTTCAATATTGAAGCAAAAATAGATATCATATGGTAGATACTAGGACACAATTGGTCCTGTGGTCACCCAAAAACGATGAATAAAATACATAAAGTCACTGATGGGATGAATATAGTAGTATGATTTACAAAATTAGTATCGATGACAAAGAAGAATTGAATTCTCATATTCTCCATAAAACTCAAGTGGATATTGACGACATGTGGTGGCTTTGCATAAGTAGAACAACACAAACACAAAAAATGTTTCTAAGCACTTCTAATGAGAGACATAAATGAAAATCAAAAGGTTTTTACAAGTTGTTCACAATATCTTTTACATACTCTTGCCTTCCTCTTTATATTAAAAACTCTAAAGCTAACTCGTTGTCATCATCAACCACAAAGGCTCCTATCTCTTGCACAATCCTAATCTTTGTTATGAGACTCCTTTGACGCCTAATATCACGCATTTGTCCCTTTTTTATGGTGTAAATTTGGAAATCCCCCACGGGCAAGAGAAAGGGAAATCAACCCTTCCTAAAAGTAGTGATAATTAAGCCCTTGTCACAAGACCGAAGCTAAAACCTTCAGCCATGGTCAACCCATGATTCTTTGTTCCTCAATTAGGGCGTAACTTAATAATAACTTATTTTTGTTCTAAATTTTAACTTTGTTAAAATTCTTTTTAAAAGAGATGTCTCATCTCTTTACTGTATAATCAAGATAAACTTCCAAGTCACCTCCATGGCTCCATGAAATTCATCAATAGTTAGTTCATTAACATATTGTATGTGACTGGAGCAAGACCCTGATCCTTCACAATTAGCTGGGAGATCTCCTTAAAATCACCCAAAGGACAAATCATTAAATGAAGAATTGCAGAAGCCACCCTAATGATAGGGGTCCTGGTACCATGAGGGTTCCTGGTCTCTAAGTCAATCATGAGGTATAAATACTCTCATATTCACCATCGTTAAGATAATTGATTTCATCCAACCCTAACTAACAAAACTCCTATGGAACTAGTCAAGAGCATTAATTGAGGCCTCACGCCATAAACAAACCCTAAGTTATTCCAAGTTCATTAATCTACTTAAATTCTCATTGACGCTTGTTACTTGTGCACTTGAATATCAGAGCAGGTCCCCGGATGACACCTTCGAACCCTCCTAATGCTTGTTACTTGTGCAGATCCGATCATTGAAGTGGTCTTATTGCAAGAAGAGCTAGATAGCAAAGTCAAAGCCTCTCAACAACCAGCATACTTCCTTTCAAACAAACAACCCTAGCATTAGCTAAGCTTAGTGCTACTTGATTACGTCCGGTCCTAAACAGGAGCACATATCAATCCAACTATAGAGCTTACTATTTCCCTTTGAACATCTTAGTTAATCCCCACTTAGAATGAACTTCAAATGGATGTGAAACCTTAATTTTTAAAATAAGTTATAAAAAATGCAATGACACCCGGCCTCGGCTCTATCGCATGAGCGAGGCTCTATTATTAAAGGACCTAATTTAATATATACGTTTTGAAATATAAACTAAAAAATATAATATTTTTATTTTCTAGCTAGCAGGTGATGTTTGATATTTTTTTCATTGATATTATTCAATCTAGGTAACTTAGTAGTTCTATTATTCCTATAAAAAAGCACTGCTAATATTATTTTGTTGTATTATTTTTCTTTATTTAAATTAATTACACAAATCAATACTCTATTTAATAAAAATAAAAATAAAATAATAGTTTATTATTAGCACTTATAAATAGACCAACGTTTGTAGTCAAAAAGCTCATATTTAATTTTCGCTCAAACCTTGAAAGCTCGGAGACGGAAAACCAACTCAACAATCAAACTAATAAACAAGCAACTACTCTCACGAGAGACCGTCTCTCAAAGGCTAACCTCAAAATAAGTATGCATTCTTATTTTCTCTTTGTATTAATTGGGCTATTTAGTCCATATATCTAATGTATTGCTAGGAGAAACCGTCTCTCTCAACAATTTGTGTAAAACAATTATTTCAAAAATAGAACAATTATTTTGTGTAGTTCATATATAGAATTATGACCCAAAACCCTAATTACAAAACAAGTGAAAATTCCAAACCCATACATCATAATTGTAATTATATGCAGATTTAAGAAAATACAAAAAAATTAGGACAGAAAGGACAATAACCCAAAGAAAGACAAAGTACAATTACTGGTACCTGGGTAAAGTGTTTGTGTAGTAGAATTCGTCCGCGGAAGGTAGCAGGTGAAACGGCAGACTTGAGTTGTGACTGGAAACTGAGGAGTGCATCAATTTATGATTGACAGGAAAAGGATAGACAAACGGAAATTGATTTTTTTGGTAAAGGCAAAGGTAAGACCAGGGAAGAAGGGGTTTGGGAGTCGTAGGGTAATTAGAATTGAATCCGAGTATTTCAAATTAAGGGCATGCTTCTCTTTCCCCTTTGAATTGATCAAAGAGGAATGGTTTATTTTTAAGAAAATAGTAATAAATTAAAAAAAATAATAAATTATGTGGATAAAATTTTTTTAAAAAAAGTTAAAATGTATGAATGAGATTAAAAAAGTGATGAGTCATTGTTCAAATATAAAAATGATATAAATTAAGTGGGACGAACAAAAATGAAAAATGATGCAAATTCAATGAGACGGAAGTAAGAATGGCAATGAATCTTGGACTAGACCCGAATCCGTGGATCCATATAAGTTTTTGCGGGTTTAGATCCTAAAAATGAGATTCAACGGATCCGGGTCAAATCTGAATCCATTTGTTTTAGACGGGTTCAGCCGGATCTAAAAAAATGCCCGAAATCGGACCCGTTTTCTTTTAATAAACCCTTAGCATTATACTATACAGCCAATACAGGGCTGCATCATATTCCTGCATTACCCAAACTAGTTAAAAAGGTATTACTGCTAGTTGCGGTAATCTCATAATCTCACTTCTTTACTTTTTTTTTTTTTTGAAATGGAAAACATATCGATATTAAATTTTGCACTCGGTCCTTAGCCTTGGTATTAATTTTTACAGGTTTAATTACAACTCTTCCTACAGGTTCCATAATAATCAAGAGAATTGACCATGAATAATGAATTCTTTTCACTTCTTTACTTTATGTGATCAATAATACAATTTTTTATTTCTAAACTAATTAAAATGGTATTACCACAACTACATTAGTACACAAAACATTATACTTGGAATAATTAATTTATTGAATATACCTTTGTCTAAGGATTTAGTTATTAATTTCAAGATAATTTTAAGTTCTATAATGTTATTTTGGATGGTCGGTTGCAAGATTGTATATATTATTATCAATAGTTAATGAAAATAGCTTTATTGCAATTTCAATACGATCTAATTACAAAAATGCCAAATATAAGCTAGATCCGTTTTGAACTCGAATCCGATACTAGATCCGGATGTGGGTCCTAAAAATTTAGACCCGCGGATCCGAATCCGAATCTGGGTCTTGCCTGTGAAAACGAATTTGGATCCGAATCCACCTGGACCCGTTCCAGATCCGACCCAGTTGTCATCCCTAGACGGAAGGAGGATGCCCAGTTGAGATGATACAAGTTAGGTATAACAAAGAACTAACTCTATCAAAAGATTAAGCAAATAGTCAAGGCCCTAAAATATGTTATATGTTCTATCATGCTCTGTCACATAAGAACTCTGTAGGTTAAAAGTGTCGATACAACACAAGTCTCTTCATACTTGATGCTAATAATTCCACTTCAAATGAGGGGTATATATATGACTTTCAAACTAGTAATATGAGCTTCTGATATCATATCAAGAAACAAATTCAGCTAAAAATTTAAGTTGATTGCTCAAGAGCATATATGAATTCACAATTTAAACCCAAATAATGCTCTCATAAAATGTTAAATTAGGCAAGACTTATAATAAATGCCAGCATATTATCGAAAAGACACGAGGTGCACACACTTTATAAGCCAGTGAGATACTATCCCAAAACCATATGACTATAGGAAGAAGAACTCTAATAATTATTCAATTTGTCAAAAAAAATAAATAAAATTGAAAGATGAAATCATATTCAATTTGTTAATGTGGTATAAATCATCTCAAAAAAACTGAAATAATTATACTTCATGAAATATAAATTCAAAATTACATCCCTAAATCAAGTCAAGAAAATAAAATAAAAATTGAACTTATAGCTCTTATTAAGAACAAGCAATATTAGCACTCTTTAATTGGAAGCCATAAATCTTATCCCAAGCATATTTGAATTCAACTTGGCCACCCCCAACAATAGGTCCTCCATTGTTAAGGACACAATTATCTCCATCTATTTTTAAGATGGAAGGATCAACTGGTTCTGTGGTTTGAAATCCAGGGCAACCTAATATTACATTTGAAAAACTACATGTTTTATCACATGTATTTTTAGCATTGAAATAATATTCAGGCTTCCCTCCTACTTCAGATCCAGTTTCTAGTTCTTCTATTTGTAAGTCGGGTTCAACGCAAGCATCGTTAATTGTTCCTGCAAAATTAGCAGTCTGTCTGATTGTTTGGTACTAAATATTAGTAATGGAAATAATTTATAATGTAAATTTATCATGTCATTTTCATGTAAATTTTTATAAGTTGAGGACGTACACTAAATCATTCCCTCTGTTTTTAATACATTTTGGTCAAAACTATTGTCAAGTACATTTTGGTCAAAATTGTTGTCAAGGAACCAATTCAATTAAAAGCTTAAGCTGATGGTTGAGGGTTTAAAATATGTTATATACTCTAACATGTTCCCTCACACGATATTGACGAGAGCCCTTAGAGATATAAATGCGAATGCAACACAGACTTTCCTTATATATGATGCTAAATATTCCACTTTCAAAGAAGGGTAATTAAAATTTGAACTCGTAAACTTTTGTTACACTTACTTGTGATACCATATAAGTTAGATAAAAATGAATGAATAATAACTGTTTTTAATTAAATATACCCAATAATACGAAATGAGGGGAGTATTATAGTAAGTTATTACTCCTTTTCGTAAAACAATGGATGTTTGAATTATTAAGAAATTGTGCATTTGAAATATTATAAAATTTTAGCCTTTAGTCCTTTCGAGTTTACCTTAATTGACCAACTTTTATGAAGTTTTTAAGTCATTTACGGAATTATAAAGAATTAAATCAAATCAGTAAAACTTTTAAGTCATGAATTAACTCTTTCACCTTAAACAATTATTTATAAGTAAAAATAAATATATTTATCAAAAATAATTTCATATTTCAATAAAAATAAATTAACATCACTAATAATTTAAGTTTAAGGTAATGAAAACAAGTAATTAAAAAAAATTATAGAAAAGTTGTTTACTTTTTAAAATTTCAATCCAATAAGAATTAAATATATGATATAATTCACAAAAAAAAGATGAAAAATACATTCACTTTAATAAAAAAAATAAATTTAACATAGACATATCACATATATACCTTTGTAAACGAAAATTATTATTAATTTGATATTCTTTTGATTGTGCAATTAAATAAAATATTCAATTCCACAATTAAGGGTGAAGCAAAAATTGAAAATTTCTTTAAAGTCTTTGTGCAATTTCAAAAACTATAATATTTTTCTAACAATTTTGTACATTTAAACACTTAATATATACTACATAATTTAATAGTAAGACCTTTAATTTTTCGGACCCTATAAACTCAAACATGTTCAACATGCTCAAAACATCTCCTACTCCACAGTATACAAATACAACTAATACAACTAAATTAAATATTGATAAAAGATGAACAAAAGAATTATTACTCACCACAATTAGCAAGGCAAATAAATAAAAACAGTGAACAGAAGATTTTGACAAAATTCGCCATTAAAGAATTTGAAACGATTTTGGAGTCCACTTGTGTTTTCGGATGGAAATTCTAATTATGATGTCAATGTCCAATTTATAGAGCATACATTGTCCCAAAAAAATTATTATTTATATTATTCTTTCTCAATAATTATTATATATGGTAAAAAATCAAGAAGATTTAAATATATTATTATTATTATTATTATTATTATTATTATTATTATTGTTATTATTATTATTATTATTATTATTTCTTTTCTTATAGAAATTATATTCCATATTTAGGTGAAGGTAAGAATGAAAATATATATTAATTTTAATAGGAAAATGTTAGACTTTAGATCTTATTTTCCATATTTCTTATTGTCTTTTGAACCATCTCATTGATTCCAATCTTTTCATATCCTTATAATATAGTAACTTACTTGATAGTTGATTGTGGAAAAGACTTTAATGGTAATTAATTATATTCTCATATCCTAACATGAGTTTGAATATTTTTTATTGATGTTCAAACCTTATTCTTTTATTTGTTTTTACGTAGTTTTTTTTATTTTTATATTGTCTTTGTTTATCTATAAGGGTATTTTTGTCTGTTAATGTTTTTTTTCTAAGGATTTATCTGTAAATCTTTCTCGAGCTGAGTGAATTTTTTGCTACACTCTCCTTTATGGGTATGAACTGCTGCTATCCTTTCCTCCTAAGACCTTGATTATAGCTAATCCTATGACCGAGATATATTGGATATGATGATGTACAAATTATGAATTTATTTATAAATTTTTTTCATGTGAGTTATGGAATCACCTGTGACGTGCTGTTCGAATCAATTCAGAACTAGTTCTAGACAATTTAGGTTCGGACCGGATTTTGGATGATTCGATTCTGATTAACCCACTAATAACCCTTGGCCATCACTAGTTAGAAGTATCAAATGGGCCAAAAATATTTGGGCTTCCTCTCCTAATTTTTAGTATTAGTGTTGACAAAAAATATAGAAAAATTCTTTACTAAAACCGTCTCATCATGAGACGATTTAATATAGACTGATGCAATATTTAGTGAAAGAAACTGATTATAAAATACATTTTTATTCACTTAATTAATTTTTTAAAAAAGAAAATTCTAATTAAGCTGCTTGTATAAATTTATCACAACGTTAAGAAAATATTGGAATCCTTGACAAATGGTTGCAAAACCAAAGCATTCAAGATATCATTTCCTGTACTATGTATACATATACGTTTCAATTCTCATATTATTTCTCATAACCTCCAAGCAGATCATTATGGACGTATTGATCTGCATTTGCAATGTACAATAATCATCTTATAAAATTTAAAAAGTACAAGTTTAATTTCAAAATATAATTGAAATTGTATACCATTGTGTCATTCAAAATTAAGAAAAAACAAAAACCAAAACATAATGAGAAATGTAATTATCGATTTAATATATAACATATATTGGAATAACTTGAGCTTAAACTTACCAAAATAATGAAGGGAACTTCAACCATCATTTTAATTTTCTGGTTGTAGTTGGATGACATATTATACTGCAGATGGTTTGTTATGAATGTCTTGTTCCTCATAAACAGGGACTTCATTAGCAGCCTCTTCTAAAGATTTACCCTTAGTCTCAGGGACCAAGAAAGTAAAGAGCATACCTATGAAGTTAATCACACCAAGAATAATAAGCGAATTCTTTTTCCCAATACCTGCAGGGTAACCCGGATCCCTCTTAGCTGGATCTTTCTCTTGTGAGGCATATACAAACCCAAACGCACCAATTATAGCTCCAGCTTTACCAGCCGCGGCTGATATCCCATGACAAGTGGATCTCAACCGAGCTGGGAATATCTCAGCCGGGACAACAAAAGTTGTGGCATTAGGCCCAAAATTAGCGAAAAAGAATGTAAGTCCATACATAATAATAAACCCAATACGATTCTCCTTTTGTTTCCAATGGTCATAAGGAAACGCAATAGCGAACATGAATATAGTCATCATGAGGAACCCTACGAGCTGAATGATCCAACGACCAATTATGTCGATCAAGGCGACAGTAAACCAGTATCCAGGAACGGTCCCACAAAGTGCGATTAAGGTTTGAGCTCGTGCAACCTTGTAGACTTCTCGAATCGCACTCATTTTGTTTGCATTTGGGATCCATCCAATTGAGGAAAAAATGTCCTTTTGGAAAAGGTTTTGGCTATAGAATGCAATGTCGAGTAAGAACCATGTAGTGGTTGTTCCTACTAAGCGTAGTCCGTATTGTCGTAAGAATTGACTAGAAAGGAGACCAAATTGTTGGTTTTTGTCTTTGACGATGCCTGCTAACTTGTCTTCCTCGGCTTCTAGTGTTACGTTTAGTACCTTTGACATGTCTGCTGCCGCTTGCTTAGCGTTTTGGGCTACTAGGGCTGTGTACCTTTACAAAATTAAAGACACAAGCAATGGATAATTATGAAATGAAACTATATATAATTAGTTAATTATTTTAATTGATCCCTTTAATTATGGTTATAATTGTTCATTTTAAGATAGTGAATCTAAATTGAGTCAGCTCAATAGAATTAGTCTCACTCAAAAACTGTCTCATTTGAAAATTTATGTAGATTAATAAGTTCTTTACTTTTTAAATATTTTAGATTTTTAATTACTAAAAGAAATTAATTACTCAGATTTTATAATATGAGTAAAATTAATGTTTGAAATTGCTTGATTGTGATATATATAATCTACATAAAGAGTCAACTAAAGAATATTTCTTTAAAAATCCACAACTATATGAAATTCAACAAATATCCTATAAGACGGTCGCATATAAGTTTTTGTGCATAACATTAGCCTTTAAATCAAATTAGTTTGTATAACAAATTAAAATTTAAAAAAAGTAAACTGAAATTGATATTTAAATTGGATGTGAGGAGTGAGCTATCAATATTCATTCATCATGGACAAAATAACATATGCTTTGAAGATGTTAGAGTGTTTAACATATTTTTAGGTCTCAATTTCATTAGCTCAACCTTTTTATAATTGGCGCTTAAGCTGATGGTTAAGACGATGAAACAAAATAAGAGAAAAAGAGCAAGGGAATTAAGAGAAGAGTGTGATACCTAGCAGTCTCAGGCATCTGCATACGGTAATAAAAGGTAAGACCAGCAGGGATGGCACCGAACATCAAAATAACACGCCAAATATAGTCCGCTTCAGGAGTAAGTGACCCAACAGGATCTTCATCAAACGAAGGGGGCTTAAACTTATACTCGAAAGCAGCGGACATAATAAGTGACACAACCCCACTAACAAGAATCCCAACCCCTTGCATAGCAAACACAGCAGCAATAAAAGCCCCTCGAGTTTTTTTATTAGCATATTCGGACATAATAGTAGCCGAAAGAGGGTAATCACCACCAATTCCAAACCCGAGCCAGAACCGAAAGAAACAAAGTGTAGTCATTACACTTTTAGGAGTATGACCAAACGAAAGACCCGAAGCAAGGGATGAAAATACCATAAGGACTAAAGTTAGACCATAAACCTTTTTTCGTCCTAATTTGTCACCTAACCAACCGAAGAAAAGTTGGCCGGCTAGGGTCCCACATAGGGCTACACCATTTACTGCGGCTGATACGTTGATGGGTAACGCACCCGGGTGTTTTGGGTTAGGTTCCGTGTAATATAGACGTCCTAAAAGTTTTGTGACTAAAGATATAGAAAATAGGTCATAGGCATCCGTGAAGAAGCCCATACCAGCTACTATGATTGCCGTGAAATGGTACCATTGTGTTTTTGCTACATCTAGTGCATTTAGTACTCCTAATTGTTGATTATCTCTTGCCATTGCACCACCTTTTGTTTTTTCTGCATAAGACCAAAATTTTAAAAAATTATCATCTTAATCAATTCATTCCACACGAAAACAGGGTCTGGGTGAGAGAAGGTGACGGATAATCCATACCAGTACCCCTTAAGAAAGAGGGCAAGAGAATATGGTCAATTTTACCCCAGAAAAGTGAGAGCCCTACAGAGAGAGTGATTAACTCATTTCTCTAGTTAATAGCTCATCTTATATGAGATCGTTTCACTATTAGACGGATCCATATGATTAACCCATTTTTAAAATTAATCACTTTTATATTAAAATTATAAATGATAAATTTAATAGACTTAACATACATGGGCAACCCAATAGAAACACATTTAAGTATTTGTAAACAATTAATTCTCACATTTTAAAATTTTGATTCTTTAATTAAAATTCAACTATTATAGTAATTTTTCTTTCAAACAGCCTGATTTTTAAAGTGAAAAATGATGTTAAAGTTCTTTAAAAGAAAAATTAAATAAATTAAAGATTGGATTTTTAAAGAGTAATTAAAATATAAGATTTTTCAACGGTAATCACAAAAATATGAGATTTTAAATATTCATAATATTAATTTTAAATAAATTTTATGGGTTTTGACATGGGTAAATTTTAAGTGAAAAGAGAAACATAATTAAGCTTGTAAACATTAAACTAACAAAAATGTGATATTCAAATGCCATTTTCATATTTCAATTGAAATACTATTATTTTTGTTAACAAACACTTTTATTAGCTTTTATTTTCCAAAATGCAGATATAAGAAAATCCAATAAATTAGACAAGATTTAATGGATGAATATAATGTTAAAAATATAAAAGGAATATTACAAATAAAGCCCAAAACTTTTTTCACACCTACAATTTGGAGTAGGAAAAAAGTTAATTTCAAATTATACACAAATTGTTCTATGATACGGTTTCACATTAAGATGCGTTATATATATGAACTATATAACGTAACTGATAAAAATTATTTAATATAAGTTTTTTATTTTTAAATCGTCTCATAAAAAGATGTTTCTCACAAAAATAGCCGCTAATCATATTTATTTGGAGTGAGGACTAACCTGAGGAGCCACTGCGAAGCTTGTTAGATGATCAAAAGATGCTAATTCATATGAACGTTAGACAAAAGAGGATGAGTATTTATATGCATGAATATGATGCCAGCCTGATTTTTCTGGCATTAATTTAATAATTTCTCCATTAATTTTGTTATGACTTTTTTTTATATATTAAATAAATATTATATATTATATAATATACTCATATTATATATAAAGGGAAGAGGAGAATCAACATCTCTAGCTGGGACCACTTATGTGAACTGATCTTAATATTGAGTCAACTCGTTGTAGCAATTTTTTTAAAGTGAGAATAATATAAAAAAAAATAGTTTTAGACAGGTTGAGCTATCGTCTTTCGAAGTTTATTAGGCGGAACTTTTATTATTTTCTTCAATGAGCTGAAATTTTAAACACAATTTTATCCATTGGGCTATGACCTATTAGTCACCTCAATAACACGTTAATTGCTGATGTGATTATAAATGTAATTTTTTCCGTGTGAATTTTTTAATATTTATTTATTTATTATAATTTTTTTATTATGTCCAATTGTAAAATTATTTATAAATTAATAAATTACTGTGCTAAATCAAAAGTTTGTTTATGAATTTTAGTTATGTAACTCAGATATGATTGATCAAAAATATGCAATTAAATGAATTAAAAAAAATCCTACAGAATTAAAAATATGATAATATGTAGTCGACCTCATCTTAACTTGATGTTGACTTGTAACCTTATATAAAATTGACAATGTATCCATTACCAATCTGCACCCGACCCAAAAATGACCCGTAATCGAGTAATCGAATATGACTTTCATTGACCTGATATCAGTTATAGACCTAAAATTGACTTTAACTTGGTGGTATACTACATAATCCAACTCAAAGAGCATTGTGACCTGATTGATCTGACTTGATATTATATGGAGCTCGTCTTATATGAGACTGTCGTATCATAAGTTGAGTCCATATAATTATCCTATTTCTTTAATTAATTACTTTAAGATCGTAAGTGATCGTTTTAAGGTTATAAGTAATCACTCTAAAACTATAAAAAGTAAATATTTTAAGATTGTAAGTGATCATTTTAACGGTATAGTAATCACTTTAAGACAAAAAGTACATATTGGGCCAGTCCAATAAAGATGGTCTCACCGTAAAACCATCTCATCATTTAAGTATTATATGAACTATCTAATAGTGAGATGGTCTCATATAAGACTTATTGTATTTACTTCATACTATTTCAGTAAGAAAAGTAAGGGCATATTATTTTTTTGAGGGGGGATGAGAAGTATTTCAAAGTGTTTTATTGCTATTAACTTTTGTTTAAATTTGATTGGACATCATTTAATTTTGTTTTGAATTGGGCTTAGTAAACTAGATTAGTATTCATACAAATTATAACCATTAATTAGATATGCATAGATTACCCATAATCCTAGCTAAGGTTCAAATAATTGCATTAACATAAATGACAAAAGAAGAGCATAAAAAATTAAGCATGTAGGATGTAGCAATACCTACTAAGCTTATAAGTTAATCCATGAAATTGAGTATTTGACGGGATCTGCGGCAAAGTCAATATTGTGCACATTAATATCTCTTACATATTACGCGACAAGCATGACAATTTGGCCACTAGATCATGAAGTCTTCTTCTATAACATTTTTTGAAATATTATTTTAATTAATTTTTGATTTAATCAATATATATGCTGTATATGCCAGCATGCACGCCAGCCAAATAACTGGGACAATGTACGTAGTTTGATGTATTCGCTTTGGAGATCACTTAGAGTATATAGTATATGTTAGAGGTTTTAATTATAACTCTAACTTTTTGGTTGAGTTGGTTTCTTAACATGGTATTAGCAATCAGCATGTTAACTGTTAAGAGGTCACGGATTTGAATTTCAATCACCCCTTATTTAAAGTGGAATATTCACCGTCAAGTATGAGGAGGAATCTATGTTGCATCTATAGTTCTAGTTCAAAGGGCTCTCTTATAATGGGCGTGTTATAGTATATAACTTATCTCCGGATCTCAACCATTAACTAAAATTTTTAGTTGAGTTAATTCCTTGACAGTCCAAAGGCGATATTTATATCGTTTGATTGTTTTCATTATTAGACCTATAAAGTTACATCAATCCAAAAATAATTAGATTTGTTTTTAGAATTCTATACTGATTAGGGTTTCTAGAGGTTCTATATAAACTAACTCGCTTTGTATTTAATATTCTTCTCTCTCTCCAATTCAATAAAATATGTTATCTCTTTGCCCTACCCTATTAATGTACTATTGTGTCATATTTATTGTTTCGGTTTATCTTGAATTAGTTTTTAGTGTGAATTAAAGTATTAACTGCTTAGCCTAATTTCAAACATTAACATCACATTATCGGCTATGACTTTTTATATTCGTGTGGTTATGACTTAATTACTGACGCCCATTATTATGAGCTAACGGATGATAACAACAAATTATGAATGCACTTCTTATATAAAGCGTTAAATATCCCTTAATCGAACCCACTACAATTCGTCGTTACATTCTTTTGATGCTATGTAAATGAATGCACTCAAACAAAAACTTAAGCTGATGGCGATAACCTAAGATATGTTATTTATAGATTGATGGTTAAAGACTAAAATATCTAACACTCTCTATTCCGCTCATTTAATATCATTTGCTATTTTGATTAATTTCACTCATTTTGCATCCATTTTATTTTTGGACAATAGTTCATCATTCTCTTTTAATCTTATACATACATTATAACTCTCTTTTAATATCATCCACATAATTAACTTGCTCTCTTTATTTATAACTAAATATCAACCTTTTCTTTAAAAATCAATCTACTTCTATTAGAAAATAGTATACTTTATTATGAAAATGATTTTATAAACTAATTACTTATAATAAGAATATTAATGCCATTAACTAATATTTATTATGTTATATGGTAGGCAAAACTCTATTTAAAAAAGTAATAGTTATTTCAATCGAGATAAAACTCTATTTTTATATCAAAATAAGAGGATGTATAGGTAAATAACGATTATTTAAGAAAGTAATAAATTACACTTATGTGTCCTTATTTTACAGAAAGTCTTTTATAATTTTAATTTTAATTTTAATTTTTTTTAAATTTTTCTTAATATTATATATTTTATTTTTTTAATTATTTGCAAATAACCATTATTGTTTAAAATTTTCGAATTCAAATAGATGGTGTTCATATGATATGGGATCACGTAGTTGAATTCTTCTAATGATTGATGTTGCCATCAAATCAATTAATTTATTCTACCCAAGTACGTAGTACAAAGAACGAAAGTTAATTTATGTTAGAAAATTGTCTTTTAGGGGCAGACATTTATTTAAATCCTAATAGTAATGTATAGATTAGGAGTGGACTAATTATTCTTGAGATCAATTTCTTCGTTTATAAATTAATTTTCTAAATTAATGATGTTTGCTCATGTAATTTGATAGGACAAGTTTGATATTATTGTTTTTCTTTAGTTAAAGTTTTGGTTAAATGTTTTTTTTATTGGTACTTTTACTTTTGAGGTAACGGTGTTATTTATAGTTCTCTTTATGTAGGGTTTAGATTTTTTGGAAGTAAATTTGATGGTATTTCTCTTACATCCTCTTCCAATGCGTACGAGTATGGATTGTCCGTAATCTTTTCATAGTGACAACGAGAAGAGAGTGTCACGGTAATAAAGTAATATCACTTAAATTTGACAAAAAAAATAATAAAGGTATATTGAAGTGTATGGGGCTTTCATTTTGAAATATTTACGAACTAATCGTAACATTTTGTATATAGAAAAATCAAATACTCTTTTATTGTCTCATTTGTATTGACAAAAATTTGAAGAAAAGAAAGGGATCCGCGTGTGCTATAATCACATGAAATAGTGTATAATAGATAGAGTTATTTTTTACTCGCTCCGTTCTTTTTTATCTTTCATTTTGAGTTTTTCACACATATTAAAAAAGATAGAATTTTTGGGTTGTAGTGGGTATTATTTTAATTAAATAGTAGTGTGAAGTAATGATTGTATTGAAAATATGAGGTTGTAGTGGGTATTATTTTAATTAAATAGTAGTGTGAAGTAATGATTGTATTGAAAGTATAAGAGAGAAAATAATTATAAATAAAAGAAAAGGGGTACATTAAAAGAAAATGGGGTGTTTTAAAGGGTAAAATTGGGATAAAAACTTTCTAAAAATAGAAAGTATTCTAAAGTGAAAGAACTTTTGAAACTATCCGTTATAATAATGTGGAAGATCAAAAAAAACGGAGGGAGTAATAAAATAGTATTCATTAGGACAAAATTGTAAGAAAATCTAACCTATAAATAGAAAAGCAACAATAAATGTAAATTGCCGAAATAAGAAAATTAGAGAATAAAAGAGAATTAAATGAAATACCAGTATCAATTGCAACTTGTAAGTATAATATAATGGATGGGAAAATATATAACACAAGAAAACAATTATGATCTAATTAATTGGGTGAAATAGGCATATTAGACGGACCAATTGAGAGTTTAGAATAAGAGAAGACATAAATATACAATGAGTATGGAGGAATAATTAAATTAAAGTATAATAAATAAAGTCAAGTTCAACTCAAAAAAAAAAAAGTAAAGGTTCATCCATGGGATCCTGGATTCATTTTATCCATGTTAATGATAAAATTAACAAAAAAAAAATTATTTTGATTGATTCTTGATAGTGTATATCATTTTTAATTTCACATAAATATAAGAAAGTGAACATGATTTAATGAGTTATTTTATTAAAAACTAATTAACTAATAACTGAATTATATTCCAACACTACTTAAAAATAAATTACTTATTCATTTGTTTTGCGCTTAGACTAAACAAAACATGATAAATTAAACACTTAATAACGTTGCAATATTTGTTGGGATGATTCATCGATGTTGTATGAACCTTCCCAACGATATTCACATAGTTTTAAACTCACTATTCTATTTTTAAAATAGAAGTACATAAAAGCTTTTAAGATTTGTCAAACTTAGAAAAAGCTTTGTTGTTAAAAAAAAAAAAGAAAAAAAAAGAAAAAAACCTAAAAGGCTATTTATAGAAGTGCTAAAAAGAGAAAATTAAAAGATAAAATTTTGAAAATCTAACTCATAGCTAGTCATGTATATAGAGACTTGCTAGGGTTTAAAGAACTTGTCAAAATTTGTTTGGAAATTAATTTTAAAATCTCATCTTTAAATAATCAACTTTTAAAAATCTTACATTTTCTTTATCATATGAAAAATACTATTAGAGGAATGAATTGTTATATTTTCTTTTCCTAAAACTAAGAAACCTAAACAAAAACCAATAAACTTGTTTAACTTTTTGAGAGTTGGAACTAACAACTTTTATGTTCCTGGTCTAGTTCAAATCAATCTTATATTTCTTTTGAAAATACACACATACAATACTCGTTGTTCGTGTAATCTTGATTGTTCGTAAGGTTCAATAAAACAGATCTTAATTTATAGCGATTTAAACTTTAGAACAACCTCAATCTTTGGATTCAATGCCAAATATGGATACATGTACTTATGGAATTGATTATTAATCTTGAACTCAAACTGATATTGAACCTTTTGATGAACTCAAATCAATCATTGTTAGACTTTAAAAGATTAATAAATGGAATTAAACTTTCATCATTAGGCCTTGGATAGGAGTTAACTTCCCTTTGGACTTTCTCCCTTGTAAGATCACATAGACTTGATCTCAAACTTGTTCTTATGTCTCTCTACACTATTGATTTTGTTCGTCTTCTTGGGGCTCATTATTTGCACCCTATATGTTTTATTGTGGGTGCAAGACACATTTACTTCTAGTTCTAACAAAGTGACCCTAAATAGCTAATGTGGCTATATTGTAATAAACAATTAAAATATTCTACAAAAATGTGTTTTTAATTTAAAAAATGGCAAAAAAAAGTTCTAAAGATTTGGACTTGATTACCCTACAAAATTTACATATAAAAATTTAATAAACATAAGAGAACAAATTCTTCAAGTTTATCTATAGTGAAGTAAAAGTGTAAGTTCCAACACAGTGGTTAAGCATAATCAAAATTGCAATGATCGGATCTTAGTTTGAAAATGAGTTCAAATTTTTTCTCGAATTATTTTTTATTTAAATTTCACACCAACTTTATCTAATGTTTAAATTATTTATCATAAAAAGAAGAGAATTATCAACAGTGAAAATATAGTTAGGTAAATGAGTTTCATATGATCTTGAATTATATTAGACTCATACTCTACTTAAAATTAGAGTTGATTCTAATAGGGTTTATTTAAGGATGAACTAGGATCCAAGATCATATCAAAATCTTGTTAAACTTTAGGTCTATATTTTTTACCCTAAGGTTCCGATTAAAGGGTTTGCCAAATTTAGGTAAGATAGAAAATTCAAGAGTTTAGATTTTATGATTTTAAAACTTAAATTTCACTTATAAAATAATTTTTAATGGTTTGGATCTAAGATTGGACCCTTAAGATTGGGGGTCCAGATTTGGATTAGACCCTAAAAGTAGGGTCCAGATAAGGAACAAATTCTGGATCCCAACCCTAAAATTCACATACCTAATTTCGGTAGGGTCTTGAACCCATTCACACCCCTAGTTATCATGTACATAAATTGTTGTGTAAGACATTCTCCTTACGAGACACATCATATTTATGGGTTAAATATCTTAGCTAATATAAATTATGAGAATACGAGCTACTTCCTCCGTCTCTATGAAATTGTATCATTTGACTCAATTACGTGAGAGCTTTTAAAGTCAAATGATGCTACTTCAATGGGATAGAGAGAGTATTTGTTTTGATGTAGTTTCACCAAAAGATCGTCTTCCACAAAAATAACTGTGTCGAAAGCAAGCAGAGAGAAATTGACCAATCAAAATTATAATTAAAAGACGTACTCCACAAGAAAAACCAACGTACATTTTCGAAGTTAAGAATTGGGGAAGGTATCAATTGGCAATTAGCAAAATGAAGTGTAAGTAGCACATATTTAAAAGGATATCAACATTAGACATTCTACCGGAATCTTCTCCGGCATATAATGTAAATATACTTTTATTTATTTGGAATCTTCTTAAGCATCTTATAAGCATATACTTCACTCTACAAGTCAACTACAATTATTTTTTCAAGTTATATCTTGTTTCAATGATAGGGAAATGAGAAGTTAGCATCTTATTTACATGGGTACATGACATTGGCCAAATTATTTTATTTATAATTTGAATTAATCAAAATTATTATTATGTATGAAAATCCACTAACAAAAATAGAGGAAGCTAATACAAAGTTGACTTTTATTAACAACTATTATGACATTAGCATTTGTGGGATTATTTTACATTCCTTATCCTTATCTAAGATGATTTTGTTGGAGTGGGACCAATTATTTGTGTCAATTTATTTAAAATAATTTATGAATTACGATCAGTTATTTTACGAATTACAGCTTTAATTTTTTTTTTTGCGAATTACAATCATTAAAGTAACAATGTCTACAGTATTCAGGTTAAATCACAGAATTTCGACCACCTAACCTAAAATTTTAACAACTAAAATGGTTGATATCATGTGATATGGCTTGAACGCTGTAGATACTAATACTTAGGTGGTTGTAATTAAAAAAAAAAATCACTGAGACAGTAATTCGTAGAAGACCCGACTTTAAGCCTTAATTTGCAATTTAAGATTTTTCACTCTTATGTTCATTTTGAAGGTTACATTTGAAATATTTTATACAAAGAGATAGAACTTTCATTATGGTTTTTTATCGATATAAATGTTAAATATATCAATGTTAGATCTTATTCGATTTGTTTTAATATATAGAATTATAATTTATACTTTTCATTAATTTAACAAAAAAAATATTTATACTTGAAAATTGAGCGGAAATCAAATGTAACCTACATCATTAAATGAAGAGAGTGTAATTTTGAATATTCATTGCTTAAAACAACATTTTTTATCGTTAAATAACGGATAATTTTATAGTTAGCTTTAATTTAAATAAATAAAATAAACTTTTTAGACAACATATGAATTATCAAGCCTTGTGAATGTGAAGTACTATAGAGTATCAGCAACACTACCATAAAGAGATGAATCTTCATACACATGTTAGGAGTGGATAATAAATTTAGATTTGGTGTCCACTAAAGTGGGACAAGATTTACATGATGACATGCCAACATGAGTACTGCTTTTAGAAGCATACAAAATTTTGACAAGAATAAACCACTAAAATGTCGAGTGACAACAATACTTAAAAAATACTTAAAGAACTTATATCCTTCCACTACTGAAAAATTTTATCTGTTGCGTGATAATTGCTACAATTTTTCTTAAGCATAGCATTAAATAGGATGAAAAACGAGGAAAAATAAAAAATTACACTATATGCTGCGGTTCTCTAAAAACCGCATATAGTGTAATTTTTGTTAATTAAATAATAAAAATTATATTATATGCTGCGATTTTCATGGAATCGCAACATAGAATGTAATCTTTATTATTTTTTAAAAATAAATGTGCCTCTTGTGTTTTACTAATACTACTGCTTCTTCAATACGATATACAATCTACTGTTTTATTCTTCTTCTTCTTCATCTAAAACCCCCCTAAAACCCATAAAATTTATCCTCTTCTTCATCTTCAATACTGCTGCATTTTCGTTCTCAAACCCACGAAATTTATCATCTTCTTCTTCTTCTTCAAGTTGTCTTGTTGATCATATTTGCAAACCCACGAAAAATTCTCCCATTGTTGTTTTGTTCAAGTTCATCTTCAAAACCCACGAAAATTCTCCCACGAAATTAAAGTATAATTTCTCTTTTAATTTCTTAAACCTCTAAGTTTTTGCAAGTTCAAAACACACGAAATTTAGGGCTAATTTTCTTTTATACTAATTTTGTTTTTGTTTTTCATTGTAGATTATATTACATAACCCATGAAATCAAGGTAATTTCTATTTATTTTGTTAATTTGTAAGTTTATATTATTATTGTTTTACTTGTAATTTAGTAATTTAGTGCTAAGATATCAATTATTTGTGAATTTTACATTTTTCAAGTTTACGTTATTAATTTGTTAATTATTTGTGCATTTTGTTAAAAATGTGGTTTGTTGTTATACTTATGTATTTAATTATTAGAATTAGAATACATATATTTTTAGGGTTAAATGATTTAATTTTATTATTTATATTTTGAAGTATGAAGTATAGAATTAGAATATGTTTGGTTATATAGAATTTGAATATGAAGTATACAATGTTAATTATTCTAAATGATTTTAGTTTTGGAATACAATAATGTAGTGCTTATATAGAATTAGAATATGAAGTATGTATATTTAGGGTTAAATAGATTTGGTATAAATAAGTATATTTTTAGGGTTAAATATGTTTGGTATTAATAAGTATATATGTCAAAAAATAATTATTAATTTTATTTTGAATTAATTAATCACACTTAGGATGAAAAAAGATTGTTCTTGAATGTATGGAAGCATTAAATCGTCAGAATTTATTGATGGTGTATTAGAATTTTGTAGTATTGCCGTTGAACCGTAACATTTGTAATTGCCTATCTACTGCTAGCACAAGTGCTTGGGTTCAAAACTGCAGTATATGATGGCCAAAAAACCGCAACAAATAATGATTTTTCCACTAGTGTTCAACGATAATTCAAAACTTCACATTTGAACGATGGATTATCTGAGAGATGTACTAGAAGTTGTATGAGTGCCATTACCAACGACTTCATCATTTTTGCTCGAATTAAGATAAGACAAGAGATTAGCTTGTGTGAGAGGTCATGTTAAAAGACACACGTGTCTATGTACCAAACATGGATTTGGTGGACTAAGAGTAAGAGTGTGAAGTGCTTCATTTATGGAAAAATGGAAGCGAACAAACTATTCATCATTATTTTGTTTCTTTAAAAGTTATCATTGTCTTCCATATGCTCATTGTTAGTAATAGTAATAAACCTAACCTTAGACTCGGACACGTAGACTTCTTATTTTGAGAATTAAAATTTCTCAAAACTTATTTTGAATTATATTTTTCATTTATGTTGATAAGATTTGGTCCCTGAGTGTGGACATTAGCTTGTTGTGGGTGAGGCACCAAAACTCCTTATCCAATGTTGTTGTTGAAACCATCATGTTGAGGCCCAATGTGTGCTTTGACCCAATCATTAAAAGATTGGGTGGGATATTAGCGAAAATTTGAAATAAATAAGCAAAAAAATTAAAAAATCGTATAATAGACAATTTTTGAAAATATTTTTCAAAATAAGCACTTTTTTCCTATAGTATAGGTTCGGGATTGTTCGTTGTTAGTAACAGCAGACAAAGATTTTTGACCAAGATTCTTTGTTCGCTGTTACAGCGAACAATTACAGCTCTATTTTCACTTGCAATTTTTTTTAGGTCTTGTCAATTTTACAAGGCTAATTTGTTATTAACTTCCTTATTTATTTCCTAAAATTTGGAGAAATTGATAATCATGGGATTAAGGGTGAAGGGTGATTTTATTTGATTGAATAAAATCACCCTTAATTCCATAATTATAAACTTTTTCAAATTTTTAGGAAATAAAATAGGAAAGTTAATTTTAGGTTTTCAATTAAAATAATTAGCAATTAAAAATTTAAAATTTTTAGGCTTTTAATTAGTAAAAAGCTACGGTTATCAACTTTCTATAATTAAATAAAATCACCTCTAATTCCATTATTATCAAATTTCCCAATTTTTTAGGAAATAAAATTGGAAAATTAATTTTAGGTTTTAATCAAAAAAAAAACCGTAGCAATTAAAAATTTAAAATTTTTAGGCTTTTAATTATCAAAAAGATACGTTATAAACTTTTTATAATTGAATAAAATCACCCTTAATTCATTATTGTCAACTTTCCCTATTTTATCCCAATTTTTAGGAAATAAAATAGGGAAATTAATTTTAGGTTTTTAATTAAAATAACATTAGGCACTTTATATAATTGAATAAAATCACCATCAATCTCATGATTATCAATTTTGCCAAACTTTTAGGAAATAAAATAGGAAAGTTAATAATTAAAAGCCTACAAACTAGCCTTGTAAAATTGATAAGACCCCAAAAAATAGCAAGTATAATTAGAGTTGTAATTGTTTGTCGTTAATAACAACGAACAAAAAATCTTGGTCAAAAATCTTTGTTCGCTGTTACTAACAGCGAACATAGACCTTGAATTTTTTGACCAAGCTTTTTTATTCGTTGTTGTGCTATGGGAAAAAGTGCTTGTTTTGGAAAACATTTTCAAAAGTTGCCTATTATACAACTTTTTAATATTTTTTTTGCTTATTTGTTTAAATTTTTTAATATTGGCCAAGAGGAGATACCCAAGGAGGTAAGCTACCCAATTCCATTCTTATCGAGTTGGAGAACAGCAAGTCTTGTATGATACTGTCTCACCATGAGATGAGCCTATACAAGCAGCCTATTAGTAAAAAATATAAAAAACAATGAAATTTGAATTGTACTGAGCAACTTTTTTTAAAGAGTTTGGACAGACCTAATTAAAATCGTCTCATAGTGAGATGGTCTCAATAAAGAATTGGTGTTTGGAGAATTATACCCACTGCCATATTATTGTCCACCTTGTTGTCCACTGTGGCCCCCATTCTGCAAGCTCGACCACCATGGCTAGCCTATTTTGGGCAGCCCGACTAACACGAACACCGCAATTTGACCGATGACCACCACTATTGGGAAGTTTCGGAAGATGATTGGTTGTTTTGATTTTGTGAAAAAATTAAATGTTCAGGGAAAGTATGATTTGTGGATTCTTCATCATGATAGGTGGTGTTTTGGGTTATTTTCTTTGGCTTTAGATGCCAGAATAATGGCTTTTTCTTCGGTGGGGTGAATAATATGATTAATGATATTACGTACTTGGACATAAAATTTTAAATAGAGTGGCTATAATGGGCTACTGAAAAACAAAGTAAGTCGTGAAAAATAGCAGAGGTGAATAAAGGGAAAAAATAAAATAGAATTTAAAGGATTTCATATTTTTGATATCAGAAAAAATGTCCGTCTTAAAAATGATTTGATATATTCTATTGAATATATAAAGGAGTATACAACCTAGCTAAATAGTAGCTAAAATATTTACAAAATAATTACATTTCTATTTTATCACATTATAACAAAAAAAAAAAAAAATGGATTAATCGAATTTGTTTCCGACTTATATTTTGGCCAAACCAAACATGTGCTAAACTATTCAAGCCTAGGTTAGTTTTACAAGTATACAACTACTATTTATAGTATATTGAGTTCAATTTGTTTCAAAACTTTATTACTTCAAACTGAATTTGATTAGACTCGATACAAATACCAAAATATACGATTCCAATTGAAGTTATAAGGGCAATAGAAACATAATTACCAATAACTTGTATAGTATATATAACTATATGTTGTGAGCAACAAGATGACCATCATTTATAATCAAGATTCAAGCACCATCTCTTTGATCGAGCTCAATGTCCTCCATATCAACCTCACCAGCAAGTTCTTCAAGAGACTTGCCCATAGGCTCGGGCACGAAGAAAGTGCAAAGCATACCTAGGAAATTTATAGCACAAAGAACAAACAATGAGTTCCTCTTGCCAATACCAGCAGGATAGCCCGGATTCCTCTTTTCCGGGTCTTTATCTTGTGATGCATAGAGAAACCCGAATGCTCCTATTATGGCTCCGGCCTTACCAGATGCAGCCGATATTCCATGACAAGTGGATCTTAGTCTAGCGGGGAAGATCTCAGCTGGGATAACAAAGGTTGTTGCATTAGGACCAAAGTTCGCAAAAAAGAATGTTAGGCCATACAATATTAAGAAGCCAATTTGATGCTCTTCGGTTCTCCAATAGTCGTATGGAATCGCAATAGCAAACATAAATATAGTCATGAAAAAGAATCCCGTCATTTGAATCCACCATCTTCCAATTACATCGATAAAGGCAACAGTGAACCAGTATCCCGGAACAGTTCCACAAAGAGCGATTAGGGTTTGAAACCGAGCAATCATGTAGATTTCTCGCATAGCACTCATCTCGACTGTAGGAGGTATCCACCCAACTGAGAAAAAGAGGTCTTTTTGAAAAAGGTTTTGACTATAGAACGCAATGTCGAGTAAGAACCAAGTACTCGTTGTACCCAAAAGGCGGATACCATACAACCGAGCAAATTCAGCAGAAAATAGTCCAAATTTGTGCCTTTCACTTTTAAATATTTTGTGCACCCTATCTTCCTCTGCGTCTAAACGAACTTTGAGTACTTTAGACATGTCTTCAGCCGCCTGTCTAGGATTTCTAGCTACTAAAGCCGTGTACCTTGCAGTTTCGGGCATCTGCATACGCCAATAATAGGTAAACCCAGCAGGAACAGCTCCGAAAATTAAGACTACCCTCCAAATGTAGTCACATTCCGGTGGAACAGAGCCTATAGGGTCTACATTATATGGTGGAGGCTTAAACCTATTCTCAAATGCAGCCGATACAAGTAAAGCCACTACTGCGGCCGCTAAAATTCCTAGCCCTTGCATAGCAAAAACCGCGGCTATAAATGTCCCACGAGTCTTCTTATTAGCATACTCGGACATGATTGTAGCCGAAAGAGGGTATTCCCCTCCAACACCGAAACCTAACCAAAACCGAAAAAAACACAATGTGGTTATAACCCCTTTGGCGGTTCTTCCAAACGACAATCCTGAACCAATTGACGCGAAAATCATCAATATTAGTGTTATTCCATATACTCTTTTTCTCCCCATTCGATCGCCTAGCCAGCCGAAGAAAAGCTGGCCTGTTAATGTGCCACAAAGTGCAACCCCATTGACTGCTGCTGATATATTGATGGGTAAGGTCCCTGGCTTGGGTGCACCTGGTGCGGTGTAGTATAATCGTCCGAGCAGCCTAGCTACCACTGCAATGCAGAATAAGTCATAGGCATCTGTGAAGAATCCCATGCCTGCTATTGCTATTGCTTTGAAGTGATACCATTGTGTTTTTGCTACATCTAGTGCATTGAGTACTTGTAATTGTCCCTTAGACATTTTTCGATCTTTTTTTATTTTTGATCCGTGGCCTTTACGGGCAGGGGATGTAAGTGGTGAGAATTGAATCTTTGTTATGGTATTTGTCAGAAGGGTAATTGTTAACGGTTTCAACCACCAGGACAATTCATGATCGGTTTAAGGCTAGAAAGAAAGCAAATGAAGGGTTGGATTTACAAGGGTAGAAGGATGAAGATTTGGAGAAGACAATTCTTGTTCAAGGGAAAGTATAGGTGGTGCGAATTGAACTTCTTACACGATGTTTATCACAAGGGTGATTGTAAACGGTTTCAACCACCAGGACAATTCATGATCGGTTTAAGGCTAAAAAGCAAGCAAATGAAGGATAAAGATGATCAGAATGTATGATTTGGAGAAGACAATTCTTGTTCAAGTGTTGTTAAGGTCAATGATACAGCTCTAAGAAGCAGCTAGCTAGCACAGTTGTTAAATGACCCAGAAGAGGAAAAAAAAAAATTAAAGTTAGCTACCCGTTGGGTATATCTAAGGGTTAGAGGGACAATAAAATCACAAAAAATAATAACAGAAAATCAAAGCGTAAGATAATTAATAATTATTTATTCAATTAAGAAATTATTATGTTATTAAAACTTATATCAATTATTACATTGTATTGATATTATAATTTGATAACTATAAGTGCGATTGCATTTTTCTTTAGAATTTATATTTATATGTATTTTCATGCTAATAATCTTTGTGCATTTCAGGAATTTATATACTAATTTAAATAAAATATAGTTAGATAGATATTACCAAAATAGATAATGGTGGGCCAATTTTCCAAAAATAATAACAATAATTGGTTACGCAATTTTTAGGCTGTGATCTAAGAGAGATTCCAAGTGATCTAAACCTTTTCAAATGACTAAAGTTTGTAGTGTTCTTCAAAATTTCTATTTTTCTTTTTTTCATAAAAAGATAGATCGAAAATAAAGAAAATATAGAAACAGAACAATAAAAATTAAACTAAGATTCCTTTCGAAAAAATAACACATGTTTTAATTGAGAAAAGATTCAATTCTCTAAAATGGTTATACCTTTCTTTAGTTAATACCCACATAATGAAAATTAAATCTTATTTTAATTGAAACGCAAATACCACTTTATGAGTTTGATTCGCACCTAACCCTCCCCTCCTCCACGTCCAACCCAATCAAAATTTACTTCTACATAATTTGTAGCAATTTGAGTACTATTTATAATAATATAAATAATTGGATATTTTAATAATTAATATTAATTGCACTATTGACCTACTATTCATGATAATAGCATTTCCATAAAATCTAGATGTGATGATCTCTTAATTAAGATGATGTAACTAGTTATGTATTTTAAGCACTTTGACTTATTGCTTATGGATATGAAGAATAATATATTAAAAAAAATCAGTAATTGAATCTTGAAAAGTTAGTAGTAGGTCTATAATACTCCCTCTAATTCACTAAAAATTAGAAATTTATTTTTTCATGCTATTTAATACACTTATTTAATGTTTAATTTATTTTTTCACGCTATCTAATACACTTATTTAATGTATAAGAAGTATCACTTATTATACATAACGAAATATTATAAAAAGTGGATATTAATAATTTTTGCATTGAGATGAATCAAACAAAATCTCACTTGACTAAGTTTTAAATTATAAATTAAAAAAAAATACAAATTAAGAATATTTAGTGAATAATGTCGAAAAGAAAATATCCTATTTTCAATGAAATGGAGGGCGTATAATATTACAAAAGTAATTATCAGTCAAATATAAAATAAGTAAATAAGCCTGATAATTTTATTTTTCTTTTTTAATTTTTCAACTTTCACTTATTAAGGAGAGACTAGATTTTCTTTTATGTCAAAAAAAAAAATTCCGAAACCTAATAAATTTCTCCTATATTTCTTAAAAATCAATTTAATTTTTTTTTTTTTTTTTGATGTAATTTCACAAAAACAGTTAGATGTGTATAATGTGTAGAATTCTAATCTTGACTCATATAAAAGCCATGTTAACACTTAACACGTTCTCCCTCTATATTTCGTTCTTAGGCATATAAATCTAGAATTGTACCCTTGACTCTTGTGAAAAGCCATGTCAATTATTGTTATTTGGATTTTATTTGCTTACACGTTTAACACAGGGGTATGTTCTCTTCGTCTGATCTGAATTTACTAAGGTCTGATCTGATCTGGTCTGATTCAGTCTGATTTTATCTGGTCTGGACTTATCTGATTTGATTTGATTTGATCTGGTCTGATCTGATTTAATTTGGTTTGGTTTCATTGAGTTTGATATTGTACTTTTTTTATTAATGATAAATAATAGTAGTTAAGGTATTATTATTGTTATTGTTATTGTTATTATTATTTTTATTATTATTATTATTATTATTATTATTATTATTACTATTATTATTATTATTATTATTATTATTATTATTATTATTATTATTATTATTATTATTATTACTACTACTATTATTATTATTATTATTATTATTATTATTATTATTATTATTATTATTATTATTATTATTATTATTATTATTATTATTATTATTATTATTATTATTATTACTATTATTTCTTATTATTATTGTTATCATTATTATTAATTCTTATTTTTATATTAATATCAACAACATCATCATCATCATCATCATCATCATCATCATAAAACCAAAGAAAATGAATAACTACTTTTGTTCCAAGATTTTTTTAGAATGTTTGAAAAAACATACTACATAGTTTCTCCATCTAAATAATAATATATATTACATTCTACAAATTAAAAATCAAATACTACGAAGTTTCTGCTTCTCTTTGAATTGATGCCCAAATATCGTTGGCTATATTTAGTTGGATTCTATCCATTTCAGTCTTGCGCTCTGTGTTAAACATGTTGGTATCACTTCTCGGTTCAATGTTAACCCCACTTGATATTGGGATACCTAATTGATATAGGCGAATAAAATTATGAAGCGTAAATGTTGACACCATAATAGCCAACTGATATTTCATTGCCATACAAGGCATATTTTTCAATATCTTCCATAGATTTTTTAGCACTCCAAAGCATCTCTCAATTGTCATACGCAAGGATGAATGTCTGTAATTAAAATGTTCAAGCATCCCTGCAGGAGGTGGGCCGACACGAAACTGAGGCACGATATCTAATATCATCATTTTTTGTTGGACTGAGGTATCCAAGAGTGTTCGGATATTCGGAATCGACCAAATAGTATTTTCCTAAATTTATAACAATAGTTAGACATTTACAAATAATATTTAAATATGGATTATATGAATATGAAATTGTTATGTAATACCTGGATGAATATTCTCTACGTATTGGACTAGTTTAATAAATATTTCTCTATCCAATCTTAATTGTTCCCTACATAAATCAGGATGAATATTCAATAATCTATGTATGTAATCGCAACCCGGTTCTCCCTCGACTTTCAAAGGTCGTCGTTTGAGTGGAGTGAGTAGTCTCTTTAACTTCTCTAGTGCAATGATCATGGTACATGTTCGAACTCGAATAATGTCCATCCTACAGTGTAATAGCAATGCAACAACATATATTTAATAAATATTAAACAAAAAATTGTGAAAATAATATAAACAGTATCATTAAGAACAAGATCAATATATATTTTATAGAGCCATATGATAAATAGCATCACTAAGTACAAGATTAGTACAAAAGTTGCTCTAACTATGTTAATATCAAGCTTTATGGAGCCATATGATAGTATTACTAAGTACTCTAGTACTAGATTAATACAAAAGTTGCTCCAACTAGAGTAATATATAAAAAGCTTTATGGAGCCATATGTTAGAAATATGACTACTAACTTTTAGATCAATACAAAAGTGGCTCCAACTAAATTTAGATGCTATAAAATAGTTTTATGGAGAAGTAGAGACACATTCTACTTCAGGTAGATTAATATCAAAAGCCGTCTTCAAGAACATAAGTTTTTGTTAGTTTGATGACAATGCTAGAAAATATTCACCATTGTCTCCTTCATGTAGGAATTGCATACATTTAAAAACAAACTCTTCACCCTTTTCTTTGACTTCCTTAAGTTTATTTAGAGCTGTAGCAACTTGAGAGTGTTTGGAAACTTTAAGAGATGGCGAACCAGATAAAATGGACATTTTGAGTATCTCTAAACAAGTCTCAATATCAGTCTTAGCTTTTTTAGAGCTACTTATACTCCCTACGTTCTTACGTTTCCCCTTTGACGTGGTTGTGGATAGATTTTTGCTCTCTTCATGACCAAAGTCACACTTTCCCTCTCCTAATTCTGTTTTCAAAACAATCATCACTATCACCAGTTTCTTCGGTATCATTTCCATCACCTTCCCCTAATAGTGATTTACCACTCTCTCATCCAGGGGAATAACTATATTTGCTAGTTGCAAAAGATCCACTATAAAGACTACGTAGCAATGCCAAATGAGCTAAAGGCTTCTTCAAGAACATGGAAGGTATGCCTTTATGTTTCTGTTTACACAAATAAAATAATATAACTACCTCATAAACACCTAAATTAATTATATCAAAACAAGCATTCATGTATTTTTACCTCCACAAATCCGCCCATCTATCATCTTGGTCAACTTGTGGACATCCACTCTCGGGATCAAATGAAAGACCTGTCCACTTTAATTCCATCTCATTCCATATTTTAAATTGTGCTTTCAAGTCATCATACTTATTTCTAGCTTGTTTATCATTAAAATTTTTTCCAGTTGCTACATTTAAACCTTGAACAATTTTTGCCCAATTTGTTTTGCGTTCACTTGATCCTGCTTTTAATTGGATACAAATCTCCAAGAATTTTTTAGTATCTTGCTCACTCCATGAGAGTCTCTCTTTGGGAGCCATATACTTTGCTCACCACAAAGACAAAATGAGCTAGATTACTTTAATTAAAAAAAAAGAACTCAAACTAATAAATAATTATGTACATTGAAATACTAAGCACAATAGCAATGAATAGCAATGAAAAGCAGATGGCCAATGCAAATAAACAAACTTTCTGATGTGGTCGAAAAAATTGATCAAATTAAAGTATGGGCCATGTTTTTTTTTAAAAGTAAAAAGTATAAAGATACACTTATCATGTATACTCTTTAAAAATTGATCAAATTTTTGATGTTTATTTATTCATAAAAATAGTAATGATATATTTTAATTAGTTGAAAAAATGATCAATTTGGCAAATAAATAGTGCAAAATTGAAAGTGAAGCAACTAAAAATATATAAGAAAAAGTTATAACTTTATAAGTGAATTATACCAAAAAAATTTTAAAGTACACCAAGTATTTTAATGTAGGTCTTGTACTTATTAGGTACACCAAGTATATGTCATTTAATATTTATTTTTTTTAATTATTTTCTTTTTCTACTCCAAAAAGTTCTAACAAAACCCAAATCAATTCGAAAAGTTAGAATTTATAACATCCATTGATACACAATTGATTGTAAATTTGAAATGAATATAAAAAATTGTATATCACTTAGTTTGATTTATTTCAACACATCAATTTTTATATTCTCATTTGGTTATTACTTACTATTAGACCTAAAATTATACTCTTTAAAAATGTATACAAAAATCTACAAAATAATACATATACATATACAAACATATCATTATCATCCAAAATGTAGCCACAAAGCCTGACATCAAGAAGGCAAAGATATATTATATAATAAAAAATCTACAAATAAATACATATATATATATATATACACACACATATCATAAAAACTTACAATATTTTGTTGTACTCTTGTGAATAGTTTTCTGTATTTCTTTCTCTTGATCCATTAGTGAAGAGCGCTTGGAATTACAGGGATTAAATATTTCCTTGATACATGGTTTATGTAGTTATATAAGATGTTAGGTAATAGAAATGAGAAAAAGTAAATATTCATTGATAGTTCTTTAATAAAGCAGGAGAATGTTATATACAACAATAAATGTTAGAAGGTAAAGCGTTCTTAAGGTTACGTTAGATAACATTAATAATAATAATAATAATAATAATAATAATAATAATAATAATAATAATAATAAAAAGGAAAATTTTCGGGAATAATCCCATCTATTGACGATTCGCTGTGAATAATCCGTACTATCGATTATTTATGAATAATCCCACCTTTCCACTATTTTTGCTCGTGGCACCCCATGGAAAAAAGTGACCGACGACTAATGCAGGTTTCCATGTAGCTGTTGCAGGTATTATTCTCATTCCCTTTTCTGTCTTCATCTTGTTCACGCATCTTCTTCCTTAACCCTAACTTTCTTCATTCTTATTCTTCTTCTTCACCTACTTTCTTCATTTTGGTTCTTCTTGTTCACCCATCTTCTTCTTTTTTTTTTATTTTTTTTATTTCTGAAAATATAAACTCCAATACCAACATCAAGCCAGCAAAATGCATTGGTTTACTTCGTGGTTTGAAGATGATGGTTTGGAATTTGTAATAATAACAATAACAATAATAATAATAATAATAATAATGGTATGGTCTGATCTGGTCTGATCTGAAAATTTCTAATCTGATGTGAATAATTCTGATCTGATCTGATTCCAATAAAAATAAGTCATAAGTTGAAAAAATAAGTTGAAGAGAACATAATGTTCCAAACTAATAAAGCACTATTATTAAGCCTCTTAAATTTTTATTTTACTTGTGGTTTAGTATTTAGTCTCTTTAAGTTTGTCTAGTTAATTGATTTTTATAAAAAAGAATTTAGTTAAATAATATATACTCTAAGAAGCGAATGTAAGAGTTTGTATGTTTGTCATTTTGTCATATTAGGATTGGAATTGAATGATTGAAAATCATGCTAGTACATTAGTTCCGAATATATATGCCCTATTTGTTCCGATATATACTCTAGTCCTAAATCTTTGTTAAATGTACAAAAGTCTTATTATATAGAGCTCTATCATGTGCTTAAGATTACTCACTAATTAGCTCCTTTCTCCCTATATATAACCACCATTTGTAATTCCTTTAAATTTGTATTTCTTTTTTAAACACATTAATATTATCCTAGGCTAGAATGGTAAATGTATATAGCCCATTGGTGAACCACCATAAATTCTTGTCTTCTTTATTTATTTGTTATTGTCATTCGTTACTTACTTGCATATTTGTTTATCCCTACAACAAACACACATCATAAACATCCACTTAAACTCTAAGTTGTGATCTTTGGTAAGCGAGAGTGCCTCTCATTTCACGTCACTATTTGAACTACACCATTATTAGACATTAGTTGTCAATTCACTTTAGTAATACTTACCAATTATTTTTATTTTGCATCTGACTCATCTAATAGAAATAGTTCAAAAAAATAATAATTACTATTTTATTCATATACAGTCACTTTTGATAATAAATATTACATTGACATCAGAGAACTTCAATTCCCTAACCAATGAATTAGATGCATACAAGAATACCTAAATAAGAAACATTCGATGAACGATTTAAATCTTTTACTTTTAGGAAATAAGAAATATAGATAAAAATAAGATTTAATATATCCATCTATCAATTCCCTATGCCTATATATATATATATATATATATATATATATATATATATATATATATATATATATATATATATATATATATATAATAAATTGTATGTTAGGAAACGAAAGACCCTAGCTCTAGTCAAATCCATTAGTAGTTTTATTAGAACTAGTAATCCAATCAGAATTCAATATACTTATGTATGATAGTTAGGAATTGAGCTCTTTGATGATTCAAACTAAGGACTCGTGTTTTAGTTTACCATATAGGCTTCTTTTATCAAAATATAATTCATTTTAGTAATTTAAACTAAATGACATAATTCCGACTGATTAAAAAAAATGAAAAATACCAAAAATTACCTTATAAATTTTTTTTCAAAAAGTATCTAATATAATTTTTTTTGTAAATAAATACCTAACAAAAATTATATTTTCCAAATACTACCAACTAACTTTTAGTATCAATTGACCGTCAAATTTATAGTTGACTGGGCGCATTGGTCATTAAAATGGTCCTTTCCCACCGATTTTCCCTCCTTTTTGCAAATTTTCTCCATTTGCCTATGAAGAATGCTTCTTCTCCATCTTCCTCTAAACCCCAAATTGATTAATTAGGCATCAAATCAATTAAATTTTCAGATAAGTAAATTAACATTTTTATTTAATTTAAATGCATGCTTCTAATTTAATGTTAGGTATTTATTTGCAAAAAAAATTTTATTAACTACTTGATGGATATAAATTTTATTTGGTATTTTTTGATAATTGTTTTAAAAAATAAATATGGTTTATGAAAGTATTCACCAATTATAAGATGCCACGTGTAAGATTCTAACTGGGTTCCCAAATTTTCTCCCACATATCTCTGATTCATCTCCTTCTATTCTCCACAGTCACCCCCCATTTTTCATTTTTTCATTGTTTCTGCTCTTTCTATGCTTGAGAATGTAATACCTGATCTACTTTTAATATTTTTCAACGCAATTTACTGAAATTATTTAAAATTCTGCTTACCTAAATCCAAAGATGGGGTCTTTTGATGATAGTGCTTGGGATTTACCCCTTAATTATTTCATTGATGATGTTTCTTCCCCTAATTTCTCTTGGGTTGATCCCAGGTAATTCCTTTATCATGGACACTCCTTTTTTTTTTTTAATTAAATTGTATTTATACTTAATTTCAGATTTATTTTCCCTCACCCAACTTTGCTGGAGAAGAATCAAGACTAATTCTTGATTCTCATTAGTGGGAAATTTGATTTTTTTAATATTGATATAAAATTTCTAATTAAGTTGTGCTTATTGCTAATGATAGAGTTTTGAATTGATATAATCATTTTGTCTTATTGTTTACCATTAATAATTAGAGTGTTTTGAAGTTGGGGTTTTTTAATTTTTTTTCCACCCAACTTTTTAGTATGAAAAGTTTGTAGCTTGAAAATTGTAGACATATCTAGCAATATTGAGTTGGGTTTTGAGCTATAGTGAATAGTAATTTGCTAATTCCTTTAGAGATTAGTTTCATTTATCTTGAGAAATCAATATTTGTTGATTGTTATCATTTATCAATTAGTAATTTCTAGTTTTGTAAGTGGTTCTTTATTCCTCAGACCCTGATTATAGTTTTCTATGAGCGGGATACACCGGGTCCTATGATGATAATAAGTGGTTCTTTGTTGAAGAATTTGGGCGGGTTATGTTAACCTACAATTTAGAGTTTACATAGATACACACAAGAAATTTTATCTTAAAATTATTGCTTCTAATGTGTTAAGAGTTGGTTTAGGTAGTAGGGGTCGTTTGGTATAAGTATTTGTATGGAATCACAAGGAATCACTTGAGAAATAGAAACCGTAATGATAAGGATAGTTGATGTTTGTTTGGTTACACATGAGAAATGGAAATGGTAACACTTGAGACTTGAGACTTGAGAGCTATGTTTTTTGGACTCTTCATTTTGCTTCACGTACCAGTGTCTGATCCCTGATGCTTGGACATTGGTATGGCACTTAGACGCTTCATTTTAGGCATAAAATTAAATATTCAAATGTATCTGACACTTGGACATGTACCAGTATCCAACATCAGTACCTGAGTCCAAATAACATAGCTTGAGAGTAGTCATGAAGGGCAGGGAAACACAATGAAAAACAAAGGAATAGGAAAGATTAATGGTAAATGGTGGTAGAAGAGAGGTAACAAATAAAAGGCTTTGGTTCCTTCTTGTTATGGGATTTGTCATTGATTCTGTAATGGACTTAATTTCGTGACCCGTTCCAAATCTTAATTTTTGGCAATCCAAACATGCTCTTTGCATAAAATGTTTTTGGGTTTAATGCAACAATAATTTTTCCTTATTTCAAAGAAATGTTTCTTGCAGTTCTAGCATCAATATTGACTTTTCACAGACAGGTAGTATGAGGCAAGAACTAGAGTCAGAGGGGCAACATCCAAGAAAAAGGTGTTATTTTTCTTATAGAAAATAGGTTTTGGTTTATTTCAAGTGATTGAGATTATATTCATAACTATATTCATTTTGATCCAATGCTGATTTCCTTGCAGTTCTTGCATCCAAATTGATTTTTCGAAGATAAGTAGTGTGGTAAAAGAACAAGATTGTGAACTAGAATGCTCCAAGAAAAGGTGCTAGAATTCTTCACTATGTACTATCATATTTTCACTCGTTTTGTTCTAAACATTGTAACGACTGCTATTACTTCATGTCGAAATACTATAAGATTATAGAAGTATCATATTGTTTTGCAGGGGACGTGCAACTTTATGTAGTAAACCGAAGAGTAAAGCTTTTCGTGAAAGGGAGAGACGCGAGAAGTTGAATGATAGGTATGCAATCTAGCTGCCTTCCTTTAAGGTTTCTATTTTTATTGTATGTAATAAGTCATAATTTTACTTGTATTGACTCTAAATGATCATTTATTACCCTATACTGGACTATTTAGAGATTAAATTTCTTGGGTGGTTCTCAACGAAAAATCTGTTTTTAATCCCGGTGCAGCTTTTTGAACTTGAGCTCTATCTTGGAACCGGGAAGAGCTGCTAAAACCGACAAATTAGCTATATTATCCGATGCTATTAGAGTTGTGAAGCAACTACGGATTGAAGCTGAAGAGTATAAAGAGGAGAATAAAAAGCTACAAGAAGAGATTGAGAGTTTAAAGGTGAGTGCTTATGTTTCATTCGATGTCCAAAGGGCTTAGGCGGGCTTCTATGGTTTATGGCATATTTCCAATATTTGAACTCAAACTTTTTACACGGAATTTCCTTTATGGCTGTCGTTAAATCAACCTTATATTCATCTTTTGCTCATAACTTCATATATGTTCAATTTCATGTTTCAACCATCATTATGTTGTTACCGTTAGGGGAGTGGTTTGGTTCATGGCTTTTTGCTTAGCTGTTTAGTTGGCTTTTAGCTTTTGGCTTGTTGGTTGGTCAAACCGTCAAAAAAAATATTTGGTAAATGGCTTCCAGTTGAATAAAATAATTGTTGTCTTTAAGAAGTAACAGATTTGATCAATTATCTAAATTTGATAATCCAAACTCCAATGCCTTATTTCACCAATGATGCTTTTGTTTGCTTATCATTAGAGATCTTTTGTTATGGGTTTCTTCTTTCAAACAAAAATGAACCTTTAAGGCTCTTCCTCAGCTTTTTGTCTGAAAGATAAGACCTCATTCCATTTCATTATTCAGATACCTTATTGGTCCATTTGGTTGTTGATATTAAATGTTGAGAATGGTAATGAAAATTTAATGTAATTTAGCCGGAAAAAAACTATTTTACAAGGTTTATAATTAAGCCTATACTACTCTAATCATTCTTTGTCTTCACAAAAATTATTCCCATCCATTACGACTCAAAAAGCTACATATAGAATTGTTCAAAACAGACTCGATGATCCGATATTTATCCGACCTTGACTTGACTCGACTTTAAAATGCATTTAAAATAATGTAAAAATCAATGTGACACAAGATCCAATTTTAAACCCACCCGAAACACCTGACATGAAATCGACCCGATGACCTAAATGAACACCTCTAGCTACGTATTAGGTGGCAATAAAAAATCATGAAGAAAAACACATACATAAGGGTGAGAGCTCCACAATCATGGGAATGACATAACACATTTTATGAAAATTAAAACTAAAACCCATTCTCCTAACCTTCTTTTAATACCAATAACCAAATGCTTCGTATATACATGTCTTTAGATCTGAAAAGCTTGTTGGTTTTTCCTTCTTGACATTAGCTTCTTGGTACAGGCTGAAAAGAACGAACTTCGAGATGAGAAATCGACATTGAAGGCAGAAAAAGAAAAGATGGAGCAGCAAATGAAAGCTATGGCTGTCCCTGGGGCTGGTATGATCCCTCCTTACCCGCCAGCCTATCAAGCTGGGCCAAATAAGATGGCTCTTTACCCTAGCTATGGTATGTTTCCTATGTGGCATTATCTACCACCCTCCACCCGAGATACATCTCGTGATCATGAACTCAGGCCTCCTGCTGCTTAAGATCAGAGGATGTGCTAGTTCTCTTCTCTGTAAGGATTTTGTAACATTCTTCTCAAGTTTTGTCTTGTCATTTATCTTAATTTATATAATGTGATCATGAACCGGTTTCTTCAGCTTGAAAGTAGCCAGAGACTATGGCCTAAAGGCCATAGACAGTGCCTGTATTATGTAAGTACACTATTGGAGACTCCTATAAATGATTTACTGCCTGTTTTTTTTCTGTGTATTTGTTGTCTATCTCCATATCATCAATTCGTGGTTAGAAACACTAAATTATGTTTCTCGTTTTTCGTCTGCATCAAGATGGAAAAACTTGTCTTTTTTTTTTCTTGTGCTATTATGGTTTTACAAGAATTTTGATTTTGATTAGTTTAATGGTTATATTTTCTACTTCTGATCAGTGTATTTGGACTACGTAGGCCATGGCCTTTGGACCCTTATCTTAACTTCTATATTAGATCAAATGTTGATTTTTAAGTTTCCGGAACACTATTCTCGTTTCCTTTCTTGTATCGAATCATATTTCATATCCCAATACGTTGCTTTTGACAATCGAATAACAACAACCTAAGTCATCTTTTTATTAATCGAATTGAATAATGTAATAAGACCTTTCTGGATCATTATCACATGATTCACTTATATCTTTGGGAATTGCGAATCGAAAAAAGCAATTCATGGTCGATTTTGGGATATCCTTGAGTAAATTTGAGCAAATCATGAATTCAAAAGGCGAATCAGTTAGGGAATTATGTTACATTGTTATGGATGTCTAGGCTAGATAGATTTGTTGAAAAGTCCCTGTACGCTGCAATTCTAGGCCTTAATTTCGTTATCGTTCTCCTTATCAAGTAAATCTTAATCTTTGTTACAAGGAAATCAATTATGGTCGTAAACCTAGTCTGTTTTCGTTTAAGCATCATAACTGAAGGACGGAAAATCATATCTTTTCTTACAAACGAATCATTTAGTATAACATGGTTTCATTTAGTGTAATATGGTTTGCCAATTAACTTGTTTTCTAAATTCACAATTCGCTCAAAATGACCCTAATATAGCCCAAAACTGATCATAATTTGCTTTTTTTGATTCGCTATTCGTAAAGAGATTTGTAAATCATGTGACAGTCAATCTTCATTCCCTGCAAACTGCAACTTATGTAAGGTAATTTGGTGATTGTTTGATCTAGCAGAACATTAGAAAATGAATCTTATCTAGATTTGGTGACTATTTTAACTTTAAAATTGCCTGATTGCCCAAGAGTTGAGAATTGAGATAGCAAGAGTTGTGTTGGATATGAAATCAGGTCAAAGTCAAACCCTGTAGTTTTCTGTTATTGTACAAGTTTTATGTCAAATGCATGCATGATTCATGACCTTTTGATTATAATATACAGTTTCAATGCTACTTCTGAAATCTGAACCATTCAACCATTTCTTTTTAATAGTTCCAATTGGAGATGTGATGACTATAGCACCTGCCCATGAAGTTGCACTTCAAGGTCCCAACTTGTTTGGAAAAAAATAAAACATATTAAGATAGCTCTACTACATTTACTCTTCAAACAGTTTGCAAAGTTCCTTCCCTTGGGTTTTGAATAGAGGTGTTTAATGGGGCAGTTCGATCCAATGGGTCAAGGGTCAGGTCACATTTTAACGGGTCATTAGCGGGTCATGTTAATGCGTTGTTGATGGTTGCTAAGTAGTTTCTTTGATAAATCCTTTGTTAAACATGCATGTTGGTGTATACTATCAACAAAAGCTAAATGACACTCCTTTTTCTTGTTAAACATAGTATTTTCTAGATCAAACTAAAAGTTCATAGAACATTACAAGGAATATTACATTCTCCAAGGAACTAATCCTTTGTTAAATCTTCATCTCATATTTCTTGCATTTCATTTCTAAAACATGCTCTTTTCTTATTTTCATCTTGATTGCGTTTGCGTGACAGTCGCTTTTATATGCTTGTATTCACGGTTCGGTTGTCATCTGGTCTCCATCCGTCTCTGGTTTAAGACCTGTTGAATCCTTATAGCTTAGATACCGTCCTGCACTATTCGTTTGTGCTTCTTCTTTGCCCCACATTAAGAGGTACATACCAAAAATGACGATTCCTGCGCCCATTACACTGAGTACAAACGATTTAGAACCCGTTATAAACTATCTTATGTATCAAAATATGCTGGGAATTCGGTTTACCTGCCCATGTAGAGCTTTTCGCCTAGGACAAAATACGCGAGTAAGGCTACGAGTATAGTTGTAAGAGGGTTGAACATGGTGACAAACACGGGCCCTTTTTCTGCTGTGCATTTTAACTGAAGGAAGACTAGTAAACCCGAACAAACTACTCCCTGCTTTGCTTCTTATGTCAGTGTTAAAATTTTCGATAAGCTGTGTAAATTAGTCTGGAGTATGAACAGAAATTTACTGCGTAAATGGTGGATAAGAGATCAATGTTGAAACCGATGGCCCATGCTGCTGGCTTGCGTTGTACACATGCAGTGAAAATAGCCGACTGCGCAGCCCCTACGAAACTCATCCATGTTGTTAGCGACAGTTGTGCAGGGTATCGCTTCAGCGTGTAAGCCTAGTTCATGACAAAACACGAACTTTTTAAGTGAATGTTACTTGGGTAAGATCATGATCAATATGAGGTTGGTGGGTCGAAGCGTATGAACCTGCATGATGTACCATATGGACCACGATATGCAGCTTGCTGCATTCAGAATCGACCCTATCATCCAGTTCTCGTTTGTAGTTGAGCTACTTCCGTGAATTCTTAACAGGGGATTCCAGATATTTCGTATGACCGATCCTTTGTACAATGTCATGGCCATTACTCCTCCCAACGAGATTATGGTTCCAAGAACCTTTGCTAGCCCACGAGGGTTCCATATATCGAGAACTTCCATCCTACACGCATTTGTATCAATCAGGAATAGTTTTGGAAAACTAAACAGGAGAATTAAGGTTTAACTCACTTGAGTGCAACTGCAATCACAAAGGTTAAGGAAGCTATAGTGTTGATCATAGATGCAACAAAAGTCGGTGAAGTATACTTTAAGCTCGCGAAATACATGTTGAGTGCCAATCCCACTCTGCTCGATTCAGCAAACAAATTTGTAAATTAGCGTTTATGTGAAATATAAATCCAATATGCAATATGAGTCTGTTTGGCAAGCAAATTTGTAAGTTAGCTAAAGTCTGCTTTCAGATGGCGTAAAAGTGATATGATATAGTGTTAAGAGCTTACCCAAAAAGGGAGAGCACAAATATTTCCGCCAACAGAGCTACTGTCAACTTTGGTCTCAACTGTCTGCACCAAAAAATTATAATTTTTATTGGCATGTAAACGTCAAGATAAGCTCGACATGAAGATTTTCGATGTATATACGATGATGAACGTAACCTTTCGAGAAAATATGCAAAAGGGAGCATCACAACGCCAGCTACAATATGTCGATAAGTTATGTAAACATAAGGATTCATCCCATGGTTAAACGATGCTTCAGTAATGAAATACAGTAAGGTCCAGCCTATTTGAGATATGATCATTATTATGTGTGGCTTGAACTTTGTGATATTCATATTTCTTGCCATTATATTGTGTTTTCTTCGTTTTTTTCAGAGTTTTCGAAGTTTAAACTGAAACTTCATGTCTATTTACATGCAATAAAAGGTGGATTTGATGTGATTATATGATTCTTGAAGCATCATTTGTGTCCTTTCATTGCTAGCATCATGTTCCAAGCAAATTAGATTCATGATGATTACAAACTAATGGGTGGTAAAACATATGATAAGTTATGCATTACAGAATATAAATTAGACCTATACTACTACTAGATAGCTAGGAAGATGCGGGTCTGCGGGTTCAGCTTTACTCGATCTTTCTCGTTGCAGAAATCACTTTTTCTGGATGTCTTTCTCAAATCGAGTGACTCTTTGACCGCATCCTCCTTTATTTTATGGGTATGGGTTGCCGTCTTTCATTTCTCCCCAGACCATGATCACAGTTCTTATGAGTGGAATATAATAGGTAAGATGATGATGAATAATGCCCACGAATATAATAGCATCACGATGCATGTAGATGATGTTTTGATAGGGTAAAAAATTTACAATTCTTTGATTTTTTGTGCAACCAAATGTCAATCGTAAACATCTTTGTTATCACTAATAAGGGTAAGTACATCTAATAACTCAAATTCTGCTTAGGTGAGAGCCACTTAACGAGGTTATTGAGATGTTTTATGTAAGGCCTTTGATATGCTTAGAATTTATTCATATAAAAGTATCCCATCCTAAAGGAGGCAATACACCCTGAAAGACGAGGCAGTATGAGATATTTTATTCTTATGTTTGTTGGAATACTACTTTATTATATGAAGTATCCCATCTCTTGTAAGTTATGTGGTACAATCAGGTTATTAAACATCAAGATATGAAAATAGCATTCATAGAAACGAATGAGAAGACGAAAATTAATTGATATGAACTATGATTCGTTGTCTGCCAATCAATGGTAATGTGAAGGGATAAGGAACTCACAAATATCACTAAAGTATACTTCAGTGTCCGTCGTTTGACACCACTTGAGAAATGAGAATGACATTGAGATTAGAAAGTTGGGTATAATAGATCAAAGTGGTAAAGTTACGTAGAAATAAGAGTGAATATAGAGAATAAAAGTGGTAAAGTCATATTCTAAAATAAAAATGGGGCAAAATCAAGAAGACAGATTGAGAGGAACGAAAAAAATAAGTCAAATTTTCTAAGAGAAATATATGTTTTTTTATGAACAAAAAATTTGTATGTTTAAAGATGGCTTCTTAGTGGCACCTTAAGATACCCTACCCTAAAAGTAATTTTTTGTATTTCTTATTGTGAATACAATAATTACAATCAGAAATCTCACTCAAACTCAATTAATCTCACAAAGATCCTTTAGAGTTTCTCTCAAAATATAAAAAATATTGTCTTACAAGGTTCAACAATCAACAAAAGCTTTCTTGCACTCTTTCACTTATATCTTCTAACCCTTAAGACCCTCTTTATATGCTTAGCCTAGGAAGGTCAAAAAAGCCAAAACTTAGAAATCTCCAAAAGGCATCATACATGCAATACAAAAATCCAGCTTTTGACACGCCTGCTCGATCAAGCCATTTACTTGCTCAATCGAGCAAGCTATCAAAAAGTCACTTCCTCTTCTCTGCTTAACTGCTCAATCCAGTAGTTCAAGGCTCGATCGAGCAGGCTTTGTTTTACCACATTTTACTCTTCCCTTGCTTCAAACTCCTTGGGCATGTGACTCCTTGCATTTTCAACCATGTTGGTTCCTTGACAAAAACAGATAGTGACGTTCAATAGAGAAATATCACTATCAGTGGCAACTATAATGGAATGGATACTTAAGCTCTACCAAACGGTATACCTGTATAGATTAGCAGTACGGTGTGCCGTATAAATACATAGTACCAACTCTATAGTGGCTAATGGCTTTAACTAGTAGATGTCTGATAGTATAGCATTTCAAATAGAAGTAGAATGAAACTACAAGTATACAGTGAAAAGTCACTTTCAAATTCTCAATATTGGTAGTACCACAAGCCACAAGGTATACCTTCCTGGGTTTCTCAAAATTGGGTTACAAATACGATCAATCGAAAAGAGCTGTACACACTCGAAACGATAACAAATAAAACAGTACGAGAGCAATATCCTCACGTACTTTGATAGTGTAGTTTCGATTTGTTCGTATTTACAGTGTGCAAAAATCGAAGCAAGGAGATCTCTAGCCGGCTGCAAGAAGCCAGAACATGATGAGAGATGAAATGAAGACAGTTAGCCAACTTAGGAAGGCAAATGCAACAGCAAGTTGGTATTTGAAGCATTCTGCATTATCGTTACACCCTCCGATATCATGAAAATACAAAACGGCGATTCCTGCCGAGGCTGAAGCTGCTGCCAGAGACAATATAGCCGTTACCTATTACCACCACATCATCGTATAATAGTCAAAAATCACGCCTTACAGAATCGTATTTTCCGATTGAGGCAACTAAATGTCTTAACTTCGATTTCAGTTTTCTCAAACTAATAGCTCAAAAATATGAATCCGCTCGTTTAGCTCATATTTGATAGAGTATCAGAGGCAACGTGACTAAAAAGTTATCGGTACGCATCTAATATACCCCTTACTTCTAGTCGAACATTTGGCACCATGTATGAGGAGAGCATGTGTTGCATCCATAGTACTTGCTCAAAGTGCTCTCTTGTGAGGGGTCGTGATGTAATATAATATATCATGGCTACAACCATCAGCATAAGCTTTCGGTTAAGTTGGTTCCTTGACAGACTTATGGTTCAGCCATGGAAGAATAGTTAATACCTTGACGGCCCATTTGGTAATCGGCACTGAATGGTGGTAATGGTAATGGATAGTGTAATTTTGGTAAGAACATCTCTTGAAAATTTAATGAGCATACTTATTGTCTTTCAACAATCTCATTTTCTTTACAAAATTCATTCCAATGCATTACCACTTAAACACGTGGTATTAGGTGGTAAAGAAAAATTGTAAACAAAAAACTTTTTTATGATCAATCTTTCATTAACATGGTAATGACATGATAAATATCACGAAAATTTACATTACAGATCATTCCCGTTACCACCAATTAATACCATCAACCAAACGGGTCGTGAGTAATTATTGATGTCTATTCAACTCTTCAATTGTAAATGTCAATCCATTTTGTTAGTAAATGTCAATCCGTGAGCAATTAATACCTGTTAGCGTCACTTCCTCATGGCTCCTTTCACATTACAAGAAATATATAGAGTGAAAACTCTTCTAGTGTTTTAGTGTTAAAATTCTTTCATCAGAACAACAGTTGTGAAATTGAAGTAATGAAGTAGTAACAAGAAGACATACCCAATCTCCAATCACAAAAAGACTGACAAGTATCGGATTATGAAGTGTTCTTTTCTTCGCAAGGGCATAGGCGTCCATCATGGCGAGGCCTAAGCTCCAGATCACTTGCAAACCCATGGAAGCTACAAGATAGCTGCAAAGCTGGGTTTCAGACATTCATCCCAAATCTTTTAAATAAACAATAGAACAAAACTAGCACAACGTTATCAATAAAGCCTAAACAGTTTCTGATAGTATAGCAGCAATCGGTATCATTAAAGCCTTCATGAAAAATAATAAGTATGCGAGGGACTAACATTAAGCAACAGAGGAGGCTCAGCAAGAAAACTGTCTCAAATATTCTGTTTGTACAGTTTTTCGAATTCTTTTTGGACGATTACAGTTTCATAGAACAGCTTGTGTACATCATTGAAATTTTCATACATAATGCATCATACATGTAAACTAATAAACATCTATGGACGTCTTAGTTTTCGATGTCATCAGGGTGAATGCTATAACATTCCTCACTTAACTTTCTGAATTACGACTGTAATACTATTAACTTGCAAGTAAATATAACCATAAAGAAAAATTCACTCTATTATCCTATAAAGATTTTCTGATAACCAGATATTCTCTTCAGAAATTATATTTAGTCAATCACCTGAAAACACTTACGTTACTAGATATGTCCATTATTTCGATAGGACCAAAGATTCATAATTCTTTGGTTTCGGATTATAATGGACTAAAGTAACTGATTCATTAAATCATATGCAATTCTTATTTGTGTGAAGTTGCATGTGACATTTGCTACCAAGGGCTAACCGGAAACATCCTTTTTGAGAGTTTTGTCATTAACAAGGATAAGGTTACGTACACTCAACCCTCTCAAATAGAGTGGTAGTCACTTAATGACATTGGCGTAAAAGAATACATTTTTTGTTGTACTTTATTAGAGACAAATGGAATTTTAAAAGCTCATCTACAACAATTTGGTGAGCATGATCTTCATGGCAGATGAGACTCTTATGAAGAGATAAAGGAACAAAATTTCATGGCCATTGAAAGAGCCTAAAGCAAGGAATTGCATATAGAAAAAGCCTCTAAATGGAAACTTGCAACCAGATAGTTACTATTACTCATCAGAATCATTCACAAACATGGCACAAAAAATGTGTCACTTTCTATCAATCTTTTCAGTTATCTGAACAATTATTCACATGCATAGTTTGTAGCTTTCTAATAATATTTAAGGAAACATTAGAATATGATGCTTTACAATGTCAAAAAGGAATGTAGTACTTCATGAAATGCATTGAGAATGGAGTACATCACATCCTGTTAGAGTATATAACATATTCTAGAGTCTCAACCATCAGCTTAAGCTTTGTCATAAGCCAATATGAAAAGAAGTCACAGATTCAGATTTCAACCACCCTTCATTTAAAGTGGAATATTTTGCGCCTAGTATGAGGAAGGCTGATGTTGCATCCACACTTATAGCCCAACGGGCTCTCGTGTGAATTGACATGTTAGAGTAAGCCTCAAACATCAGTTTGGTTGAGTTGATTTCTTCACACCATAGACCACATGAACAATCATACCGTAAAATTCACATTATCCGCATTTTTTATTCGACCTAAGGTCAGAGAATCCCTACGGACAAAGGTGCCTAGAGGAGAAAATAATACTTCCTCTAGCTCAACTCATCGCAATATGCAATTACTATACACACAAACATTAAAAAAAATTCAAAATATCATCAAATTTAACAGCAATTAAAGGGTGAAAGTTATCAAGGGCAAGGGAAATTATAATTTCAAACCATATGATGAATTCCTTAAAATAAAAAACAAAAGAATCAATTAAAAAAAAAACATTTCTTCTGGGTTTTTGATTAGAATCACATACCAGAAAGCAGTGAAATTAAAGAAGCTAGAAGTGGTAGTCATAGAAGCAATGGAAGCAGAAGCAAACAAAAATTGAGAAACCCTGAGAGCAAATCCAGTTAGAGTGCCTGGTGTTCCTGCAAAATCCTTCATTTTTAGTTTTCTTGATTCTCCCAACCCAAAACCAACAATTTCTCAACTACCCATTTGAAAATTTGAACATATTTCAACACAATTTCAACTATTAATTCTATAATTGGGAAAAAAGATGAACAATTATATTAGTAAAATTTGGGATAAAAATAGACCAAAACAGAGTAGGGGTATCCGAATCACAAGACCCGGATAGTAGATTGAAGAATTGATGCAAAAAATTAAAGAATTAGAGATTATAATTTATAAGGTAATGATGAAATTGATTAAGGGTGTAAAATAAGTAATTGCTAAATGGGTATTTTGAGAGTTACTCCAAGTCAAAAGCCATGATCGTTCATCAAACCTGGCTATTGTCATCGGACTCACGCGCCGCTTCCGGTGTCGAGATCCATACAAGTCAATTTTTGTAAACGTTAATTATGAGTTACGCCATTATTCTATTCCTGCTTTACTAGTTACTCTCACTCAATTTATTTATTTATTTACTCCCTTCGAACCATTATAATAGTCTCATTTTCTTATTTGGCAAAGTCTTTTTAATTGTCTCATTTTTATTTTTGTCAATTTTTTTTTACCTAAATATTCTTAGTTCACACAAGTAATTACAAATATACCCCTATATACCTTACTTACCCAACCACCCATCACTACTTACCCTTCACTATTTACCCTTTTTAATGGACCCCACACCATTCTTAATAACCGTGCCCAAGCAAATGGGACTATTATAATGGTTTGGAGGGAGTATTATTTTGGTTCATTTTAATCACTTGCAAGCTTTATTATGGAGTAGGATAGGGGCTCATATGGTAGGGCTCATAGAGTAGTATAAATAGTGGAATGGGGTAGGATAGGGGCTCATATGGTAGGGGCTTGAGCCTATATGTTAAGGGCTTTAAAGCCTTAGGTTAAAGTAAGGTACGGATTATAGAGCTCATAAAGTAGGGGTATTAGAGGTCATACGATACAGTAGAGTAGGGGATTTAAAGCCTATTAATTAGCGTTGGTAAGATAAGGTTCTTAGAGCCTATATAGTAAGGGAGGGCAGGGGCTTTAAAGCACATAGGGTAGGATTGGGGCTTTAGAGCCTATAGGTTAAAGTAGGATAGAGCTTTAGAGCTCATAAATAAAAGTAAGGTAGGGTAGAGGCTTTAAAGCTTATAATTTAGTGTCAGAGATTATGTTTTATATATATATATATATATATATATATATATATATATATATATATATATATATATATATATATATATATATATATATATATATATATATATATATATATATATATATATATATATATATATATATATATATATATATATATATATATATATATATATATATATATATATTCTATTATCTTGTAAATTTTTGCATATATCCTTTATTTTGTGTATGCTCTCTATCCTAGTTTTGAATATATTGTTTCCTTTGTAATGTGTATTGCACATGGTTTATTTAAAATAACTCACGAATTCAGTCTTTTTAATGGTATCAGATACCATTACAGTCCTCGCTAAACTCTAATAAGTTATATCGTTGCTCACTGTCGTTCTCTTCTTTTTCTCCGTTCTCTTTCAATTAGCATAGGGAGAGTAGGGGCTTTAAACATTGTTAAAAAATCAACATTTAATTTGATTTTGCTCCCTTAATCTATTCTTAGTAGATGGCACATCTCTGATGTTCATCCAACACATCATCTATAACCCCAATGTTTTAGTGTCGCACATCTCCAAGATATATGTTAGATAATCACTTGACTCTCGACTCGCGACCTACTAAATTGAAGTCATTAGCACTAAACTCATTGTATAAGATTTCCTCGTTTTTGCAAAAATAAAACTTCCAATGAGAGAGTCAATTGAAAAAAAAAAATTATCAACAGTACCCTAGAGTTTTGGCACATTATCAATAATACTTCTAAGTTTTTTTCTTTTATTATCAATGGTACCCTCGTATTATTGAGCGTCTAACAAACGTAACGTTTTTCTTAAACTTTTTCTGTCCAAAATCGTCAAAAACCATTAACTTTTTCTTTTTCGTTTATTTTTTAATTTAAAACATAAAAGAAAGTTAATGGTTGTAGATGGAAAAAGTTGAAAAAGGTTACGGTTACAAGGCACTCAATAATACAAAGGTACCATTGATAATAAAAAAAACTTAGGGATACTATTGATAAAGTGTCAAAATTCAGGGGTACCATTGATAATTTCCCAAAAAAATAAAGGGGAAATTGTAAAAAAAATAAACCATTCTTTGTTCAATCCGATGAAAATAAAGTTATAAACAATAAAGGGGATATTGTTTATTTTTAAATAAATCCACATATTTATTCGATATCATTGTTAAAAATAAATTCAACTATTATTTCTTCCTAATTCTTGATTTACAAAAAAGCTTTAGAGATAGTTATAAACAATAGAACGGTTTATATTTAGCAAATATACCTAATAGGTGGATATATTTTTAGTGGATTAAGGAAAGGTTGGTTTATATTGACAATTTGCCCAAAAATAAAAACATAGTCGATCTAGCCTTAAAAATTTGCTTTTAAGCCATAATGAAAAAATTAACTTGGTTAGCTTTATTGATTAACTTTGGCTTGTTTACTCACTTTTTTCTAATAAACAAGCAACAATCAATACACAATTACCAAACATTTCCTGACACAACTAGTTTATTCAGCTAGCTTAAAAACCAACAAAAAATCTAAAATATTTAACTGGTTAAACAAGCCAATTAAAACAGCTAACAACCAACAACCAACTGTCATTTGCAAACACTCTTAAGGTTAAGGAAGCTTGAAATGATCGATTCCAAGTTGATCAAGGGGCTTAGAGTACAAGTATGTAATGAACTCGTCAAGCGTAAAATCTATAAATTGCTGGATTTTCTTCTGATATTAGCTCTTTATTAGGTTTAGGACCATATTTCTTCCTTTGGGATACAAGCCCAGTGAACAAAAAAGCAATAGAAATCCACGGTTCTATACTTTTCGAAATTGCTCTATGATAGGCACTTTTAAACAAATATGATCTATCTTGAGACATTTTAAGCATGTTCAACATGTTCGATCGTACAGGATCTGAAAAATTGAAGGCCTTAATATTAAATTATGTAATATATGTTAATTGTTTAAAATTACAAAATTATAAGAAAAATATCATAATTTTTGAAATTGCACAAGGCCATCATAGAATTTTTTAATTTTTGCTCTGCCTCTGCGATCTATAAGATTGAGCCAAATGGCATGTTAGAACCATTAAAATCAGGCTAGTCAGATCGGTGATCGCTTGACCGGTTAATTTACCTAAATATACATGTCATAAATTTATTATTATTTTATTTAAATTCTATGAAATAACTTTGATTTTTATGTAATTTTTTTTATAAAAAAAAGATATAAGAAGTTTTTAAAAAATTATATTGTGCCACAATAACTTTTAAGTGTAATATTAAATTCAAATAATAAAATAAGCAAATAATAGTAGGCTACAACTCAATAATACCAATGTAAAACAAAAAAATGCAAATGACCACCCAATCTCATTTTAATTGAAATGTTACATGTTATATTTTGATTGAGTGCTATAATTTTATTTAAAAACTAAAAAATAAAATAAAATAAAATAAAATAAAATAAAATAAAAAAACTTCTCCTTCCCTTTTCCCCGAACTACCCCCCACCAACTCAATCCCCACTCATTCCTTACTTCAGTGACAAATAAGAATATATTTAATAGGGGGCGTTTGGTTGGGGGTCTTAAGGAAAGAGAAAGGGAATGAAAATACCCCATTCCCTTTGATGTTGTTTGGTTCGCATTTAGAATGATTCCGTTTTTCCATTTTAAGGTTTAGGTTTACCTAAATGAGGTAATCCTCATTCCCCACCTCCCCCCCCCACTTTCCCATTCCATTCCTTCCCCATTCTTGAACCCTACTGCTGCCTTCTCCTTCCTCGCGCCTCCTTCCTCACCAAAATCCTTGCTGCGTCCTTCCTCCTCCTGCTGTTGCTTCTTCTCCTCGCGCCTCCTCCCTCCCCAGATCCCTAAATCTCACTCCACTTCTTCTCCTCGTTCTCTTTCCTCCATTAACAGAATCCCTAAATCTTCCATTAACAGTTGAGTCTTCCTTTTTCTTCTTTCTCCTTTTTAGATTTCTCACTGTATCGTGTTGATTGTTACAATGTTCTTTTCGTTTTATTGTTGTTTTCTTTATGTTTGACGTTCACTGTATTGGTGCTTGAATCTTGTAGCTTATGTGTTATTTGTAGATTCTTCTCTCAATTGAAATCTGAGTTCAAGTTTTTGTTTATTTGACCCAAATTGATGCTTATTGATGCTTTAAGCTGCTTGTAGCTTAATGTTGGCATCTTGTTGTTGTTTTTCTCTCAATGCTTAATGCTTTAAGCTGCTTTAAGATTCTTCTCTCAATTGTTGTTTTTCTGGGGTTTAAGCTGCTTTTTGGAACTTTGTGAGGATTGATGAGCATCTTGTAGTTTAATGTTGGTAGTTTTTTGTTTGTGACATAGTTTTACCAATTTTGTAGACTTTTGAAGCTTTTGAGACTGTTTTGTGCATTGAGCAGCTCTGTTTTGGATAGCTGTGAGATTTGTGGGTGGTGGCATCACAATATTTTTCAGTTTTACATAGCTTCTAGCATGATTGTTTTATTCTGTTTTTTTCTTTTGAGGACTCAATGTTGGCAGTTGCAAACAATGTGTCTTGGAACTGATATTACATGCTCTTTACTGATATTGTTGTTCTTCATAATATATTCGCATTTGGTTGTGAATTGTAGGTTAGTATGATAAAAAATTGGGATTTTAGAAACTTGATTATGTATCATTGTTTGTTTGTTTGTTTGGTTTTCAAGAATACATGGAAACAAGGTGCTTGGTACTTCTTTGATGTTCTTATTGATGTTCATTTGTACAGAAAATGGCTAGCATTGGTACTTCTTTGAAAAGGAAGAGAAATTGGGACTGTATTCGATTCATAATTACTATGAAAGGACTAGAACACTTTTCGTATGTATTTTGATCTACAAACAAGTGATTATATGTAATTAATCGAGCTACGTTGTTATTATTTAGAGTTATGTTTTTTCAAAAAATAAGTTTTTCAAGTTTATCATATAACAACTACTTATTTTTGGAGAAAATATAAAAGAATTTAAAAACTCAAATTTTGATTCCTTAACTTGAACCAAACAGTCACAAGGGGAATCATTCAGCAGCTCATTCCGTTTCCTGAACACAACCAAACGACTAGGCTAATTTAGGGGAATCCATTCCTTTCTCCTGCATTCCCTTTCCTCTTTCCATTCCGATTCCCTTGTGCGAACCAAACGCCCCCTTAATTACTTAGATTAGTAAATAATTATGTATAATTGAATAGTACAATTCTCACCCTAATTTCCACCCCTATTAAAGGTGTTTGTTTGTGTATGGTTATATTATTAGTTTTTCTTCTTTAGTTATGATATTCGTAAATATCAGTGTGTAAAAAGTTCTATTAATATGACCATATTGTTTTTCATCTTCTTTTTGCCCAGGAGTTTGTATGTCTACTTTTTGTATATTTAATCTAAAACCTCCAATATAATTGTTGTGTTGTTGGAATTTATTTTTAGTTTAATTTACTTCAGATTCAATTTTTTTTTTTATCATTTTCAACAATTTATAATTTAAACATGTTCAACCATTTATCAATGGTAAATTTCTCAAGCAACTAACTTAACGAAAAGCTTACGCTGATGGTTGAGGCCTCATAATATGTTATATACTCTAACACGCCCCCCTCACACGAGAGCCCATTGAGCTAGACGTGCACATAGGCGCTGAATATTCAACTTTAAATGAGGGACGATTGATTTTCGAACTCGTGACCTCTTGTCACGTTGGCTTTTAATAACATGTCAAGAAACCAACTCAACTGAAAGTTTAAGCTGAGGGTTGGAATAATGGTTAATTTAATTATTTATATCCTTAAAAGGATAACTAGAGAAAAAAGTTACCATACTTGTCAAAGATCAAGTATAAGCATAGGAGTCTTAGTTATTATATTTAGGATAGAAGGTTTGGTTAATTAGGATTTTTTTTTTTCCTTTTTTTCATGTTTTTCAAGTTTAAAATAGTAAAAAAAACACAAAAAAAAGGTAAAAGGTAACTTGTATAATAGGTGACAAGTCATTTGACTCTTTCATCACAAATAAGAGTAAAAGGTTAAACTTTTGTAGAATTAATGTAAGATTAACTCTTTTATGCTGATGGGGCAAAAATTGATCTTTTAGAAGCAATTTGTCCGATTTAAAAAAAGCACAGCTATCATAAAAAGAAATATAAGATAGTATTTAAACAATTTAGAGGAACCGGGTAAAATTGTGTTATTATAGTTACCAATAATATAAAATTTCTTCCGGCACAAATTAAATAATCGTAACTTGTGATCTAAGTTTGATTTTCGTATAAAAAGTTGCTTTTAACGTATATTAATGCTTCAATCATTAAATTAAGTTTTTGATTAAGTTGGTTTCTCAATATGGTATTAGAGTGAATATAATAAAGGATTATAGGTTCGAATCTCATTCACACTTTAAATCCAAGTGGAATATTTTGTGTCAGGTATAAGCAAGACTTGTGTTGCATCTAACACTTTTAGCTCAAAATATTTTTATAGAGTGTGTGTTAGGGCATGGTTGATTTGGGTGTAAATATTTAAGGGGTGAAAAAAAGTCAAAGTAAAAAATAAAGTTGATAAATGAGAAATTAGTGAAATTTGATTGTTGTAAAGGTGAAAAAATGGTTGCAAAGTGATGAAAAATGAAGGGAATTCTCAATTTTAAAGGGTAAATATTTATTCTTGGGGAGGATGGGAAATATATTACCTCTATAATGCTAGGTATTTGTGGGGTCAATCAACTATAGATGTGCTATTGAAAGTCAAGGAACGCTAATTGCTAGGTATTTGTAGTCCAATACTTTTTAAGAAGAGGTATTTAAAAAAAATTCAATATTTTGATAATTATTTGATTTTATAATCAAATATAATGTCGATTCAACTTTAGAATCAATTTTAAAATTATGTAAAAACTAATAAGAGCATAAAATCTGATTTTAAATCGACCCAAAGTAAATTCGATGACTTGAATTAACACCTTTGTTCAGAATGACCATCATTAGATGCCACCGCCCTCATTAATGAATGTTTTTGACAATTGAGTTTAGATCTTAATAAATTTAGTAAGATTGTTAAATCATCTATGTTATATAATAATAATAATAATAATAATAATAATAATAATAATAATAATAATAATAAATCAAACAGTTATTTCCTACAGTTGTGAATGCTTTTTTTCCTGATGGTTTACATACACATACAGACATACTTGATAATTAATGATGGCCCTCTATGACAACGAGTTCACAACTTGATTTCCTTGTTAATTGGCTTCCTTGTAGTCAAAATTTTGTAGTCCAACTTGGTAAGGAGAATAGTGCATTTATCAATTTGTGATTAACCATAGATTCCACTTAGTTCTTTGGTTTTAATCTTATCAAACAAATTTATTATTTTACTTCATTTTATTTATTTATTTATTTTATCAACTTGTGATTAATCTTTGCAGCTCTCACATAAGAGCTTTTTGGGACCAAGGTTGTTAAAATCGAAATCCTACCTAACATTGATAATGGGGTAAGAACGAAATTGGTAGAATTGCATTGTAGGATCGTAAAATTCTACAAATATGTTTGATATGCTATAGGATAATTGATAACGTCATGTTTTTCATTATAGTACATCTCTAAAGTTTTGAGTTGTATATAAAGATTTATTGGCCTTTATCTTTTAATTGATTAAAATAAGTGCTTTTAATAATTATTTATGTTCTGCAAATCGATAAGTATATGAATTTGATAATCGTAACGGCGATATATTTAATTTGCATTTATATGTAAGTAAAAAGTAGAATACGATAATTTTTTATGATTGAGACTACCCTTATAGGATCGAATCGTAGGATCATAAATAATCCTATCACCCATATTCTTGATCTGAGATGTGTCATCCATCAGATTTAGAGGCTTGGTTAATGTTTAATGTAGACTATTCAGAGTTTGCATTTAAGATAATAAATGTAAGTCTTAGAAAACAATATTCATCGTTACCAATTTATAAAAATAAAAATAATATGCAATTTTTTTTTATGCTCTTTTGGATAAAACTAGCAACCTAGGTTGAGTTGGGATTAGTCGCCACTTTTATAAGAATGGCAACTCAATAGAGACCCAAAAATCTAGTCGCCACTGCTACCCATTAAATATCCCAAGTCACTACACACTAGTGGCAACATGTTTGGGACCTGGATGTTTTGTCACCATTAAATTGCTATTGACCACTATTTTTAAGACGACCTGAATGTTTTGTCACCATTAAATCGCCAGTTTCATTTTGCCCTCTTTTTCTTGGAGTATTTGGGACCCACATAGCATACTTAATGGGACTAAACAAGTATAAAACAATCTACACCTTATCTCATTCAAAACTAGCCCTACCCAATCAATACTCTATAGCTCCAAATTCCATCCCATTACACAAATTTTGTAAGAAACAATGAACACCCAAGTGATCAACAATGGATCATCACCTTCCCCTACAACAAACAATGATCGAATGAACGATTTGAAGGCGTTCGATGAAGGAAAAACCGGGGTAAAAGGTCTTGTAGATGAAGGAATACAAACTATTCCTAGCATATTCATTAGATCACTTAAGGATCGTTCAAAGGATTTGAGTACATGCCATGACAATATAAGTGTACCCGTCATAGATTTTGATCATGGGTCCGAAAATGAGATTGCACAAGAAATTGTAAAAGCATCTAAGAAATGGGGATTTTTTCAAGTGATAAATCACGGGATTCCATTAGAATTGTTGGAAGAGATGATTGAAGTGAATAAAATGTTTCATGAACAAGATAGTGAGGCTAAGAAGAAGTTTTATACTCGTGATTATTTCAATAAGAAAGTTGGGTTTCTTTCTAATCATGATCTGTATCAATCTAATGCTGCTAATTGGAGGGATACTTTTTATGTTAATACTATGCTTGGTGATTTTGATCCTCAAGAGTTGCCTCTAATATCAAAGTGAGTTCTTTTTTTCTATCTCTTACTTATATATGCCCATCTGTTCTAAAATTGACCTGAAACTTGATTAGTAACTAGTGGGTCATAATATGAAAATTTAGATTAGACTCATAACAAAAAATGACTCGACCTGAAATACCGAAAATACTGGGTCAAACCTGACCGAAATGCAAACCCAACCATTTTGACCCGTTATTAGTTTTGCGTTATTATTTTCAGTTTCACATTATCTTTTTTAGTTAGGACTTGAGATCCACTATATTTCTAGTTAAATTTTATATTTTGAGTCAACATTTCTTTATTGTAACCTTAAGAATTAATGATAAAATATGTATTTTTAAAATCCTTCACTCGTTATTGGGTTGACCGAACCCAACCCAAACCCAAAAAGATCGAACCTAAAATTATTATGACCCAAAATTAATCCGACCTATAGTGTCCCCACTCACAACCCACCCGACATACCGTTTTGATAAGTCTACTCCTTTTGAACATATTAGATTGTTCTAGAGCACCTTTATCCCAAAGAATATTAAATTCTAAAAATTAAGAATTTAATTTTAGGCGATCAATTTATTTTGATTATTTCAAAAAATATGCGTTATATTGATTATTTATATATTAAACTATACACGTTTAAAAATCATAAAAGTTAATATTATGAAAGTATGCAATTAGACGATTCAAACAACTAAATAAGATCTCACTTAACTATATTTTTTCTTATATATTAGCTGCAATATATAAAATAAACTTGAATGATGAATAGTGTCAATAGTAGTAATTTAGCGAGTATATCAAAACGGAGAGAGTATTGACTAAATTGTGGACTAATACTCTTGCAGGGAAGTGATAATGAAATACATTGAACATATGCTTAAATTTGGAGAACAAATACTAATGTTTTTGTCAATGGGTCTTGGACTTAAATCAGAATATCTTGGAAAATTGGAATGTAGTAAAGGTTGGTCTTTGGCTAGTCACTACTACCCACCATGTCCAGAACCAGAATTGACCTTAGGAAATAGTGGACATACTGATAGCTCTTTCATCACAATACTTTTACAAGATCAAATTGGTGGTCTTCAAGTTCTTCATCAAAATCAATGGGTTAACATTAAACCTATCAAAGGGGCTTTCATTATTAATGTTGGAGATGCACTTCAGGTTACATTTTTTATCCCTTGCTTTTATTTTTTTATCATTTATTTTGGAGTTTAGACTCTTGAAAAATAACCTATTTGTGATTCTACATCGGAAATTAGAAAAAGATTGATTATCATATATATTTGATGGGCTAATCCTCAATGGGTTTGTGCGTAACCAATTCTCCTCTTATGCTGATCTTGTTGTGAACAAGCCTAATAATAAATTTATAAGACATTATATTCAACTCTAAATATTCCCTTTTGTTTCAGTTTTACAGTCTATTTTGTTGGTATTAATGGTGATAACGGAATTATTCTTCTAAGTTAAAATCATAAATGTATTAGGTAACATCATTCTCATAGTGATGAAAATTTGATTGTAAAAAGCGTTTTTATTCTATATTTTTTATTATCACCTTTTACCATATTTCTAAACGGTAATAAATTATAATAAATTTTATGAAAAAAAGGAGTTGATTGAAATAGAAAAAATATATAACCTTAAACTTATTAAAAGATTTTTCTTACCAAAATTAAATTTATTTTCTTATTATCGTTTTCACCGTATATAATACCAACAACAACCAAATAAATCGTTAAGATTTAATTTTATACACTATATAGAGTTTTTTCTTTTTGTCTTGATTACTAATCATTTCACACTTACATTACTTTTTATCTTTTGAGTGATATTTTTTCGTTGCTATAAAATCTTGCCACATATGCATAAGCATTACCTTTAATTCATTAATGTGGTGTTTGAAAATAAATATTTTATTTTAAATTATAAATAAAAAATTTGAGAAATGACAAGGTTTGGATAGTCATTTTCAAATTTTTAACTTTAATTATTTTAAAAACGATGGTGGGATTTGACCCAAATTCAAATTTGAAAATTTTTGATTTGTCAAACAATAAATTTGAACCAATTTCAAATTTCCAAATGAAATCATCGTTCCCAAACATGATAAGAGTATTCCTTTTTCTTTCTTTTCTCCAAGATAAACAAGAGTTTTTTCTTCTATTTCTCTTCCCTTTCTTTTCCTTACCTCCCTTCCCCTTGTATTTCTGTTTTCAACCCCAATCTTTCCTTTGCTTTTTGTCAATCGATCAATCTTAATTTATAATTTATTCCGAATATGATGTAACAAAATTTGTAATTATAATATATAAATTTAATTTACACTAATTTGAGTATTTTATTTTAATTTTGTCTTACAGATGGTAACTAATGACTTGCTAAAAAGTGTGAACCATAGAGTGATTGCCAAAAAAATTGGACCAAGGAATTCAATTGCATTCTTTTTCCATGGTTTAATCCCATCTGAGAAGAAATATGCTCCAATTAAGGAGTTAACTTCTGAACAAAATCCACCTATTTATAAGGACTTCACTATCTGTGAGCTACTCACACAATTATCCTCTAAAGCTGTAGATGAGCTTGGGACCGGTTATTTTAAACTTTAGACACCCAAACATGGCAACTCATCATTCTAAACCAATCGAGATTCGGATTTTATGTCAGTTGGAGTATGTATCGTTTTCTTTAGGTAAGATTTCGAGTTTGATTCTTGCTGCAGCAATATATACCTATACTCGTAAAAAGGAAATGTGTTTGAATTGATCTTTGATTCACTAGATCTTAACAATGTAACATAATTCACCAATTAATTCGATTTTTTACGCTTTACGGTATTGATTATGTGCACCAAAAAAAATGGTAAATTGTATAAAATATAAATAAGTGTATAAAGTTAAAGCCTTTACCACATATTTTAGGTTGGAATTAATTGAAATGAAATGGTAATTTAATTAAATATTTTGCAAAAAAAAAAATAAAAATTCAAATGGGTAAAGTTCAATTTTAGCTAATATGCTCGAACGACGGAACGAGCAAAGTTTGTGAACGATTGAGTATTTTTTTAAGCAATTTTTTATAGTTTATTAGTATCGTTCAGCTTTTAACATACGGAAAACTAAAACATTTCTAAAACTCAATTATTAACATGAAATGAAACAAGTAAATATTGGGACGAAATAATATATTTTTATAGTGTGAATCCACTAGCTAAAACATAACCCAGACAAGAACCTTAAACGAAGTTAATTGAGTGTAATCCACCAACAATGTTTTGTAAGGCCCCTTATACTAATAGGTCGTTTAAAAATATTTTTTAAAACAAATTTTATTTATATACAACTCTTAGTGCCACAATCTCACTTTTGCTCTCAAAGAAAATGTCAAAACTAGATAGTACTTGTTTGTACTACTATTAACGTGCATAATGCAAACAAAGATCTATAAAAATCCCTACATTTACTTGATAAAGAAAATAAGTTACATCATGGTTAATATCAATTAAGAAATATCTTAATTAAGAGCAATCAAACTCCATCATTTCCTCTAAATAAACGTATACTATTAATTAATATACTCATATAAAGCACAATATTATAAACATTAATGTTTAGAGGAGTTACATAATTAAAAATAATATATAATTTAATCAGCCTACAACATAGAAAATTATGATTTATGATTAATATCTAATCCAACTAGATCAGTCACATGAAACCAAACTAATATAGGTTCAAAGACACAAAGTGATTTCACACGTTGGTATAGCGTGATCCAACTAATTTAGTGACATCAAGTTCGGAAAATTATTAAATAACAGTCATATAACATTTATTAGTTTTTAATAAAATATAAATGTTACTCAATATTAACTAAGTTAACATCTTATTTTTATACTAACTTAATTTCGTTAAACGAATTAGAAAATAAACTTGATTATCAAACCATTCTAAATGGAATTCTGACGTTATGTTTTTATTTTTCCTCCTATAAATTATGCCATAATTAGCCGGATTTACCGACCATAATTAATTTTAAGTATGATTTGGAGTAACTAGAAACTCGTGCAATGCACAGATTTTTAAATACAGTAATATTTTAATAAAATTTTAGATTGCATATCATACTTCACATTTTTTCTAAGATTTAAAATTGTAATTACGGTAGTCTAACAATAAATGACCGATTATAATGATCAATTATTGAATTTTATGTCTTTTTAGTTTTAAATAAAAATTGATGGAAAAATGGGTTATTATGTACTTCAAGTAAATTACTAAATTGTTGTATAATTTTATACACAGTGTAATTTTGCAGTATAATTTTCTAAATTGTGTAATTCCAATTACACTGGAATAAATGTAATTTATTCTGTAGTATTATATTCTACGCGATTTTATTCCAGAATTTTATCAGACAATATATAATGTTCTACACAGTACATTATATATTTCTCATTATAATTTTTTAAATATTACATTTATATACAACTGTGTAATTGAAATTATTGTGATTTATTGCATCAATTAATGTATGAGGTTTTCCGAAAATATAAATTTGTAAATATGGTAAATGTAAAAAATACAAATCAATCAAATTTTATTAATACTAACCAATGAAAAAAAAAATAGCATGCTCAAAATCAAACCTTTTTTTTACTATTATACAATAAAATTAATAAAATGTGTGATATAATTCCATTTTGGTTAGAGTCTTTATGAGGTTGTTTTAATGAGCTTTCACGATCTAGATATTGAAAATGTCTTATACAAGAGTCATTCTAACTAGCTTCAAAATTATATCAATATATATTCACTTTAAAAATCTTAAGCTTTATACTTTTTTTTTCCAATCCAAATTGAGTGAGTTGTCAAGTTGACAACATCATCCAATGAGTATTTTCTCTATTCAAAAATACTTACTACATTATGGTTATTGATACTATTCATCGTTCAAATTTATTTGTATATTGCGATTAATGTGTAAAATAATACAATCAAGTGAAATATGTTTAAATCGTCTAATCAAATACTTTCATAATATTAACTTATTATAATTTTTAGATGTGAATAGTTCAATATATAAATGATCAAAATAATACAGTAAATTGCGTAAAGTTGATATAATAAGAAAAATAGATAGAAATTAGTTCTTGGAAAGTATACAAAATACCGAAAATCAAAAGTAACTAATATGCAGCTCATAATTACAACAGACCCAAAAGAATACAAAAAACAAAAACTTCTTTAAGAATCAATTAATAAAGCATAAAAAAATAAATCTCATAAAATAAAAATTAGAAAAGTTGTATATTAATAAAATAAGCGGGCGGACAAATTTATCAACGGGTATTATTTTTATACTGCTACCCGCCAGTTTAACTTAGTAGGCAGGCAGTACCTATACAAATACTAAAATTTTCCATTATTATCCAAACCGATCTACTTTTCGAATTGGTTAAGTCGAGTCTGACGATAATCCAGCCATGAACACATCTATGTGTAACCTTTGTGATATTATTTATTTATGTTGAATTCATAATAGCATTGCATTGGGTTCATGAATTTACAATTTAATTATAAAACAAAATTGCATCTTCCAAATTCAATAAATTTCACATATCAAAAAAAGCATTACCATTTTAAAATAGTAGTATCAATGAAAATAAAAGTCATCTTAGAATATTTGTGGGACTTTGTAAAAATCATAATCATAATACATCCTAATAAGTAAGTTAAAACAAATTTACAATATAATCTTGTATTTTCAATAACTAGTTTAAATTTTAATTAAAATTACAAATATCTTTTCAAAATGCAATAATAAAAATACTCTTATTTATTAATGAGGAATCATTAAAATTAGTATATGTAATTTATTCTTACTTAATAACATCATGCCACAAATTAAGACTATTCAAGCAATGATGCATGAGGATGATTATGGGTCTAGTTTGGGTTGAGTCTAATTAGTCCTGGACTCAAACCCATTAGAACTATTGTTATATTTATGTAATATTGATTTCATAGCATTTGTATATAAAAAATTTCAACAATATTCGAATAAAATTTTTACGGTTGTAAAGATATAGGTTAGAATTTAGAAATTGTGTTTGGGTAAAATTCAAAGAAGGAGAAAAGATAATCCACATACCAACCAAATAAGGTTTACTACTAAAACAAATTGATAATAGTAGTAAAAATAGGTCTCTTGAGAGACCATCTCTTTGAGAGAAGACTCCCAAAGCCCAAACCAATTCATATAAAAAAAATACCTACTACGTGTACACATTTCACAAAACACCCACTACAATTTTCAGTAGGTATTTTTCATATTGAAATAGAATTATAAAGGAAAATTTACCCAGAATAATCCAGCCTATTCACGATTTCCTACAATAATCCCAACTATCAATTAACCATAAATAATGCCATTTATTATTTCACTTGATCTGTGCTGTTGTATGGTTACCCACTACCGGTTTTAGCAGGTAATAATTTCTTTTTTAATTTACCATCACAAATTGCAAAACCTCCCAAATAAGTTTCTATCTTCTCTCCTTTAAACCCTTTCTCTCTCATTTTACTTTGTCCATCTCCTCGCCATTGAAAACCAATCCATTCTCCTAGTAGACTTCTTTTTAAGAATTTGTTTTTGGGATTGGGAAGAAGACTTGTAATGTCCTGAAATTCTTTTGATGGCATGGTATGGAATTATGGATGATGAAATTGATCAATTTTTTATGGTATGGATGATGTTGATGTTGCTGATAATGTCCCATTTGATGAACTTGTCTTGAACATTTAGTGTATAATAATCTTTAGTATATAATCACCAAGTACTACAAATAGTAATAGGACAATATATATTAAAATACAAAGTCCAAAAAGGGGTTCAAAAGATAGGATAAAAGAAAAGTTGGAAAACCGAGCCAGTAAGAAAAGCCGACTCGGCTTTCCTGGTATTGAGCCTAAAGCCGACTCGGCTTTAGGTTCTGGAAAAATCATTTTGTCTAGCAGGTAAGCCGAGTCAGCTTTTCTGGGGTAGGAGCAAAAGTCAACTCGGCTTTTTCTTCTGATATGACCGTTGAGTCTTTACATTTCCTTTGAGTTAATTGCATTGTATTCCCTTACTTATTCCATATTATTTCTGATGTTACAAAGGAGTAATTAGGAGGAATAATGCTCATGAATACCTTGGTTAATGGTATTGATTGGAGGTCATTAAGGTTGATTATCAATGGGTGATTTAGTGTGCCATAACCCTTTGCTATACTTAGAGTAGTATAAATAGGGGCTTGGGGAAGGATGGAAACTACACCAATTTTTCTGAATTCTCATTCTTGCTCTTTCTCTTTCACTTGTGTTCTTTTAAGAGACTTATAAACTTTTGTTAGAACTTCCAAAGCTTATAATTCATCAAACACTTGTTGTTAAGCGATCACATACCCTAAGTACTAAGGGTGTGTTGTATTGTTTGTATCTCGTTGTGAATTTCCAAGTCAAAAATCCAAGTACCTTTGTGTAGAAAATATCATAAAAGGAAAGTGATTACACGCCTACAACAGAAGTTTCCAAGTAACGATTGTCGTTACAAAGCTAATCATCAAGTTTATTCTTAGTGTATTTTGTAAGTTTTATTTTAGCCATTAATAAAGGGAAAATACAAATTCCTAATTGTAATTTGTATTTTGCATTATTAGTTTATAATAATCTTTTGTGATATCTTTTTTTGGGATGGCAAGTATCAAAGAACTTACTTCTAATTTCACTAAGTTGGATAAGTTTGTTAGTGTCGATTTTCGACGTTGGCAAAAGAAGATGATGATCCTCCTAACTACTTTGAACGTGGCTTACGTGATAAGTACCCCCAAACCGGAGGAAGTTGAAAATGAAACTCTTGAGGAATCAAGGAAGAGAGGTAAATGGGAAAAGGATGATTTCATTTGCCAGGGTCACATTCTCAATGGGATTTAAAATTCGCTCTTTGACATCTACCAATACCATGAGTCCGCTAAAGAATTATAGGAGACTTTGAAAAACAAATACATGGCGAAGGATGCTAACTCCAAGAAATTTCTTGCAAGTAATTTCAATTCTTATAAGATGGTTGAAAATCGCCTCGTAATTGATCAATTTCGTGAATTACAAAGAATGCATGCTAATATGAAACTTCATAAAATTGAAATGGATGAAGTGTTTATTTTTTCAAGCATTATAGACAAGTTGCCTCCTTCTTAAAGGGATGTTAGACATGCTTTAAAGCATAAAAGAGAGGAGATTACACTCCCCGATCTTGAACAACACATAGATTTTGAGTCTAGCATAAGGATTCAAGAGAATCGAAAGGATGAAAATCCTAATGTCGGTACCATCAACATGGTTGCGAAAGGAAAACCAGCCCATTCCAGTGAGAAAAGAAAGAAAACTGAATCTTTAAAGGGGAAGGCCACTAGTTCTAATGCCGGTGAAAAGGTATGTTGGGAATGTGGCAAGCCCAGACACCGAAAGAAAAATTGCTTTGTTTTCAAAAACAAGCAAAAGAAGGCAAAGGGTAGTGGTCAAGCTTCTACAAGCAAAGACCCTTCTACTCAAAGTAATCATGCAATTTTGATTAAAAATTCTTCTTTGAATTTTTCTTCAATGAATACTAACTTAAATGTTATGCAGAATGATACTTTATCTTGGTGGATCAATTCGGGAGCTTCGAGACATGTGTGTAATCCTACAAGATGGTTCAAAACCTTACACAAGGTAGTTAATGGGGAACATCTCTTTATAGGAAACAATGCACCTATCGTGGTCCAAGGGAAAGAACAAGTTGAGCTATTGTTTACTTCGGGGAATCTCTTGGTTTTAGGGGATGTTTACTATGCACCCGAAATTAGTAGAAATCTTGTCTCGAGACCGATCTTGAATCGATTGGGCTACAAATTAGTATTTGAAGCCGATAGGTGTATTATCTCTAAGAATAACTTGTTTGTAGGACGTGCTTATTTATGTAATAGTTTGTTTAAATTGTCTTTAAATTTGAATAAAGATGTCATTTGTAATGTTGAAGCTTCACCTATGAATGAAAAAGTTGATTTGCTTTATGTGTGGCATGTTAGATTAGGACATGTTAATTTTGATAAAATTTCTTTTATGTCTAAACATGATTTGATTCCTATATGCACTAAAATGTCTAAAAATTGCAAAACGTGCATGTTAAATAAGATGACAAGGACACCATTTAAAAGTGTTGAACGGAAATTCAAAATTTTAGAATTAATACATAGTGATCTTTGTGACTTTCATAGTGCACCATCATTGGGAAATAAGATGTATGTCATAACTTTTATTGATGATTTTTTCAAGTTTTGTTATGTATACCTTTTACATACAAAAGATGAGGCTCTTAATTACTTTAAGATTTACAAAAATGAAGTAGAAATACAAATTGGTAGTAAAATTAAAAGGTTAAGAACCAATAAAGGAGGTGAATATTATGATCCAAATTATTTAAATTCAATGGGTATTATACATAAAACAACCGCCAGATACGCACCACAATCAAATGGTGTGGCAGAGAGGAAAAACCGTACTCTACAAGAGATGGTTAATTCCATGTTATCCTACTCAGGCTTGAGTGAAGGATTTTGGGGTGAAGCAATGTTGATAGCTTATCACATTCTTAACCGGGTTCCAATGAGAACGAATAAAGAAACTCGTTATGAGCTTTGGTACAAAAGAAAGCCAAGCTTAAGTTATCTTAAAGTTTGGGGTTGTAGGACCATTGTAAGGTTGCCCAGTAACAAACGAAAGAAACTCGGTGAACGAGGTATAGAATGCATTTTTATCGGTTATGCTATTCATAGCAAAACTTATAGGTTCTATGTTATAGAACAAAATGACTACATATCGATTCATTTGATTATTGAGTCAAGAGATGCAATTTTTGATGAAAATAGATTTTCATCCTTGAGTAGACAAAGAAATCTACAAGTTTGTACCAATGAGGATGTTGATGACAATAAATAAGGTTCACCTCTAGATGTTGATGAAAATCTACAACTAGATGAACAACAAGGTGTTGATCCTATTCCTAAACGGAGTAAGAGACAACGGAAAGCTAAAAGCTTTGGATCGGATTTCGAAGTTCATTTGGTTGAAGGTACTAGAAGCAAAATTTCTTCTAGTGTTCCATATCTATTCAATATGGAAGGTGACCCATTGACTTACAGCGATGCTAAGGCATCACATGATAGTGCTTTTGGAAAGAGGCTATTGATGATGAGATGCAATCCATCATGGGAAATAACACTTGGGTGTTAGTGGATCTTCCTCCTACTTGTAAACCAATAGGTTGCAAGTGGATTTTTTGAAAGAAAATGAAGATTGATGAGACTATTGACAAGTTCAAGGCCCGATTAGTGGCACAAGGCTTTAGACAAAAGCTTGGTATCGATCATTTTGATACATATGCACCGGTTGCAAGAATAACCACTATTCGGTTATTGGTAGCTTTAGCTACAATTTATCATCTAGAGATCCATCAAATGGATGTTAAAACCACATTTTTATATGGGGAATTAGATGAGAAAGTTTATATGAAACAACCCAAAGGGTTTGATTTGGAAGGACAAGAGCAAAAGGTGTGTAAACTTGTTAAATCCTTATATGGACTAAAACAAGCACCTAAGCAATGACATCAAAAATTTGATGAAACAATTTTGTCCTTTGGGTTCAAATTGAATCAAGCCGACAAGTGCGTTTATAGAAATTTTGATAGCCATGGTAATGGGGTTATCATTTGTCTATATGTAGATGACATGCTCATCTTTGGTACTAGTTTAGTACAAGTGAAAGAGATAAAAGATTTTTTTGTCTAGGTCCTTTCAAATGAAGGATACGGGGGAGGCCGATGTGATCTTAGGTATTAAGATTATGAGACAAGGTAAAAGCTAAGTCAATCTCCCTATGATGAGAAAATACTTAACCGGTTTAGCATGCTTGATAAGGCACCGGTCCCTACTCCCATGGAACCATGTATGAAAACATATCGGACAACCAGTTTCACAATTGGAGTATTCAAAGGTCATTAGATCTTTGATGTATGCCATGACCTGTACAAGGCCAGACATAACTTTTGCGGTTGGTAAACTTAGTAGATTAACATGGGTCCTCATCATTGGATGTCAATAAGGAGAGTACTAAGATACTTATTGCGTACCAAGGATTATGGTATTGCTTATAGCGGTGACCGTCCTATTTTGGAAGGTTATTCCAATGCTATTTGAATCACTAATGAAGAGGATAATTCTTATACAAGTGGTTGGGTGTTTGTTTATAGGGAAGGTGCCATATCATGGTCGTCTAAGAAACAAACATGTATAGTTGATTCTACTATGTCAACGAAATTCATAGCTCTTGCTTCAGCATCTAGTGAAGCTGAGTGGTTAAGGAATCTCATGTTTGAGATACCTTTGTTACCTAAGCCAATTTCACCGGTGGCGATTCATGCGGATTGCATGATGACTTTAGGTAGGGCTTATAGTCAAGTGTACAATGGTAAGTCTCATCATATTGCTTGATTAAAGGATAAGGATAAGAAAAAGACAAACTATGCATTATTGATTGAAGGACATAGGATCAATACCCAAGAGGTTTTTATACAAGCTAAGGAAAAGGAAGAATAAAATTAAGTTGTTAAAAATAATTAAACAACCTAACTGGTTCTAACTAATACAACAAACTGATAAATAAAAATGAAATCATCCTATATTCTCAATAGTATGCAAGGTCCTGTTTTCCATTTGACAGAGAATGTTTTTATGAGAGTATCTTCTTTGTCCATCTCCTCTCCATTGAAGTTCAACCTTAGATCTACCTTCAAACTCTGAACTAAAAATAATTTTAGATAGGGAATGAGATTGATGCAAAAAAATTTTAAAAAAATTAATTTGAACTTGAAGGAACTGCTGTAGTAATGGAGATAAGGAGCATTTGAGGAGGAAGAAGAAAGAAGAGGATAATGGTTAAAAAATGACCTGCTGCAACCGGTAAAGAAAAACCAAACAACAGCACAAGTTAAATGAAGCAATACATGAGATTATTCATGATTAATTGATAGTTGGGATTATTGTAGGAAAATCGTGAATATGTTGGATTATTCTGAGTAAATTTTCCAATTATAAACACCTACAGCACATAACATAAACTCCTACACCAAATAACCTAATCACCTACAGCATATAACATAAACTCCTATGGCACATAACATAAATACATACAACAAATAACCTAAACACCTACAACACATAACAAAAATACCTACAATACATAACAAAAACGCCTACAGTAAATAACCTAAACATAAAACACCTACATCACGTAACCTAACCCCTTACAGTAAATAACCTAAACATTTACAACACATAACACCTACTTGACAACTTCAGCATGTTTAAAACACCTACTTAACATACTGTGAACCTCTACTAACTTTATTTTGACATTTTTATCTTTCTAATAGTCCTCACATGTTTCTCACTAACTTTATAAAAATAATTTTTTATTAGTTGTGATCTTCATATTTTATCAACTAATTTAATTATTCAATATAATAATATATTTACTATGTAAAAGTAACTATTTTTCTTAATTCTCGCGAACATTCCTTGTGAGAACTTGTAATAGATAGAGTATTTTACAATTAGCCTTTTTAATAGATTTTAGAATATTTTCATGGGTTGCTAAGATAATTCCTACCATTATTTGGATTATACAAAACTTATGAGTTATGACTTAATGATTACTCTACTTTTGAAATTAGTTGAACCATATATATATATTTTTTTTTATTATTATAGTATCTTATATATATATATATATATATATATATATATAGAGAGCTACTTTAATCCCTATACTAGATAAAAGAAAAAGCCTCTAATCAAACAAAAGTTCTTATATGAGATGATTATACTTATATGGTCTCATATAAGACGAGCTTTTAATTAGTAGGCTAATGCATAAATTTCCATTCATATATATTAGGAAAAATTATCCTAGATAATCTCTCTTATTGTCCATCTCTTGTGAATAATCTCTACTATTGATTATTTCTAAATAATTCAACATTTATATGTTTTTACTTACAACATCCCTCGCCAATTCCAACTGGTTATTGTAGGTACATACTACCAAAGAAGAGTAGGAGTAGACGAATGAAGAAGCACCGGGAGGAAATAAGTTAGTGTAACGACTAGTGGTTATTACATACAACAGTCGATTAAGATGTTGCAAAAGGTAGTGTCAGCAAAAAAAAAATACAAATATTGAATTATTTAGAAATATGTGTGATAGGATAATTTTTCATTTATATATTAGGAAAAATTACCTAGAATAATCAACATTTTCTTGATTTTCCTACAATAATCCCTCCTATTGATTAACTATGAATAACACTAACTTTCGGGAATATTTTCCAAGAGTAAACCCGGTAATTGGATGACTTGCTAAAGCAAGTTTTATTTATTTAAAATAAAAAAATTAAGTTAAAATAAAATGTCGAAGAAATGTAAAAAAATGTAAAATTTTTTAAAATTTTTTTATTATTCAGAATTTTTGATGTAAATTTTCAAATTTCTTTTCTAATTTTACTTTAATTTTCAAATTATTTTTTTCGTACATTACCTACTATAACAGGTCATCAAGTTATCCGAGTTTAGTCTAGGAAAATACCCGTAAAATTAGAATTATATATGGTTAATTAATAATTAAAATTATTGTAGGAAAATTATGAAAATATTGGATTATTGAAAATAAATTTTCATATATATTATATACCCTACTTTCCAAAGTTTAACCCTCAAATTATTTTGGGGAAAAAAATTAATTTTGACGAAAAAAGTTGAACCGGGTCGATTAAGCAAATGATAGTAATTCTTTTTCGTCTCCGACGATGGCCGAATAACACAGTAAAAATCTCTCCCGGAGGACGACGGTGTTCAACTAAAACCATTTTCATTTTTTTCTTCTCCATTATTCCAAAAACCGTCTAATTTCAATCCGTAATTCTATTTTTTAACATCAAACTTTGTTTGATTGATGAATCAGTATTCAATTCTTCATCGATCTTTACCTTCATCATAGTTACTCAAATCTTTACTTTTTTGGGGTATTTAACGTATAATAATTTGCGGCTACTTTTTTTTTTTTTTGTGGTAGTTTATATAAATTTTTCTCAAATTATGTCATTAATTGAGAATTCATTGGAGAGTTTGAAGATAGGTAATTAGTAAAGTTTCGAGAAATTTTATCCAATTTTCAATAATTGAGCTTTTGGGTGATGGGGTTACAGTCTTCTGGGTTTGGGGATTCAATACCTAAATGAGGAAAACGCCTAAATTCTAGAAAGTTTTAATTGAATTTAGAGGTTAAAGAGGAAGAAGAGTATGTTGGAAATTTAGCATTGGATTTTATTGGTCATAATTTATTGCTAGTTGGTTTTCTCTATGAATGAATTTAGCCGGAGCAACGGTGGCGAGCATTTGGATGAACCACCGTCATCCTCGCCGTCAGTTCTTTCTGGGTGGTGTCCCCGTCGACTGGCTTTTGTTCCATATTCATTGTCTCAAGAAACGAGTAACAAGCCTAAAGCTTCAAGGGCTGTTGTTAAAAGACCTGTAAGTTAAAGAAACTTTCTTGTTTTTATTGGAAATTGCCCATTTATTCAATATGATTGTTAGTGTGCTCTTATAGCTGAAAATTATTTTAGATGCTTTTATTGGTTTGTTAGTTCTTAGGAGGTGTTTGGTAGAGTGGAAATGTGACGGAAAGGGAATGCTTAAATAGTGGTAATGGTAGAATGGTGAGGGAGGAGATGTAAGGTAATTGATTTGCTCATTTTATTCAAACAGCACCAAACACATCCTGTTTATATGGAGCAAGATTGTTACTTGTTAGATTACATATGGTGCATGTTTAATATGGGTGATTGTAGCAAAACGAATAATTTGGGATGGTATAGTTTTATTTTTGATGATTATTTTGCTAAAAGATCATTTTAAAGATTGAGCTTTGGAATTTTTGGTTTGGATGGTTGTAACAGTAATTCGCTACGATGCTAATGTGTATGTATGTATGTGTTATGTTTGCTATGTAGTTGGTGACGAAACTCACGAAGCACATTGTTGAAACCTATCAAGTGTGCAATGCTGAATTCCGGTTTTCTGATAAACTAAGGCGCAAGAGGTTCTTAACAAGTCCAGCAGATGGAGTGCTTAATGAGGGCCATGACAATGAAAATTCGGACCTTATTCTTTCCGTGAATGATGTCTTGGTCAATTCTCTTACACAACGAAGGTCTGGTTTTTTTGACTTTTAGCAATATTATTAGGATCGTATTATTCATACCTTTGATCAACGAGGGGAGGAGGATTGAACATGTAAATTTTGATCGTAAGATCGTACAAAATTAACAAATAAATGGATAATGATGCCAAAATAAGAGTTTTTTCTAATGAATCAAGGTAGACGGTATTATAGGTTGTCTTATAGTAGTTGGTTAGGAGTAGCTTGCAAAAGAAGATATTTAGTACAGTAAAAATAAACTAAGAAGTGAGAAATAAGTATATATGGAGGAGTTGAGAAGAATAAAAGGTGTCAAATACTATGTATGTTTTTGTATCGAGTTTCTAGTGCTTTAGGAGAGAGTAAGCTTCTCCCAAGCATTTACCTATCTTTATATGTTATACATTTTTACTAATCAATTCAATTTCTATTGTTTAGTTATTAATGGCAGCTGTCCTAGTTCGTTACTTCCCAGGTTCATACTTTTAGTTTAAAAAAGCACTTTATTTTTGTTGTTTGTACTTCACTATGATAATTGAGTATGTGCATATCTAAAATATTTTTAATGAGCGCATTGGAAATTCAAATTATTGTCTAGCAAGTATTTGAGATGGAAGCTTGGTTTTTTAAAATGCGAATTAGCAACTTAGTAGAAAAACAAGTTTACTTGTTTATTTGGAGAATTTGGAGAATTTTGAGCGGTCTTGAATTATATTTGCAAATAGACCAATTCTAGAAACGATCCATGTGTTTTTCTATGTTTGAATTGTACGCTTGGGCCATTGAAATTGTGATGTTAATAGCAATGTCTTATTTTATTGTATTCTAACAGAATTGAGCGAGTTTTGATGGGAAACTTTTATCTATTTTGGTCATAATAACCAATTTTAATTTCCGTGTTTTTTGGTAAGGACTAAACAATAACCTCTTCGTTGTTGTTTTGCTGAGGTTGCGTAGACCAAAACCTTTTCAAGATGCACCAAAATTATTGTATTATCGTAACTTCTTAATGGTCAAGGATCAATTATTACTTGATAAGTCAAGAACTTTTAAAGCTCCTCTTAACATACTAGACCTTATATCTGGAAGAGAATAGATCGACAAATCACTAATGTATAAAAAATTAAATTCTGAGTGATAGCTAGCTAGCAAATTTACCTTTGGTCCTCTTAGCTAATTGTTCATTATAAGAACCCCTATATGTATGGCTTTTGAAGTTTACGAGTTGGCTATTTTACTTTTTATTTATTTTTACAGATATATTGTGAAAGATATTCTGGGACATGGGACATTCGGACAGGTTGTCAAGTGTTGGCTGCCTGAAACTAAAAGTTATGAAGCAGTCAAGATCATAAAGAACCAGCCTGCATATTATGTGCAAGCACTGGTTGAAGTTCAAATCTTGACAACGGTATCGTTGCTGCTGCTTTCCTTTTATGAAAATATAATCTGGACTCGAATGACTTTTCCCTTTTTCCCCCCCTTTTCAGTTAAACAAAAAGCTTGATCCTGAGGATAAACATCATATTGTTCGTATTAATGATTCCTTCGTCTTTAAGTGTCATCTGTGTATTTCTTTCGAATTGCTAGATACAAACTTGTAAGTTCTTCCTGTCTGTGACTCTGCAATTTATTATGACTTATGACACTCGGCGCTAATACTTTAATGGCAGGTACGAGCTGATAAAATACAACAAATATCAAGGGTTACCATTGAATCTTGTGCAGCTGTTCTCAAAGCAGGTATAGATATTGTAGTAAGTATGGTATCTGCTATGAAAGTGTCATGTGATATGGCTTTCTAAATATTTTATCTACTAGATTTTGCGGGGTTTGGAATTGATGAAAGATGCTGGTATAATTCACTGTGATCTCAAGCCAGAAAACATTCTTCTGTGCACAAGGTTAGCTTTTGTCTTGTGAGCGCAAATAAATGAAAATTGGAAAATGGGGAAGGGGGTTTTCTGGAGTTCTTTAAACAAAGTATGATATTACTGTGATATTGGCAGTGTGAAACCAGCAGAAATAAAAATTATCGATTTTGGATCTGCCTGCATGGAAGATAAGACTGTCTACTGTTATATTCAGGTCATATCTTTTTCATAGTATAAAGAAGTTGTTCTTTTAATTTATGACGTTCATTTGGAAGACTGAGGTATTTATTTTAAATGCAGAGTCGTTATTATAGGTCCCCAGAAGTGCTTCTTGGCTATCCGTATCCTTCATCTCATGTTTTGTCATTTTAGCCTAGCTGGGATTGTCAATTTTTTATTGAATTCTCTGATTACATTCTTAAATCTGGACGACGATATGGTAATAGAGTATGAATCATGTATCATACTACTTATCTACTACTGTTTATTGCATAACCACTAACCAGAGCACCAAAACTTGTGAATGGTGATGCTCAAGATTCAACACGATGTCCATACCTTAACCTTCATAAAAGATATAATACTTCCATTGACATGTGGTCATTCGGTTGTGTTGTTGCTGAGTTGTTTCTTGGCATTCCTTTGTTTCCTGGAGCATCAGAATTCGATCTTCTTAAAAGGATGATCCGCATACTCGGGTTTGCTTCTCTCCTTTCTAATTATTCTATTGTGTGTATCTCAATAAGTATAACCTTGCTTTACCTGCTTGATTGGTCAAACACATGTGGCTTCTTTAGCTTTATAACAAAGTCTACCATATATTCATATGAAATTCTGACTGATAACCCTTGTTTATTTGCTAGGACACTGTTGTTCAATGTTATATTTTTTTAGACTGGCAATTGTTTTGAATGGATGTACTATTTACGATGTACTATGTACTATGTAGGTATTTCTGTATGGAAATTTAATAAGCCTACAAATTTAGATCCATAAAGTGTGAAGTGAACTCCTTCCACGCCTTTGATTTGTTTCAAAAATTCAGATGGTTGATTTGTTAAAAATTCAGATGTTTGATTAATTAAAAATCTAGGCTCTCGTCCCATTAACCTCTAAATTAGGATGGCAAATGTGTGATGCCATTATATAAAGAGGGGCTAAGAAGTATCAACTACGAGCTTGAAAGCTCTCAAGTAACAATCAATTCTTGAAGTTTCTGTAAGTTTGAAGCTTTGGATTGAATCTTTATTAGCCACTAAGATATGCAATATTGACCCCTTGATTTGTAGCTAATTTGATTCAAGGTTAATAAATAGGAATGGGTTTAAGAAATTCTTATTATTCAAGAGTTATCTTAAGATCATAAGAAATGTGAGTAGTATCCGGTAATTTTTGGTGAGATTAATAGGAGTATACTGGAATTTCTATGTTTTCTTATGGTTTTATTTTCTCATAACCATGTAGATATAAGAATGAAAATGAAATGAAAATATGTTAGCTATGTTCATACTTCATAAATCACAAAATAAACATCTTCCTATTAAATTTAGAAAAATTCTCGTTCTCTTGCTTGTTTAAGTAACTTGAAACCTTTTTTTACTTGGGGATTTTGATAGACGGGTATTATCAACTAGACTATGGTTTTAAATGTCTGTTTAGGTACCCTCTTGTTCAATTGTGCATTATATTAGTGGCTTAGCGCGTTTAGATCTTTCATGCATTTTAATACAAATGATTATTGTTTAAAGTATCATATATGTTTTTTCATTGTTTTATAAGCTTTTGAGTATTGAAATGCGCCTTTTGAAACTAAGATCAAGTCGACATCTACAAGAAATAAGGATTGATTCCAATGAGCATCCACGTATATTCTCTTTTTTGAACCACTCCTATAATCCAAGTCATTTCAGCCTACCTCTTCCTCGTCTAAGTTTTGCAAAGTTTAAACATTCAACTTTTCTAATCTATACATTTTGTAGTCGTTCCACATGGCCTAACAACGTAAAAAATATCACGAAAATTTCCTAAGATTTTCTTTATTTCTTTTACGATACACTCTGTTTGAGCATTCCATGTTTTACTTCATTTTTGTAAATTTTGTTTTGGATATTCTATCTTTTCGTTTTGAATGCTCTGTTTCTTACAATTGGACTGTCTCAAATTCACTGTTGGATTAGTTTCCCTTCCAACAATCTTCATGATTGTCAACTGTATTCAAATTTTTTGTAGGGGTCAACCGCCTGATTATCTACTAAAAAATGCGAAAAGCACGAACAAGTTCTTTAAGCTTGTTGGAAGTGTTGATCATATAGAAGCTGCATTGGGGAAAAGTGTTTACCAAGCATTATCCGAGGAAGAGTATGAAGCAGTAAGTATTTGTACCCAAGCAATACTATAATACTCCCTTCTATTGACTATATGTGTCCCATTTGACTATGCACCAATTTTTAGGTAGTCAGATGCAATCACATATGAAGGAGAGAGTATTGTCTAGTAAAATGTTCAAAGTTCTAATTACAACTAACTACTCCCTCCTAATTTTAGACTTTCCCACCAAAATGTAAATAATTTGGCAGCTATTTTCGAATTTCCGAAAAGCTCTTCAAATTCAGAACTTCAATTACAAATTACTCGAAAATTACAAATTCATAATTTTTCGCACCAATAAAACTTCATTTCAATTCATCATCTCCAACTTACATTACAAATTGCACAAAATAAAATTAAAATACAGAAAATAAAGTCCTTCACTGAAAAAATACATGAAAAAAAAATACAGACCTTGCAGCTACTTGATCTCGGATAGCTTTCTCAATTGTCCCACTGCTTACTGTAAGTGCACTCTTTACGGATCATGCGATTGCAGTTTTTTTTTTTCTTACATGGACTTCAGAAAATTTTTTGAAAAGAGATGCATCATTTAAATATCAAGCCACCAAAAAATTTAAGGGATTCAAAAAATTCAAAATCCAACCAAAACATAAAACAACCAAAATTTTTAGAGTAAGAACATAAAAATTCCAGCATGTTTGAGCCGCTCTCTCAGTTCAAAAGGCACGTGTCATTCATAAATACCACCATTTGTTGCATTAGTTCCACTCACCAAACAAACTTGTCTCATCTATTTCAATTATCCACCAATGGCACCATCCCAAAACTTGACATCAATGCAGAAACTCCGTTCATCATTTAACAAAAATGGCAAACTGGTTTTGTAAACAAACTAGTCACTAAATTGTCAGTAAATAGGAAGACAATCACAAGATTATGTAAAAAGGTGAAGAGGCAAATTAACAATAACCATGTTGTGATCAATTTGTAAAGCAAGAGGGTTGACTGGCCAGCACCAAATAAGATTGTATTTAATGTAGAAAAGTTCAAAAAACTCATCTATCTTACCACAAATGATTTTCTCTGGCTTAAAAAAAGGAAAACTCTCAAACAAATCATAGAGCAACCAAAAATACATTAAAAAACTGTAGATCTACTGTTTCATCATAAGTCAAAGAACAAACACGCAATCACATTACAAGAAAAGGCACGATTCAGTGACATACATGAAAATGGACCCAAGCTATTAAGCCAATCTTCTTCAACATCCCTCTCTGCAAAAATCAAATCAACCGATCATACTCTGGTGTGGACACCCAAGGTTCTAAGGTGCAAATTGGTTCACCTCTGAGTCAAGCTCTTTCCCTATGCGGATCGATTTCAACTGATGATTAGAGATTGTATTGTAGCGAATTGCATCTGGCTTTGAACCAACATTATCGTTTGTAGAGAGATCGTTGCTTTCATTTGAATCATCCTCTTTTTGAGGAGAATCCATTGATGAGGATGAATGTAAGTTGATGAGGTTGAATGAAAGTGAGAGTGAGTGAAAACCAGTTAAAGTTGTTGAAGGTGAATGAGAGACGCGAATTTATGAAAGAGATTGAATGAATTGAGAGGGATTTGGAGATTGGAAGGGGGGTCATTTTTTCAGATCTAGGGTTCATCCAAAAGGATGGGTTTCAAGAACAACGAAGGGTAAGGGGGCATCATGAAAGTGGGAGTTAGAGTTTTATAAAAAGGAGGGAAGGGTTAGGTTGGTAGATGTATTAATAAAGTGGGTTGATAGATTGATTAGGGTAAGATTGTGTAATGTTGTTTAATAAATTGAGTTTAAAGTTGGGTAAGTAAGGGTAAAGGTGTTAAAAGGGAGATAAAGTAAGGGTAAATTGGTAAAATTTTTATACCCAAAATAGAAATGAGACATTTTGGCTGACTTAAACCAATAAGGAAATGGGACGCTAATGCTAAATAGGAGGGAGTAATATTTAGTCAATCGAATAACTTATATTTAGTTATTGGTTGGTGAGAATTCCCCATATAAGAAACAAGGTCGATTGGGCTTTAAACTTTTTGTATGGTTTTGTTTCTTTAGATAGTTCATACCTATTTATTTGTTGACAATAGAGGTATGATTATGCCCAAAAGGCTGCTCTTGTATTGAGGAATGGAAATAATTGAAGGCCACTTGCCTGAATCTTTTGTGATTCAATCTGGAATTCTGGAAAAGACCATTGCCTTCTGTCAGAGACACTTGGACCATGAAAACTATCAAAACTTAAATTCATTGATTTGCTTCTATTTTATCCTCCGAATTCATGCTAAAAGTAGTGGTATTACCTTCTACACAATATTAGTGGCTTAGTTTAAATGCTTCTTGCAGGTGTTTCTTCATAGAGAGAGAATAAGAAATCACGTCCGGGGGGGTAGTTTGGGATCGCCAACCAGAAACGAAAGAAAGATAGAATATCATTATTGTTAGCAGAACTAACTAATCAAATTGCTACGTTAAGTTTTCAATAGCTGATTACTAATAAAACGAGAAGAATGGGGAGTGCAAAATTTGTCAGCCATATTTGTTTGAATCCATTTTTGTAAACTTCTATTCCAAGCTTCTATTACCTCCAGGCTCTGAATGCATAAGGAAGGAGAGCAATTACAGCGATTTTCATCTAGAGCATGGTGCACAACAGGCCTAGCTTTGTGATCGCTTGCCTACTTAGAGAAATACTTCTTCCCTTTTTATGAAATATTTCTTATCAACAGTATCCTTACTCCCCCCTTGGACCTTTCTCACTCATACACATATTCTCTCTGGCTCACATTGTATATAGTAATTGAAAAGATTCTCTGGTATCTCCTTTCTCTCTTAAATAACGATGGGCAACCACTATACTATTGCGTATCTGCCGTCTGATTTCTCATGTGTGCTCCTTCGCCAAGGTGGAATCAGGGGTTCAAAGAGGTGCTCTTGATATGAACTTTGTTATTTTAGTATTAATGTGGAGATATGATTCAGTAATTGATTTATTTATTGAAAGATACTCGATATTCTGCTTCCTGTATTCATTCAACATTTTCTGTTATTGTACAGAGGGAGAAGAAAAGGCCTGTGGTTGGAAAGGAATATTTTAATTTTATGAATCTTGAAGAAATTGTTGCAACCTTTAGTAGGAAAAACTTATCTAAAGAAGACTCAATCAAAGGTCTCCACCTTATTTGGATACTTATAAGAAATTATATGGATTTGTCCTCAAACATAACATTTTGTGTATCCTTCACCTTTGATTATTGTAGAGAGACAGTTAGCTCTTACGGATTTTTTAAGGGGACTTCTTGAGTTTGATCCTGCAAAACGGTGGTCTCCAAAACAGGTTCATTCATTTTTTTCCACAGCAGCAATTTATCCTTTAGTTTTCTGATGTATTGAGTTACCGATTATTACTTTAGTTGGCTGATTTCACATGCAGGCTTCGAAACACCCATTTCTAACAGGAGAGCCATTCACAAGCCCTTATAAACCACCTCAGGAGACTTCTCGTGTAGTGAGTGATTGTGCTTTTTAAAATTTGTCATTTTGATATCTTATACGTATTTTTGTTATGGAATTTCAATCATGTTAACATTCCAGTATTAAGTTTTCTGCTTGATTATTATTTGGTTTACTTTGTCGATGATGTTGGGAATGTTGTTGAACTTCCTTTTCCATTTGGAATATAATTCATCCATGTTAGCAACTTATTTCCATATTCAGGCAATTTACTGTTGTAGGTCATTGGTTAGTGTGATTTTAACTTTAGAACTTTCACTGTTTGCTCTCTTTTTTTGTTTTAAATTCTTCCTTACCCAAGTTTCTAACCTCTTTACCTTCTTTTTCTGTTTTTTTTTTTTATTATATTGGGAAGCCGGTTAGCCCAGTTTCACAAAACTTCAAGATGGACCATCATCCTGGTCGAGGGCATTGGTTTGCTGCGGGTCTGTCTCCTAATGTGAGCTTGCTGGCTCTTCAGAATCCCTTTATATAGTTAGGATTAAGGCTTGGCATTGTTGGTTTGTTGTTGTCTTGTATTGCTTTACGAGTCCACTGTCACCACATATTTGGTTCTCAAAAGGGTAGTCTTAGGTGGTTGTTAATGATAACTAACTTCTGATCTCATTTCTGCAGGTTATAGGGCAGACTTTATCGATGCATGCTGCTCCACACCTTCAGATGCCACCGCATGCACATTGCAACAGTTATGGTAGTTTAGGAAGCCATAATAGTTATAATGATGGCAGTATACTTGGTAGTAGCTTTGGGAGTTATGGGGATAATTTTAATACATTTACATATTTCTCACCTGTTGGTCCCTCTGGATTGAATTTTCAAACTCAAGGTGGTATGACAATGTCTGGAACTAGCCCAGATGCATGGTGGAGAAATTTTCATCAACCTCAAGGACTTGGTGTGAGTCCACCTGCTGGAAATTTTGCACCATTACCCCTTGGAACTAGTCCTTCCCAATTTACTCCTCCTGGCATTTTTAATCAAAATTCTGGTTCTTCTGGGCATTATGGTGCTTCTTCTCCAAGTTGGGGAAATTTTCAGGGTTCTCCCCTGGGAAAAGGTGTTGCTGCTAGTAATTTCAGTCGAAAGAACGGTTGGGGATTTTCGGGATGTGTGCAATCTCAAGAGGGTAACTCACAGACACCTGCCGGTCCCCTACATATGCCTATAAACTCCAACACATCGAGTTGGAAGCACCCACCTGGTAGTAGCAACATCTGTACTGATCAGTCACTTTCCTATATTCCATGTTCTGTTTTGCACGGTCCAAATATGCAATTTTCTCAATCTAAAGGATCTGCTGATGAGAAGCTTGATGTGACAGCATTGCCTGACCCTGGTGATTGGGATCCAAACTATAGGTTTGATTCTAATTGCTTCCCTTGATAGGTCGAGGACTTTTTATCTTGTTTCTGAGTTGGCCAACAGTTTATCTGCAGGGTTATTCCAAAGTTACAAAACGTTTGCTTTCTTTTTCTGTTAATCCTAGTTAACTTTTTATTTCATTCAATATAAAGTTTTATGGACTTCCCTTGTGTCTATACTAGGAACTATCTTTACATATTTGGTCCTTTTTTCAAAAGATCACTCTGGAATGGGATACTCACTAGAACTTGGATAGCTGATTTCTTCAAGTTGCATTAGTTAGCGCGAATACTAGTTAGAATTCAATGTTATATTCACTTTGTTGGTGATCATCTCGTACTCACAATTAGCTGTCCAGTTTTTAACTTGAGTAACTCACCTGATAATAGGTGATTAGGTATGCTCTATAAAGTATCTGTTACTTTGGTTGGATCAGTGTCAAATTACTACATCTGTCTTTGCCCTGATGACATACAAAATAAAATTATTTTCTTTTGTATGCTTGGAGAAATCCTAAACTCGATTTATACTTAATTTTCTCTGCAACTGTCTATATGCTTTCTTATACTGTTCCTTACTTTGGTACTTCTTGTATGTTCTTCCATTCATCTTAGATTTCACCCTTTGTTTCTATATAGACTGGAACTACGCGGAACATGAATGGAGGGAACTTAGTAGTGAACTAGGCTGCGATTTTCTTGAGAGATTGGTGTTTAAACCACAATAATTTGGGTTGTATAATATGGGATGTATCTTGTACTGCTAGACTTAGTTACCTCTATATTTGAAAGAAATTAGTAGAAAGTATTCACTGTTGAACTGTTAAATTTGGAGTTGCTTCTTTCATTTTGGAAAAGATCATTGTAAGAAAATAGGGATACGGAGATATGTATGTTAAGGTGAACGAAGAATTGATTTATTACTAGAGCCTATGAGATAGGAATAAATGAAGGAGGAAAATTATGTAAGTCATCATTAAATTGATTTTTTTTGTTGTAAATTGCTCTGAATAAAATAAAGTTTTTGTTAGTATTGATTTTCTGTGTTGATTTGTTTTGAGTCATAACGTGACCTCGTATTGTTGAGAATAGTAAGGTTTTATCATTGTTGTTCTTTCATTTTGAAATATGTATTGTGTAGTTTGATGTATTTGTGTCATCTTTCCGATGGCTTTTAACTAAGCAATATGAAGATGAGTTAGTCAAATTAAACAGACCAGTGCTTATGGAGTTGTTGTATTCAGAGGTTTTAATTTCGAATGATAATAAAATAGAAAAATTATAGCGAGACGTATGCAAATGGGTCAAAGTTGACATGGACCCAACCTGAAAATGACCCAAATATGAAAAAAAAAATAAAAATCAAGATGGTGAACAATGTGCAGAGAAATCCCTGAACCGTCCTGACATAATGTTCCAATTGCCCAACTCAAATTCATAACTTTTTTTATTACACTGATTAAGTATACTTCTTTGCACGTCCTCTTTGAAGTTAAGAATGTCTTATGGCTGAATGAGCTATGCTTTATTACTTGGGTGCTGGTGTATTTTGGACTATGTAGTTATGTGCATCCTTGTAAATTTTCTTATTTCTTTTTCAGCGATGAACTACTATTGCAAGATGATAATTCTGATTTGAACAGCATCACTTCCGAGCTTGGTAAAACGGTGCATATCAGTCAAGCTGCCGCATCATCTCAGAATTGTGGAATCAGAAAATACAGCCATGATTCTAATACAATGCCTAATTCATCATGGAGGTAAATAAATACTAGCTAGTTAAATTTATTCTGTTCCATACTGAATGCTAGTTCAAGGTTCATTGATTTCGAAAAACTCCAATCATTTGTGTATAGTCAATTTGACATCAACATGGCAGTGCCAAGGGTCGCCAGTTGTTTGATGTGTTTAAAGAATTTCATAATTTGTTAACTTTTAGAAGATTAATTGCACGTTCATACTACTTATGTGGAAATCAATTATAAGTTTGAAGGACGGGCTTTCAACATTCAATTACAATGTCTAATCATTATGGAGGTAAAACATGTACTAGCTGGCTTAATTTATTTTGTTTAATACTGAATGCATGTTGAAGGGCTCATTGGTTTTTGAAGAAATGGAATCATTTATAGCTATTAGGTGAAATTGTTTTGAAGTTTGAAGGAAGTGTTTTTAATATTCACTTAATGGTGTTATTATTGGATTTAAGTGAATTTAACTATTAAACTTGTGATCTACTTTGCATCAAATTTGATACCGATTTAGCGTGGATCATGACTCATGAGTGTTAGATTTGATGCATTGTGCAAAAATGCGGTAACGAATGTGATCGTAGTAATGGGAGTGATGCCAAATACGGTCGAAAGCATGACATATGCCTTGAAGAGGGTTTTTTTAGACCTTTACAACGCGAGAAATATCAGTTACCTTTACAAAGTGATGCGGCCTTGTTTTGCACTATGTTTGGATAAATTTATGGGTTAATTAGAGAGTCCGACGAGTTCAGTCTTGTTTGTGTGTGGTGCATAATAACCTGGGTGTTACTTCCAACAAATTACTGTTGCTCGACGGAGTCTCCATCTGATCTTCTCTACCTTGCTTTCCTCTGTGGCGGATTTTTCGCCTAGGCCATTAGGGGCGTTGCCCTTGATAGAGGCCCAGATAAAATAATGGCTTTAAAACTTTGTGTTTGGAGAGGTCTCGTTTATCTGGGCTTTTGACAAGTCTATCAATGTTTTGAGAACCACGATTATGAAGTGAGCCAGATGCCGTGACCTCAAACAATATTCTTGTCCGAAGTACAAACTACCAAATACTGAAAGATTTGAGAAGCTGTGGTTTTGAATATTGATTTAATTTGTTATATTGCATCCGTTGGTTGAATCTCGTGTCAATAACAGATAATTTTTTCAACAATATTTATAATTTAATTATTATGTTTGATACAGGCCCAATGGACCTATCCAAGGGTTTTCTAAACCAGAATTAAGCAGTCCACCTTCTACATACAATACGCTTCTTGGGCATCGGCATTTCATGTCAAGGCCTCCACAATATATGTCACAATTGTCACCAACGTCACTCAATCGTATGGGTCAGCCACCTATCCAGCGCACCAATCATGGAAGATCATCTGTTATATATGGGAATGAGGGTATTCATCCGAAACCTCCTCACAGTTCTTTTAGCTATGACCCTGTAAATGCACACGCTTTTGGAAGTAACTCTTTCAATAATGGTGCAACATTCGGTATGCACGAACCTCACCCTAGTGTTTTGCCGTCTACGTATTGTCATTTCTCCTACTTGTGTGTTTCTTTCTTTCCGATTTTCCTTTTCTGGAGATGAACACGCGAGGAAGAGGATAGCTATAAATATTGTTCGTTTGACGGCCCTTGCCATTGTTTGACAGGTCGAAGAACAAACCTGCTTGTCAACCTTCCCCCATCATCTCGTGGAAGAAAAGACTATGGAAGGATATCGTGATTGGCTGATCGCAGCTGCCAAATTTTTTCGTCCACCATCTTGTTTGGAGCTGGCATGGAAGCTCTCCAGTTTGGTTCCAGCCAATGTGAGCTTGTGCTGTAGTATTTCCCATCATTAAAATGCTAGTTCAGTCTGTAGTAGCTATAGTTCATGGCATTTATTTAAATTTTGAAGTTTTCTTCTGCTTTACTTTGGTGTTCCTTGTCTCTAATGCAATGTGCATCATTTGGAAGAAATTTTTGGCTCTTAGTAATGCTAAAGTTAAAATTTTTCACATTAAGGTCACTTAATTTTTATTACGCACAATATGGTCTAATTGGCTCGGAGTTGTTGTCAAAGTCGAGCAGCATAAAACTGTTGATTTTGTTAGTGTTTCGTTTGAAAGTTGCTAACATTGTCAGCAACACTAACTTACTAGAAAATATCCACTAAAACGAAAAATTAATGCTGATAACACTAATTGTCTTTTTTTGTGTTAAAAATACAATTTTTAAATAGAACATGTAAAATTGTTTAGGAAGTTGTTAATATTCTAATTAAAAATAATTTTTTTATGATGATAAAATCACCAATATTATCAATGGTTTTACGTAAACAGCTATCATCAATGTCAATGCTTCTTTTAGCTTAGTATTTTTTGTTGTATTTCAATACTACTTAGATTGTACTACATGTTTATTCGTGTACGTGAGCATTACTTTGAGCCAAAATTCAATTTTGAGTGAGGATCAAGTCAGTCACTATATTAATAGTATATCTTTGAATGACAATTAGAAAAATATAGAATCAACTGTTTATCTTTTCACATTCAAACAAAAAATTTCACCTTTAATAGTTTACATTTAAATGCTCACTTTTAGGTATTTATTTTTAAAAAGTTTATTTTTGAGTTATTTTTTCAAAAATTCTATCTTTTAATCTTAGTTGATTTTAAGTCATTTGGTAATCTAAACTATTTTTAACAAAAAATAAAAATTAAATAGAATTATACATCACGCTCTAAGTGATTATAAAATTTTTAAATCAAAGATTACTTGTTTAAATTTAAACTCTAGCCATAAGTTGAACAAGAATCAAACCAAACCCCTAAAATTGATGATGATAATTCAAGACAAACTCAAAGTGAACAAGAAGGCAAAATAAAGTTAAAATGGTTGGAGGAGAAGTAAGACATTAAAAGCTGAAATTATTGGAGTAATAAAGAAAAGTAGAAAATGAAAATTTGAAGCAGCAGCTAAGGTCGCCCGACCAGGCAACCACTTGTCATGGCGGTCATGCCCTCATAGATGTTGGCATAGTAAGCATGTTGTGTGCAAGGTTGGGCGAGGTACTTGCCTGTTGGGCAAGATCGTTCGATTGGCTGGTTTGGTCCGTTGACCTAGGTAAGTTGCACGAAAGTTTCCAGTTCTATATGGATGCTTATTCGAGGGGACTATTTAGCCTAAGAATCTGAGCAAGATGCCCAATCTTTGACTTTTTCCAAATTTCTCTTTTAAGAATGACTTTGGACCTTTGATTTTATTTTGTACAAGTCTCTTGGCTTCCGCTTCAAGACTTGATGCCTCAAACAAGGCATAACACATGCTTCAAGGTTGAAAACACTTTAAAGAAAACTTAATCACACAACATTGTATTTATAACGTAAAATCATGTAGTTGTGAAACCGTTTAAGTCAATTATTATGAAGATCTTAAGATAAAATAGGTAAAAACTCAAAAAATAAACTTTTCAATCATCTTACAAGCATTTTCCAAACAATATGGACTTCAGATAGTCAATAATTTTATTAGTGCCTTTACCCCATCAAAAAATTACTATAATTCACAATAAAATGTCGCACATAGAAAAAATTAACGCTACTCAGTAGCAATCTCAAATACACAAAAATACTAATCTCAAATATACAAAGTACAAGTGATTAGTGCTTCCCAACAAATGAAGTGTTGTGGAGTGTTAATAATGGCGTGACAAAACCAGATATAGGGTTTCAAGTTCTCATGGCAAGGTTCAAAATCCCTACTTAGACTCTCTTCCTCTGCCCTTTTCCCTCATTGCTTCTCATGAATACTTTGTTTACCACTTACAACACTTCATTTCAGCTCACATCCCTGCTGTACTTTACAGTAATCTGATAAACGTCCCCATAAAAAGATAAGAAAAAAAGGGATCAATCAACAAATTCCCAGATATTCCTACAATCTCAAACTGGGTTAGAAGAATCCCCATGAAAATGAAAATATGCAGGAATCTGTGTGTCTAACAAGTGGAGAAGCCAGAAAGTGGGAAAAAATGAATAGTGAATCAACAGCAGTATCACCTTCAATACCTTTATTTACATTGTCACAATGGAAAGAATTGGAACATCAAGCTTTGATCTTTAAGTATATGCTTGCTGGTCATCCTGTTCCTCCAGATCTGGTTCTTCCCATTCAAAATAGTTTATCATCTTCCTCATTTCTCCATTTACCTTCCTGTAAGTCATAGTTTTAACAACTTTTTAAAGATTTCTTGTTTTTTTTTTTGGTTAATCTGTAAGAATGGAGTATAAATCATTGCTGTTCGTTGTTTTTGCTTGATGGGTTTAACAAATGAATAAACAAACAAATCCACTTTGATTTTTGGTTCTCGTTGAAAAATCGAATTAAATGATTTGTTTTGATTTGATTTTTACTTCCTAAGTTATAGTTAAATTGGCATGTTCTTTGTTTTTGCTGTTATGGGATTGATATGCTTGTTGTCTTGGCTGTGGTGATGTCTGAAAAACCTCCTTATCTTCTTTGATAAGGGTAGGTTATGGTTTGCAGCACGACCGGTTCTTAGCTCATTCCGGGTAGTCGACCCCCTTAAAAATTAAATGGTGCTATTCAGGGCGCGTTTATGAGTAAAACTTTTCTAAGTGATTTATTTATAAACTTTTTTATATTTGATTGAACTAATTTTAAAATATAATATTATAATACATTTTGTATTTTTCTTAAAGTCGAAAAAATTTTATATTTTGATATAATGAAGGGCCCTATTTTGAATGACTTAAAAATAAGTAGGGCCTCCTGCCTCGGGATATATTGTGTATTATGATGATGGTGAATTGTTATGCTTTGCAGATGGGTACTGTAGTAGAGAAAATACCCTGTATGGTATTGGATATGGATATGGGTATGGGAAGAAAGTGGATCCGGAGCCGGGAAGATGCAGAAGAACAGATGGTAAGAAATGGAGGTGTTCGAAAGAAGCCTATCCTGACTCTAAGTATTGTGAGCGCCACATGAACCGTGGCCGCAATCGTTCAAGAAAGCTTGTGGAATCCTCTTCTTGTTCTTCATCTTCTACAACCTCTTCCTGTGTTCCCGCACTAAGCTTGAACCAATCTGAGAAATTCCCCCACAAATTTGATGCTTTTGCTTCCATTTCTAATCCTAATCAAACCCAATATGAATCAAACTCTATTCCTTATGCTATACCAACTAAACACTACTCCAGGTAATACACTTTTCACTGAAAATTTAGTAGTTTTGGGTGTTTGTTGTACTCTATTTTACTGCTGGTTTCTGTTTGTTAATGCTGAGCACTAATGTGTTTGTTTTGAGATTGCTCATTTTTCTCAGGGTTGATTTTGATTTAAAATGTAGTCATGATCAACATTTACTTTGTCCCGTAGCTATGTTACTTGGACTCTTCATTTGGCTTCACGTACCTATGTCCGTTCCTTGATCCTCGGATATTGATATGGCACTTGGAGTCTTGGACAGTTCATTTGAGGCGTAAAATTGAATATTTAGACATATCCGACCCTTGGACCCGTACTGGTATCTAACATCAGTACCCGAGCTCAAGTAACATAGCCCGTAGCTAAAAGAAGTTAGGCTGCCCTTTTTTCTTCCCTTTTCTAGTAAAGTTAGAATTTTTTAGGCTATTCTGGTGTGGAGATCCTGTTGTCTTGACCGGAAAAATGAACCCTTTCTTTTCAGCTGCATATTTTCTTCGAAAATGTCCACTATTAGGTTCAAATGTTAACCTACAATGTTTAACAGTAAACAAAAGAACGACAGAGTAACACATAGACTCTTGAGTTAACTCGAGCAAATTATGGAAGGATTTCCTTGTGCTTAGTGGAGAAAGAACATTGGACATGCTGGATGAAAAGAAGCTAAATTAGTTGATATCTGAAATATGTGCTTTTTGTAGATCTTGAGCCCAAAAATTATTAGAAGTAAGTAACCCACCAAAAAAGACCATTTATTAAGTCGGGTTTATACATGAAATCTCATCAAGAATAAGATATGCATATCTTGGCATAAACCTCTTGTAGTTTTGTCCTTTGCTGGAGCAAACAAAAATTGGCTCTTCTGTTTTCTCCTTTGATATTCATGAAAGGAACACTTGTTCTTATAATGAGAAACACCCAATTAAATCACGGGATCAGGGCTTCCGGGTCGACCTTCATTTTATCTTTTGAAGATGAAACAGGGCCTCATGCAAACTAAAAGAACAAGAGGAAATGTCGAAATCTTACTCTAATCCCATTTAGCTTATTTAAGAAACACAAGCAATTTTATCTCAAACTTTACTCTGAATAGCAATTCCATGCACATACATTTCAATTTTATGTCGAACTTTTGGGAAGATTGTTAGTTTAAACATTATTGTCGGAGTGTGCAGGCATCTCGAGGATAGTAAACCTGAAGCGGGTCAACATAGATCCTTGTCTCAATGCACAGGTAGTAACCGATCTCTGCTAATAGACTCAGCTATGAACAATACATGGTCGTCACCGTCACCCCAAATGTCCTCTCTAACTCCATCAAAGCTGATAGACAGTTCCTCTCTTCACAATTATCATCGACAGTCTTTCGATAACATTGATTTTGACACATCATTGCCCGTGAAACAAAGCAGCCAATCAACTCACCCTTTCTTCGAGTTATGGCCTAATTCCAGGGAAGCATGGTCTGGTTTAGGAGATGAAAGTACCAATCAGGTTGGTTTCTCCTCGACACAGCTCTCTATTTCCATGGGATCATCCGACTTTTCTACCAGTCAACAATCACCTCAAGGTAAAGTGATAGTGTTTGTAAAATCGGAAATTTATCATTTCTTGCTTGCTGTTTTGTATACCGATTGTTAAGATCCTTACTCGACTTTCCGTTTTGGGCAGAACCTTGAGAGTAAGCAATGCTTTTGCCAAGCCGACTCAAATTGATCGTTTTAAGCTCCTTAACAAACCGCTCTCCAGACGTTCAAATAAAGGAGAAGCTCGACTGGAGGGCAAGTAAAATTTTATTCTGTAATCGGGGTGCATCATAAATGTGTAGTAATTTATATGACTTTCTTTATGTTAGATTATGATGACATGAACAATTGTATGAGGTGCTATGCATATCATGATGCCTATTTTTTGTTTATTGTGTATTAGGATTCAACTGTTTTTTAATGGTTGATATGTTTGTTGTAACTCGTACTCGTTTATGATCTGAGTCGATTGGCGTTAGTGATCCGAGTCTATTTAGGTTTTTATATCCATGGTTGAGTCGAAACCGTTGTAGTATATTCTATAGTTGAGAAAAAACAGTGTTTTTTTGTTAATGCCCAGTTTTGTGCATGGTCAGTCTATTGTTCTTGTGAACATTGCAAATATGAAGAGCCATTATTCACGTGTCAAGATTAATATTATTCATTCAAGTACCAACTTAAATACATTCTCAGGTTTTTAATTAGTTGTTGTTTTTGACCCTTAATATTATTATTAATTGTACATTATTTTAATTTTTAAGTTACAAGTAATGAGTGATATTTTTAAAATAAGCATTAACACAAATAAATAGACGAATTAAACAAAAGTGATTTAATTGTTTTTTTAAACTTAGAATAGAACAAAATGTAAAACAAAACAAATTTGCTTGATAAATAATAGTTACTATGTAAGTGTACATACAAGTTTTCAATAAAAATATGAGAATATTTATTTAAATTAGTACATTGTAAATATAGGATGGGTAGTTTGATAGTTGGGTATGGGGTGAGTAGGATCTTATACCCATTATCTATCTACTATCCATGACAGGTAGGACTTTTCATATTCAAATTCATCCACTACCCACCAAATTTATACCATATCCACCCCAATTGGAGCAAATACGATGCGAAACCAGTATAATTTTACCTATCTGTCATTCTTACAACTACAACTAATAAAAACTATGAACTGATGATGTAGAATATCACTGTGAGAGATCATTGGCCACAATAAATTAGCACAAAAATGAAACAATTGTTGCCCTTAGAAGTTCAAGTTTTTGCAAGTTTAGAATCCATGTCAATTGTTGCCCTTATACGAGCCACAAAAGGGACTAATTAAGGTTACAGATTACAATGAGAAGGATCATCTTTCTGTAATACACGTCTAGAAATGGATCGTATAGTGAGCTGCAAATCTGAACTGAGACAGACCCATCCGAAAATAAACGCACGTTATTGGTTTAAAATTTAAAAGTTTTTTAAAAATGGGAAAAATTTTCTAAAAACCTTCGGCCATGCTGAATGAAAAACAACTGGATTAAAGATATTGACCTTCTATGATGATGATTGTATATCATAACTTCGAATTCAAATGTTCAATTGCGATTTCATCTGCTAAAATACGTCAAGTAGATATACGTACAATTTTCAAAGCACCGGATAAGTGTACCGTAAAACCTCCAGTGTTACAGAGAAGGTACTAACCTATTACACATGGAACATACAAATCCATTCAAAGCTGTGCTACTGCTTACTTCAAGATATAGCGTGTTGAGACTTGAAACCACTGCAAACAACTTGAAAACTGCCATCCAAGAATTTTAAGAAGAATGCTCTCGTATTTACGCACAAAAATGATAGGACTTCACCATCATGTTACATGCTGACAGACAAATCTTCTTTCCTGACGATAACTGTTGCATGATAGCTATGTATGGTAGGTTTAATGGAAGCATCCGCATGTTTATCAGGTGATTCAGACCTATAAGTCAATTAGTGCACAAATCAACAAGGGTGTAAACTTGAGACCAGGCAGAGACAACTGATCTGTCAGAGAACAACTGATCTGTCAGAGAACAACGACAATGCTAAGAGACAACAGAAACGATAAAAGACAAGGTAGAGCAGACTTACATAGACCCTAATCAATTGGATGTTTGTCAGCTCGGCGAGAAGTATAATGTGCAGAAAGTAAAAGCAAGGAAAGGAAGGCACTAGCAACAAATATAGCATCAAACCACCGATGATAGACGTCAAATTGTATATCCCCTAAAACATCCGTTATGATCATCCTGCAATATAACAATTTTTAATTAATACCAATAAGCTAGCAGTGGAGAATAGAAATCTATTGAATAATTTAACATCAACATACACAGAATAATTGACAGAACTATTCAAAGTTTGTAATATGCTAAACAATTAGATCAAATACCAGGTACCTCCCTGAAACAGTAGTAAACTATGGCCTCTCGCCACCTTTTACAAACAAAAAGACCCAAACAAAGATCAAGTGCCAGTGAAACAACCCAACATAAACCCTTTTAAAGCCAAAATGTGACATGTTTTAAGGCAAAGACGAAACCAAAAACATACTCAAGCTTGGAAGCAAAGTGTCCAAGCAACCAAAAATACAAGGTCACTTGTAGGCTTAGCTTTCAATATATTTGTGCTTTATGAATCATTCTTCATACCTGATGTGATCATGTGATCAGCTTTGGAGAACTTTGCGAAGCCATAAGAGTCTACGCAAGTCCCGAAGGGATAGTATAATATTGTAATATTGTGGAAGTTACTTTAGTTAGTAGTTTCTACATTTGATTGTCTTTCTATTCATGTTGAGTTAGTAGCTTCCATGGTTTTGCCTACGTCTTTAAGACAATGGATTTCACTTGATCGGGTTTAAATTAATATTGATAGAGTAAGGACCGGACACCGTATGTGGTGTACTTGGTGCAATAATGCAATACTGCAAACTGCTCCCATCTTCACTTGCCTACCCAATTCAAAACCCTTGATTTTTTATCAAATAGCTGAAAGGGAAATTATCAGGAAATTACTGGGAAAAAGATCAAGTTTACCACACTATCAGCTGAATTCAGAAAACAGACAGACTACTACAACACAAGAAAAAGGGGGAACTGAGTAGAGAGGCAATGTGAATATTATAAGCAGTCCCACTACTGCTAGCAAAAAGCAGGGTGGCGGCAAAGACAGAGTGAAACCTAATGTGTAAAGGTCTCAAGCTCGTTGGATCGATTGAACAATGAGTTTGTCATGCAAAAACACATTCAATCTCTGTTACTCATATGAAGTGCCAAGAATAAAAGAAATAAAATGAGAGACAGTGAAGCGATCAATTGTGAGCTATCAGTTGCAAAAAACTCAATTTTTTTAGAAACTGCCGAGCATCCTTTTTCACGAAAAGGCCAGCATTCCGACCAAGTAGATCCAAGGATACCGATGTTGAACCTACAAAACTAATCAACCTTGAAAAACAAGTGCATCTTATGAGTACAAGTACGAGTTCAGGTTATTAAACTTCTAGGGTGTCCCTGGGAAAATTTGACTGTAGATGTGAGCCCTTGTTTCACCCGTATAAACAGAGGAAATTTGAAATGACTAGAATTACCATATAAAATTTGTGTACAAAGTCAAGAAATGATTAGAATTATTCAAAATCTAACACTCAGCCTCAGATTTAAAATAACCTCAAAATAGGAAACTTGAAATATTGATGTGCATGGCCTTTCCCCCTGTATGAATCCTACAATCCTAATGTCGAACAAAAAGTTGACAACTGATCAGAAGCAGAAGTCTGCCAGAAACATTGCATTTGGGGATCTAGATGTTAAGCTTTTAACGCATCAGAGATGGATGAGTAAATTTATAGGGTGGGGGTGCCAAATTTGTCCAAGGGCAGTCAAGAAGAAGTAAAGTACAACAAATGCAATCACAAAAAACGCTGCACTTGATCAAAGAAAGTGTATAACATCACTTATAAACTCAAACAACATGGAATTACTCATATGGTTACCTGTATTCAGTTGCCAAACTTTTCCTTATCAAAAGAATAGATGAGACAAAATACATGCCCATAATTTCAGACAGAAACAGGACAACATTGCTTGAAGAACCACTCCCAACTCTAGAAACAGCAAAGAAAAACTGCAAACACCAAACATTTCTTGTAAGGAACAGAAGAGAAGTCAATGAAGCGCAAAACGGAATAATAGTGCACTAAGTCTAGGTGTTTCAAGTTTTAACTCATACAGGCAAAAATATTCCAGATGAAGAAGCACTATAACTTACTTTACCCAGCACTTTTTCTAGACATGACATTCATCCAAAAAGTTATCAGAAGCACTACATGTCATATGGGCATCGCTATTTTTACAAAATGGAACCTTCAAGGTAACATTACCTTCATTAGATTTGTTAAAAATCCTCTAACTGATATGACTATCAACATCCCGATGAATAGTAAGGATATATACTGCAAAAGAGAAGACCAAAAAAGGAGATTAACAACTGAAACAAAATATTATTAAAACCATCACACAAATGCATTAGTGTGATTTGTTCATTACCCATCAAACTCAGATCAGAAGTGAAATTTCAAGACAAACACTTAACTAAACACTCATATAAGCATCAAATTTTATCATTGATTCAAGCAATGAAAATTAATTAAGATTGCAATACTCAATGTCATCCTCGAAACATGTAACTTCCTTTAGTCCAATGGAATCAGCTTGCCATCCAGCAGATGAGTCCTGGACACTTGACTTCCATTCTTGTGGTAAGGGAGCAACAATTTGCTAAGCTTTTTGCAAATTGGGTTGCTTGCCAGTGGCCTAATTTGTAATTAAGATGGAGCCTTGGAACACCCCCCCCCCCCCCCCCCTCCTTAAGGAAAGCACTAGGTCTGACCTGCCACGTTTTAACCCAACCCAAAATTGACTTGGAACATGACCAGAAATTAGTAAGTCAAAACCCAAAAATTTCAACATGTAAACCAGGTCAAACCCAACCAAAACTCAAACCCAACCGTTTTGACACATAATTCAGTTTCCAGGTCTCCATTTTTAGTTCCACGTCATTGTTTTTAGTTGGGACCGTGGAATAAACCTGCTCTTTACATTTTAAAACGGCCTCTACATAACTTGTTAGAAGCTTGCCATGACATTGAATCTCGTTGTATAAAGGTACATGAATTGTCATGGTCACCGCATCGACTTACGTAACGTATAACGCCGAAGAGTTAATTGAAAATTTTCTTCTTACATCTTCCTAAACTGATAACATCTCGTTAAATTTCACTGATAACATCTTCCTAAACTCATAATATTAATCATTAAACAAAATAATTAACTAAAAAGTTCATTAATATCCACTAAAAGTCTCATATAAACTATAGTGCAATCAACCAACAAAAATGCAATTATAAGTTCAAAACTCTTATGTTTATTTCACAAAAATTTACACCGCATAGCAGCGATTCGCGTTATTATTCCGTTATTGTTGTTTTACGCAACACTGCGACTGTTTCCACAAATGCATCCGCGATGATTTTTTTTCATGGTCGAGATCCACTAGATTTTTGGTCAAATCTTTTAATTTTGATTCAACATTATTTTGTTGTAGCCCTAAAATCAATATATTAGTCTTTTTTAATATAAAAATATTTACTATGAAAACAAAAAAATGTTATATATATTTTTTGTAAAACAATAAATGATAAGGGGAAAGATTTTACTTCTTTGCTCATTGGGTCGACCCAAACCTAACCCAACCCGACCCAAAATTGACGTGACTGAAATGACCCAACCTAAAATTTGCATGCTCGGTCTAACTAGGCCCCATCACTTATGAAGATGTTACTCAAAAAAAGATGTCAATTTTTATAGGAAACGGACTATCAAACTCATTTTACCATATATACTTTTTTTGTAGTATTATATACTATGGTACCTGAAGGATTTTCACAGCAATGACAAACCTTAACCCGAACAAAATGAGGTCGGCTAACTAACCAAAAACAAATCAGCATGGAAATTTGTTGCTAACACAGATTACACTTGCTCTACCAAAGTAACTCAAGTGCATATGCACAAGCAAGCCTAAGCTTCTTACTCTTCTAAACTAAAACTATAGAAAGTCTACGTTATAGTTGCATGAATGATCTTAAAATTGTTAGTGTTGCACTAAGCCAATAATATAGTGCAAAATGACACAAATGAGTATCCCGATCCACAATTTAACGCATTATATCTAATTTTTTGTTGTTTAGTTGTTATCACATTGTTCTTAAGGAACTAAAAAAAGAAATCAAATGGAAAATTACAAGAAAAAAACCACCACAAGGAAGTAGACATAAAATAGACGAAAAAAAAATAAGAATCTCAAAGAAGCTAGAAAATCAAAGAAACCAATGGATGAAAAGAAGTAAAAATAAGAAATTTTGAAGAAGAAAGGAAAGATATCTAAAGGAAAGAAGAAGGTATGATGAAAAAAGGACACTGTATAGTGGTGGTGGAAGCAATGAGAAAGAAGTCTGAATACTTTGAGGACTGAAGCAAATTCTTAATTTCTTTTTTTTTCCCTCCCTTAAAAAACAAAAGAAAATCTATTTTCCTTTAATATTCTCTCTTTGAATAAGAAATAACTAGCTTTTTATCTAATTGCTGTATGATGTAATCTTAAAAAGGTTTATACCTAAAGAAAACAAGAAGAAAAAAAGTGCAAGGCGCAATAAAGAGTAAAAAGCGCACAAAAGCGTACGTCTTACATATCTCAATAACCGAGAGAATCGATTTTTCTAGAGCCTCTCTTGAGTGTGTGCTTTTCAAAACTAAGGGAACGCGGCACATGTAAGCAAATAATGGGCCTTAAGTAATCCCTTAGAAATACCTACAGCCCAGAGCAAAAAGCCATTCAGTAAAGTACTATAGGCAACATTGCAGGAGTTTGTTATATCACCTGGGATAGTAGAGTGGCATTGATTCCTATATCAAAGTATCGCAGGAATATGCTAATTGTCTTTGTGACGGGGTCGACAGAACCATCCTGTGAGAAGATTAGAAAAATTCCCAAACGATCAGCAGGGCAACTAAATGTATGTCATCAGCTCGGTCACCACCAATAAAGGGAAAAAAGATTCAGATTAAAATGTAAGCAGGGCCTAATATAGACCAGTCGACAGGGGGGATACCTCCTTGAAGAAAACGCTCTGCAATGACTGCACAATCAAAGTGATCAATTAGCCATGCAATAACAAAACGAAGCCAGAAAAAATGAACTCATAGAAAAAACCGTTAATTAGCAAGCTCAGTAGTTGTACCTAATTTGACAAAAATCCCTGGAACTATTATACCATACAAGCAAGTCGGAACAGCGGAACACAACACTTTGGGACTTTTTTTAACAAGACTAGGTTAGTATTGGTAATCTTGACACCCATTCCCTGTGCCACCAGTTAGGTTACAACTTTACATAGTTCAAAAACAAGTAACTTTAGAAAACTTTACTAACATTATCTTACCTCTCATTTCTAAGTTTCCTTTCCATATACAGAAATCAACTCTTGGAAGGTGTTCAAAACAGACCCAATGACCCTATATTCCCAATTAACCTGACGTAAAAATGATATTACAATTATGTAAAACCCAATATGGACACAAGACCTGATTTTGAACCGCCCCGAATGCACACCTTTAAATTCTTCATAGAAAATTTTATCTCATAAGTCATGACTTACTAACATTATCTTACCTCTCATTTCTAAGTTTCCTTTCCATATACAGAAATCAACTCTTGGAAGGTGTTCAAAACAGACCCAATGACCCGATATTCCCAATTAACCTGACGTAAAAATGATATTACAATTATGTAAAACCCAATATGGACACAAGACCTGATTTTGAACCGCCCCGAATGCACACCTTTAAATTCTTCATAGAAAATTTTATCTCATAAGTCATGACTCTTGGTCCCCCCCCCCCCCCCCCCCCCCACACACACACACACACACCCAAAAAAAAAAAAAAAAAAAAAAAAAAGAAAACTAGTCGTCCTATTTTAATTGGTCGTTCTATTTCTCTGTTCATATCAAATTTCTACCACTTTCCCTAAATCCCAAAATTACCCACAAGTTCAATTACAGTATTTCATGTCGGAACAATTGTATATTACACTTAAAAAATGTCTTCACCTTAATCATTTTGTAGACACAATAGACTGAACACGCATAACCCAAAAGATTCTGCATGTGGCCTCTCCAAGTTCGAGAATAAGCAGCAGCTTCCTGAAACAAAAGAAGCTCACTCAGAAAACAGCTTTAAAAAACACTGCCTATACAACCCCAGACATGGAGAAGAATTGGAAATCCATTTACAGGGGTGTTGTTCACGAGTCCAAAAATGCACTGGTTTGGACTGAAACCCAAATCAAAAAAATTGTGAACTTAAGATCAGATCACCAAAAAATTGTGGACTGAAGACTAGATGACCAATATATTTGCGGACTGCAAACCGAGCTCGTAAATTTCCTGCTTGAGCATGGCTTGTTAGCTTTTAATATGTTCACAATCGGCTCAATTAAATTTAAGGTCGAGCTTAATCTAACTTGACCGATATCAACTTAATTTTAAACAATCATATTGGTACACAAGTTCTAATATCACTATTTTGGAATTTGTAAGTCCTAACAAGGTTTCAAAATTAATGTTTGTTTGAATACAATCATTTTGATCATCTATAACTCCTTTATTTTTAGAACGATAATTTTTTTCCCACAAGTGTATTAGCTTATTGACTTTCCTAGGTCCGAGTTTAGACCAGATTAGACCCCTTGTTATCCCCCTAATTTCTGAATATATATTTTAAAGTAAAAACAGGATCTGCATATTTTTTGATGGAAGGGCATATTTATGTTTTCACAAGAACTACATTTTCTTTAAAAATAAATAGGCATCGTTATGTAATACACAAATCTTTGATTTTTTTTTGGAAATATACATCAACAATAAAACAAGTTTACTAAAAATATATAAAATCACACCGAATTAAAAAGTTAAGCATATAAAGATAAAAAAAGTGCATTCAATTCTAATAGAAAGCACATTTAGCAAAAAAATTTGCATAAATCATACTTGTCACCTTTCTTATACATTAGTATTGTTAATTAACACTTTTTGTTAAATTTTTGTGATTTTGTCAAAACTAAGAATATAGCACTGTAGCAAACAGTAAACATAAATAATGGTAATCAACAATAACCTTAATTATTAATTAGTAAGAGAAGATAAATAAGGAGAAAAAGGAATTCTTGTCCAATCCGGTTCGGATGAGATAATTATGGGTGAGGACTAGACTGGGTTTGCATCGGTCTTGATCTATTCTTTTTTGTTCCAGCCACTTCCCAAAAAAAAGTTTTTTTTGTTCATGACACTTCCTACTTGTAGTTATTTCCAATTATACCCCTATATTGCATAGTGGCCCCATCATTATTACTATCATGCACATAGAGTGTATTTTTCCCTTACCCTTATGATCATTTTTCCCAAGAAAAGGTCCCTATCATTAGCCCTACTCGAGAGTTGAGTTTTGTCATTACCCCTCTAGTAAAATAAAAAAAGCACTCGTTCAAGGAATTTCAATTTGATTCCATATTCAACACAAATCACGCCAATGAAGCAAGCACTAACGAATAGTTTGCTGGCATCCCCACCAGCGAAAAAAAAGAGACCTCGAGTGACAGATTTTCCGGTAAAGGAAGCGATACACAGAATCCATTTATTCGAAAAAGCTAATGCCTCGGTGTTTTGGTTTTAAGTTATGATTGGACTAAGTAAAATGTACAGAACCAGATTCAGGACACTAAAAAGTACAGTCATGAAATGTACTTTTCTTATCTGCCACACAGATGTCACATATTACAATTCTGATTTCACGTAAAACATGTTCAAGACAAGCATACAACCCTTAAATAACATGCAAGATAAATTAATATGCCAAAGCATGAAAAATTATACAACCAAGCTGAGTGACACAACAAAGCAAACCTTAGCTTGTCGAAGCTCATAGATCTCCAAGAACAACTGCTTTGACAGTTCCTCCAAAGCCTGTACCTCAGCTTCCAAGTTCTTGATATCTATAAAAAAAATGTAGAAGTTAGAACGCTAAATAATTTCACTGAAGCCCCAAAAACAAAAAAGCAGGAACAATTCAACTAAAATTCAATCAAAGCAGGAAAACCATAACTGAAACTCTTAACATCTTTCTTTTTCTTTTAATCTTCTGGGATAACTATTCTGCATTTTAAAGAGAGAATAAATGATGTGATGGGAGAAGCTCACAATGCAAATGAAGCTATTACAAACTAAACCAATTTTAAGCTAGCTCATTTTACACCTAAAGCCATTAAAATTTCTTTAAATTGAGAACATCCTCCAGTAAACTTCTCTTTATCATACCCCTAAACATGGACAACCTGGGGTATCATTGTCCATCTTTAAAAGAAATGGTATACTTATCAGCAAAGGTACCATCATAAAATGGATCCAAATCAATCTCCTTCACCCCAAATTCTCAGACCTAGGCCTTACACTCCAAAGTGAACTTTAAGGATCTGTATTTTTTTCCACACTAATGTACCCAACCAATACAGCACAGCAAAAAGCAAAACAAAAGGTGAAGCCTTGAGTGTCTATAAAGGAAAACTAAACATAAAACTGGCATTATTTTTTTAATACAACTCACTAAAATCACTAAAGCGCTTGACTTTTGAGTCATCAAAAGTCCAAGACCCCTTGTCAGTTGTGAGTTGTGAATTGTGACTAACAAAGAAATCACAAAAATAAATAAATAAATAAATAAATAGATAAATAAATAAATTTAGAAAAAAAGCGGCCAGACTTCTAGAATATCAGCACCAGAAAAAGAAACTTTACAACTTCAATTTCTTCGAAGGAGATATGATAAGTGTTCTTTTTATACACTTAATGGTTATGTTTTGATCTGCATTTGGGTGGAACATAGGCGATTTTAAGTCGTATTTTACAAGTATTTATCTCTCGAGTCATTTCAGTGATTTGTGTGCATCTTGTGCCAAATGAAAATGCCTGTAAAAAGATATTAAAGCTCAAGCTAAGTATAAGCGAAGAGCCACCAACCTTGTTCCCTCTGGTCTTCCTGCACAGATCTCACTACAGTTCCAACAATTCTCTTCAGAAAAGATCTAGCATTCAACTTCTACAAAAAGGAATCATAGATGAGCAAAATATTATTTAAGAAAGCTAGTACAGAAAAAAATAAGCATCTCAGATTGCACATTTGTTGTGATAAATAACATGACCCTTAAATTAATTCCTTTTCTATTAGAAATGACAAAATAAATAGAACAAAATAAATAAACAACCTATCACATAATATTCCCCACTAATCCTCTCCAATTAATATAAACATCTCCATTATTTAATATAAGCAACAAAGTAGATGTTGCTTGCCCACTAATCCTCTCCAATTCATATAAACAAAGAATAATAGTAGAAGCCTAGACATCAAACTTTGTTTCTAAGTGAATCAAAATACTGAAGTGAAAAGCACATTGAGACATCCAGTGATCCAGATATGAGAAGTGTGAAAAACATTGCTCGAAAGAAGGGGTAACGTCCAGTCCTCTCCCACCCAAAGAAGGAGGGAGCAAAGTTCTCAAGAGCACAGTGCATTAAAAATATGTTTACAGAACTCTTTCACCCCGGACAAACTTTTAAGCAAATCCAAAAGTAGCCAAAAACAGTGCCATTAAGCAATGAAACAAAAAACATATGCTAACAAAATATAAGTAACAATTCAAACACAAACAATAAACAACTGCATTCCCAAATCAATAACAAGAGAAGGCAAACCTCTTCTGAAACTTGAATCCTTTCCATCTCCATTTGACAAACTATGATTTTCTTCTTTTTGGTTATGCAAGTCTCAATTGATTGCATTAATTGCCTCTCCAAGGCTTTTATTTCATATTCTTCAATCTCCCTAGCATCATAAACCTCATAAACAAAGCTCTCACAGCCCTACATATATGTTACTAATAACAGAAAGTGATGAGACGTTACCTGATGAAGAGAGACAAATAACTGTAAGGTAAATTAACAGCCCCAAAGCCCGATAAGACAGCCATGACAGTCACCCCAATGACACCGATTCTGCTAACCAACTGAGGCATGGTAAAAAATCCTGACAGCATGAGAAATAAAAATGTTTACAAGGGTTTTGACGGCAAACTGAATAAGAAGATAGAAACAATGCATTAAGAAACCTGCATGTGGGTAAGTGGGTGTCTGGAAAACAATGAAACCCTCTTCTTTTGATTCTTTTTACTTTTTTTACTTAGTAACCAAATGTGCATATGCATATGTGCAGAACAGAGTGTTTGTTCTTGGTAAAATATAACTGCTTGCCCAGAGTGTTTTCAATCAAAAGAAAAACAGAAACGATGCAAATGATAACAGGAGAAAATTGCACCATAATGGACCTTGATAAGCTTGATTTTGAGACAACGAAGAAAAGACAGAAATGGGAAATGAATTGCTAACTCAAGTCCGAACTGGCAAAGTTGGTTAAACTGATTATAAAAGGGATATTCTCACCTAGTAAGAGACTCTAGTTTGTTCTTTAGGAATATTCTCGCCTCACTCGAAGGTTGCAATATATCTAAGGATATTATCGCTCAAAATGAGGTTGGATTCTTGCTCACTTGATCACTAAAAAGCAAATAATTCCCACGCACAAAATGTGAACATCTCATTCTTTAATCTCAATATCAATCAACAATCCATTTGTTTACAACTTCACTCCCCTATTAGAGAGAAGAATATCCTAATACACTAGATAATAAAAGTATCAAAGACATAGAACATTTATTAAGTTCAACTTATAAATTTAACTGATTAGTAACTTCTAGAAAGTGAGAAACAGACCTAATGAGCTCGCAAAACCACTAAATAGCTATTACAGTAAAACGCAAACTACAATAGGACTCCAACAAACATAAGCATGGCTATAGTAATTCACGTATGTATACTCACGCATGGTTTCTTCATGCATGGCACCTTTATAAGGCCATTTACGTGTGCATGTTCATGCAAGGCACAACCGTTTATATGTGTATGTCTCATATGTCCCTCTTGCACACGCCATTCATCAAATATAACCTCGAAAACTTGTCAAGAAAATAACAAAAAGATTCTTCCAACAATTGTTTGGATTCATGAACTCCACTCACTTGGTTCATCTCCCCCTTATTGGGAAGGATTTATCCTCAACATGCAACCTCTTCATCACAAGATGTAATCAAATTGTCTTCTTCAATTACTTCAACAAAAAAAATTAGAGGTAGGATCGAGCTCTTGCACCTATTATATTGTTAGTGCACACATTAAAATAATCTCATTGATAAAATCTTGTTATATCGTTGTTGAAACACTTTAAATGATATCCTTAAAGTTCTTATAACTACTTCCTGTCCTTAGATTTCCACATTTCATGAGTGTTTGTATCTAAGAAACTTCCACAACGTTTGACCTATAAGGAACATCACCTATGCTAGTACTTATTAAAAAGGGACAAGTAAAAGAAATGTTCTTAGAACTTTACTTTTGTGAACCATAACCTTCGTGCAAGCGTCATTACAGGATAAATTGTATCCATTTCCAGCGTTTAACAGAAGTCTAAGTCCAACCCACCAACAAAACATCCCAGCTTTATCTCCCCACCTTCTTCAATTTGGTAAGTTATACTTCTCACAAAGTTTTGAAAATACACCTAACCTTTCCATAATGAACTCCATCACACATATGATTGTTGCATATAGCTGAAAGGAAGAATGTGATACTTTATACTTCAGTGAAATCCAAGTATCAATATTACTTCTATTTTCACACTCTCATTCATTCTAAATACCCTACTATGAGTAAGATTCTTGTCTAATGAGCTCAAGGATGACAAAGGGTCGAATGGCAACACGTCGATCCAATTTTTTTCATATAAATCTGGAACAGTCTCAGATCCGAAGGTATAAAAATTTAAAGATCCTGATGAGTGATGTGGACTTGAGTCAAAAATGCGTCTAAACATGTAAACAACATTTCAATCCTAAGTCTTGCAATTATTTCTTCCCTATTTTATTACTTGTTGATTCATCTAAAAGCTATATTTTCCTCTTATATTTAACAACAGAATAGAGGGATAAAAGAACAAACCAATGTCATAGACTAAAACGCATACCCACAATGTGTTGATCAATAATTGTAAACAAATCAGCAAAATTATTCACTTTTAAATCTAATTGAGGTGAACATTAGAAGGATAAGTCTCACTCCTTGTGCTATTCTATCTTATTTTTGAATTTATTCAAAGCAAATTGTAGTCTGTCGCGGTTGTTGTGAGGGATATAATGAAGGAGACATGATTGGTTAGGATTTCTAATTTTTTGAGTATATGTAAAGGGATAATTAACGAATATGAAGCTTTATTTGTTTTTCAAATATTAAAAGGCAAAAGACCACTTAACAAATTCGAGTCGTGTTCCCAAGATTGGCATTTTTTTAAAGATCCACACTTTGTCGGTCCAAATCCCTAAATGAGCTTACGCTTTGCAAACTTAAAATCATGTGAGTACTATTGTGCTAAAAGAATTTTCATAAACTCTGCTCCAACTCGGGGTCGTCTTTGGTTTCAGCAAAGCACCATCAAAATGCAAGGCTAGTGAGTAGACTACCATATTATCAAGAAGAGACAACTATGATTTCATGATCCTACAAAACTTATGTGAGTATTCTTGTAATCAAAGAATGGTTCTAAAATGTGCTCCTACTCGAAGTAGGCAAAACATCATCAAAATCTAAATCTAGCTTTAAGCCACAATCATTTTTTCTAGCTTTAACTTGAAGCCTTGTAAATAAATCTTCCAAACTTCACTTATAATCAAGTATATTAAAGCTTTGCACCTCTAACAAGAAAATCTTCCTTTCCTCTTATGATTACGACATCTCAACACTTGTTAAGATGATGAACGACACTAACCATGCAATATATACACAAAAACCATGAGCAAATACCCAACATTAAGAACACAAACAACTATACCAAGTTTGAGAATAACTAGAAAAAAATTAAAACGGAACAGGAATAAGAACTCTTTTTGACTAAATCGATCCCAACTCGACCAAAATCCAATTTTCAAATACGCAATACAATAATTAGCAAAAAAAAACGTAAGAGTTGATAACTAAGATTCAATTTTTTTTGTTGCCAATATGACGCTCGCTTAACTCGATTCGCAAAAATCCTAAAACACAAACCGCATTTTTTCCTTATCCTAGTTGTCGATTTTGTTGTGGCCAAGATTTCCTCACGTGAAATCTCTAAGGTAAATCATGGTATACCTCCAATTAAAGATGCATCATAATGGACCTTAGTAAGCTCATTTTATAGTCGAATCGCTAGCACAAGACCAAAAGTCACAAAAATAGTAACACTAAACTTTAGTCATATATAAGGGATATTCTCGATGAATAAGAGACTACTTTGTTCTTTAGAAATAACCTCGCGTTAAAGATTGGAACAAAAAAAAAAAAAAAAACCCTAACATTATTGTCACTTAAAATGAATTTGAGTTTTCGCTCACATGATGAAACACAAGCCAACAATTCACATGCACAAAATGTGAACTCATTCTTCAAACTTAACGTAATCAACACATATTACATCTATATTCTCCTATATTTATGCTAGAGGGCTTATTATCCCAATATCACTATATAACTAATCACCATTAACATCCGATGATTCAACTCAAGATAAAAGTAAACCAATTATTCTTGAAATAGGGTGAAAGGCAGATACATGGACACAAAAACAAGTAAAGCGATTTATAACTAGATGAGAGTTTGTAAATTAAATAAGGAAACCACAAACTTCACTAAAACAGCAAGATTGACCTTGCATTCTTCTCTATCAACCTTTTCAAATAGATAACACAAAGAGCCCTCTTGTACTTTACTGGACCCTAAACCCACCCACGAACCTTTATCACACTCAGTTCAATAATATTCTAAAGTTTGAGTGTTGAACCTCCAAGTGAACATTCATCTTATCCATACAAAAAAGTTTAAAGAAAAAACAACTATTATGCGAGTGTGCGAGGCTATGTACACTTTATAACATAAAGATAACGTGGTTATCTCTTCAATGAAAAAAAAAAAGGCTTTTTGCATCAAATGCAAAGAAAAACTAAACATTAAGGGGGTTTATTCGCTTATCACTAATGTTTTTGGCAAGAGTTGCATTTTTGTTGTTGTACGAAGATAATAAGGTTTTTCTTAGGTCACCCCTAATCTACATGGCAAATTGCCGTTAGCATCCAGTTATTCAACTCAGGACATGTGCTCAAATCCCAGCAGAGGCACAATCTATCTTATCAAAGATTAATTTTTTTTTAAATGTGCAATGCCCTCAGATGCGAACGGGTGCAGCTCCTTGGGTCTGCCCCTGCATTTATATTACAGCATAGTCCAGGTTTTATAACCTTAGTCTACAATATTACTTCTCACAACCTTATCAGCAAGGACAAATGGTTGTTGTATATCAAGATGCAAAACTAGTGACTACCATATTGAAGTATGATGCAGTAATGAAGGCAAAGAGACAACTATGGTTTTACAATTTAATAAAAGTGTATCTTTATAGATAAATGCATGGAACAGTGAAGAGCAGTATAAAGATATTTCGCTCAAAAGAAAGCAAGGAACAAACAAACAGAAAGCATAAACTGAATTTTGGAGTATAAGCAGGAGATGCAATGTCTAATAATTACCTTTATCGGGCATTGGAAAGTGGATGCCGATTCGCCAAAAAGCATACAAGAAAGCCAACAAAAAAAGAATAGCCCCAAGTGCAGCGCGCTCCTTTCTCAAACCTAAGAAGTTGATAACCAATTTTAGATTGAAAACACTTTTGGGCCCTGTTTGCTTGGCACTAGGCAGTCATCACAAACAATTTATACATCAAACTGCAAATAGATCCCATGAAACAATCCACCATAATACTTCCCCACTTCTACATATATGTTGTTCTAGTATAGTTCATTGGTTCAAATTAGTTGCTACAATTGTTTTACAAAACAAATAAGATCGCACCTGACTATGATTTGTCCAACAAATAATAAAATAATATGGATTGATAAATAATAGTTACAGACTTACAGTGAAAGTGTAGCAACCTAATTGTAACCACAGGTACTAGTTAACTTAAGACCAAAAACACAAGTACTCACAAAACAATGTGGATGAAAACTACTAACTAGAATTCAAAGAGTAATACCGTTATTGCAAAGCATCAAGTAACAATGGTAATAAGGCAACATGAAGACGAGCAACAAAATCAAGCAAAACAAATCCAACTTCCAATTCATCCATCTAGCCCTGCATCAAAAATCACACAATTTAGTATCAATCACAACTAACTAACAATAAAACTATCAGTCAATCATCAATCAATCAATCAATCAATGATTTAAAAAAGTGTGTAAAAAATTTCTTACTCTTTAGAGAGAACAGGTATGATCTCAAAGAGAACAAGTTGAAGAAGATTACAAGAAAAAGCGAAAACAATGCTGAAAATGATCTGAACAAGGACCCTTTTTTCTTCATATTCTTTGTATAATCTACGGTTAAGAAACCATAAACCGGCACATCCAAGTAATACCAAAGAACCAACTACCACTACTCCTTCCAATATTGCAAATCCCCACCCCATTTTTTCAATTAGGGATTAGGGATTGGAGATTTGTCCGTCACTGTTACTGTTGTCGATCTGAACTTTTTGAGTCGATTTGGATTATGTAGTTAAAACTCCATACAATATGCAAGTTTGCTACGCGATTTGATCTCTTTCACTGCCCAGCTAGGGTGTCTGTCCTCGTTCGTGCCCATACGGTCGCACCATTCCGGTGCTTCCTCGCTTTTTTTTTGTATAAATAAATACTTCGATAACAAGGAATTTGCCTATGGTCCCACCATTTTTTTCAAGACTGATACAGGGATGTGTAAGTGTATAAATATTAAATACATATACGTATGAATAAAAAGTAATGAGAGTGATATGTAGTTTATTGAAATGAAAGTTTTAAGAGGTTATATTAATGAAAAACAAGATGAAAATTGTAAATAAAAATAATGAAATAATAACTCTATTTTGAATATCTCCTCCTTAATAAAGATTAATTAATGGAAAACAACATAATTATAAACAAAAACAATGGAATAATGGCACAATGTTGTTGGTGTTGTTGTATTCATTTTATTCATATATATATTAAGTTTTATATTTTATTCTCGCTGAAATTAAATATAGAGTTTAACAAAGTCTCATTTGAAACGTTCCCACTGTAAGACAGTGATCCAATCATTTTTGTCATAATTTCATGGCAAAATTCCCTCACTTGTTTGTGTCTTAAATGATTTTATTTTTTCACATTCTCCCGCGAATCTTAGAGTTCTGATGTGGTGTTAGTGTTAATAGTATGTTTTGCAATTCTTTGAACGAAAATGACACTAAAGCACCTCTAACGAAGGTGTAAGGCAAACCAAAGGGTGAAAAGTAGAGAAGAATAAAAAGAACAAAGAGCAGTCAACGGAGTCAATCACATGGCCTAATAGCTCGGGTCGTGCAATGGAAATCATTTTGAAAACTTTGGGGAAGGAACTTTGACCACTCGGGCGGCCTATGCTCAGATTGGGGGCACCAACCTCCTTAGCCCATCCTTCATAGCGAAGGAGCTCGACATCGTGCAAAGGAAATCACTTTTGAAAACTATGGAGAAGGAACCTCGACCAATCGGGCAGCCTATGGCTTGATTGGGGGCACCAACCTCCTTTATCCAGTCTTTATAGCCAAGGAGCAAACCACGATACGCTCAGCTACCCGAGCATGACTCGACCCACATGGGTATAATTTCAGTGCAAAGTTTTCAAACTAATACGTTCATTTCACACTTTTCTTATTTTCTCCTCCATGTAATTCCCCCACTTTTGAATAGTTTGTTGTGTCCTTTACTCCCCTCCATGTTAAGATGGAAGTAGAGTTAGATATAGTCACCTTATCAAAGATGTGGACAATAGTGCAATATCTATTTTGAAGTCTGTCTTTACTCTTTCATGAATGTTATAATTTTTTTTTTGTCTTTTTGTCCTCTCTATTTTTAAAATATACGACCATTCAAGTCCATCTTCATTAACGTCGTGCTTAATTAACATTTATGGAGTCAAAGAGGAGAGGTCCACCCCATTGTCCCCAAATTCTCTTATGGATAAACTATTCAATAATACCAAGAAGGAAAAAAAGCATTAGCCCTTGTAACATATAGATATGAAAGAAATACAATTGTCTTTTACTATTATCGTCAAACCTATGGACCTCTAAGATTAATGATGGCTAATACTAATATAGCATTGTAATGCATGCCCATCAAAATTAGATTTGATTTTCAATATCCATATTTCTTTTATCTCTTTAGGCAGCACTATAGTCCATAACTTGTCCAATGCTATTATATTGTGGTTACGACTTAATAAGTGTTGTATCTTAGTTGTGTTCATACATAAAGTGGATCATGACTAGAGTTGGCTTATAGGATACTATACTAGTAGTGCACAAGGTGAAATCAAGTGATTAAGCATACATTAGACCAAAAATGTTTTATAGATCATGACTAGAGTTGTGTAGATAGATACCTTCTAGGATTAGTTTCCCATCCACCATTCCACTTAGCCTTCTAGTTCTAGAAGTGACTCTAGCCATAAATCATAAACTAATTTAATCACGTTTAATCTCTCTTACCTATAACCCAAAGTAACTGTTAAGAGTACTACTTATGTCCATGAACATATCACATAATTCCCTTTTTCTACCCTCTCTTTTTCCTTGTCAAGTATTATATAAATTCCCCTTTTTCATGGGTTTTGTAAGTTGTATTGTATTGATTTTGTTTGAATAAAATTCCAGAAAGTTTTGCTCTCTTTGTTTCTTCTTCCTCTTTAACATGGTATCAGTTGGAACGATCCACTTCTTCATCCTTGTCCCATTACCATTTTGATACCCTCTTCCATCATCTCTCTGCATTTCCCAAATGTTGCTGTAATTTTTTTTCTCTTATCGCTTTGTTTTCATTCTCCTCAGGAAAGTCTTCTTCTCTCCTTAGATATTCTCTCTTTCATTTGTTATGTTCTTGAATTTTTTTTTATAAATCTTGTTTTGTATTCCAGTTTTTCAATTGCATGTCAAATTTCTTTCATTCTATCTTCGTTTTTTTTCCTTCAATTTTCCCCAACCCTAATTTTTCTTTCGTTTTCCCTCTTTCTTCATCAACATGTCTGCTGATTCTATCAACGATTTCACATCCAACAATTTCAATTCTCGTATCATTGATCTCACCACTGATCCGAGCACTGTTTTTTACATCCACCCCTCCGACACCACTGCTCAATCCTTCGTCTCTAAAAAATTTGAAGGGCAAAACTTCATCACCTGGAAATCTTCTATGATTATTGGTCTATCTACTAAAAATAAAATGTGCTTTGTTGATGGATCCTCACACAAACCAGCACCCACTGCCCCTACATATCAAGCATGGATTCGCTGTAATGATATGGTAAGAGGATGGATTCTTAAGTCTTTAAGCCCTATTATTGCCAAAAGTGTTTTCTTTTTCAAGACTGCTCAAGAAATGTGGCAAAATCTTGAAGAACGATATGGCCATACTAGTTCTACACAACTCTTTGCTATCCAAGAAGAAATAGCCACTATACAACAAGATAATGATGATATAGCTGTTTTCTATGCCAAAATCAAAGTTCTTTGGGATGAATTAGATGAGGTCAGCCCTTTGCCAACTTGTGAATGCCTCCGCTGTACTTGCAACCTACCATCCAAATTCCTTAAGATTCTCCATGAACAACGTCTTATGCAATTCCTGATGAAGTTAAAGGATGAATACAGACAAATTCGAAGTAATATAATCATGATGCATCCCTTGCCCACCATCACAGAAGCATACAAGATGGTCTTACAAGAGCAACACCACACCACTCTCACACAGAATAAATCTCACCCTGAACCTCTTGCTTTTACTGCTGACAAAATTCCACCGCACCATTTTCCCTCAAATAGATCCTATCTCAACAAAGGTAGACACATCCCTAACAAAGGCATTCTGACTACATACAAAGGAACAACCACAAAGAATTCTTTCTTACATTGTGACCATTGTGTAACACCCCGGCCCCTCGGACCGCTGGTGACTACTCATGGAGACTGTAGACTGGCCCCACAAACCAACGTAAGTCTTTCCAGCGCACTTTGGCCTCACTCGTGCGCACCCGGAAACACTTCCCAGGAGGTCACCCATCCTAAGATTGATCCCCACCAAGCACGCTTAACTGCGGAGTTCTTAACAAATGGGCTCCCTAGAAAAGAAGATGCACCTTGTTGATATGTGTTGTCTATCAATCCCTTTTCAAGCTAAATCTGGGGTATTACACATTGCCACTGTCCTGGACACACTATTGATAGATGCTACAAGCTTCATGGATATCCTAAAGATTATAGAACTCCAAACCAAAAGAAGTTTGCTCATCATTCACAACTTGACATACAAGAAGAGGTCTCTACTCCTTCAAGATCTGCTGATATGATGCATTCAAATTTTACTAAAGAACAATACTCACAGCTTCTCAATCTCATTGAAAAACAAAATTCTGATGCTCTTTCCACACCACAGCAACCTTCTGATCAAAGTCTACACACTGCCTTCCTTGCAGGTACCATTTGTCTATTATCTCATATTGATAATGATTGGATCATTGATAGTGGAGCTACTGATCACTTTTGTTCTAACCTCCAAATGTTCCACACATACAAAAACATTGAGAATCAACACACCTTCATTACCATTCCTAATGGAAAAAAGATACAAGTCACACACATTGGCAATATCTCTTTAACAAAAAATCTACAATTAAAAGATGTTTTATATGTTCCAGATTTTCAATTCAACCTCATCTCTGTCCACAAACTTTGCCAAAACCTGAATTGTAAAATTACTTTTAATAATCAAAATTGTTTTTTACAGGGTCCTACCCTTCCCAAGAAGATAGTTCTTGGTAAATTAAAATCTGGTCTCTACTATGCTAAAGAAGATTTCTCCAGTGATTCACAACAGTCCACTTCTCCCATTCCTTCTGCTGGCAATGTCACCTCTTCTTCAAACATCTACACACAACAAGCTAAACTCTGGCACTTACGACTGGGTCACCTTCCTTTTTCCAAGCTCTCTCATGTTCTTCCTTTCTTTTAAAATAAACCAAAATACATTGACACTATCTGCCAAATATGCCCTGCATCCAAACAATGCAGATTACCCTTTCCTATTAGTGAAATAAAAAGTACTAAACCCTTTCATTTACTACATATTGATGTATGGGGACCATATAAACATGCTACCCCAAGCAACTGTAATTTTTTCATCACTATAGTTGATGATTTTACTAGATATACATGGATTCATTTACTTCAATATAAATCTGATTTTGTTAATGTTCTACATAAGTTCATAGCATACATTGAAAATCAGTTTCAAAGCAATGTTCACATTATCAGAACAGATAATGCCAAAGAATTGTGTGAAGGTCCCATTAAAGATTTTTATTATAAAAAAGGAATCACTCACCATACTAGCTGCACCAATACTCCACAACAAAATGGTGTTGTTGAACATAAGCACAGACACTTATTAAACACAGCTAGAGCATTATCTTTCCAAGCTAACCTACCTCCCACCTTTTGGGGAGATTGCTTACTTTGTGCAACATATCTTATAAATAGAATGCCTCTATCTGTTCTTAAACACAAATCCCCTTATGAATTATTACATCAATCCCCTCCTGTGCTTGATCATCTCAGAACTTTTGGATGTCTATGCTTTGTCTCCACATCTAAGGTCCACAGATCAAAATTTGATCCCAGGGCTGATGCTTGTGTTTTCTTGGGTTATTCTCTCACACAGAAAGGGTACAAAGTTTTAAATTTACTCAATAACAAAGTTTTTGTTAGCAGAGATGTTATCTTCTATGAAAAACATTTTCCTTATCATAACCAATCCAGCACCAACAATTCTAAACAACCTTTTCAATTCTTCCTCCCTGCTGACACAACACAACCTCAATCTCTTACCTATCTCACTGATGAACTCTACCCAACCTATTCCATTTCTCCCTTACAAACACCCACCTCAGGCTCTCCAAATCTCATACCTCTCAAAACTGTTCAACCAAGTAACCAACTTCCTATTGACAACAATACACATATTCCCCCCAGGACCTCTACTAGAATCTCCCATCCCCCATCTTACTTAAATGATTATGTGTGTTCTAATATAATTTCTGATATTTTTACTCAACATTGGTGCAATTTGGTTACCTTAGACAACATTCCCACTAACAGTAAGTCCATTGTTTATGATACATCCCAATTTATTGAACCCACAACATATAAACAAGCATTTCAAGATAACAGGTGGATACAGGCCATGAATACTGAAATCACAGCCCTGAGAGCCAACAACACTTGGTCCTTAGTTGATCTTCCACCAGGTAAGAAGCCCATTGGATGTAAATGGGTCTATAAAATCAAACTTAAAGCTGATGGAAACATTGAACGCTTCAAAGCTAGGTTAGTTGCAAGAGGTTACACACAAACACATGGTGTGGACTATGATGGGACATTTTCTCCTGTTGTCAAATTCTCAACTATAAGAACTATCATTGCTGTTGCTGCTACTAAAGGTTGGTTTCTCTATCAACTTGATGTAAATAATGCTTTTTTACATGGAGACCTTCATGAGGAAGTTTATATGAAGCTCCCAACAGGTATTCCTAATCCTAACAACAAAGTATGTAAATTACACAAATCTCTATATGGGTTAAAACAATCATCAAGACAATGGTTTGCTAAACTCCACAATGAATTACTCCTCCAAGGATTTAAACAATCCAAAAATGATTACTCTTTGTTTATCAATACCATTGATTCTTCCCTAACTATAGTTGCTGTTTATGTTGATGACATTATTCTCACAGGTAACGACCCAAAAGTTATTACACAGCTTAAAGATCATCTACATAAAGTTTTCAGCATCAAAGACTTAGGAAGATTGCATTATTTCCTTGGCATTGAAGTATCCTATGTTCCACAAGGCATCATTCTCACACAGCATAAATACACTAAGGACATTCTCCAAGCCAATGCATTAACAGATTTCAAAGCTGCTGCCACTCCTTTACCTCAAAACATGAAGTTAAGCTCCACTGAAGGAACCCTCCTTGCTGATCCTCTCTATTATAAAAGCATAGTGGGAAAGTTGAATTTCCTCACTAATACTAGACCTGACCTGGCTTACTCTGTTCAGCATCTGAGTCAATTCATGCAGCAACCAAGAGACACTCATCTTCAGGCCCTTCATCACACTCTAGGCTATGTTGCTCATACATCTGGACAAGGTATTCTCATGAATGGAGCTGACAAACTTACACTACAAGCCTTTTGTGATTCTGACTGGGCATCATGCCCTGATTCAAGAAAATCTATATCTGGCTACATCTTACAACTTGGCAAATCTCCTATTTCATGGAAATCCAAGAAACAAGCAACTGTATCAAGATCCTCTGCAGAAGCTGAATACAAAGCTATGGCAAACGCTGCTGCTGAAATTACATGGATGGTACGCCTGCTCAAAGATCTTAACCTCCCTGTTCTTGAACCTGTCACTCTCCACTGTGATAATCAATCTGCCATTTACATAGCCAAGAACCCAGTATTTCATGAAAGAACAAAACACATTGCTATAGATTGCCATTTCACAAGAGAAAAAGTAATGGAAGGTCTCATTCAACTAACCTATCTTCCAACTTCTTCTCAAATTGCTGACATATTCACCAAAATTCTTCCCTCACACCAATTCAACAAACTCATGACCAATCTTGGCATGTTATCTCAGCCTAGATTGAGGGGGGGTGTTAAGAGTACTACTTATGTCCATGAACATATCACATAATTCCCTTTTTCTACCCTCTCTTTTTCCTTGTCAAGTATTATATAAATTCCCCTTTTTCATGGGTTTTGTAAGTTGTATTGTATTGATTTTGTTTGAATAAAATTCCAGAAAGTTTTGCTCTCTTTGTTTCTTCTTCCTCTTTAACAGTAACTGAGAGTTTGAATGAGAAAAAGTCTTGCGTGAGAAAGAGTGTAGCATAACGTGTCTTCAATCATGTCTACATCTTTTATTTATATTTTAGACACTTTTTTCACAAACTTTAAAGCGCATTATCAACTATTCTCAATGTAGAATCTTATATTTTTATTTGTCACTTAAAGTTAAAAGTGCTAACAAAGCTGATGGCTCTATTTTGTAAATAGCTCATAATATTTGCGCTTTTAAACATTTAATCATATAAATCATTACACAAGTTTACGTGGATGATGTTTTTCAAAGTAAATTAAGGAGATTACTTTGAGAATTTGAATTTATTCGAGTAGGTTACAAAGAAATTTTCAAATTTATAAAAATAATAATATTAAAATATTTTTTTACAAATAAGATCATAAACTTTAGAGCAAGGCTCCCTCCATAAAAAAATCCTTCTTTCAATCTCTTCTCCTTCTTTTTTCTCTCAAAAAATCCTAGCCTCTATTGTTAATTTTAGAGCTACTATTAATTTTTTTTTTTACTTTTGCTTATATAAGTATAAAAAAACCCTAGCCTTTTTATATGAATATAATTCATGCTCTCTATATTACCATTTATTGGATTCGGTCTATCTATATATTGAGTTTTAAAGTCTCTCATGGTGAGAGTTGGAGTCTAATCATCAATTCGAGGGTAAGAAAGTATATGACGTCATCACGAGTGTCGGTTCTGCTAATACAATCAATAGTATCAAACTTTTCTCCTTTTCAAAGCAGGGCGATGGTAAATGTCATCTCGGAGGAGACTATATTAAGCAACGCTATATGATAAAGGAAAGACTTTAGTGTTAAATCTTCTCTAAAATAATCCAGACTTTTTTCTATATAGAATTTCATTTGACAAAATTATTAGATATTTGATCAACTATTAGTCTATTATAAATATCATACGATAATTTTATGAATAAATTATTAGTTTCTTATAAACATACTCTATAGAAAAGTAAAGAATATCGATAGTGCCTCTTTTGTAACCGCCCAATTTTGCTTGTGACTTGCGATTTGTAAGTTGTAAATTTGTAACTCTATCCGCTGCTCATTTAAAAAAAAAAATAAAATAAAAAAAAAAAGTGAAGAAGGCTTTATCCGCTTGCTTACACGCTATACCTGCTTCGTCCAGTCTAGTCTCGCCTACTTTCTTCCTCGTTTTCTTCACTCATGGCGATTTCACTCTCTTCCGCTACAATTTCAGGTATTCTTATTCTTTCCTTTCTTTTTTTTTTTCATCATGTAATTATCTTTTGATATCCAAAACTCTCTGATTTTCATTTTGTATTGCAAAACTTAATCCGTTAATCTATAACTTCAGAATCTTAGATTTTTTGGAACTAGTTATGAGGTCTATACTATATATAGGATGGTATACTAAGCATTTTCAATGGATTTTCTTGCTTACTTCTGATTTAATTCAGTAAATTAAATCCATGAATTGTGTTTATGAAGTGAAATTCTGACTTGCACCAGAAGAATTGGGATGTTTTTGATGTTTTTGAGAACTCATGTCAGATCCGATTATATCACTGTAGACTTGCAAGATTACATGATTGGCTTCTTGGAGTCAAAATGTGTTTTGCGTCTGAAACTTGCCATATGTATTTGGATCTGTGAAATCAAAATTAAGGACTAAGGAGAGTATAAATTTGCAAATTGATTAAACAATTATTCAACAATGCACATGTATAGTGAAAACATCAACGTTTTGTTGGGATAAAATCTAGAATTGTTAGGGTTTGAGCTATGCGGAATGTTAAGTGAATCGAGAAACTTATTGAAGAGTATAAATGTGACATAAGTACTTGAAAGAAATATAAATTCACTATTTATTAAACTATGAGAGTAGTACAAAGAACCCCAAACTATTAAGGGTCAAAGTACAAAATATGAAACACACAATATGAATAAACGCACAATGGAGATATAAATAGTGGATACAAGAGAATAAGATAAATGTGTGTGCAATATAAAAATGGTAGTTAAAGGGTTTTATTGGCGAGCCTTTATCGTTTGAGGTTTGGCGGATTTGATGGATGGATAAATGAATGCTTAACTCCCTTTCATAGAAGAATGGGGGGTTTAGTTGTGTCCTTGCTGACATTAGGAAGTTGATGGATATTTCTAGCAAGTTTTTCCATTCTTGATTTAGAGCTATCTATAATATCCTAAGCCTTTTAAGAATAGCAAGTATTTCTTAGTTGGTTAAAATATTGGGCCACACTTAACGATTTCCAACTTGGCACAAAATTTATGGCTTGTTTGATGATGGTATTTGAGCCGAATCAGGATACTATTGAGAAGCCATAGAGGACCCAGTAAAATGTTAAGATTTTTATGTCTAATAGCCTTTAACAGTTCAAGAGTTCATGAGCACCTATGGAAACTTTGAGTACTCCATCTTGAGCCAAAATCTTGCATCCTTTAGAATCAAGATTGTCTATGTTTTATTTTAAATCTGGAACATGAACATTAGATCCCGATTTTACCATTATGTGTCTTGATCCAAATAGAGCCATACCACAGACTTTGCAATGAATATCGTTGCTCATAGCAGCGGACATGTTCTTTTCAATACTACAGTAATTAAGTGACTATTTTGAGAGCAAATATGATAGGTAAAGTCAGAATCAAGACCCCAATCAGGAGAACTACTACTTTTAGGAGAAGTAGCCAATAAAATATCATTAAACTCTATATCACTAAAATCAGCTTAGTCCTTGCCTTTTCTTTTCTTCTTCTCTTTCGAGTTTTTTTCTTTAATTTGAAGCCATAGGAAACATCTTATGGCCATTAGAGGTGTTCAGATTTTCGGTAATTGTTTTACTGTATGATCCCCCATTTATATATAATCCTTCAGCATTATCTCTAGAACGCTTTTCACGGTCAAGTTTTTCTTTTGCTAATGAACATGCTCTTAACATTTTCAAAAGTCAAATCATCATTATTGTCGTATAGCATGATTTCTATGATCCAAAGTGGAGATTGTTAATTATGGTTCAAGTTTTGGCCCAACCAACAATAATTATTCCAACTATATCATGATATTAATCTCATTGCATGAGGATTGTAGAAGGTTCTATCTTGATCAAGAAGATCATGTTAAGCTAGTGAAAGCCAAAAAACATTATCATCATTTGCTAGAATGTTCGGTAGACATCTTATTGTTTGCCGACGTTGTTCCATTGCCATTTAGCTCGTGTAAATAGGATGCTTTAAGTCCATTTCACGAGTGAACAACAACACACAAAACCCTCCAGATAAGCCATAAAGCCCTACTATACATTTAACTCTACACATTTTATCCACTATTTTATAATTTATATCTCCTTTGTAATTTTATTTATATTGGGAGAGTTTGTGTTTTCTTATCACACTAAGATTTAAGGTTCTTGTACTACTCTCATAATTGAAAATATAGTGGATTTACATATTGTTTATGTATTCATTTTAGCACTTATCTTGCATTTATACTAATCTATAAATTTCTCAATTAACTTATGCTTGTGCATTAGCTTAGTTACCCTAACAAAAGGTTAAGAAGGGAAGGGAAGTCTCCCTCATTTGCTTGGGAGGAAAAGGAGAGGAGAGGAAATAATTGACAATTTCTTCATATTTGGAGATATTTGGTTATTTACAAAATATACGGACTTGAGGCTTGTCCCATTCATCTGATCTGATTTCATCTTACAAATTTGTTTAGGTCTGATTTGAATTTTTCTTGTCTTTCTGTTGTAATATTTTTTTTATTATTAATCATTAATTACTATTCTTTGTGTAATTTTTCTTATTAAATATATTTTTTTGATGTTTATTATTATTATTATTATTATTATTATTATTATTATTATTATTATTATTATTATTATTATTATTTATTTAGAATTGTTATTATTATAATTAGTTTTTGGAACTTTGTTTATGATCATTGTTATAATTTGAATTCATACTATTGTACTCATTATATTCTAGTTTTATGTGGTTTGTGGTTCTAATAAAAAAGGAGTAATCAATTGAATCAACTATTGAACACATAAAAATAGAAAATACTCCGTACGACATTGATATTATTCATTACATGCTAAAAATTGTACATAGTTATAATAAGCGTGCCAAATTTATTCTATTATAAATTTTAGGCAATAAGGATTGTACCATTGTTGTAAGATTATGTAATTTTTTAAAATTCATATTATGTTGATCATTTTGCTAATTATTTAACTTCTACATATATTTGGTTTTTACGTCTTTCATGTTTATAATAGATTAATTTAATTTGTGAATCTTTATTTGTGAAAAATTTTCAAGATATCTAGCATTGATGATATTGCATAGGTTTTTTTATATATTGCTCATGCGTTGTAACCGTCATTTAAAATGCCCTATGTATTACGAAGTTGAGGAAAACCATATGATAAAAGTTATTTACCCGATTTTGAAAATATTAGAAGTTTACAACTTTAAATTGATGTGACTCAAAAATAAACTTAACTCAATTTTTTTTAAGTACAATACAACTCGACAAATTTAAATAATTGTAGCCAACATATATAATTAATACTCCCTCCTATTGTATAAATGTTTGTTTTGACACTAATTTTAAGGAAAAAAAAAAGGAAAGAGGACCACATGGGACCAAATGGGAGAAGAGAGTAAGCGTAAAAGTAGAGAAAAGATGATAATTAAATGACAATTGTGTAAAGTAGTTAGATCACATGAGGTGTAAGTAAGGGAAAAAGGGTACCAAATAAAGAAATGAAATGCTTGATGTCAATAGGCCAATAGAGAAATTTGAACATTTGATTAACAAGAGAGAGTAGTTAAATAAAATTAATAATCTATAACTCCATTGATAATAAACATAATTAATAAGATTAAGTAATAATAACAAGTATTAAGATCTGGTCTTTGGTCTTAATCTGGTGCGCTTCGATTTGAAAGAGATGATGATGCGGTAATGAGAGTGATTTAGTTTTCATAACACCAAATATAGGCTGAAAACATGAGATATTCTTTAAAACAACCCAAAACGCTAGTGTTACACCTATACATTAAGGGGAATATGATTTCGTTTTTTTGGAACCTTCACTACGTGCTTAATGCAATACGATCATAGGGCAAAAATACAGTTTCGGTCACGTTCGCGATAACGGTCGCAAAACGGATTCACGGCCAATACAGATGGTTTCGCAATCAATGCGTCCTATATTTCGGTCAATAAACTCAATAACCTTTACAATACGGTCACAAAATGGTGATATGAATAATCAATAAGTCGAAGAGAACAAGTTCTTAATATCTTCAAATCTATTTGCTCCAAATCCATCCCCTCTTAAATTGGTATCTAAACCAAAGAAGTTATACTTTTCCAAATTCCCCCCTTCCTTTTCTTTCCATTTTCTCAATCCAAACGAAGTGTGAATTTTTAGGAGCCGAATCTTGGATTTTGTTGATACTTCCCGCTGTGTTGGATTCAACATGTTTTCTCTGGCTGGGAATATAATAATCTTGATACCCCTTCAATATCTAGTGTTTGGTTTGAGTATGTGTTAACTTTTTTTTAGAGTAATTAAATTCAAGCAAGTTTAGATTAAGACTTTCAAATTATTTACGGCTAAAGTGAAGTTAAATTAAGGGCGATTAAGTTTTAGTAAATTCAAATCAGGGCTACGAAGTTCATTTACAATTACTTATATGCTCTAAATTCAAATATGAGCACTGGGTGGTAGGTTTGAAAAAGGGAGTCAAGTGTTACCGTGTTAAGCCTTAAGAACAAAACCTTATTAGAGTATGCATCATTTCTAGTGCTAGTTTTCCATGATAGATGTGATATGGTACTTGTTTTTATATTATAAAATCTTGAATCAGTTGCAAAACCACTTTCGCAGTCAATGCAGATAATTCTGTGGTTGTCGCAGACTATACTGTGTTCACAATATTTATATGAACCTTTATAATGCGGTTACGTTGCGGTGATGTAGCTGATATGCGACTTTTATTTTGTCATCGACTTTTGTTTATCTATAGGTGGTTCTAACCTCAAGACATGCGAGCTTCCGTTCTCAAGATGCAGCTCTTTGGGGAAAACGGTAACAATTGCAATCCCCATAAAGTTAAAGGAATCGAGAACACGGCAGAAGTTTTCTATTTGTGCACAGTACAGGTCTTGCTCCTGACACTTAATTTTTCATATTTTTTAATCTCCATTAGCAGTCTCAAACGCCCTCCCTTGCTCCCCCCCCCCCCCCCCCCCAAACTAAAAAAAAAATCAGTTGTGGAGGAAGAAAATACGCAAGGAGCTGCACTCAGGAACCTTGTGTTGCATTCATCATGGATTTGTTCTTGTGAAGATGCTTTAAAATAGTCATGACTCATGATGAAATTCGTAGAGCGTATAATTCGCAAACTTTGCATGTCTTGACATCTATATGTTCCTTTTTTTTTTTGAAACACAAGCCATGATTTGCTGCTAACTTCGACAATTGAAGACCATTTTTTGTAGTTTATCATGGCATTGGGGTAATGCATATGGGTATATTCTGACAAAATTTTGCTATGGACGTTGCATGTGCAATGATTCCTTCGATGTGGATTGATTAAATAAAGCTGATATGGGTTTACTCTGTTCACTTAATTGTGTGCAGCAATTCTGACAGAGGCGGAAGTGGTGGTGATTTTGTTGCTGGTTTTCTTCTTGGTAGTGCAGTGTTTGGGACTCTAGCATATATTTTTGCTCCACAGGTGCTTTGACATTTTCTCTCAATATTTTTCCATTTGGCCTTTTTATGCCTCTTACAAGAGCTACCTTGAGATCTTTGTATGTTACAAATTGTTGTTGATTTAAATGAGACTTCTTAGCATTTGGTGCGATTGATGAACCAACAATGTGGAAACTGAGTTGTTACTCGTGAATGTTTGTATTTTCCTTGAAGATTTTAAAAATTAACCATATTTTGATCTTTTTGTTAACCCTTAGCTTAATGTGTCTCTATTTTATAAGTCCTTCAAAGTATAGGTGCACCTTTTTAAGGAGTCCAAGGGGACAAAAACTTTGTGATCCTACCAAAATTTCTTTATTCATTCATTACCTCCATAATTAAACACATCAAATGGTGATGAGGGGGCAGGACAAGAGTAAATTCATCATCACCTGGTGTCAGACTCGCTATTTTATGAGAAGTTGCTTGTTAGGTTGAAAATGAAGCATCAAATGTAGGTACCCCTGTTGGATTATATAATAACTGGCATGGATACATGCTTATAGTAATGTACAGAAATGTTTTATCTTCCATATTGTGAGTTAGAACTTGGAGATTTTTCACCAGGCTTATGGTTCAAATCTCTGTCAGCTCTCATTTTGTCACAAGAATGTTATTGTTTTTTGGATAGTTAATGTGGAAGACTGGTGTGAGAATGCCGATATTTGTGACCTGCATTGCTTATTAGTGTTCACTACTAATTAGCTGTTTCATAAGGGAATAATTACAGACTTAAAGCTGTATGACTTGAAATTGTGTGTTTCCGTAGCGACAGGGTTGCATGGTGTAGTTGATTTGGGTAAAACTAAATATGAAAGCAGAAAACTTGATTTTATAGCTGCTTTTTGCTTTCAGATCAGAAGATCGCTGCTGAATGAAGATGAATATGGTTTTCGAAAGGCCAGGAAACCAATATATTATGATGATGAAGGCCTAGAGGTACGTGTTGTGCTACTGTTTAGACATATTTGCTTGAAGCATATATCTTCATATCTAAAAACCTAAAATACTCGTTTCTGTTTGAGCGAGAGCAGAAGACCCGACAAACCCTCAATTCTAAATTGAGCCAACTGAATGCTGCTATCGACAATGTATCTGCTCGTCTGCGAGGTGGAAATAATACTTCGGTGCCTGCTGAGTCTGACCCAGAAGTGGAAGCAATGCTATAAAGTTCGGTTGTTTTTGACGGTCAGAGAGAGTTGTGTGACCATTGATGATATTGTTGGTTGTTAGCTTTAGTGAGAATGCAACCATGATTTGCTGTCGAGGTCTTGCAGATGCAGACCCATACCCATATATGATATAAACCATAAAGTTTCGTCATTTCTTCTCATCTATGGTCTTTGTGGATATGTTTATCTTGCATATTCATGTTTTATGGTCTCTTCGTATTAATTTGTGATAGATTTGCTACTCTGCACAAAGTAACATCTATTGAATGAGATTCTTGTGGAATCAACCAATGTTACCTTAGTTTCTTGAGGTTTTTGAATTGATATTAAGATGTAAAGCCGTAAAGTAATCTAAAAGTATTTAGATGAATAATTGATATAAATGTGATATTTTTATATTAATTAAAAGATGAATAATTTATATATTAATTAAGGTAGAATTTTTAAATTTGAATTTTTTGAATAAATTAAAAGTTTATAACGTTAGTCTATAATTGTAAGCCTTAACAAAGAATTGACTCAACTTGTAAAGGGGAATAAAATGCGATGTGTCGTCACAGGTTCAGACGAGTGGGAGGCGACTCATCATATGTACATAAGTCATTTGTCTTGGCGCAAGGGAATTGAACATTGGGAAATAGTACTGCAAATTGCGTGGTTGTATACGACTCGTCCTGGAGTCTACTAGGCGGTTTTCCGCGTGGCTCTTCATCATTTTATTAAGTAATCTAGTGTTGAATCAAAAGTGGAATATAACGAATTGAGATGAGTCTATATAATTTTAATTATCTGAAAAACTCGTATCATATGTGATATTCAAAACTTAAAAGACAACCACAAAATGAAAGGAAAGCTATTTGCTAAAGGGTTGGATTCCGAATTCAAAAAATAGTTTGTACTTGTAGGCGTTGTAGCTGGACCAAAGCTAAAATTTCAAAATATTTTTTACTATTGATATCTCTATCCGCTCATGCCAACACTTTTGTAAATTGTATAACTTATTCAACATGGTTTTCAATTTAAGTTAAATCAAAATAAACAACATATCATCATCCCTGAATGTACAACTCTAACTTATGATGATACATGCCTTATTATGTTGGACAACTCACTCCTAACTCGTAAGTCTTCAATTGTCTCCAAGTCTAACGTCATATAGTAGAAAGCACGAAAATGGCTAGGATTGCAATACAAATTGCATGATCTCGTATGGTTTGTATTTTAGTCCATCTTAGTAATTTGTCAAACAATTTCTATTTTGCGACATAATTTGATCACTTTTACTCTCTATTTTATTTTTAAATGATCTCACACTATAATCCACATTACACAACTTCATAATCTTTGTGTCATTTCTAATCAAAGTAAAATCACAGAGACAATGAAGTATAAGCTAGGAAATTTGGATAGGTAAAATGAACAATTAAGAGTGTAGATTAGAAAATACACCATCAGAGAGTGTGCACAATAAATATGTTGTATGCTAAGTCTATATTAGACTAATTCCATTTTCTTAACTAATTCCATTTTATTTTATTGAGATTGCTATTGATAGTAGTATGTTAGAAGAAAAATTTCATAATTAATAGTAATATAAAAAAAATATTATATTTTTTCAAGCTGAAATATTTCATAATTAATAGTAATATAAAAAATTTCATAATTAATAGTAATATAAAAAAAATATTATAGTAATAATTAATAGTAATATAAAAAAATATCATAATTAATAGTAATATAAAAAATAGAAGAAAAAAAATTTCATAATTAATAGTAATATAAAAAAAATATTATAGTAATAATTAATAGTAATATAAAAAAAATATTATGTTAGAAGAAAAATTTCATAATTAATAGTAATATAAAAAAATATCATAATTAATAGTAATATAAAAATTTCATAATTAATAGTAATATAAAAAAAAATATAAAAAAAATAGTAATATAAAAAGTATACAGAACCCACGGTTCCTAATGTTGTTCCCTAATGAACATTCTCAATAATTAAGAAAGATGAAATATTTGTAATTAGAGTAGTGATAAAGATAAATTATAATAGTTTTAATTGTAGGTGAAAAACGTATAGAGATCATATGAATAAAATAAAAATGAAAATATAGATAAAAGAAAATATATTCTTTATGAATTAGATATTTATATTGATTTTAATCGTACGTGAAAAATATCTAGAGACCATGAGAATAGACTATTGAAATTTTATTATAAAATACAAGAACACTAATGTCTAACATATGTAAAATTAAGGATTAAATATTATAATTATGAGATGAAAAAAACAATCTTTGTAAAAATGACAAATAAACCGCCGAAAATTACAAATAAAAATCGAAAAAATTATCGTGATTAATACAACTTTTTATTAATTTCCTTACAATATTATTAACTTTTGATTAATCATCAATAACATCTGAAATAATTTTTTTTTTTAGAATAATACCAAAGTTTAAGGCAGCTATAAAATGAAGCATTTTTACTTGCCAGAAAAGATAAAGGATAAAGCAAGCTGAACAACCATCTAAAAACGAACACAACAGCCTAAGAGCAAGAGACCTACCCGCTCTCTTTCTCTCACCTAATCCGCCATTGATAAGAGCTTCTACTTACTCTCCATTTTAAGAAGCTAATAATGCCAGTCTCTCTCCAATTCTTAACCTCTACTTCTTCTTCCACCACCTCATTTTCCTTCATTATTGGTCTCTTTCGTTACCCATCACTATTTTCCTCTAATTTGTCGGCTACTCCTTTTCAATTTCATCATCATCATCTTTCTCTTCAAAACCAAAGTAATCAGTATACCTCGAATTGCAGCAGTAATGGAGGCGGCGGAACCCTTTTATGCAGAAGTTATAAGAAATGGAATTTTAACGAACTATCCAAAACCCTTCACAGTTCCGGATTTAGGTCGAAGGATACGGTTGACTTTCGTCGAAATCTGTCGACTTTCTCGGCGGGTTCTGATGATTATAGTCCTAGCAATAGCAGTGGTGATCCCTTTAAAGAAGCTGATGAAGCCGACAGCGATGCGGAAGAGGAAGACCAGGCTTTGAATTTCCCTGAAGTTGATCGTTGGGATGTTTTGGGTTTAGGCCAAGCTATGGTAATAATTTTTTTGTGCCTTATTGGGTGTTTTTTTTTAAAATTTATTGAGTGTGCTGAATTGTGGTATGATTTGGTTATATGTTTTGACTGGTTTCTTGTACATTGCAATTTGGGTAGAAGATTGGGCTTTGATATGTCCTGCATTTTTGTCATTGACAAATTTGCTTTGTATTGTGCTTTCAATGAAATCAATGTTCAAGTTTCTTCTGTGCTAGTCCCTCCCTTTGAATTTGTTGTAGGCAAATATAAAAAAGTGGACGAAATAGATATATGGATGAAATGATAGGGAGAGTGAGGTTCAAAGAGGAAATACGAGAAAACAGAAAAAATAGAAATGTAACAAAATTAAATGAAGGAGCCAAAATACAAAATTGTGTCAAATTAAAATGGATAAAGATTATTACTCTATTATTGTGTCTAGAAAAATGGGGAATCTAAATTGAATTTAAAAGGATTTATTTTGCTTGTTTTACTTCTTTGGGTTAATCAATGAAACATGGGATGGTCACTCATCATGCACAAGCTATTAGCGAACCGGTAAGGAATATAGAAAGTTGAAACTTGGTGGACAGGACTTAAAAGGAAAGCAAGAAAGACCAAGGATGATTTGGAAGGCTAGAGTGGAAAGAGATATGAAAGATTTAGACATACATGTTGAGATGGTAGAAAATCGAATTGAATGGAATATGGATAAGAATCCATGTAGATGACAATTGGAATTCGGAAAATTGGTTCATTTAGCTAACCCCAATCTTTTGAGGTTAAGACTTTGGTGTTGTTGTTGTATTGATTTTGCCTTGTAGGCAGGATTTTTGTTGATGGTAACTTATAGTCATAGTCATATTTATATATCATATATATGTAAGCCTTTTTGAACTGTGCTCTGCCCATCGTTGGAACAACCATCAAAATTGCATGCGAGATTTTTTCTTGTCCAATGTATACTAAAAGGGACCGAGGGTGTATTACATTATTATGACATGACATCCAATTTTCGTAAAGGTTGATCTTCTTATTGTGTTTTTGCTTATTGACATGCTAAAAATGAATATTAGGTGGAGTCTTGATTGCGTATGTGTTGTTTTGTCATTGATGGTGGAGTCTTGATTTCGTATGTGTTGTTTTGTCATTGATGATACACAACTTGCTATGACTTAGTAATTGTGTTTCATTTTGATTTCCTTCTCTTTCTTGTCTTGAATATAGGTCGACTTTTCAGGAGTTATTGATGATGAATTTCTTGAGAGATTGGATTTAGAAAAGGGAACAAGGAAGCTTGTAAACCATGAGGAAAGAGGTGAAGTGTTGAGTGCAATGGATGGTTGTAGCTATAAAGCTGCCGCTGGTGGATCGTTGTCCAACAGCCTAGTTGCTCTTGCTAGGCTTGGCAGTCTTCCTGTTGGAGGGCATAAACTAAATGTAGCCATGGCAGGCAGTGTTGGTAGCGATCCATTGGGTGGGTTCTACAGGTGAGAGTTTGTAAAGAATCAAGTAATATATATATATACTGAAATTGGAATTAAAGAAGAGAAGTTGTTAGGTTTTCGATTATATTTCTGTGTAAGTATGAAAATAAAAGAAGATAGTATACCCCACTTCGAGAGGAGGCTCTCTCCCAGGTGAGCAAGCTCAATAACAAACTTTTTGATACCCAATACAATGCATGCATCAGGTATTTAAACAAAACAAGAAATAACAACCTGCTGACATCACTAACAATTTAATGACATCATAATACAGCCAAAATATTAATTAATTAATTCTTCAATTCTTAGCTGCTCTTTTCCTTGTATATGTGAATAGGACCGGCGGTTTATTGGGCTAGACCAGTTGAGTTCTTGCATTACCTCCCACCCAAAAAGCCACCTTGTCCTCAAGGTGAAAGTCAGGAAAGCGAAGATCAAGAGAAGCATAGTCCTCCCAAGTTGCCTCAAAATCTGGAAGGCCCTTCCATTTGACAAGCACTTTCGCTGTTATAGTTCCTCCAATAGAAGCATTACAAACCCCCAAAATCTCCTCTGGTTCAGCCATCATAATCATATCCTCAGTATGCTGGGCAGGAATAGTAGGGCACACCGGCGCAGAGCCAACGGCCTTCTTGAGTTGGGAGATGTGGAAGACCGGATGTATCTTGGATTCTGGAGGTAAGGATAACTTATAGGCAACCTTCCCGATTCTCTCCAAAACTTCAAAGGGCCCGAAGTAACGAGCAGCAAGCTTTTCATGTAGCTTAGTAACTACAGATTTTTGACGGTAGGGTTGGAATTTCAAAAACACCAAGTCCCCTACTGCAAACTCCATATCTCTCCTTTTAACATCAGCCTGGTGTTTCATGATTTGCTGAGCCCGAAGTAGCTGAGCCTTCAAATCATCGAGTATGGCATCCCGTTCTTGCAGCTGCTCTTCAGAGATGAATTTGCAGTGCTACCCTGCTCAAAACGGATCAATGTAGGGGGTCTCGTCCATATAAGGCCTTAAAAGGCGTACATGATACAAAGTTGTGGTGGGAAGTATTATACCAGTAATCTGCCCAATCCAACCACTTACTCCAGCTTTTAGGTTTCTTTCCAATGAAACACCTGAGATAAGTTTCTAGCCCCTTGTTCACCACTTCACTTTGTCCATCCGTTTGTGGGTGATAAGCTGTGCTCCTTTTTAAGTAAGTGCCTTGGAGGCGAAATAACTCCCGCCAGAAATGACTCAAAAATTTTATCGCGATCGAAGATGATAGTGGAAGGAAAGCCATGTAATCTAACCACCCCATGAATGAACGCTGCTGCCACTCCTTGGGCCGTAAAAGGATGCTTTAGAGGAATGAAATGGGCATATTTAGTCAAGCGATCCACCACCACCAATATCGTGTCGTACCCCTGAGATTTTGGCAGCTTCTCAATGAAGTCCATAGTCAAATCTTCCCAAACCCGAGATGGAATTGGTAATGGCTGCAGTAGTCCCGCGGGACTAAGGGTTGAGTGTTTGTTTCGTTGGCAGACAATGCAAGAGGATACGTATTTGGATACACAACGCCGCATCCCCGGCCAATACCATTCCCGAGCCAAACGCTGATAAGTTTTAAAATCTCCCGAGTGACCACCCATGGCTGAATCATGGTACTCCGTCAACAATTTGGTGACCAAGTTTGAATCACCTGGAATAACAATCCTGCCTTTGTATTTAAGAATCCCATGTTCAATGCTATAGCCTTTAGGCACTGATTGTCCTTGTTGAATGGCTTGAACCAGTTGCTGAGTAAATGGATCAGCGTGTAATTGATGTTGGAAATCCTCCCATTTGATTCCTCCAGCTGAAATTAGAGTGCTACACTCCATATCGGGATGTTCCTTACGAGACAACGCATCAGCCACCTTATTATGAGCCCCCGGCTTTTACTGAATTTTGAATTCATAACCAAATAATTTACTCATCCACCTCTGATACTCCGATCCCACTTCCTTCTGAGCCATGAGGAACCTGAGACTTTGTTGATCCGTACGTATAATGAATTTCCAACCCAAAAGATATTGGCGCCATTTCATCACTGAAAGGACAATTGCCATTAACTCCTTTTCGTACACGAATTTTTGCCGAGCTCGCTGCCCCAATACCTTGCTAAAAAAGGCTAAGGGATGTTCTAATTGCATAAGCACCGCACCAACCCCAAACCCAGATGCATCCGCTTCAATAATGAACAATTGATTGAAGTCTGGCATGGCCAGAACAGGAACCTGAGTCATAGCTTTTTTCAGTGTTGTAAAGGCTTGGGTGGCCTCTTCACTCCATCCAAATTGGTCTTTCTTGAGTTGTGCAGTTAGAGGAGATGCTATGGTGGCATAGCTTTTCACAAACTTGTGATAATAACCCGTTAAACCCAAAAATCCACGGAGTTCCCGAATGTTTTTAGGAACAGGCCAAGAAGTGATTGCTGAAATTTTCGATTGATCTACCGCCACCCCGGATTGTGAGATAACATGCCCCAGATACGCCACCTCTTCCTTCGCAATATCACATTTCTTCCAATTCGCGAAAAGTTGATGTTTAGAGAGTAACTCCAACACCTGTTGTAAATGTATTCTGTGTGCCTCCCATGACGTGCTGTAAATCAATATGTCATCGAAAAAGACCAACACGGACTTCCGTAAGTAAGGTCGGAACACCTCATTCATAACCGCTTGGAAGGTGGCCGGAGCGTTGGTTAAACCGAAGGGCATGACCAAGAATTCATAGTGACCCTCGTGTGTACGGAAGGCTGTTTTGTGGATATCCTCGCGCCTCATTCGTATCTGATGATACCCGGATTTTAGGTCAAGTGTACTGAACACCTTGGCACCACTCAACTCATCCAATAACTCATCTATGACCGGAATCGGAAACTTATTTGGAACCGTAGCCCTGTTAAGCGCCCGATAATCGACGCAAAAACGCCACGACCCATCCTTTTTCTTCACCAACAGGACAGGACTAGAGAATGGGCTCTGTGAAGGTTGAATTATTCCTGCTGTCAATATGTCTGCAATTAAAGACTCTATTTCATCCTTCTGTCCCTGGGGGTATTTGTAAGGACGTAGGCTAATAGGGTCAGTACCCTCCTTGAGTACTATGGCGTGATCATGGGTTCTCTCAGGAGGTAAGCCCGAAGGCATGTCGAATACATGCTTAAACCCCTGCAGAACAGAATGTAGTACTGAAGGAATTTGCCCCATATCTAATTCACCAGCTACTTGTTGATCACTTGACATTTGATTAAACTCTACCAAATAACCTCCACCTTCCTTTTGCAAGGTTCGTATCATCGCTTTTAATGAAATTTTAGTTCTTCCAAGTGAAGGATCTCCCTTAAGTGTTACATGCTCCCTCCCCAGTTGAAATTTTAAGGTCTGAGTTTTCCAATTAGTCATTATAGTACCCAATTTTTCAAGCCATTGTACCCCTAAAATAATGTCAGAATTTCCTAAGGGAAGAGGGAGGAAATCCTCAATGACAGTCATACCTGGGAGTTGCAGATTCACTTCTTTGCACAGCCCTGTTCCACGCACGGACTCCCCTGTTCCCAATGAAACACCGAAGGATTTTGTCGGAGTAAGTGGGACGCCCAACGTTTCAACCACCTCCTTCGATATGAAGTTGTGAGTTGCCCCTGGATCAATCATAATCACTACTTCCTTGCCCAGTTTATAGCCCAGCAACTTAAGAGTGCGTGGGCTCGTAAAACCCATCACCGAGTTGAAGGATATTTTGGGCTGAAGCTCTTCCACCATTTCTGTCGGCGTCATCTCTTCTGTTTGCTCTACCACATTTAAGTTCACCTCCTCTCCGTACTCATCATCCTGTGAAATCAATACGCTAAGCTCTCTTCGACGACATTTATGGCCGATAAACCATTTCTCATCACACCTAAAGCATAAACCCTTCTCTCTCTTCTGTTGGACCTCCCGTTCTGTGAGTCTCCTTATTTCTCCAGGTTTTTGGTTCATGTTTGTGGTAGTGAAGGTTTTGCTTTGGGGTGTGGTTTGATTCTGGGCAGCAGTAGGGAAGCTCGTTGAGTATGAAGATGATGGAAAGGTGTTTAGGGTCTTTGGGTTGTATTTTGGAAAAGGAGCAGTTTGGGTTTGGACTGAATACTTGTGGGTAGGCCCAATTTTCAGTTTCTCTTCAACTTTAGCCGCCAAGTCCATTGCCTGGTCCAAAGTAATTGGGCCTAGCAATCTTACCTCGGCCCGTACTTCCTCCTTAAGGCCATTTATAAATTGTCCCATAGCAATCTCTTCAGGTACACCTTCTAGGGGAGTCAAGAGTTCAATAAACTTTTTGCGATAATCGCCCACCTCTCCTACCTGGCGGTTGTTCAGCCATTGTTCCCGAAGTGTGCCGGCGGAGGTGGATTGGAACTTCCTCAGAATTAGTCCCTTCATCTCGCCCCAAGTGGTCATAGGATGACGCATGTGCTCCCACTGATACCAAAAGAGTGCGTCGCCCTCCAGTGCCACCACCGCGGCCTCCAACTTGTCCTCCTCAGAGAGCCGGTAAAAATTAAAGAAACGTTCGGCACGGAGGATCCATCCATCTGGGTTCTCACCATTGAAGGCTGGCATATCCAACTTCTTAAATCTCCAGTTAGCGCCGTTGTCATGATTCACACCCAGACCACCGTCTTCTTGAATACGAGATTGATTTGGCGATCCACGAGGTTGTACCCTAGCATTCGATTCCCCGGACTCACCTTCAAGGCGTGAGCGAAGAGCTCCCAACGAGTTATGTACCTCTTGCTGAAAACGCTCTTGGTCCTCACGGTTGTGCGCCACCTTCCCATCCAACTGCAGCGAAAAAACAACCAGTTCTCGCCGGAGATGTTCAAACAACTGTTGCTGCTGCTCGGCGCGTGAATTAGCGAGAGCATTTGCGATCTCCTCAGCCACGATCGAGCGCATCTCCGTCATACCTTGTTCCAGTTGTTCGACTCTTTGCGTCACCATCGCCACTGTTCACCGATCGAACGATGCTCTGATACCAGGTTTGTAAAGAATCAAGTAATATGTATATACTGAAATTGGAATTAAAGAAGAGAAGTTGTTAGGTTTTCGATTATATTTCTGTGTAAGTATGAAAATAAAAGAAGATAGTATACCCCACTTCGAGAGGAGGCTATCTCCCAGGTGAGCAAGCTCAATAACAAACTTTTTGATACCCAATACAATGCATGCATCAGGTATTTAAACAAAACAAGAAATAACAACTTGCTGACATCACTAACAATTTAATGACATCATAATACAGTCAAAATATTAATTAATTAATTCTTCGATTCTTAGCTGCTCTCTTCCTTGTATATGTGAATAGGACCGGCGGTTTATTGGGCTGGACCAGTTGAGTTCTTGCAGAGTTCTCTTTATTTCTTCTTTCATTTATCGAGCTACTCCTTTATGGATTAGTTATCTGCACTTTGCTAGATACCGTGCTTGTTAGTCTCTGAGTTCCTCAGAATTTCTGCTATACTCTCTGTAATTATACTTTAATTACATTACCCAAGTGTCTGAGCAAACCTGGCAATTATGGAATTCCTCAAATTGGTTATTGCCTTTGCATTTGTGCTAGTGTTTTCAATTAATATACTTTTTAATTTCTCGGAGAACCCTACTTCCTCGTGCAAGCTATTATGTAGAAATAGATCTGTTAATTGTTACTGTCTATTATATTGCTTTTGGTGTAAGTATATTTATATCATTATATGTTAAGCTTTGCAAAGCACAGCCGGTAATGTTGTAGTGTTTTATACTTGTGTAGGGCCAAATTGCGTAGGGCAAGTGTGAATTTTCTTTCTGCACCAATTAAAGACGGCACAACCGGGACAGTGATAGTTCTTACAACTCCTGATGCCCAGCGCACAATGCTTGCATATCAGGTGTCTGTTCTTTTTACTATCTTATATTGTATGCAGTCAAAACTGATTTTGTATCTTGTCTATGAACTGATGAGTGCAAACACTTCTTTCATGGTACCTGAATCATGTTTTGTGCGTGTTTCTAGATTCTTGGACTGGATTATGTGATTTTCTCTTGTTGGTGATATTGTTACTGTGAGAATAGGGAAGAAGCGATGACCCAAACAAATTGACTGAAGTTTGACGACTGCGGACATGGACGAGCTCATTGTTATTAATTTATATTTTATCTTTCAATTTTATATCTTGTCTTTTAGAGTCCTTAGTAGATAGAATTGTTATTAGATTAGATTTTCTTTTAAAGTCAGTAGGATTTATTTTCTTTTAAAAAGGAGCTTATGAACCAAGAGATTTCAGAATTCAGATCTTAGTCAATAAAAGTTCAGTTTGCAAGTTGACATACTTTCTTGTGTTCTTATTTTGTGAGTGAAGCAAGTGAGAGTCACAAACAAATCCATGAAGATCGAGTGAGTGAAGCTTGATTGTAGCAAAAGGCGAGAGCTTTTGTGAGAGAAGCAAGACGTCTCATCACGATTCACAGCTGAGCAGTTGAAATATTGTTCAACCACCGGTTGCATTGTGTGAATATTCCCGTGCTACTAATTATCGTTTTATACACACCTAATTTGGTCTTTTGGCTATATTTGGTGCACTTTGGCCAGTTCAAGTGAGTCTGATCATTATCCTCCCGAGTCTCATCTTCTTCCTTGCCTAGAGATTTTCTAGTGTTAATACTTTATATGTTAAGAAAGTTAGTTCAAATCTCACTGAGTTGAAGTTTGGTAAGGACCAAATGTATGCAGCTTGCCTTTCAAAGTTACATAGCAGAGAATGGTTGCCATGGCTATTTACAGTAACCTGCAAAATCCTTCCGAAAAACCCAAATTAACAAAAGTTAGGACAACACAGAGGATGTATGATAACATTGTGCTGGTGCTTGCAAGGCCATTGCAAGAAGCCTGATTTCCTTTAGGTGAAGACTAGAGTGTTCAGATACGCAATTTATTGTGATTTGCAGAGGCCTGAACATTGAAATGATATGGGAATTTTAGTAGATTGTTTTGAACTCTGATTGGATTATAACTTTACTTCTTGTATCTTAGCTTTGTCAACTTTTTTTTTTTGTAAGAATAATTTGCGAATTACAGTCTTAAAGTTTAGCGCTTTTGCAAATTGAAGCCTCAATGTTTATTTTTGCAAATTACAGCCACAAAAGTATCAAAGTTTGCAGGTTCAAGCCAAAACACATAATTCCGACTATTTTGATGGTCGGAATTTTAGGTTAAGTGGTCGGAATTCTGTGTTTTTGGCCTGAACCTGTAAATTTTGATACTTTGGTGGCTGTAATTCGCAATATATAAACATTAAGGCTGTAATTTGCCAAATTGCTAATTATCCTTATTTTTGACAATTGATATTTTCTAAAATCTTTTGCTTATTTGAGTCATAACATAATTATTCGTAGTCCCGTGCATTTCACTTGCTGACTTGTGAACATTTTATGTGCATTGCATGATCTAAGTATATCTCAGATTTTGTATTTATTTCATTGCTTTCTGTCATATTCTTTATGCTTTCATGGCCTTACGATTTGCTTAAGCACATGCTAATCTATTCGAAATTACCAACTTGGAAGCTTACTCTTGTATCTTATTCTGACTGCAGGGCACGTCATCCGAAGTTAACTATGATCCTGGATTATCTGAAGCAGTTTCCAAGACAAATATTCTTGTTGTTGAAGGTTATTTATTTGAACTTCCACATACTATTAAATCAATTACAAAAGCATGCAAGGATGCACACAGCAACGGAGGTCTTGTTGCTGTTACTGCATCAGATGTGTCCTGCATTGAGAGGCACTATGACGATTTCTGGTTAGTTAAACTTGACAAGATTTATATAACTGATCTTAGTGTCGAGTCACATATACAAATACTTGTCATATACAGCTTCTTTTGGTTTAACAATGCTCATTTGGGGGCATATAATGAAGTTATGGAACTCATGATAAATTTTATGGGGTTTTGTGGAGAATGCAAACGAGTATTGATGTTAAGGGATCTTCACCAGAAAATATTTATCTTTCTTTATTGAAGACTGATCTAAATAAAACTGGGTGGTGACAGAAATTAATGAGTGAGTTTGCTAATGGATATGCAATATCTTGGATGTCCATGTGGAATATGCATAATTGCGGTTTTTGTCACTATAAATTACAAAAACAACGCTTTCACTCCAAATACATCTCGAGTACATAAGACCACATTAACACCCGAAAATGCCTCTAAGCCTTATCTAATATGGGATCAAAAGCCACTCTATAGTTTCTAAATTAGCACCTATCATATTTCAAGGAATCAGCGGGTATGCTGTTGTTCTGGTTCCTATCCCACTACCCACTGCAGTGGTGGATTTTGCACCAAACTTTCAAGGGGTCATCAAATGGGTCTGCGTAAAATATTGAGAAGGCCAATAGAAAATATCCTACTTTTGCGGAAGGTTGAGGGGCGTGGGCCATTGGGCCCCTCTACAAGATCCTTGTCTACTAGTCGATATTCGATAATAGCCTTCAAGCTAATTGCTGGCTACATTTCTGCTCTAAATTGGTACATAAGCATAATTATCTAAGGTTCCTTTTTTCGTTACGGATACATCAGTATGTAAAGCTGTATCTATGAATTTCCAAGTGTCTTTTGGTGCATTTAGTAGACTTTCTTTAGTAGGGTTATTGAATCAGATCCCCTCCGTTCATCAAATTAAGATCTCTTGAAAACTGTCTCTTTCGAGCTACATTATGTGTTTTCTTCCAAGAAATAACTAATATACGGCATCTCATATATTTCAGGGAAATAATCGGGAACTATGCTGATATAATATTTGCAAATAGCGATGAAGCTAGGGCTTTGTGTAATTTTTCATTGTCGGAAAGCCCAATTTCAGCAGCAAGGTATTTAAGCCATTTTGTCCCACTTGTTTCTGTAACGGATGGCCCCCGAGGATCCTACATTGGTGTCAGAGGGGAAGCTATATACATCCCTCCGTCACCTTGTGTACCAATAGACACATGTGGAGCAGGAGATGCATATGCTTCCGGGATTTTATATGGTATATTACGAGGCGTATCAGATCTGAAAGATATGGGTGCATTAGCAGCCAAGATTGCAGCGGTAGTTGTTGGCCAACAAGGGACTCGACTTAGGGTTCAAGACGCTGTTGAATTGGCAGAGTCATTACATTCTGTCTCGAGGATTCCTCAATTCGACTAGAGTTTACTCATGTTCGTTCATACCATGTATGCCGAACATAGCGAATTTTTCATATTAGTCCGCTTGTCTATATTAATTTGTATTCTTCATTGTATATTACTGATCATAACTCAAAGAGGAAAATCACTTTACTTCTTGTTTGCTTCGTTAAATCCTAGCTTTTCAAGTAAGAGTGACTTTGGTCTTCGAGTAGGGTGCCAAAATTTGCAGCCAAGAATGGATATGTCGTATCGTATGCATGTGGAGTCTTGAACGTTGAACCAAGACAATGGCGAGTAATGAGATATTTTCAAACCTTCTATTTATGTATTGATTTTTGTTTTCGGTTTCAATACAGAAATAAAATCTATTTTGAAAATTTAATTATTAAAACATGTTTTGGGCGTGCCACTTACAAGTAGAAATTAAACATAAAGCTTTTTGGGCAATAACTTATTAAGGACCTTCAACTTTAACCTCTAAGATTTGATCTAAATTGACTTGAGGAGATTCGTCTAAAGGCATATGAAACTTCACGTTTCTGCAAGGAAAGAGCAAAGAGGTTGCATGATAAAGGAATTTAAGGATGGAGAGCTCCTACTTATATTCAACTCCTGTTTTGTTAGTTTTTTGAAAAACAAAAAGCATGGTAGAATGACCCATGTCCGTTAATTGTGCTGAACAATGAAAAGAGAGACCTTCAAATTTAACGGTTGTAGAAATTAAAGAAAAAGAGAGTTTAAGGAATAAAGGTGATGAGATTTTTAAGAAGTCGAAAGGAAAAAGACAGGAGCATGGTTATCAGAATTCCGATTCTGATCTACGATTATTCGATCTTACGATTCAAAAATAAGTAACCAATTCGGATCGTAGGTAGGATTTTAATGTGGTACAATCGTGCGATCACACTTTGCTCAAGAATTTAGGTGGTATGATCATAACACGATTCTACGATCCTACGATTTAATGATCCGTTCCTACATGGGTAGTTTCAATCGTAAAATATTTTCATATAATACATATTTCAATTACGTATAGATAAAGAATTACAATAATTATATCAATACCTTTGTAAAATTCAAGTTTTTCTTGATTTGCAGTTTAACAATGATTATTATAAGTTTTTTTTTTTAAAACATTCTAGATGAAGTCAAATAAGTTTTTACTTATACCTTGAAAATTAAAAAGAGAACAAATAAAATTGATAATCAGTAATGTAATTCAAAGCATATTAATGCATTTTGTAGGATCACACAATCCTACGATCCAATTCTACCGATTTTGATCCTATCCCCTCAACAATCCTAGGTAGAATTCCGATCCTTATTACCTTGGACAGGAGAAAGAGTTAATCAAGGAAAATTGCAGAAATTAAAGGAAAAGAGAGTTTTAAGAATAAAGGTGATGAGACTTTAAAGGAGTCGAATAAAAAAAGACGGGAAAAAGAATTAATCCAGGAAATGCTTGAGTTAACAGAGAAAAGTTAGGAATGTGTAGGAGAAGAGAAAATGTAGTATTAGTTTCATCTTCAACATTCATTTATAGGGAGTATGCAATATATATACCCCTTAGGATTAATTTTTATTTCATCAGTTGTAATTCACATTATTAGAAAGTTTAATATAAATTAAGAGAGGTTTATTTCTTAAGTTATATTTTGTTACTTTATATTTGGTAATTTTGTCTCATTCCTATAGTTGCATTTTGTGAGAGGTGTTATATTTCGCATTATTTTATAATTGTCAAAAGGCCAAAATCCATTGCAGTTAGAGCTGTCATATTGTGAGAGCCTGAGAGGTGTTATATTGCATATTGTCTCATTCCTATAGTCTCATCACCTTTATTCTTAGAACTCTCTTTTCCTCTAATTTCCACAAATTGTTAGAGCTGTAGCAAAATTTGGTCTTCTAATAGTTATAAAATAATATGAACTATAATATCTCTCACAAAATACAACTATAGGAATAAGACAAAATAACCAATATAAAGTAACAAAATATAATTTAAGAAATAAACCTCTCTTAATTTATATTAAACTTTCTAATGATGTGAATTACAACTGATGATTTAAAAAACTAAACTTAAGGGGTATATATATTGCATACTCCCTGTAAAGCATTTTCTCTTCTCCAACGCACTCCTAACTTTTCTCTGTTAATTCAAGTATTTTCTTGATCAACTATTTCTCCTGTCTTTTTCCTTTTGATTCCTTAAAAGTCTCATCACCTTTATTCTTATAACTCTCTTTTCCTCTAATTTCTACAAATATTAGAGCTGCAGCGGAATTCAGCCTTCTAGTAGTTATAAAATAATATGAACTATAACACCTCTCACAAAATGCTAACTATAGGAATGTGACAAAATAACCAATATGAAGTAAAAAAATATAACTTAAGAAATAAATCCTCTTATATTTATATTGAACATTCTAATGATGTGAATAACAACTGATGATTTAAAAAACTAAACGTAAGGGTTATATATATTGCGTACTCCCTATAAAATGAATGAAAATAAGGGTTATATATATTGCATACTTCCTATAAAATGAATATTAAAGAGGAAACTAATCCTACATTTTCTTTTCTCCTACGCATTCCTTACTTTTCCCTGTTAATTTAAGCATTTCCTTGATTAAATATTTTTCCCGTGTTTTTTCCTTTAACTCCTTAAAAGTCTCATCACCTTTATTCTTAAAACTCTCTTTTCCTTTGATTTCTACAAGAGTTGACAAATCAACAACTATAGAGCTAGGAGTGTGCATCGGTCCAAACCCGGATCGGATCGACAGAAATCTGTTGGATCGGAAGATCGGATTTTTATCAGACCGGTTTAATCTGGTCCAGTCTCGGTCTAACCCAACTTCCTCCTGGTCAGTTCGGGGTTTAGGCCGGTTAGACTAGAAAGCAATTTTTAATACCAAAAATAAATTAAAATATGGAAGATTTTAAAATAATTTAGCAAATTAATTATTATAAAATTAAAATATTTGAGTTAAAAAAACTATTTTGTGTTAGAAATAAGAAATATAAAGTCCTTTAGATAAGCATATACATAAAAATCGTAAATATTATTCCTCTTCAAAATTACTTTTATATATATATATATATATATATATATATATATATATATATATATATATATATATATATATATATATATATATATATATATATATATATATTCGGTCTAATTCGGATTTTTTCGAGCTTAGACTGGATCGGACCGAAAACCCGAAATAACGAATAAGTAAGACCCAAAGCCTGGACCAGATGCAACTGATCTGATTCAATTTAAGTCCGATTTCAACCGATTTCGGTCCAAACTGCCGTTTCGATTTTATTTTGCACACCCCTACATAAAGAAAAAAACCTTTGGAGCTCACAATAGTCACAAGTTAATAACCCATAAGTTCAAGCCAATATTCCAATGAGTATCGTACAACTAATGACCTCAAAAAACACAATTTATGTCTATATAACTTTTTAATCTCTTTCGATCTCATGTGTTTGTGGAAGAGGACATTAATGTTTTAGTCCTATTTATTTATATAATGCTTGGACTAGCTTGAGAGAGGGCACGCATCTCATTTTTGACATATGTGTTTGTGTAGTCTTAATACTTTTTAGCAAACTTAGTTGCTTCCATGGTTGAGTTTATTCTTTTCCTAATTGAATTAAAGTAGTGTCATTATTCATATTGACATGAAATTAAAACTAGTTTTTTTTTTTTTTTTTTTAATAATTAAAACATATTTTTTCCTAGAATTAACATTATTTTTTTTAAATCTATCATATTGAATATGCCCCTTTTTGTTGCCATGACTCACATTAATTTTTCGATTTTCCTCTGCTCATTTAATTTATTTTTTCATTTCATTTTTACATTATTACCACTATTATTTACTTTTCTTGATTTTTTTACCTCAAATGTAGTTAGTGTTATTTCTTTGGTACATAAGGAGAACCACTCGGTCTTCTCTATGTGCCATGAAATTAAAACAAAGAGAAATGAAGTAACTTTTAAGAGAAGTATGGAAAATTGTAATACTTTGTCATTTGGTCAATAAATGTGATATTAAATAGAGATGATGAAATGTGTGGAATTGTGGCAGATACTTTCTCATTCCATTCTACTTCTACTTGCAATTGATAGTGATATTTTCCCACACATGTTGTAACAATTAATTGCAAGTATTTCAAAATAATGATAATTTAAGATAAGACTTTAATTGTATAAATTATATTAAAAGAAGATAGTAGTGTTCATTTTCATAGTAAGAAAAAATGCAAAATTAGTATGACAACTCAAAAAATAAATTAATGTAAATTCAGTGGGAAATACGGAGTAGAATCAGCCTAAGCAAATCTATTTGATGATCCGTAAATCCGAGAATTCGATTAAAAATACTATTTGAATCTAAGGATATCAAATTTGAAATTATAATTAAAATATAGGATATCAAAATTTTAAGATTTAGATACCCGACTATCCGATATTTATAGAATAGTCAGATATCAAATATTAAAATTTTAAGATTCAGATACCCGACTGTCTGATATTTATAGAATAGTGAGATATCGGATATTTGATATTATTTCGGATAGTTGGATATCGGATATTTCAATGGAGTAAAACACTCTTACAAATGAAGTATTACAATTGAGTAAGAGATAAACAAAGACTATGTGTTTGGCTTAGGAGTTATGTATTTGATGTGTTTTGGATGTACATGAGAGCTCACTATTTATAGAGATGAATATAATTAATGAGCAATACAATATTAATGCTATGAATTAAATATAACAAAACTGCTACAAGGACTTTGAAATGCCAAAACAGAATCGAGCCATATGGGTGCTCGTTCGAGCAGCCTCCTGTTGCAGCTACCGACTTCTTCTATATAGGTTGCTCATTCGAGCATATACCTGCTCGTTCGAGCACTTGAACAGCCAACACTCTGTGACATTCTAACCATCAAGCTCGTTCAAGGCAAATAGCTTCACCTAGATGCCTCGTTCAAGGCATCTTTGACTGGGCCATAATCTCTTGTAATTCCTCATTAATTTCATTTTTCATGCATCATAATATCCTTGTTTAAGTATCTCAATCAATATTCCATAACTTTAGGCTTAACTCATACATTTAAACATCATCATAAACATCCACATTCAACACCATTAAGTCTTATACTTAACTCACCCATTTACACACTCTCGTAGAATTTCATCCCAAGAGTCACACATGAATGCATACATCAAATATGCATTCAAGTCACACCATTACTTCAACGGTGCTCACTAGCTGGATGTAGAAAGAAGACGTTAACCGTTAGATAATGAAGATGTGGCGAAAGATATAACCAACGAACAACGGTGCATTATGTATTTACAGATAAGAGTCGTACAGGCATCTGGAACCTAGAGGGTCCATAATTAACCACATATTCCCTTAAAATGTCTACCTCTAACTACTAGTAGGTCTCATTACGCACACTACAAGACATATGGCAGGATGAAGTAGTCTTCTTTTACCGGTAATACCAGTAAAGTTAATTTATACGGTTAGTCTTGCATAAGAATATCTCAGTATGAAATAAGCTCGTATAGTAAGTTCATTTAACATTTAATTATCGACAAAATGTTTTACACTTATAGTAATTGTAACTCCGTCCCTATTGACAAAATATCAGTTTTTTATATTTTTTATCAAACACAATTAGAGATATTTAGAATTTTATCGATAAATATGTAAAATTAAGTGAAACATTTAGTTAAAATAGAAATGAGTATTTAATTCATAAGGTTGAGATGTGGAAGTTCAATATTTTAATAACTTCCAAATTTGTTTCTAATAGTCTACTAAAGTTCCTAAACAAAATGTGGTTGGTTGCCCACGCGTTGCAATTGTTAAAAGTGTAAAGTGGGCCTATATCTCCTTTACTGGCTTTACACTGGAGAGTTTAATTAGCTTCCTAAGTAATTCTCCTTACACTATAGTCATAATAACAAAAGAGACATCATTATTATCGTATTCGGTATATGCGTTTATAGAAAATAATTAGGTAAAAAACAAGTAAAAAAAGATGTAAAAAGCAAAGGTAAAAACAAGAACACCAACTGAAAATCGACCATGTCGACATTTCAACATTTTAGGGCTTATGAACCCTATTTAAAAACTATTAATCGCTGCTAGGAACAGCCAAAAGTCAAACAAACTCAAGCAACCCATCTTAGGTCATGTATACCAATTACCAAGATCACTTGCTAGGGAGCAATAAGTACTCTTTTTGTCCCATTAATATTTATCATTTAGTAAATCTCATGTGCAACGCCGTTTATGTGCAACCTCCATCAATTCAGCCCCGCTTAATAAGTTTTCCTAAATTGATCTAAACCTTAGAATGCCTTCCAAGACGTAAATTGTCAATCATAGTACTTAAATTGTCAATTCCAAGCATTAACCTCAACATAGACCTAACCTATAATTTATTTGTTTAATATTTATTTTTTATATATAATGTGTTTTTTAAATTCAAGTTTGATACTAAGAGCCAAATCCCAAATAACGTTGAAATTGGTCTTTTAAGCCTTGACTTTGGACTAAGTCTTGGAATTGAAATTTAAAAAAATAAATAAATTATAATATCAAATTTAAGAATTAACACCAAATCCATTTATGTTTTGAAATTAGTCTTTTAAATCTTAGGTTTGGCCTTATAGGTCTTGAATTTGATCTTTAAGTCTTGTATTTGGTATAAAAGTATTAGAAAAATTGAAAAAAATTAGATCACGGGCTATTTGACCCATTTATGAAAGTTACACCCATATAAACATTGCATACAAGATATTTTCACCAGTTATTTGATTCGTATCACTTATTTTTTCTTCGATTATTTTAAGTAATTTTTTCTTGAATATATATATATATATATATATATATATATATATATATATATATATATATATATATATATATATATATATATATTATTAATCTCCAAATTGGACCATTTAATAGAATAGACATTTATTACATTTTCAAGTCCAAAATATTATCGATATAAACAAAAGCCAACTTATTCAAAATTCTACTTAAAACTATTTAATACAAAAATAAAATACGATAATAGTTATACCATCATCATAACATTCTAGAGTGAAATCTTTTTATAAGAGAAATAAGAATCGCATGAACAAATTTGAAAAGATAATAATGTCAACAAATAGTAGTATTTTGTTACAGATATAGTTATTATAAATAGATTTTTTTTTATTTTTTTTATTTTTTCTTTTTCTTCAAATCTACACAAATATCTATACAATCAGTATATCACTTTATGACAACCTTCACCCTTTCCATCCAGCATACACTTCATTTAAAAAAAATTAAAAAGTATTATCAGCTTATCTACCATAAATAAATACAGATTTACTACATTACATTACATATAATACAATTATGATGTGTATATACATATACTTTCGTGTACAAAAGGATTTCTTAAAAGGGGAAAATAAGTCATAGTTCTTAACTATGATCCTGTTGGTTCTATTTCATATATGTATATATATAACAGTATACCTTTTCCGAACTACCCATATGTATATGTACATCTACAATACCTCAAACATACAGTACCTCCTATCTTTTTGTATTTAATACAGCACACAAATTAGCATAGCCATAACAAACAACCATATCCTTGTTACTCACCCCGTCCATTTAAATTTGTTATAACACGAAAATAACGCACGCCAAGGTTATATATAGCAAACTGAAATGGATAGAACGAGTATAATATAATACTAGAGACGTTGCGGTATCGAGAAGCGCCCAGGTGGAACTCGGTGAGGTATCCCCTTCCTACGTTTGACGGATCTATATAACAAATAACCATATCGTTGTTACTACTCTGTCCTTTTGAATTTGTTATAACACAAATATAACGTGCGCCAAGGCTATAGCAAATTGAAATGGATAGAACAAGTATAGTATAATACTAGTGATGTTGCAGTATCCAGAAGCGCCCCGAGTGGAATTTGGTGAGGTATCACCTTTCTACGTTTCACGAATCTAATAACGCCAAGGCTATAGCAAACTGAAATGGATAGACGAGTATAGTGTAATACTAGTGATGTTGCGGTATCGATGTTTTCTCAAAATTGGATGAGAAGCGCCCCGAGTGGAGCTCGGTGAGGTATCCCCTTCCGACGTTTGGTGGATCTATAACTAACTCCGCCCGAATTGGATGTTGTCCTAGGTGGTGTTGATGGAGAAAAACTTTGAAGCTTCTTCTTGTAATTGGAAGTGTAGTTGTAATTACAATTAAGAGATCCCTTGTCATTGTAGTAGTTATTCAAGGATCCTTCTGAGTCTGAATTTTTATGTCCTGTTTCTGCAATCCTCTTCCTCTTCAAATTTTCAGCCCAAAACTTTTTGGATGTTCCATTTATCTGAAAATTTTAATATAATGAGTAAACAAATACTTGTACACAAATTCCCTAATAAGACGAATTCATGTTTAGATCACCTCTATTCGACTTACTCAATGTACATTTTAAGGGGATGTTTGGTAATTGGCTGTTGGTTGTTGGCTGTTTTAGTTGGCCTATTTGACCAGCTGAAAATGTTGGTTGTTTTGTTGACATTTAAGCTAGCTGAATAAAGCTAATTGTTTTTGAAGATGCTCGGTAAATTAAGGTATTGACTGGCGGCTCTTTATTGGAGAAAACGTATGTCAACAAGCCAAAAGCTAATGAAAAACTGACTGAAATATCTTTTTTATTTTGGTTTAAAAGCTAGTTACCAAACACTTTTTTTTTGCTGTTTGACTAACCAACAAGCCAAAAGCCAAAATCCAATGTAGTAGCCTAACTACCAAACACCCCCATGATCTTAAGTGATCAATTAGAGATATGTACTAATTATATACATTTGTTTCAGTAAATAAAACAAAAAAAAAGTACTTGTATGAGACGATCTCACTATGAAACGCACTCCATACATAGATTAAATGGCCTAATTAATACTCCCTCTAATTTTTTTCAATTGTCCTATTTAGTTTTTTGACACTATTTATTGATCCTCTTAATTTATATTTTATTCTTAATCTAGGCGTCAAAATATAGTCATGTGGGATATTGTTTGATTCGTCTCAATGTAAATTTTATTAATATCAAATTTTTCGCACAATTAGAAATATTTAAAATTGAATTAGTACATTGAATAATGTGCCAAAACTAAATGTGACAATTGAAAAAAAATTAAGATGAGTACAAACTATCAACATATGAATTTCTTGATTTGATCTGGATGAGACTTCTCTCGGAATTAGTTTGTAAAACAATTCCATATCTATTAATAAAGAATAGTTGTAATGAGTCAAAATCAGTTTCAATCCAAATCAAGTGAAGAGAAACAAGACGTACCGTGTATCAATAAAATACAATGCAGAGTACTCCAGCGAAAAAAGAATAATAAAAGAAATACAATGTCCACAAAATTTATCTAAAAAACAAAGGCCATTGATAACAATGTGTTCTAAGAAATAATACAATGGGTATGATTAATATAATTGTCATAATCAATTGGCGTATTGGGTATGATATTAAAAGATGACGTTATATATTAATAAATTAAATTAATGAAATTTAATAGAAAAAAAACTTGTCCATGAAGTCCAATTCACAAAATAATATTTTTCCACACAAAATAATTTGTAAAGAAAACACATATTTGAAGATAAAATTCTTAAAAAAACTCCCTCAAATTCTTAAACAAAATTTTAAGTAGTAAAAATATTATTTATTGAATACAAACCTTGAGGGAGAAGTTATAGAAACTTTAAGCATTAAAAAAATACTAAAATAGAATTATCATAGTGAAAATAATAGAGATCACAAGCATTTAAACAAATAAAGTAAAATTAGTAGAAAATATGTAAAGATATAAACAATATATGAATGTTGAAATAAAATTACTTCATATAGAAAAATGATTAAAGCTAATTTTATTCAAAAATGCCACCAACAAAAGGTTTTTGTTTTACCATTTAGAATTTCCTAATCAAACACCGTAATTTGTAAATCAACATAAAAGACAAAAAAATAGTAGGAACATAAACAAAACCAAAAAGGGTAAATAAAAATCACAAAATTCTCACCCTATTGAATCCTACCATATCAAGGCGATTTATTAAGTTCACAAATCACCGTTATTACTAAGACCTTCTTGCAACCATTATGACATAATTACTTATTATTGGTGTCAATGGTACGTAAGGGTCTTGTTCATAGGGGTATTGATGGATAGAATAGGCAAATATTACCTTGTTCAAATTACTTAATTGGTTGTTTTAACAAACTCATTTATCAAACACTATAATTTAATTATTTGACCACTTAACTATCTATTTGGAAATACAAGATAATCTAGTTATCGAAACACCTGATCTGAAATTAATCTGATGACTCGAATAAAGTTATAAACAACTTTAGATATATATAGCAAAAAAACATGGGTGATAAGGTAAAGCTAGAAGTGTATTAAGAGTAGCAAAGAAAAGTCATAATCAACATGATGGGGTGGCACAAGAAGAGTGGTTAAAGTGAAAGGTCAAAAGCTTAATAGTATAAGCAACCCATGCTAATACTTAGTACTTCTACTTACCAAAATAGTGAGGTGGCCTTGATTGAACAAGACACTTGTGGTTCTCAAAAATCAAGATTTTATTTTTACAATTGCCTTTCCTTTCTTGATCAATACTTTGGTTTTATTATCTTAATAATATGCTTTTAGTTAGTGTTAATTAAATCTCAATTTCTAAATCTCCCAACAAGCAAATTGTTATATCCTATAAATACGTGCCTAATTAATCAAAATATTAATATTCTTTTTATAATTATCTTTATTTTAGTACATTCTCCGCCACTAAACTACACTAAGACAAGATTTGATTTTCGATCATTAAAATAAAATTTTTATTAATGTTCATAATTTGAATTTGAACTGAAAATAAATTAAAAAACAAGTAAAAATATATAAAAATTAAATAAATTAATGAATGGAATCAAAAAGAAAGAATATGTAATAATTTCTATATAAAGCAAGTGGAAAAAACAAAATCCCCAAAAAAAGAAAAGAAGAGAAAAGAAAGCAAACCTTGCAAGAAAGTGAGCAAAAAGAGAAGGAATCAAGGAGGCTACGGTGACAAACGAGGCAGGTGTTAGTAACACCTTTTCCAGGACGTGGTTGTGGACGTTCATTCAAGAACACAATACGAGCACTATTAATTATGTATGTTTGTATTCCTGTTATGTCCACATATTTCTGTATCTCATTTACTCTTATCACATCATGGTAAGACGACCGTCTTATCTGCACAACAATAATAATATTTCATTATCCTTTAATCAATCAATCAATAACTCCTTATCAATATGTCCTATTTTTATCAAAAATTATAACAAAATTACTATTATAATATATAATATATCATAAACTCTCATCAAATTAGTTCTTTAACTTGCTATTAAACCATTGAAAAAAAAAATCAATACCAACCATTGATGATCAAATAAGAAAATAAGAAGTATAGAAAAAGAATTTAAGGCTCTAATACCATATTAAAAAATCAACTCAATTAGTTAAAATCTTAAAATATGTTATATGTTTGGTTTAGTGATCCGGTGATAATAGAAATAATTTATATTATAAAATTTCATCAAAAGTTTTATATCATTATTTTCATGGTAATGAAACTTTAATCGCAAAATAATTTTTTTTTTTTCCAAATTTTCATTATCATCTAATACCACCTCTTCTAATAATAATGCATTAGAATTAATTTTATGAAAAAGCGAAATGATTGAATAAAAAGCGAAATAATTGAGGTTGGACAAGCATATCCATCAAGATAGCCTAGAGATTTTTCGACTAAAATTATACTAATTTTTTATTTTCATTACCGCTATTTATTACCACCTACCAAACAAACCGTAACAATTTCGGTCAATAACATACACCTTAGAGAAGCTACAATCAGGATCATACATAACTATCATACCCTTATCAATTGAGATAAGAAGATTGCGACCAGTGAAACAGTTAAACAATAAATGAATAAGTAATAAGGTAAACAAAAGAACCTGAATAGAATGATGATCTTTATGGGAAGATAAACAAACGCAACAAAGAGCACCATTCATACAATCCAAACAATACATATTACATTCGGATTTATGAGCATCAGGGTGAATCTTACATTGCCCAAAAAAACTAGTTCTTAAAAGGGGATTTAACCAAATGGGCCATTTCCTATTTTCTTCTTCCTTTTCTTCCCTTATTATTCTTCCCACTTCTACTTCTTCCTCTGTTATTATTCCCATTTTTTTTTTTGTTTTTCAGAATGGGTTTTTGGGTTTAATTTGTATTGATTTATATTAGGAATTTAATTAATTATTTGGTAGATAATGATCTGACGATCATAAATAAAGAATGGTATGCGAATAGGATGTGTGGGTAGAAAGTAGCAAACTCAAAAGACGGTGAGAGAAATGACTAATACTGATAAATGATAATGGATGATGAGCTAGTTTATGGTGAAAGTGGGGGGAAATATATTAATAAATAATATTAAGAATATTAATATTATTATATATAAATAAATGATTTAAAAGAGTATATTACTTTTCTTTGTTATTATTTTTAGTGGGTGGAATTTCTAGTCGTGCTTATCTTCTCCCCCCTTCTTTTTCATTTTCAAATATCGCCTATGTCACCTTTCTTTCTTAGTCCATTACAAATTAAATAAATGATTAAAGATAATTTGTAATTGTGATATTATATAGATATAAATCATCTTCTTGACTTTATCAGTATAGTCTTGTCTTGTTTTGCTTTCTTCTATAAGTATTTTTTTGGGCTGAGAGATTTTTTTGGACATATTATTTTTTACGGGGATTGATTATATTTGTCTTTTTTATTCTTTTTCGATCCTTATCATAGTTTTTATGAACAAAAATACACTGGATATGATAATACTCTGAGTATGATGATGAGGAGTTATTATAACTTAAAAAGCTATACTTGTGTTCAAAAATTAGTAGGATAAAAGAAATTTGTCAAGAAATAAAAGAGAAAAATAAATTAATTTATTATAAAGTAAAAAGTAAAAAAATAGTTAAATTTATAGAACCTCAAAAATAAAAATCATAACAAAATCAAAATGAGCATAGTATGTAAATCTAGTTAATCAAATTGTCTGAATTTTGAACAATTTGAGATCAAGTATATGGCGTATGGTATATAAATAAATACTTACCTGTTGGTTTTGGGTACACAATTATAAGAACAAGTGCACCTAGGAGGCTAGGAATATTAATTAATAGAAGTATAAAGGCATTCTAGTCTACTCTAGTCTAGTAGTTTATAAAATGCTTGTTGATATATACTTCCTCCGTTATAAATTACATGCAACGTTTATTTTTTAATGCAGTCTAATACACTAATTAATTCTTAATATTTTTAATTATGCATGATAAAAAATAATAAAAATTTGATATTTATAATCTTTGCAATGAAACAAATCAAACAAGATTCGATTGACTATGTTTTAACTTATAGATAAAAAACTAATCAAAAATTAAGAGTGACGAATTACGAATGAATAGGGTCATTTTTCGCAACATTGTGGAACGAAGTACCTTGCATAATTTACATGTAGTTGGGATGAAAAAGTAGCATTATAATAAAAATATTCCTAACTATTTTTTATATTTTATTTTTACCATATATCATTTATTTTTAATTTATTTTTAATTTATATTTTATTTTTATGTTATATAAATTTAATCGTAATCAAATGGAATATATTTTGATTGCTCTCAATGTAATTTTATTATTACAATTTCCAATTATTCACAAATAGAGTAGTAAAAAAGCAAATTAGTGTGTTAGATAGCATGTAAAAGTAAATGAACATTTAAAAAAAATACTTGCAATACTTTCAAAACATATAACTAGATTAATTAATATTTTGAGTAGAAATTATAAAAAATTAATTTATTGAAACTATATATTGATTAGAATTTAACAAAATATCAACAAAAAAATTTGTTAAGATAATTTCCAAGTGATTATCAAACCAAAACTTTGATAAACCTCGTTTTTGCCTTTTATTTAAGTATAATATTGGTTTATCATTCCTTGAGTTTTCGTGCATTTCCATTGTTTTTGGTTGGTTTTACGCTCTTTATAGGGTAGCATGTTTGTTGCTTGGTTTTGCAGAATGATCACCTATTTTCGAGCTTTAAAGCATGCTTGCTTGGAGGAAGCATGGATTAAAGCCGTAGTAGAAATAAGACCAAGAGGTGGAGAAAAGTCTAACCCGAACAAAGCAAGAAGCATCACTTATGGAAAGTCAACTTAAGTGTCGATGGAGGTCAAGTCACTCAGATTTTGGTGGATATCTTGATGAAAGACAAAAGTTGAATTCGTTAGTTTCGAATCGACTGCTCACACATCAAATTCGGAGTTATAACGAAGGAGATAGAGCGTTTTCAAAATAATATGCCGAAAGAGAAGGAGACCCGATCTTATGAGAGTGGTGTTCCAGAATGTTTGTGACATTTACATTGGAGATCGATCGATCAGCCCCCAATTGGATCGACCGATCGATCGCAAATCATCCCAATCCCCACTCCATGCGTGCAGCAGTAAGCTCCTAAACAGCCAACAGCAAAAATGTAGCTATAGAGGAATTGACCCCGCGACCTCCTACACGCGCACAGAAAAAACCCCTAAACCAACTGAGATGCCTTGTACTTGTGGTACCTTTCACGCAAGATAAATATCAACTCATATTTTCAGGCCCATTTTTCAGCGAACACAATCTTTCAAAGCACGCGCTTTATCAGTGTTCGTTTCAGATTTTTCTCAACACATTCAACATATATTTCCACAATTTTTAGGGTAATTTTCTCATTATCATTAGGGTTTAAATAGGAGTAATTGAAAGAGTTTAGGGGAGAATCTTAGTTTTTCATTTTTTGTATTTTGTCCTTCTCCATTAAACCCTAGGTTTTAATATTTTATTATTTTTTTATTTTAGCTTAATTTCTAGTAATTAAATCTTCAAATTTATTGTTCCACTTAGTTTATTTTTGATACCTCAACATTATTGGTAATAGTTTGAAGCTTGCAAACCATTATCATGGAGTTTCAATCTTAGGCTTTTTATGGGTTTTGTTTCTTTTCTTAAATCTCTTTGAATCTATCTCCTAGTTTTTGGTAATCTTTAATTTTAATTTTTTTAGTATTTCATTATTATGTATTTGTTCATTTTAGCTATCTCATGATATTGCTTTATTTTTTTTTTTTTTATTATTTTACTCTTGTCTCTTTCATATATATGTTGTTGGTACTTAAATGCTTATATTATATGTTGTAAGTTGTGATTATGAGTAGTCAATAGTTAGTTAGGGATTGGTATTAGCTCAACCTTGTTGATGGCTTGATAATGGTGTAATATTGGTTGATATTGGTTTTAATGGAGACTTAGGAGGAGGGTTTCTTCATTCATTGCGAGAAGATTGCCATGGTTGCTTTTGGGAGACCAACGAAGGTTGGATCCCGGAGTAACCTAAACCCTTGCTCAATGAATGGAGTCGGGTGCAAGGGCTCAACGAGAGTTGAACCTTGCAATCGCCCCTTCAACTAGGAGTTTTCCCCTCGACCTACGAGAGTAGGAGAGGATTGACGTATAGTGGATATTTGTTGCTCGATTCTCTTGTCTTTACTCATGAGAGTGAGGAGGATGAGATTCTCAGAGGTGATTCCAAGACTGATCCAGGAACAGATCACTATTTGTATTGTGTTTCACTTCTCTCTAATCAAACCAAAGGAATCAAAACCTCTACCATAGGTTAGCAATCACAAGTGAGTTAACCCTATCCCATTGCTTCTTTGTTTGTTATTTTCATAGTTTTAGTTGTAGTCTAGCTCATTACCAATCTTCCATACATGATTCTCCAACACCTAAAGAGGCCCTAAGTTTTGCACTTGTCTCCCTGTGGATCGACTCCCTACTTGTCACTACACTTGTGTAGTTATAGTTAAGAGTGTTTATAAATTTTGTTTGATTAGAAGCTTTAGCACGACATAAAAAAGCCATTTATCAAACTTATAAAAACGATGATTTGGTTATTTGACTCCTTCATTTTTGTTTAGTGTAAAATTAATTCCTTTAACTTTTAAATAATTATAATTGACTCTAACTTGTTACTACTGAGAAATTAAATCCTATTATTTCTTTTTATGATTCTTTTATAATTATTTATCCAACAACAACAAGACTATAGAGCATTATTCGACAATAAAAATAAAGTAAATAAAAAAATATCTCATAACATGAGTAAATAAATTTTTAGTTTTTGTTTATATGGAAAGAAAATAGAAATATGCAACGTTATTAGAAAACTAATGGATATGAATGTCTCACTTAGAGGTGTTCATTCGGATTTTGTATTTTGGGTCAATTCAAATCGGATTTTGTATGCACATTAGTTTTTACATACTAGTATATGAACTTTTAAGCAGAGTCAAATCAAATTCGATTACCAATTTGGGTGAAAATTGAATTATCGAGTCTATTTTGAACACCTCTAGTTGCGCTGTTATAATAGAAGCCTAATCCAACAATCAAATACGTGATCTGACTGAATGTTTTATTATTTTACCTTTTATTTTCTCTTATGAAGTTATAATAATTATCTAAAACGTCAATCTTCCAAAATTTTTTTAAAAATTAAATTCAGCAAATCTTGTATAAGATCGTCTCACCTTGACACGGATCCATACAAACAGTCCAAAGTTAAATTTACTTATCAGTTAGCTAAATAAAATAATTTAAAAAAATTAAAAATTAAATGAGCTCATATTATGGGGTGTTAATAAAAAAATTTGCGAACCTAAAAATAGCTAAGGCAAGTATGAGAATAAGTTTCAGATTCCCTAACCAAAAACGGGCCATGGCCCACGGGGGAAGAGTTGCGTTCTCTTTAAGGAACTTCATCTTCTCACGTGCTATCCTCCAATTTAGAAGTAGTTCTCTATTTTCTTAAGTTTTCTATTAAAGTAACATGTTATCCATATTTAAGTAGCAAATTCTAAAGGTATATAAATAAAAATATAAGTATTAGTAGTATAATGTTTATTTTTTTCCTTTTTTATTTACTACTTCTTTCATTTCTTAATTCAGTTTCTACAAGAAATATTCAAAAAAATTGAGAAAAATAGGATCTCTTATATAGTAAATATAATATTTTATTAAATAATAAATTCGTTGGAAGAAAAGTGGAGATCATATCATAAACAATAAAAAATTATCAAAATAAAGTTTGTGAAAAAAATATGAAGACCACAACTAATAAAAAATGTTTTAAAAAATCATTATAAGAAATATAAAAATATTAAAATAAAGTTAGTGAAAAATATATAGAGATCATAAGCATTATTAAAATATTAAAATAAGGATGAACAAGATTAATTTTTATCCAAAATTTGTGATATAAATAAAAAGATTCTTATGAGAATAACAATTGAAACATAAAAAATGACAAAGGAGAACTTAAAAAATGGAGAGAGTATTATTTTTAATTTTATTCTATTCAACTCGTTTTGCAACATTTTTATGTTTAGATGATGTGATGCTAATTTTTGTTATTTGTTACTATCTTAGAGGGACATAAAAGCATCTATTTTTTTATTTAGTTTAATTATAAATAATAAAAAGAATTGAAAATAGAGATAATAAAAAAAGGTTAGGTTGGGTGGATAATGGCCAGCACACATAAGACGTAGATCGCAAATGGAGATGTTGCCAAGTGTCTTATTGGATGTTGCCACAATGCCACTTGGTCTGTTAAACTACCACGTACTCATCTCTCACTGCTCTCTTTTATTATTATTTTATTTATTATTTACTTTCATATAGCCTATAGGTTACTCTAAATACTAGGGTGTTTAAAACTGGATATCGGGTCGACCCGAATTTGGAAATTCGGTTTTTCGGATACCTAAAAACGTGATCCGATTCCGACCCGGATTAAACTGGATATCCGGATTTCGGATACCCCGATTTAAACCGGATCGATTCGGATAGCTGGCTTTATTAGAATGTTTTTTTTTTTGTCTTTTTTTCATTTAACCATGCATTTTTTATCTCTATTTTTATTTATAATATTTTTTAATATAAAATTCAATTACTAACTCGTTAAAAATATTTAGAAGACAAATTAAGAAAATTAAAGAATAATATTATTATACATTGGTTTAAGTAAGAACAATTATAAAAAAATATATGCGCGAGAAAATTTATTAAAATTCGATCCAAGATTTGCTTAATAGATACCATCATTATTTTATTTACGAAAAACGTAAAAATAAAAAATAACCGGACACCGGATATTCGGTTTCCAAAAATATGTGACCCGAATCCGATTTAAAAATCGAGTATCCTATTCGAATTATCCGGTTTTAGAAAGTCGGATACTAAATAATCCGAATCATGTTTTTTTGCACACCCTTGCTAAATACTACCTCATTGTTTTAAGCACCCATTTTAACATTATTTTTAGTTATCCTTCATTACAAGTTTTAAAATATGTATTCTCTCTGTTCAGTTGGTATTTTATAAGAAAAAGTGGGTATTTTATAAGAAAAAGGTAGACAATGATAATAAATAAAAAAGATAATAAACTTTATAAATGAAAATAAAAAAGTTAAAATGTATGAATAAAATTAAAATAAGCAATAATGAGTCAGTAATGAGTCATTTAAGTATGACGGAAAAAAATAGCAAATACTGCAAATGGTGCAGGGAGAATAACAGCTAGTAATATATCTTTTGTTTCACGAGTTTTGCTTTACTTTTTTTATTTGTTTTATTAGTTTTATTATTTTTGTTTTGTCATTGATTAATACTTTATTTTTTTAATATTTATTAATATATTTAATTTATTTTTCATTATATCATCATATTTCTTTTACAATTATCTATTGAAATATTTATTTTTCTCACTTATCTTGGGTTGCTTACAAATTGTATTTATAGCAAAAATTATAAAATATTTCCTCTGTTTTTTAATATTCTTTCCATTTAAAATATTTTATTTTGAAGAAAGAGTTTTGATTAAGATTATTAAAACATATATAGATGATAAAATATCTCCATGTGAAATCTCGTAAGATTTATCTTAACTTTTTTACTATATAATTTTAATAATCTTTTATGATGCGTATTTAGAGTTATTAAGACTCAAAATTTAATTTAAAAATTGTATAAAAAATAAACCAGAAGTAAAAAAACTTGATGAGTAGAAGGTATCTCTTACATTTACAAAGGGTGTTGCTAAACTTCACCACCCTTTTCATTTTTTCGCCACCCCCTCCAAATGAAATTACGAATTTACCCCTAATTTTTTAAAAATTACAATTTTGCCACTCATTTCAAATTTTTTATTTATAATAATAATAATAATAATAATAATAATAATAATAATAATGATAATAACAACAATAATAAAATTAAATAATAATAATTATTATTCAAAAAAAAAAAAATTGAGTCGCCCAAAATTGGGCGACTTAACCATGGTCGAGTCGCCTAGATCTGGGCGACTCGACCATGGTTCAGTCGCCCAATTTTGGGCGACTCAATTTTTTTTTTTTTTTTGGAAAATAATAATAATAATAATAATAATAATAATTTATAGATTAATGTGATCTATTAGCTCAGTTGGTTAGAGCGTTGTACTATTAACGTGAAGGTCACAGGTTCGAGACCTGCACAAGCCATTATTTAATAATTATTAATTTTTTATCATATTTATAATAAAAAATTAATAATTATTAAATAATGGCTTGTTCAAGTCTCGAACCTGTGACCTTCACGTTATTAGTACAATGCTCTAACCAACTGAGCTAATAGACCACATTAATTTATAAATTACTATTATTAGTATTAATATTATTAATATTAATATTATTATTATTTTCCAAAAAGAAAAAAAAAAAAAAAAAAAATTGAGTCGCCCAAAATTGGGCGACTGGACCATGGTTCAGTTGCCCAATTTTGGGCGACTCGACCATGGTTCAGTCGCCTAATTTTGGGCGACTCAACTTTTTTCTTTTTTTTTTTGAATAATAATTATTATTATTTAATTTTATTATTGTTGTTTTTATTATTATTATTATTATTATTATTATTATTATTATTATTATTATTATTACTGTTATTATTATTATTAATTTTATTTATTATTATTATTTAATTTTATTATTGTTTTTATTATTATTATTATTATTATTATTATTATAAATAAGAAATTTGTAAGGAGTGACATTTTTGTAATTTTTTAAACTACAGGGGCAAATACGTAATTTTAGAGGGTGGCGAAAATATGAAAAGAGGTGGCGAACTTTAAAGATTGGGTTTACAAATAACATCATCTATGGATGGATCCGGAAATTTAAGGATGTAGTTGCACAATTCTCAAAGAATGAAAGAATTGAATCAACTGCAAGGATCGATAAGCATGAACGACTTTTCAAATTTCAATCCTAAAAAGTTTCTAGCGAAAAAAACAAAGATTTTTCACATTTTTTTCACTAAATTTTACATTCCCACAAAATGTGTATTTGTAATACATTGAACGGTCGGTCTTCTGAGATAGCATATCTTTGAAATACGTCTCTTATGTCCAACACATTAAAGTTTAATGCCTACTTACGATATTCTTAATGCCTATTTATATCATCCTTAATGTCTATTTACCTTATCCTTAATGCATACTTACAATATCCTATCCTTAATGCATACTTACAATATCCTTAATGCCTACTTACAATATCCTTAATGCCTACTTACATCATCCTTAATGTCCAATTACATGATTCTTAATGTCCAATTACATGATCCTTAATATCTAATTATCGTATTCTTAATGCCTACTTACGATATCCTTAATGCCTACTTACATTATCTATAAAATGCCTACTTATATCCTCCTTAACGCCTAATTACCGTATCCTTAATTCCTAGTTACAATATTCTTAATGCCTAGTTACAATATTTTTAATGCCTACTTATAGCCTACTTACAATATCCTTAATGCCTACTTATATCATCCTTAATATTTACTTATCGTATCCTTAATGCCTACTTATAATATCTTTCATGCCTACTTACATTATCTTTAAAATGCCTACTTACTGCATCCTTAATACCTACTTACATCATCTTTAAATGTCTATTTACCGTATTCTCAATGCCTACTTACAATATCTTAATGTCTACTTACAATATCCTTCAAGCCCACAGAGTAAGTGTGCAGTACTTACAATATCTTTAATAGCTACTTACAATAGCCTTAATGCCCACCGAGTAAGCGTGCATTACTTACTCTATATTTTCCTTTATGGACCGATCCAATTAAAGATATGGTCTCTCAAAGAGACAATCTCTCACAAGAATTTGTGTACATTTAACAGTAATTTTTTTTGAACAATACACCCTAAGTTTAGATTTAATGTCCCATTTATTTTTTATACTTTTATTAAAAAACTAGTTCAATCAATTGGTTATTAATAAATTTCACATTAAGACAAATCAAATAAATTTTTATTTCACTATATTTGAACTTATAATTTAAAATTAATACAAAATAAAGCTAAAATGTAAATAATGTTCAAAATTAACTCTAAATTGAATGGAGTATGAAAAATCTCAAAATTAAACTTTTATGACTTAGTCTACGTGGTGGACGTAACTAGACCCTAAAGGGACTTCACGTGTGGACTTATGCTTACATGTATTTTTCTTTTTTATTGGTTATTTTTGACTATTTGCATGAAATTTTAATCTTCACAAATTTAATGTAATTAAGATGGAGCCTAGTCTTGATTTTCTCATGTCTATGTTGAAAACAAGAAGCCCATACTATCTTTAATCAAATCGGCTAACAAATTCCCGATCATAAGAGTTGGGACTAGTAACTTATTCTCATGTCAGGCTTTTGTCATTTTAACCTTTGATTACAAGCGATTCAAAACTTTTTTAATTGTCCAATTGTTAGCGTCCTAGAAAACAAAAATCTCATATATAAAAGCAATTATAATTTATCAGTCAAGTGTAGCTTAGTTGATGATACATCTTCCTATGGTATTGTTGGTTGGAGGCTCAAAACCTATCAAAGTTAAACTTTTGCAAATTTGAGTTCTTATTTATCATTAATGATTGATGAAGCACAAATTGTTGTGAGAGACGGTCTCTCAGAGAGACGCATTAGATGTATAAGATAAATAGGCCAATTAATACAAATTATTGAGAAAATAAGAATATGAACTTCTTGTTTTAAGGTCATCATTTTGATAGACAATATCTCACAAGAGTAGCTATTGATGAATGACCTTAATTTACTAAACATCAATAAGTAAATAGGGCTTACATACTCTCTGTTTCGCCCCTAATCTTGATCAAGGACTTAAATTTGGTTTTGGACTTGATGAACATGAATCCATTATAACTTGGACTTGGAAGACTTTGCGCAAGATAATTGGCTGAGACTTTTATCAAGGCTAAGGGTTAAGGAGTAGTTCGGGCCCATTCGTTTTTGTAAGCTAGCAAATGGGGATGATAAACGAACACGTGAAGGGATGAGTATCAATGTTATTTTCAGTGAAGATTAATGAAACTGGTAAATGAAGATTTATCCTCATGAAATGCTAAGTATTGTCACTATAGTCACTATAATCCCTAGGATCTTAGACACTGGTGCCACTAATCACGTCACTGGAGAAAATAGTAAATTGTGTGACTTACATGAGACATTATGCCCTATTAGACTCCCATATGGCCCACATGTTGTTGCCACTAAATGTGATCGAGTTTAATTGACCGATAATTTCTCTTTAGACAATGTTTACTATGTGCCTAAATTATGTTGCAACTTAGTTTCTGTTTCTTAGTTGATTGACGAAAAAAATGTACTGTTTCCTTTACTAATTAGTTTTGTGTTGTATAAGACCAACGTTTGGGGAATTTGATTGTAGCCAGTCAACGTAAAGGTGGAATATATTTTTTTTGTGGTCATAGAGTGATTAATGTGGCAAAGAAGGTGGTTGCGTATGAATTCAAGTTGTGGCCTTGAAGGTTAGGGCATCCTTCTGATCGGATTACCAAGTTAGTATCTCTAATAAGAAATAGTTCATGCAATAAACATTTAAATAAAGCTCGTCAGACTTGTCCACTAGCTAAACAATTTCACCCTAGTTTTCCTGTTAGTAGTCAAGCTAGTCATATTTTTGAACTTATCTATTGTGATTTATGCGGTCATTATGCTACTCCTTCATCATGTAATGCTCATTAATTTCTTACGATCGTGGATGATATTTCTCGTGGTGTTTGAGTTTATCTATCTATTGTGTTCAAAAGCAGAGGTGCATTCTGATTTTCGTTCATTATTTGCTATGATATCTCGTCAGTTTGGATGTGATGTTAAAACGGGTAGAAGTGACAATGGGACTAAATTTTTTTGCATGCAAGAAAACTTCAACAAAATGGGTGGATAGAAAGAAAACATCAAACGCATCTTTAATGTTGCTTGGGCCTTAATGTCCCCAGGCGACTTGCCTATTCTGTTTTGGGGTGAATATATCTTAAGAACAATTTATTTGATTAATCGAATTCCCTCTCACCTTTTGAACCATAACACACTCTATAATATCTTATTTGGTAATGAACAAAACAACGAACTTAAGGTGTTTTGGGTGTTTGCCTTTTGCTCATAAGCATTATTACAAGAGGTATAAGTTTGCTAGTCAAAGCAAATGATCTTACTACTAAGGAATATTTTATATCCCGTTATGTTTACTTTGTTGAAAATGAGTTTCCTTTCTCCACTTTTAGTGACCATTACGAGTGTACTTTTTCCTTTTCCACTAATCATGACATATGTGAATCTATCATTGCAAAATTTAGTTGATTGAACATTTCCACAAAATAACTTAAGAGCACCAATCTTCATTTATGTTCATCATTTGAAAGGCTTGAGCACTTAATATTATTTGAGATCTCAACTGAAGAAGCATCCACCTTCGCACTCAAAATCCCATCTCGAGTAATAACAAAATAGCATATTCATTCATCCTTCCTTCCTATAATAACATTTGTAGGATACAATATTGCCCTTTGTTAGATAAATTCATGTCCTATTAATTGTCTTGTTTCAATAGATATGAATTTCCGAGCCTACCACTAATAGGACCCAGTACCTCCATAATGAGGACTTGATATGAAGTATCAATCATAAACTCTGTCATTAGGGCTTCATTAGGGCTTCCTAATGTGCACGACTAGTCTGTAGAAATCCAATTATTTGTTAAATTTAGAGCAAGTTAGGACTTTATCCAAAGGGCTTAAGTAATACACTAAGTAAAAACATACAATGAAACCAAAATCAAACCGCACGACCAACTAGCTCGTTCCAGCACTATTATACTCGTCCGAGCCCTTCATCAATGATCTGGCAGTTTGTTCTAAAACCTTTTGTTTATTGATCTGAACATGTGCTCGTTGGAGCACTTTGAAATTTTTGCGACAAAGTTTCTAGAAGTGATTTGAAATGTGCTTGTTCAAACACCTATAGTGCTCATTCAAGCACCTCAAAACAGGGTGACTGTTCGTGAACTAAAAGTTTGTCTCATGATGCATTATGTTGTTTTGAATGAATGTTTGTCCTTATGATTAAAGGATAACCATCGGTCATAATTAGTAAATAAATTTGGATGAAGCCATATCACATTATACCGTAAATAAGAATAGGTGCATAGAAATCATTTAACTTGTTCATCAATCTAGGAATTTCTGATTTCTCTATTTTTTTTTTCTCATTCTCTTGGGTTTGCAACCTTGTGTTCTTTGTAAACCTCAAAACAACTGAGTTCAATGTTGCAGAAACCACATTATTGTGCAACTTTTGTATTCATCGACAATATTTGTTTCACAGATCTTAAAATAAACCATCAAATGGTGAACTCAAATATGTTGCACCGTAAAGCATCTCGCATACTCCTAACTTTAAAACAGTATTTTTTACGTTCTAAGAAAGATGTTAAATTCGTACTTCTACAGATAGAAGCAAGTTTCACATTTCAAGAAATTCCAAAGGTAAAATGTGCAGTTCTTCCATTTGGTAAGAGAAGTGAAGCATTTGTGGCGATAATTGAACAAGCAAATAGCAGACATTTTTATTCAAATTACCATCACATTTGTCAAAATGGCAGTATACTTGAATCACAACTATAGAAATCAAATATCAGATTTGATTGGTGAGTTGGTGAGAAAAGAGAAATGTTTCATCTCTACTGACCACAGATTCACAGAAACTCGGAAGCCGAGGACAGTTTAGATCGAAATTTATTATTAGTCCATTTTAATCCAAAACTGTTCATCAATTACGAATAATTTCTTTCAGCTTTGCTGAGAATGAACTCTTTCTCGATTATTAAATCACCAAACAATCATCAACATCAAACATCAAAAGATGGAAAATAAATGAATAGAGTTTGAGATCAGACTGACGTGCAAAAAATCAAATCAGCAGAGCTTTTGCCTCAGTTGAAATTGTTTGATTTTTTTATCATCATTTTCCAAACTCCATGAACATCGAAATTATTTTTAAGAAAATGTTTCATCTCCAATGATCGGAAACTCCATTGAAAAAAGGGAGTCCAGAACAGGGAGGAGATGAAGCGTAAGTGCTTGATATAAGTCCATTAGCATTCAAAACATGTCATTGCTCTCATTAGAGAGCTGACAAGCTTTGCCAAGATGGACTAATTATTGATCCTCAATCAAAATTAAAATCAAAATCAAGAAACTGATAACCTGAATTTATCTTCTGCAAAATTTTCTAAAGGAGAAGGAAATGAAGACAACAGATGGATGATACTACGGCGCTGCCGAAGGTTGAGTGGAATACTTCTATACCCGAAGGTAAGTTTTGGTTTTATAAGGGATTAGTTAGGGTTTATGGATGATAGACCGAGAAAGCAAAGCCCAATTTTCTTTTATTTACAACATGGTTTTTTCCTCGGGTTAGGCCCATTTCGCATACTCCATTCCTCCTCCCTCTCATTTTGTATTAATTTTCGTTTAGCAGGTCTCGAGAAAAAGTCCCTTAAAAAAAAGTCTTTCTGACGCAATACAAATGTAATTATTTATAAAAAAAAGAAAATAACCTTAAGCACGCATATCTGAAATTCATTTTAGTTGGGGTTTTAACTTATTAAAGTTAGATATTTTAACCTATAAAAGTTAGTATTTTAACCTATTTAAGTTGGTATTTATGATGCTTGAGTTGGTTTTTAAACTTTTTAATTTTGATATTTTAACCTGTTTGAATTGGTGTTTAATGCTGCTAAATTGGTATTTTAACATGTTTATTTTAATGTTTTAACCTATTAAAGTTGATATTTTAACATGTTTTAAGTTAGTGTTTTATGCAGCTAGTTGATATTTTAACATGTGTTAAATTGGTGTTTATTCTATTAAAATTGGTAATTTAATTAGGGATGTTTAAAAATATTTGATTCGAAATATCCGGTATTTGATTTTAAAAACCGGATAAATTATCTGTTTTTTGAAAATAGGATAATTCGGACCGGGTACCCGGTTTGAAAACTGAATACGGATCTTAATATTGGCAAAATCGGGTTCTGAATATCTGGTTTTCTAATTTTTTATTATTTTATATTTTTCTTTTTAAAATATATAAATATTTTTTCGTAAAAATTTTTTGTTTGGGTTGTTAAATTTAATAATATGTACAATTTTCAATTATAAGTAAGTTGTATAATTAATTTATTGTTAATTAATTTAGACTTTTGAAAATTCAATAATATTTCCAAAATAATTTGTATTCAAAGTTTAAAAAAAAATCTTGATTAAAAAGGAAAGTGAAGTGAGATTAAATATTTATGTGGAAAAAAACGTAAAATTATCTAAAAGAATAAAAATTTGAAAACCGGATATCTGATCTAGATTAAATAGGGTATCCAGTTTTTTGGACCGAAACCGGATAGTGATTTTCACTATCCGAAAACCGGATACCTGGATTTCCGGATCCGGATCGACCCGGTATCCGATTTTGAACACCCCTAATTTCAACTGGTTGTAGTTGTTAATTTTGAGGTGATTATTAGCTTATTATACAGCTTTATTTCAAGAATATGTATTTAAATGATTTTTTTGTGATAATTTATGGAGTATTACTATTACACTATTATATGATTTTTGGTATGGTTGAAGAAAAAATCTTGTAGGAGACCCACGAAACAAGTCAATATAATTAGTCTGTTTTTCTAATTTATCATTTTAAGATTGTAATTAGGGGTGTATATTGGATTGGGCTCTTATTATAGGCCCTGATCCAGCCCATTTTTAAAAAGGTTATGATTGTGTCGGGTTGAAAACGTATCGAGCTGAAATCGAATTGTACTTATACTAATGTGAAGCCAGCTGAAAACGAATTATTAAGAGCTGAAATGTTTTCTCTAACTTTCCTTCATCTTCCCCATTCTCTTTCTTATCTATTCTTCAATCGTTCATAAATTATCATCAAAAATATTTAAAACCACTGATAATCATCCTTAAATTAAAACCCTAGTTTTTTTAATTATTCAATTCTCACAAAATAATTATCAAATTCAATTATAAAATTATTTCAAGACAAGATGAAAAGTTCTGATCTTCAACTCATCAGTTGACAACAGATATATCCCTATAATAGGATTGGAAAAATAATTCATTTGAATGTTCGAGGTTTGCTAAAGTGGAAAAATTTTAAAGGAAAATGAGTTTTCTCTTCATCTTCATTCCTTTACCTCTTAAACAAATATGAGAAATGTTTCTTATCATTTCCTCCCCTTCTTTTCTTCTTTATCTTTTCCTCCCAAATTTTTATCCAAAGCTTTTTCAATGGTTGGCTAGTGTCAAGTCCCTTAAAGTCAAAGGATGCACAATGGAAGTAGGATATTGATATAGTCTCCGAAAAAACACTAGGGTTATCCTTATCTCGAATCGAAGTATTTGGATTATGAGCCTTGTACCGCGAGTAAGCAAAGATACATGGAAGGAGGAATTTGGAGATTGGAATTGCTCTGGAGCAGCTTCTTGTTCGTGTTTTCATTACACTACGTAAAGAAAATACCAACGATATTGGATGATCAAATCAGCCAAACCAAAACCCGTCATAGTTAAGAGCTTAACGCCAAACAAGCTAAACGTAATAATTGCTCGAATCCAAAAAAAATTCGCGAATGAGAAGATTATATCATTGCAGCTCAAATAGAAAGTGTTTCCCCAGGAGCATATACATGACATATTGAAATCATACTATCATTTATTGATTGAGCAAATACAGTAATACATACCAAAGTTTTCGAAATTATTGAGTCGATAAACAAGTCGCCAAAGCAAATGAGTTCATTGAATTTATGTTCACGCATTCTTTTCCTTATTTCCTCGGTCTTGATAGCATTTCCTCAGATTTCTGTCGAGACAGCACAATTCAACGAAGTTACTTTCAAACAGTCAGACGATACGAGAATGAAGCTATCTCACGAAAATTGCTTAGGGAGCGACGATGAATTTTGTGTAATGAGAACGTATGTACGAGTTTGACACATAGTTAAAGTGCATCATATATTCATATTTGACATACATACACAACATCCGAGAACGAGTAGTTTACAACCCGTTGCACTTAAAAATTGGTGTACCCAACGGTATATATGATTAGCCCATTTGTCATATGCATAATCTTTATGTGCAATCGTGAGCATTCTATACCAAGTGCAACCGGGAAAACGTCACCAAATATTTCCTAGCCAAAACAGCCGAACAAGATATGTGCAAAGCGATATTTTTCCAGATTGAGTACGATAAGTCAGACTGACCTGCTCAGTGTATGGTAAATACTTCCCATCGTATGTAATAACAACCCTGTCCTTGCCATCAGCACCTTTGACCTTATCGACCGAGCAATAGAAATCTATGGCTGACATGCTAAACAACAATGTAAATGAACAACCAAAACATTATGTCAGCGAGTAATATTTCTAATTTGGAACACGAGCGAAAAAAGGAACTAAATAATACAATCCTACAGCTAAAACGATCAACATACTACATGGCGAATTCTATAGCTAAGATCTCTAAACTTTATAGTATTTCCTTTGGATGAACATGAATTCTTCAAGGTCCTTGTCATAGTAGAAGATAAAGACACCAAGAAACCTTTAGAAGAATCGCCAGCAGTATCAAGGATTATACCATAGGGCTCAGCTAATAACAAGAAGACCCACAGATGATTGAATATACACATTGAGATCAATTATCTGATAAGCTTTCTCTCTAGGTTTGAAGGCGGCGTAACTTGGGATGGTGTGTTGTTATTATTCGAACTCTTATTAATATACTCCCAAACGTGATCATAACTTTTATGAGCGAGAAAGATACAGAGTAAAGAGGCATATACAATCATAGGCGAAGCCACACCGGGGGCTAACGGAGGCCCGGCCCCCTTGCCGAAAATGCAATTCTTTGTAATTTTGGCTTTGGCATAATTGTAACAAAATTACTATAGGTCAACAGTTGAGATAACATATTTGTAATCTAAGGTTAATTAATCAAACTCAAATTTAAACTATTATTTTTAGAAGACTAATAAATTGAATTAATACTTCATTACTATTTATTTTTCATAATTTCACATTCATCCGTTTTTTTAGTATATGTGCTTATATTTTTGCTATCTTAATTTAAATAGTGTTTTTTTTCTGAGTATTAGAAGGCAAATATATGAAGTCAAAAATACTTAATTTTTTTTAAAGGGTAATTATAGGAAAGCTTCATCTCTATTTGTTAATATAATTTTTGTTACGATTGTTCATTTCAGTCTATATAATTTTAAAATTTTTATAGTTTAACTAGTTTTTATATTATATATAATTTGCTAGTATATCAACAATTTGGCCCCCTAACTCGAAATCCTAACTTCGCCTCTGTATACAATCAAAGACTAAGGAACACAAATGTAATATAGCATATAAAGTAAGAGGCAGAGCAGGGTGAGATCCTTACATGCCATCACCGAACTCCTCATTGATAATTTCTTTAATGCTCTCCCCGAAATGCATGGTTGCTTCATGCAATCTGTAGACATGGGAAAGCTTAGAGGGCATATATTCGAAAGAGAAAACATTTCGTCAAACAAAAATGTGAGATTGATGATTAATTAAAGAATATCAAACAACAAACTACGTTGAAACCCTGCCCAGACAAACTGTTGACATATTATTTAAGGACGATTTCATATGGTAGATCTAGCCTAACATGGGTGTGCTTATAAGTGATTATGAAGATGAAAGGATTATGTTCGACGATCAATCTAATAATATATATATATATATATATATATATATATATATATATATATTATACAATATGTATAGGATTAATATTTATATGGAGGTATAGATTGTACATTTGATAAGCGGACGCCACTTGCTAGAGAATAATATATGTTTTGGGCTAATAAGATTAGATCAAATAGAATTAAATGTATAATCCTAAAAGGTTACACAAAATAGATAAAAGATTAATTTTAATCAGATTAATAACATTAAGGTTAAAATACTCGATTATTATTAATAGTCAAATATTAAAGTTTATTTGAAAAATATTTGTCATACAAAGGTTTTGAGCTTTTTGTTATATATAGGCCTGATAGTCGGATAGAATAAAAGATGAGAAACAATAAGCTATAACTTTTTGATTCCTTTTTTAATTGCTTCCATTCTTGATTATTATGAGAAAATAATCAAAAAGTAGGGGCTATTCACATTGATTGAAAATTGAAATTATTAACCTAGTTATACGGTGATTGATTAACATATATACTTGATGGGCTGTACAGCCAACTATTTTTATGTGGATGTTGTAGTGTACAAGCCCCATTTATCAATTACCTTTCCTAATCCGACAGCATACTTGCGACATAATTGAAAAAGAAAACATGAGTTCATCTTCAAGCAGCACATGGGAGACAACAATATTGAATTTCCCAAATATTATATTTTTTCAAAAAATTTCCTTCTGAAGATTTTCAATATTTCGTGTAAATTCAAAAGCCCATAAAGATTATATGTTAAATCAATGATTACCAATCATAAAATTTCCAATTAGACAGTAAACACAAATTTAAACAAAACCCACATCATTAACCCGATCATCAATCAAAACCAAAAGCCTAATTCACTAATTACACAACAATTCAACCATAATCAAGCAGTAATAACAAGGGAAGAAGTAGAAATGAAGACCTATAAATAGCAGGTTCTTGAATCAAATCAGGATCAAATGACCTAAAAGGAGGCTTCATCATCTGCTCAATATCATCATCTGTCAAATGTGGTAGAGAAGCCCGAAGTTTAGGCATAGTAGCGGGTTTCAAATGGGCTTGACGTCGGAGAAGTTGGGCTACATAGACGTTGGTTAGACCAGTTTCTTCAGCAATTTGAGTGTATGATTTCCCGGAGTTTCTTTTGGCTTCTTGAAGCTTCTCGACCACTGATAAGGTGTATTCTGACGACGCCATTGTTGGGTTGTAAGAGCTTATGGGGTTCAATTTGGTGGTTGTGAAAGATAAGGTGGGGGAGGGGGGGAAGATGAATTAAAATAGTGGTATAGAAATGTAATGAAATTAATTATGTTTGATTTGAGAGTAAGTGGCAAATTTGTGTACTCTTAACCTCTACAATTGAATTAGGTGAGAATGTTGTCAAGTGATTAGAGTGGCATGTCACTTTTAAGTATTATAAATTTTTATATAAGACCGGTCTCATAATCTTTGAGCACTTAAGTTAACTTGAATTAGGTGAGAATGTTGTCAAGTGATTAGAGTGGCATGTCACTTTTAAGTATTATAAATTTTTATATAAGACCGGTCTCATAATCTTTGAGCACTTAAGTTAACTTTAGATACTTTTGGTCAAAGTTTTGAACTTTTGGTTCATAGTTATATTTATTAGGTTATGTAGGGATGTTATTTGGGTTAGTTTTTTTTTTTTTTTTTTTTTTTTTTTTTTTTTTTTTTTAAAGATGCGGATAAATCATATTTGTTCCTCTTAAGGAGGAAGTAAAAAGTAGAGGTGATCAAAACTGGATACCTGATTGACCCGGATTCGGAAATTCGGATACCCGATTTTTCGGATAATGAAATAACAATTTGGTTCCGCTCCGAAAAAACCGGATACCCGGAATCCGGATATTCGGTTTTCAATTTTTATTTTTTTGTCTTTTTTTAAACAATTTTACTTTTTTTTCTACATAACTATTTTAGCTTACTTCGCTTTCTTTCTTTAATCAAGCTAATTTTTTAAACAACTTAAAAAAAAAGCTTATTTTTTTAAACTTAGAATACAAATCATTTTGGAAATATGATTGGATTTTCAAAAGTCTAAAACAAGTAACAATAAATTAGTTATACAATTTATTTATAATTGAGAACTCTTAATATTAGTAAATTTAACAACCTAAAAAAATTTTACAAAAAAATATTTATATATTTTAAAATTAAAAAAATAACAAAAAAGTAGAGAATCAGATATCCGGTTTTGCCAATATGTTGATCCGGATTCGGATCCAGTTTAAAAAAGGATATTTTTGAACACCTCTAGTAAAAAGGATGTGCGCAGTCAAGAAACCTCCAATTAATACTTGCACCCAATAAGGGTCAAACCCCAAACTTTATTAAAAAGATTATAAAAAGAATAAGCTCAATAAATTCTTATAGAAAAAGTTGAAAGTTTTACATAAAACAAATTTCATAACAAAAAGTTAGTTGGTTATAGGCAGTGATGGCCACGGAGCGGGTTACCTGGAACCGAACCGGTCCCGAACCGCTTGAAACCGTTCCGGAACCGGAATCGTTCGCGACAGGTTCCGAACCGCGGAACCGTGAAACCGCCAGAAAAAAAGTTGCCGTAACCGTGAAACCACCGGAAAAAACTGCTTGAACCGGACCTAAGAACCGCGGGTCGGAACCGGTCCGGGTGAACCGGACCACAGGTTCCATGGAACCGGAACTGGAACCGGAACTGGAACCGGTACCGGAACCTGTCCAGGTGAACCGGACCACAGGTTCCATGGAACCGGAACCGGAACCGATCCGGGTGAACCGGACCACAGGTTCCGTGGAACCGAAACTGGAACCGGAACCGGAACCGGTTCGGGTGGACCGGCCCACAGGTTCCATGGAACCGGAACCGGTCCGGGTGAACCGGCCCACAGGTTGTTTGGAACCGTTCGAAAAAGAGTCCTTAACTAGCCGTTGTGATTTTACTATAAATATATATCACTTTCAATCATTTTTATTTACAACTCATCTCTTCTCCTACTCTCACTACTTACTATATCTACTTAATTACGCAATTATTCTCTTAATTACATAATTAGTCTTTTAATTATTTCTTGATTTAGTTAATTATATAATTAGTCTATTAATTATTTATTTATTTCTTAATTCTATTATTATTTCAATATTATCATGTCTTCTTTTTTGAAAAAAGCCTCTAAAAAGTTACTAAAGTGGCAAAATCATTGGGAGATCTAGCTCCAAAAGAAAGACCACTTCAACTCTGTCGATATCAACAACACCTTCCATTAGTAATTATAATTATGAACCAAATTATTCAGAAGGGTACGACCAAGAATTACTCGATTATGCAGAAGAAGTGGAAAGAGAAATACAAATTGATGAAGAAGAAGAACAAGAAAAGGAACCAACGACCCCTATTGGGATACATAGATCTCGACAGTCATCAACAAGATCACATGAAGAACAACTACAGCAACAACAATAAAGACAAGCTCGTGGTAAACGAGTCAATTTCCAAACTATCGGTGAGTTTTATAATTTTATTCTTCAAATTGATTAAATTTAAAATTATTATTTATTTATATATTGTGGTATTTGAGTATGTCTTTATATTTAAATTTAGATGAAGATGAACCAGTAAGACAAATTTGTGAAAGTCAAGGAGTAAATCCCTTAGTTTCATACAATTTCTTCAGAGGTAAATACTTTTTAAGTTTTTTATACATACACGATATTCATATTTTATAAATCAAGAATGTATTAAAAATTCATTTATTGCGTTTTGTGAATACGTGTTAGGTGGTGGTACGGGATCTTTTAACAAATATTTGGCAAAGAAGCATGGAATTACAAAAGAAACTCATGCAGCAAGCGGCAGCGGGACCACAAGTGGAAGCTGATAGTGGGACATTCTCAGCACAGGTATGCCTTTTAAATATAATCGTAATGATATGATTGATGAATTTTCTAAATATGTAATTTGTGATGAATTGCCATTTAACCATGGTGAAAGTAGGGCATACGAGCATTACACTAGAAAAACTTTGCAACCACAATATAGAGCAATCCCTAGGAACACTCTTAAACGACATACGGGTGAAAACATAAAATACAGATTAGTAGAGATATGTAAAGAATGAAACTTATTAGATAAGATATTTTGTTGTTATACCGATAATGCAACTGCTAACATTAAATGCATTGAACTTTTGTATAACGAACCTGCATTTAGTTTTATTCTTGGGGATAGATTATTACACGTATGTTGTTGTGCTCATATAGTAAACTTATATTACCAAGCAGGTATAAAACAACTAAGTGATTTATTAGATCCCATTAGAGACATAGTGAAGTGGCTTAGAATTGGACAGATAAAGAGACGATATAAGCAATTATGTGACCAGTATCAACTAAAAAAAGTGTATTGGTCATTAGATACTCCTACACGTTGGGGCTCAACCAACGATTTATTAAGAAAAGCGATTGCTTATCGTCCAGTTATAACACAACTTTATAGTGTGTGTACAGATAGCTATATAAGTGATGACATATGAGAACTAGCTATAGGTGTACATAAAATATTAGAAGCGTATGACCACGCAACTAAGATTTTTTTCATATGTTTACGAACCAAACATTCACTTAGTAATAAGTGAGTGTATTACTATTTTTTATCATCTTCTTAAACATTCGCATGATGATACTAACCCATATTTAAAGCCGATTCTTGCAGATATGATGGATAAGTGGAAGACATATTTTACCGATTTTCTTTTTATTTATGGAATTGCAACCATTTTAGACCCATGTTTTAAGACAGAAGTCCTTACTAAAGTAATTGGATTTTACTACCAATCATTAGATCACCCGCCTAGTGATGTACATAATTATGTTGGAACTTGTAAAAAACTTTTAGTAGAACTTTATGATTACTATGCTAGTGTATATAACCCAAAACGCGATACGTCTAGGCGTGCTAGCGTCTCGGCACGTCCCTCTTATTATAGTTAAATTAACTTTTTCATTCTTTTTAGTTAATATTTTAATAACGATTACAACTTGACAAGCAATGAATTTCGCTAATAATCAAGTAATCATCAAAGGTACGTCCGCAATATTATAGTATTTTTATATTATATAAATAATTAAAGGAAAAATAAAAATGGAACTGATGGTCCGACCCGCCCGTCCCGCAAGTTGGAACCGCTTCATGAACCGCCAAGGAACCGTCCGGAACCGGAACCGTTCGCGACAGGTTCCAAATGGAACCGGAACGGAACCGGCCCAACCCGGACCGTGGCGATGCCTAGTTCTAGGCGATGATCGCCTTAAAAATCGAGTTGGTGCTTAAAGCATCTAAAGGAGCGTGGAGCGCGTAAAAAGGACTTTTCCATGAACCTGCGTAGACCGCGATTGCGGCGCTAATCAGTTTTCTTCTAATGGCACAAGTAGTATTAATAAGAGGTCAATTGTAACATTCCAAGTTATCTACCGTTATTTTTGTTTTACATATTTCATCCTTTATTACTTTTAGCCTACTTTCCATTAGAGACATATTCAACCTTGTTTTGCTTTTAAATTTTTAATTGTTCTTTAATTGTTCAATTACTAGTATGATGCCAATGCAATACATGAGATTTTTTAATTTTAATATACACAATAAATTAATTGATTTGAAAATTTTTTCTGACCATAATTAATAATTATACAAATGTCAACTACGCTCACAATATGTTATTGCACAATCCTAGACATAGTAACCCTGTTGGCAATTGGAACAGATTTATTAAGCTTTTCGTAATTACTCTACTTCCAACAATCTAATTTAATTATCGTGAAACACAAATTCCCATATGAGAAGGGGTATGACCATTATTATTAGAGGAATAGGCTGATTGTATAGACCCGTCTTATTATTTGACGATCTCATACAAGATGAGCTCATGTGTAAAAATACTATAAGATTATAGATGCGTAAAGCAGAATTGCAATAAACTATATCTTAACATCTAAATATAATATAAAAAAATGCATAAAATAATAAAACTCCACAACCGATTATAAAGCAAAAATCTAAACTAAAACTATCATACTAAGAATTAATGGAAGTCATGGAGTACTTTTAGCATAACTAGTAATAGGAGTAACAAATAACAATGGTGGCTTATGGTCTAACTTTTAAGGCGTCATTATTAATTGGGCTTCATGATCACAAACTCAAAGGAATCTAAAGCTTGATCGAGTCCATGTTAAAGATATTATTTCGTTTCATTAATTATTAGTTAGTCAAATAGATCCACTAAATTTTACTATTGTTACAAGGTCATCTAATATTAATACTCAAAAATCAAAATTATCTTTGATGAAGTAAGTTTTTCAAATTCTTTATAAGCAATTTTATTTTCATATTTATATTTATATTCATTCTTTTTCTAACTTATGCATCATATAAACTTTCTTAAGTGTCACCATCGGGTTATTAATATATATTGTTCGTTTTGCAGATTTATTTGACGATATTCAATCTACTTCTACTATGTATAAGCATATTCAACTTTAAGGATAATTTAGAAAGAACGATCTTTTACCTGAACAAATGTACATTTTTACCTGGACATAATAGACATTATTCTTTTTCCACTAGATAAAAATTGTAACTAAGTTTCATCACATAAACAAATAGACTTTCGTTTATTGGAATAAACATTTTTCTACACCTTTGACAACATTACGTTCACGTTGCCTTTCATTATTTAATTAGAAAGTTGATCCACATAAAATTTCTTCCTAATCATGATTATGAATTGATAAAAGTCTAATCTTAAGTTATTAATTAATCCAAATAAGTCAAAGCAATATCCCATACATATCCTTTATAATTTTGAAAACCAATGATTATACAATTAAATGCTCTGATTAGTGAGGGTGAGGGGAGATGTGGAACTTGGGAGGATTTTATGATTTTGTTTCATAGTTTATTTGTTTTATTTTATTATTATTATTATTATTATTATTATTGTCATTTAGTGGTGATCTATAAATGATGGTGATTATACAATTTCTAGAGTTTTGATAAGAGTTGTAAATGTTGTTGTTTGCCACTATAAAATATGTTCGCATCTACCTACGCTTAAAAATGAATTGCATGCTTATGTGTGATACTGATGCATTTAGTCACGTTTTATTAAGCACGTTCCTAACTTGTATGGGTAAATTTTAAGCACGCTTAATATGTGTGGCTAAATTTACTCTTAGCCATGCTTTTAAGTATGACTGACAGTACTTATTGTCATGCTTATAGGTGCTAAATTTTCTTCAATTAGTAAATGTGCTAAATTATTTCCACTACAAATAATAGTGCCAATTCTGACATTTAAGGTATCTATATCATGTCGTTTATCAAATGTTATCAAAATATATGGTGATACTTGTAGGAAGTGTCGTAATTTAAGATTGAAAGATTAAGATAAACCTCTAAGAATGGTAATATTTTGATGAAGTGTCAAAAATTTTGTGTCACAAATGAACCTTTTTTGTAGTGTTCATAGTCTATTGTTTTTCTTCTCGGGCCCCTTGGATAATGGGTCATAAGCGGTTGCCTCTCCTGGCCTACCCCTGTGAAATACATCAAGTCGAATTAATCGTTGGGTGGGGTGATATCAATTTTAGTCAATTAGGATAAGGACGCTATTTTTTCGTACCTATTATTTTTATTTTTGATCGGACCATCAACTTTGATACCATGTTAAGATGAGCTGAATTTATTGTGAATGTTAGCATATAATTGAAGAAACACAAGGTGTATACACATCATAAGCCAAGGAGATATCATACCAAAACCATATGGCAATGAGAAGAACTGAAAGACTTTAATGACTTATAAATTGTGAACATTATCTTTAGTTCATCGAAGGAGAATAGACCATCCAACCACTTTTTGATAGAGTCTTATAATAACATATCTTTGTTAGAGATTATAATATATCCAAGAGCCTCAACTATCGGTTTAAGCTGATGGTTGAGGAGCTCTAATTCCATGCAAGGAACCAATTCAACCATAAGCTTTAACTGATGGTTGAGGCTCTAGAATATGTTATATACTCTAAAAATCTTAGACTTTAAATATAAGTTAAAGTTTTTGGTTGAATTTTGATTCTTTATAGAGAAAATAATGGATGATTTATGTAGGTTCTTTAACAAAGTCGTGATCAATACCGGTACAAAAAATTCATGAAAGCTATGTACAATCACACAAGTAGAAGAGACGAAGCAAATGTTGAAAATGATTCCAATATTAGTCATGACTAGGCCTGTGTGAAGGGTTGGTTTTCTATTGGAGCTCCTGATCCAACCTTTTATTATAACGGTTGTATATGAGGATGGTTGAAAAGGATTGGACTTAAAATTTAACTCATAAAAATTAAAAAAACAAGGGTTGAATAAGGATTTAAAAAAAGTTGTAAATGAGCCCTGATCCAAAGTATATTTTCTTCTTTTTTTCCATTTAATGTTATAAATTAATATATATAATCTAGAGAATAGCTGACTGAATCCTGGCCACAATAATCTACTGCTTGAAACTTATTTAATCTTCCATTATATATTTTGGCACTAATGTATCGTCCATAATCGTTATTAACCAATATATATCGCTTATCTTCCATAGTCATTATTTATCTTCCATAATTCTTATTACAATAATCTTTACAAGTTTCTTCTTTGGCACTAATATTTACTGCTTGAAATTTACTGAATCTCTTTATTATCCAAAATTATTATTTTCAAATTGTGGCATGTATCTGTATGTTCAATAAGATAAACGGGCCGGATCGGGTCGAGCCTTATCGGTCCATTTAAAGTATGTCTTCTATTTTGTATGGCCCGACCCAACCCAACATATTTCTTTTAGAGCCCAACCTGACCCGTATCCGGCCCATTGCAAGGCCTAGTCATGACATTTGTCCCAAGTACAATATTAGCTCAAGTGCAAACCCTATTTGTGAAGCAAGGAACTACTCTAGATAGGAGCACATGCAAGTTCAACATCCCTCCTGTATGCCTTACCGGGTTTACAACATTCTCAATACTTCTTTGCGTTGTTTATTATGATCAATTTTTCGTGAAATTCATCAAAAAATGGACTAAAAATCCAAGAGGAATTACATTGCTTCAAAGAATGGGACTCGGTCTATTCCTTCTCACAATCATAATGATAATATCATCTCTAGTAGAGGGGAAAAGACTAAGTCTTGCACCAACTCATGTTTTGGTTGAAAGTGGTGCACAAGTTCCCTTAGCAGTTAGCAATCTTTATTTTGCTACCTCAATTTGTCCTCATGGGGATTGCGGATTCACTTTTAAAAGTCGCTAAACTCGAGTTTTTCTATGATCAAGCTCCCGAGGGAACGAGGAGTCTTGGGACATGAGGGCCGCCCTGAGAATTGAGGGGCCCGTGGTGAAAAATAATTTATGGGCCCTAATTATCCGCTTTTCGGTTGATAATCATGCACTTATAATTCAATAATTAGTAAATAAGGTAACAATTATCATTATTAACACTTTGACTTGGTTAAATGTATAATTTAATTACGTAAAATCTCAAGTTCGATGCATATAAAGAGGTAAAAATTGTCTACTTTTTTCATGGGTCCTGGGTACAGGGCCTTCTTAACCTTGCCTAGGACCAGCCTAGGGACATCGTATTCTACTACAATTTTTGGCATTGGAAATTATATAAGTAGCTTTTTTGTTACGTAGCTTTTTTGTTATCCACCGTTGCTCATGTTACTTCAAGGAATGGGCATAAAGGTTGGATCTTGAATAACCTTAATGATTCTCATCTTGATTACTATTATGGGTTCTTTGTGATCCTTAATGTGGTGAATTTTATACTTTTGTGTTTTGTATCTAGGTTCTATGTTTATAGAGTCGAGACTTCTAATTCTATGGAGGTCCTTAGAGAAGAATTGAACTAATAGTTTGCTTATCACTAGATGAAGGCACCTAGTTTTAGATATATACTATTCTTCGTTATATTAATAGCTACGTTTTTCCCTTTTATGTGAAAGTTTTCGGGAGAAATGTAGAACCGAAGGATGGTAAATGTTTATTAGTTATTGCATGTTTGGTGATCAAGTTTTGCCAATGTATTTCATGGGTTTTGCTAACTACATCGTTAACAATATGCTGAAGTATTGTGATATTTGAATTCTACTTCATGTATTTTCAATGTAAATGTCTTTTTATTTTTTATTTTTTTTTATGTTTGTTCACCTTAATTATCTCATTTCTATTTTAAGTAATGATTTTTATCATATGTAGACACTTTTTTATGGTCCCCTCTTAATTTGAACACGTGGAAACCATTTTGTTATGGTCTCCTTCTTGCCTTAGTATTTAATTATGCAAGTCTCAAATGTGACATTTACTCTGAATTGGAAAGAGTACAATGTTATTATTTTACATATGCATGACAAATATTATGTTGAAAATAAAATATATATTTAAAAAAATCAAGAGTAAACCAAATTAAAGTTGTTAGGTAGATACAAGCCTTGAGACTCAATGATTATCACACAGTACTGATTTATACAGCCCTTGACAATCACAATCACAAACACAACCAAAAAACCAATTCTTGGTATAACTATGATGAACTAATCAGATTTGGCTTCACTCACCATCCCTTACAGTCCCTTATACAATCCAAGGGTGATTCCTTGTATTGTATGGATTCTTCAAAATTCCAACGATTGTTCCACAATCAAAGGATTTTAACAGAGATGTTCCACACCTCTTGATGAAGTTTTGCACACACAAACACTTCTAACACAAATTGTTTTGAAAAAAATTGAATTACTTGATTAATACTTGACTGAATGCTTACAAGGAAATCCTAGGCATATTTATAGATTTTGGCTTATTACTAGCCGTTACAAGTCATGCCTTAAACACATGATTTATTAATTAACAAAAACAGAAATAACAGAAAACAGAAATCAAGTCAGCTATAGAAGGAGGCTTTGTTTTCTGTCTGATAGGGCTCCTTGGCTCACATTCTCTGTCACGTGCTTGGGTTCCTTGGCTTTGATCATTGTTCTCCTTTGTAGTTTGTCTTGCAGGATACCTCTTTGTTCCCTAGATTGACCAAGAAAGCTCTTGCACCCCCTCGTGTTCAGCCCATGTAAGGTGGCTTGGCAGACAGTTTGTTCAAGCTGGTCTGTTCGTGGCATTGAGTTGTTGGGCAGCCTTTGTTGGTCTTTTAGGGCTGAGTTTGGGAGGGGATGTTTGAGTGCCAAAATCATCAAGTACATAATTTATGAATGAGCCGCCCAAATCGAGAATCGCATGCGTATCAGGAATTAGAGTTTGGCCCAAACTTTATGTCAATGTGGAGGTTAGAACGAAGCTGACATAACCAGTAGGAAAGTGAAATATTAACAAAATATTATATTTTATATTTTTGAGATTTAGTTTCCTTAAATTTAATATTTCGTAATATTTTTTTTTCTTTACTTTTTATTACTTGTATAAATAGAGGTAGTATCTCTCATTATTATTCAATACAAACTAAGTATTCAGAACCCAAATCAGTCTTATTTCCGCATTATTATTTTCTACATGGTATCATCGCCATAAGGTTTTTTTGGACGGAAAAACTTTATCGATATTTTATCATAAATCATAATCGATCAAAACAAAACCGATCAAAATCAAAAACCAATCAAACAAACAAATAGAAAAAACCCAATAAAAAAAACACTCCAAAAATCAAAATAAAAAAAATGATTTTAATGTCACAGTTGGAACAAATGTTTCAACTTTTCCAAAAGATGAACCAAAAACTTAATACTAGACCAACAGTATCTGAAAAATTAAATTACACAATTACACAAAATGGTGTACAGAAACACAGATTGAAATTGGTGATCAGGGGAGACTCAATCATATCACTACCATCCCTCCGACCACCACAGATTCCAAATGGGTCCAAGATGATAGCATTGTTATGTCATGGATCCTCGAATGAATTAACCCCGATATTGCCGAGCAAGTTATTTACTTTACTACTACTGCCCATTAATTATGGTCTTGAATTCGATTCCTTCTTGGACCAATTTTGCTACCTCTAGTGAATGTCAACATTCAGCGTGAGGTTACAAGGGGGAGAAATATAGAAGATGAAGATGGAGTCACGGGCCAAAGGGTGAGCAAAGAAAGAGATAAAAATCAAGAACCAGTAACTAGTAATGCGAAAGCAATCGGTGAGAAGGAAGACGTCGGGGAAGTCAGTGACGGCAACCAGTGTGGTGGCAGCCACGGTGGCAATGGCAGCAAAACAGAAGAAAAGAGAGGGAAAGAGAGAATCAAGAAAGGAAAAGAGCAAGTAAATAGGAAATTTTTTCTAAAAAATTCCTTATATATAGCTGATGCCTCTTATTTTTCCTCAACCCTCAAACTACCCGTGAAATCCTTAACCCAACAATCCAAATTCCATAATTTTGACCCAAATGATGAAATTAACCAACTCATCTTAGTTTTTGAGTTTTACCCCAAACATAAAATATTTGAAATTAATAATGACAAACTTGCTGAAAAAATCATCAAAGTTTCATATGTCAAATCAAAAGATCAACTAGCGGATATTCTGTTCAAGGCAATTGGCTCTAAAGCGTTGAAGAATTTTTTGGCAAGTTCAGTCTCGGTGATCCTAAGATCAAACTTGAAGGGAAGTGTAGGAAAGTGAGATATTAGTATAATATTATATTTTATATTTTATATTATTCTGATTTAGTTTCCTTAAGTTTAATATTCGTAATATTTTGTTTTGTTATATTTAGTCCTTATTACTTATATAAATAGAGGTAGTACCTTTCATTATTATTCACTATAAAACAGGTATTCAAAACTCAAATCAGTCTTATTTTCGCATTATGATTTTCTACATAACCTTTGTCTTTGGTAAAGATTTTGTTTTCACTAATTTTTAATTGAGGTTATCTCACTTTGAGACGACTTCGATTGGATCAGCACAAATAATTATGAAAAGGTTGCTTTCTATACATAAATTCAGATTTCATTGTTTTTTCTTTTATGTTTCTTTTATTAATGAGCCTTTTGTATGGACGCGTCTCACGACAAGACGGTCTCATACAAGACTTGCTGGTTTGTTTTATATGTTAATGTCGTCTCACCATAAAACGACTTTAATTGGGTCATTTCAAATTATTTAAAAAAAATCTGCTTTTTGTATAAGAGTGAATATAGATTTCATTGTTTTTTTTTAGTGTTTTCTACTAATTGGTTGCTTGTATGTCTGTCTCACGGTGAGACAATCTCATACTAGACTTCATCTTTTTAGATTTTATTTTTGGTAGAATATTGATTTAGTTGGTTGTTATTGGAAAATAAGTATATTTAATGAAAATTTATCAAAAACTATTTATTAAAATAGTTCTTTTTAATAAAAAAACTACCTTTATTATTATTATTTTTTATTGAAAAACTATCTAGAAAAAGCTATTTCTTTGTTAAAGACTACCGATTAACGATAAACATTTAAATTTCAGGTGTAGCATGTAAAAGTCATGTGCAATTTACCAAATAAATGATTGGTTGTCTTTAATAAAAAAAAATAAAACTTTTTCTAAATAGTTTTTGATAACAACCATACTTTTTAAATAATTTTTCCTTTGTTATATGATATAAAAAATTTAACTAAATAGGAAAGGCAATGTAGGCAAGATTGTATTATATAATAACTGCATAGGGATCTTGCATAGAGTTTAGTAATAGCATTTGACTGAACTACATCTTCACTTTTACTATATGAATTTTGTGAATTTTGGACAACTTAGATTTTTGAGAACTTTTATTTTTTTCTCTTATTCTTCTTCTGATGCTCTTTTAATTACACTAAAATTTGAAATATTGAAATATCTAAAAATATAATAATATTCTAATAATATTCTGTTATGGATAAATACAGAAGTATTTAATTGAATTAAATGGCAATCTATGCACTTTGGACGCATTTTGTACCCGAGCTATTCAAGTTGTATGTAGATTGTAGCCTAAATTGATTGTTAATTGTTTTGTACATGAAGATGCGCACTACTAAATACTAATCATATTTTAAGTTTGCTCTTAAGAAATAAACTTTTGATTTTAATCAACCCTTATTTTAAATAGAATTTGATCAAATTTAAATTAAGTTATACAAGATGTGAGCGGAAATTAATCATATCTAATAACTAGACCCAATTCAAAGATATGGTCTGATTTTAAGTCAAATAAATACTTATGTGTTTTTTTTTACGCAATGTGTACTTAATTGACTGCTCGATCTTTATCAATCAAATTTGTTTTTAAATACAACCGTCCGAGTACAATCGAAACCGACTACAATGTGAGTTAAATAATAAATGCTAATTCAAACTAAATCTTTCTCAACTCGATCTTCAACCAACCAAAATTCAAATCTTAATTGGCAGGTTTCTTAACATACTATACCATAACGAATAATTCTCTAACTACCACCAATTTTAATCCGAGTTGGTTGCAAGTTAAATTGATTCACCGATCCAAACTATAACAAACACAAATCCCAAAAATAATTAAATAAAACAAATTAATTAAAACAGACTAAAATAAAAAAAAATATGATAAATCTGAGTGGAAGTGTGGAAGAGATCGCGTAGAATACCAGTTGCATCTTGGGCTAAGTGGGTGGGTCAGGGGTACTAAATGGACCGTCTACTTTTGTAACATAGTTAAAGAACATTGTATTGTATAAGTACTAATAATAAATATTGAATTATCGATCATTTCCTTCGACCAAGGAACTATCTTTAACTATTTACATAATATTCATATTCATCACAAAAGTGTCCCTTAATATATGGCAATGAGTGTGGAAGAAACAGGGCTAGACGATTACACAAAGGATGGCACAACTGATCTCAAAGGCAACCTTATTCGTAGGTCCAAACGTGGTGGATGGAGAGCTTGCTTCTTCGTTGTTGGTAACGTTATATTCTTTCTTTTTTCGAATTATAGAATAGACTGAGAAAAGAAAAAGACTGAATGATCTATTTTGAAAAATAGTACTTGCTCTCTGACTGAGACAGGAGATGATCTCCCATTTCATTCTATTTCCTTTTCTCTTGTTCAATTTCTAGTATGCTTCAATTTATCTAAGGACAGTGGTGGTACAGACGGATTCAGGGTTTAAAGTCCAATGGGGCACATCTATACCCATCTGTTGCACTTCTTGACGGGATGACTTTGATGATTACTAATTTTTACATGAAATTAGTAATTGTATGAGCCTATGCATATTCGTATTCATAAAGTCCCAGGATTCAGAGAAGGGAGAATGGGCAAGAATCTGATTTGCAAAATTCTAAAGCCACGCGTGCCTTCCCCTTCTTTCCCAACCAATTTCAGAATTTCAGAATTTAATTTTTCTAAAATTTTTTTGTCAAGGGGCATGTGCTAGGGTGTGCCCCAACATAGATCCGCCCATGTCTAAGGCTAGACAATAATTCATAGCTAGATTGTTTTCTTTATGTTTTGAGTATACCTTGGTTACATCAACTATTTGAGAAAGAATTATTATTAGGTGATAAAAAATTATTATGACTAAATAAACATCTTAAAACATATATTTTATATGAGAAATATGCTGAATAATAACAACTTTTTAGCTAAATATAGAAATTTATTTTACGTCATGCAAATTGATATGATGTTCGATAGTAATGTCCATTAAATGGATAATTGGTAGTATATGGTTCTTCTTCTCATATGCCTTATCCCCCACCCACATGGCTATCTCAAAAATACTTCTAAATCAAAATAAGTCAACAAATAGCTTGGTCCACTAGTGCATAAATTTTGGAATCTGCTTCAATTTTAACTATTTTTTTTCTTGATTACTATTTTTACTCCTATATTAGAGTTAGATTTAAATTGATATTTTTATTTTTATTGCTATACATTCTTTTTACCAAAAAAGAAGGTCAACTAAAATGTTAATGTTTAGGTTACAAATGCACATTATCTTCAACTAAAAAAGTTAAAAGTGAAAAAATTAATTAAAAAATTAATAAATTTACCAAATACTTTATCATCTATATCAAAGTTCAATTAAAAAAAAAAGTTCAACTTATAAAAATATGCGTTAGACGATTCAAATAAAATCCCATTTGACTATATTTTTTGTTATATATTGGACACAGTATGAAAAATAAGTTATAAAGATAAATAATACTACTAAGTTTAATATAACGAGCATTTTAAAATGCACAAATTCTTGTGAGAGATTGTTTTTTTGAAAGACCATCCCTGATTTAGTCAGCCCATTATCATCATTTAATTTAATTAAACTTTAATGAGTTAAATTTGAGAGACGTTTCTTAGAAAAATGGCCTTTCAGACCGGATAGTGTCATGCAAAATGGGTTTTTCAACATAAAAATGGGTCCCATGTATTATATAAGATCATATCTACTCATATTGGTGTTTAATGCAATTATGTATAAAGTTGACTTATGTAAGACAAAGAGCAAACAAATGTTGACTTTTGACATATATATTGGTTATGATTGGGCAGTTTATGAGGTGTTTGAAAGAATGGCATTCTATGGAATAACAACAAATTTAGTCTTATATATGACGAGAAAACTCCATCAAGGAACCGTTGAGTCGGCAAACAATGTGACTAATTGGGTAGGTACTATTTGGATGACTCCTATTTTGGGCGCTTACGTGGCCGATGCTTACCTTGGACGTTATCCCACTTTTCTTATTTCCTGTGCCATCTATTTTTTGGTATACTACTTTTACTCTAGCTTCATTATTACAACTAATTTATTAAATTGATTTTTAATTTTTTATTGGGATTATTATAGAAACTCAACTCATACAATGCATGAAATTTTTAATAAAGATAATTATATGTTATATATTTATATAAAATTATAATATTAATTATAAAATAGGTAGAGAATTTCAAAATATATAATATTTTTAATAAAAAAATCCAATCTTTAATATAAGTATTAATTAAAGTTCTCATACTTTTCAAGGCAGATTTGAGTTATCTTTCAACAATGTTATCATAATATTTTTTATCATTCTCAAAATAATTTTTGATTATCATGTATATTTTATTTGTTGATGAAATATTATAGAAATTAAAATTTTAATGAAAAAATTTTATTAATTAGCAAATATTTCAACATAAAAAAAGAAAACAAGTATATATTGTAAGAAACTTTAAATGGAAATCTTATGTAGCTTTTAAATTTAAAAGTATAATATTTAAAAAAATTTAACAGAGTATATCTAATTAGGATATACCACTCATATATTAAAAGAATAAATTGATGTTAAATATGATAAGAAATAGAAAACCACTATGAAAACATTATTTTAATTAGATTGAATGATTGCTACGATTAATCTTAAAATAATTCTCACATAAAAAAAGTCAATTATAACAAATTTCATGAGACATAAGAGTATCATTTTGGTCTCGTCCTCACTCGCAACAAAAACTTTAGGATTAGGGGACAATTTATTATATTAGAAACTGATAAATAGGCAAATTATTATATTGCTTTTGCTTTAGCTTTAAAAATATAAAATAAAAAAGACCAAAAGATTATATATTGTAAAGTTTTTGCTCCTCTATTAATTAGAAAATTCCTTTGACATCATTTGTGATTATGGTTTTTACTGATCTAATTATTTTTTTCTTTTTATTTAAAGCCAATGCTGAGCGTGAAAATTCCATAATACTTTAGATTGTGTATTGAAATAAGTAATTTATTTAAAATTATGAATTTTAATTATAAAATCATAAAGTAAGAATTTGCGTATGACAAGTTTTGAAGTCATTATCAAATTTTCAAATTTACCTACTTTTAAAACAATCTTGGAATTGTTCCAAATCCAACATCTAATTTTATCAAACATTAAATTTGAGTCAATTCTAGATTTTTATTTTTAATCATCGTTCCCAGACATAGCATTAAATTATTTTCAATTATATTATTTTTAATTCTTATTGTGGAGATTTTTTTTTTTGAATCTATCAGGGAATGTTACTATTAACACTATCAGTTTCCATTCCCGGGCTAAAACCACCTCCTTGCAATGAAGCCCAATTGACAAATTGCAAAAAGGCCTCACCATTACAACTGGGTGTGTTTTATGGTGCACTCTACACTCTAGCAATTGGAACTGGTGGGACTAAGCCCAATATCTCTACCTTTGGGGCAGACCAATTTGATGATTTTGAGCCCAAAGAGAAGGCCCAAAAAATATCTTTCTTCAATTGGTGGATGTTTAGCATTTTCTTTGGTACTTTGTTTTCAAACACAATCTTAGTGTACATCCAAGACAATGTAGGTTGGTCTTTGGGATATGGACTTCCAACTCTTGGGCTTGCAATATCAATCTCAATTTTTATAGGAGGTACTCCATTTTATAGGCATAGATTGCCTAGTGGAAGTCCCTTCACAAAAATGGCAAAGGTTATTGTGGCTGCAATTCGAAACCGAAAAACTCCATTGCCTAGTGATCCTAAGAAAATGTATGAGCTTGACTTGGATGATTATACTAGCCATGGGAAATTCAGAATGGAATCAACTTCTTCTTTGAGGTTAGTGATCAAGAAACCAGTTCAACCAAAAATTTAAGCTGATGATTGGTGTTTTATGATATGTTATATACTCTATCAGTTCTTCGTTTGTTTAAAAAACTATAATATGGATTCAATGTTTTCTCCTAATGTATAGATGAAACGTGTAGGTATCTTAACAAAGCCGCGGTGATCACAGGTTCAAGTGAACCTTGGAAGCTATGTACGGTAACACAAGTGGAGGAGACGAAGCAAATGCTTAAGATGATTCCGATCTTAGTTACAACATTCATCCCAAGTACGATGTTAGCTCAAGTACATACTCTTTTCGTCAAGCAAGGGACTACCTTGAATAGGAGCATAGGAGAATTCAACATTCCCCCTGCAAGCCTAACAGGGTTCACAACAATCTCAATGCTAATTTTCATAGTTATATATGACAAAGTATTAGTGAAATTATTGAGAAAAATAACAAAAAATCCAAGAGGGATCACAATGCTTCAAAGAATGGGGTTTGGCTTAATCCTTCACACCATTATTATGATTGTATCAAGTTTAGTAGAGAGGAAAAGACTAAGTGTTGCGAGACAACATGGGCTAGTTGAGACCGGTGCTAAAGTTCCCTTAACGATATTCATTTTGCTTCCTCAGTTCATGCTTATGGGGGTGGCCGATGGAGTCCTTGAGGTAGCCAAACTTGAATTCTTCTACGATCAAGCACCCGAAGGAATGAAGAGCCTTGGAACTTCTTATGCAATGACGAGTATCGGAATAGGAAATTACATAAGTAGCTTCCTCTTATCAACCGTTTCTCGCCTCACAACAAAACATGGACATCAAGGATGGATTTTGAACAACCTTAATGCTTCTCATCTTGATTACTACTATGCCTTCTTTGTGTTACTTAATATGGCAAATTTCATCTTGTTTTTGTTCATTTCAAAGTTCTACACTTACAAGGCTGAGATATCCAATTCATTGGAAGTCCTTAAAGATGATTTGGATAAATAATTGTCCTTAAGTTGCACTACATTAGGCATTTGTATGGTCAAGATTCAATACAATTAACATACTAAAGGTTTTAATATCTTAGTCCATTGCCAATGACTATGCCTGAAAATGAAATTGGAAAAAAGAAGTATGATTAAGTATAATGCCCTTTTGACAATCATTTCTTTTTAGAACTATATATACAGAAAGGTGAGGTGAAAACGACTAAAGTTATGAAAACTGAGAGCGAGCATACATATTCACTCTCAGTGTGTACATATTTCCAATGAAATTTTCATGAATATCTGCAATTACTAAAAGGTGTACATATCAGGCCCAGAGTATACATATTGTCAGAGTTTGATTCGAAATTATCCAATACCGTAGCTGAAAAAACACGCTACAACTTTTAACTAAATATGTAAACTCATTAAGCGAATATGTAGGGAAAGACTTTGGTGAACATGATGATCATCTCCTCTTAGGCAAATGAAATGTTCTCTTTAAGAAAAGATTAGCTGATCGATCATTTCGATGACATAAAACTCGAAGTATCGTATTAGGATCAGATCTATTCCACTTTCCTGTGGTGGGTGGCATAGGTAGCCTTTTTCCTGCTGTATTATCCATACCACTCTTCTCACAAGCCACAATGCTGAAATCTTCTATCAATTGTTCAGTTGATTGTCCCATAAGATTAATCACCCCTTGAACCACATCGGCTTGTTTATCCACATCATCTTCAGCTATTAGTCCGACTCCACTAGTACAAAATACCCTTTTTAAGCTCTCGAAATCCTTCTCAATCATCTGATAATCTGACCTGCAGAAGCTTCGAGTACTCCCTCCTGCAAGCAATACCATTAAATAGGATTCAAACGTGGCCTTCATCAACTCCGTTGCTGCTAATGGTTGTGCATGATCTATCAAAATCGCGCCTAAAAGGGTGAGGTTTTGCTTTAGTATTCGTAATGCAGGCCGAATCCTTGAGTTGAGGACTCTAAAAACATACAACGATTCATAAAACACAGAACATGAGTCTAAGAAGATAAGCCTGTAAGCTGACACCTCTGATAGATGTTTAATCCCACCCTGCATTGAGGCCCGAGCAAGTTCAAAGTAGGTTGTTGAATTGCCAAGGTTTCTCATGTTGACACGGGGAGAGAGGGCGAGGGTCTTATCGAGGGAAATGAGGTTCGAGAGGAGAAAATGCAGGGTGTTTAGGCGGATGTAGAGACGTTGAGTGCCACGACTTGTTGATGGTCGTGCATGATGGCCTTCTATTACGGTCATGTAATTGTGAAGCTCGTGCATACCAACATTACAACCCGCTCTTTTCCAAAGTTTTGTGAACTTTGAATCACTACTGCATCTTGTTAAAGGAGGAAGTGTTGGGACATAACTCTGTTTTGTTCCTGTATTGATAGTTTGTGTCAAAATATATGTGTTTTGAATGATTTTGCTGTATAATACTTGAAGGTCTTACCACAAGCTGCTACAAAGCCTGAATATTCTCGAATAACACGCTCGAGACCATCAGCTAGATCTTGGACTAAATCATCAGAGAGTCCAATGGGAATTTCAAAGAAGTCATCAATTGTTTGCTTAGCTATCTTTATTAGTTCCACTGCTGATTGTGCAAATGGCTCTGCTTTAGATTTTGGATTCCATGTCTGAAAAACGAAGAATTAGATGGTACACATATGGGCAAGGGTGAATCCATCGAACTACTATAGGATGGGCAAAATGTTCACATGTGGATGTTTGCTATATGTTACACAATAGCTTTTTAATCAAATTATCATGTGTCATATGTAAACAAGTCAAAACTCTTGACCCAAACCCAACCCGTTTAGTTAATTGAGACGAAAATCACAACTCTAACCCCAACTTGCAACAGATCAGGTCGACCTGATTTCGACCCACTTAACCTGTTTATAGTCTTTTTTTTTCATTTTAAGGTTTTTAACATTGACTACATCTAAGTTTTCAGGCTTTAATTTTAAACTTTGTGTTTTCGTTATTTATTTTGTATTTACTATGAAAAATAAGAAAATATTAAATGAATTAAGTTTATGTTATACTTATTGATTCAACTCGAAATTAACATGTTTAATTAAAATTTAGGTTTGTTTCAAATTTAAAATTTTAACCCGAACCTAAACCATTTAGTAAACAGATCAGGTGGGGTCGACCTATTTAATTAATTGGGTCAAAAGTCTAAACCCAAACCCACTTATTTCGAGTTAGGTTTATGTTAGGTTAGCAGGTCAAGTCAGCTTTTGCCATGCCTAAATTGACCAGGCAGACTCAAACCCTAATTCCCCTACCTATCGCATGCTCATTCCAAATGCAATTTTTGCCCATGTTCAATTGGACAAAAGATTTATTGTTGTTTGCGTCAAAACCATAACAAACTATATCAAAACGACTCACTAAATCACATACACGTTTTGCAAACGCAAAATCGCACACGATGCTAACAAACTTACTTCGGTTTGCTTGGCTCTTTGGACACAATCTTTCGCCATTCGAAGCCTCTCCTCAATCCACTTTCTTAAAAGCTTAATAATAATAGAATCAACTTCATAAGGAACCATATCTCTAACAATAGACTTCCCTCCATCTTCACACTCAACAGTGTCTTCAACAACCATTTGCACCAAAATTTTCTCAAGTCTAGTAGCTTTATGAAGCACACTTATGGTCTCTGTAGTAAGCATGGATACACCAGACAAATACTGCTGCAAAATATTTCCATAACAATTTTGTAATGTGACTGATGCTATTGCAGCAGATACTGGGTGCCACTTTTTTAGTGTGCTGCTATAGTTTTCCTTCTCTTTTACTGCCAATTCTTCTGTCCCTTGTGCTAGTATTACAAGAGCTTCACTCACTTCCTTTTCTCCTTCTAGTTGCTTGATGGGTATTCTCATACCTTCTGCCATCTGAATCATTCCATATACTTGCATATTAATTGAATTATTTTTTAAATAACATTTTACAATTTCATATCCGTCTAGGAACCAACTCAACTAAAAGTTTAAGCTTATAATTGAGGCTCCAGGATATATTATATATTCTAACACACCCCCTCACACGAGAGCCTTTGGGCTAGAAATGTGGATGCAGCACAGACCCTCCTCATACGTAGTGCTAAATATTCCACTTAAATGAGGGGCGGTTGAGATTAGAACCCGTGACCTCTTGTCACGTTGACTTCTGATACCATGTCAAGGAACCAATTCAACCAAAAGCTTAAACTTATAGTTAAGGTCCCAAAATATATTATATACTCTAACAATCTAAACCCGACATGATAGAAGCATAGGTAGACTATATTACGACGGAGGTTGGCTACGACACGCCCTTATAATTACTGAAAGTGTTGCGTATACGGGTTACATGGATCCCATATTATTTTAACTATATGTTAAACTCATCAACCGAATATAATAATTTGATTAAATACCTGAAGTTTTGGCAATTTTCTAACCCTTCAACTAAAACTATTTTTGTTATGTTAATATGAACATTTTTGGAACCATTTCATTTAAATCCTTACTTCACCTCTACATAGAAGGTTAAAAATTTGAATCTCATCGATTTTTTACATTTAGTAGAACATTTAGCATTAGATTTTAAAAACTGGACGTATTGTATCCAAAGCTCTATATTCAAAAAAATTCTTGTGTGAAGAGCATGATAGAATACATAACACATACCTAGACTACAATTATTGTATAAAAATTTTAGTTTAGATAAGACTAATGACATAAGTGAAAAATCAATTTGAACCCCATATAAAAACACAAATTCTAAATGAGATGGTCTTATGGTGATATCATCTCTATTGGGCTGGTTTATGTATATTTAGTGTGATAAAATGAATCACTTATAATTTCAAAGTGATTAATTAGAAAAATAAACTTATTATATGGATCCGTGTCATGGTGAGACAGTCTCATAGGTGATACAAAAAATCGTTAAAGACAACATTCGTTACCTTTGTAAATGCATTCCTTAGAGAAGAACGAATGTAAAACTCAACACGATTATCGCACAAATGATGCACAATGTCATTGTCATTCTCTACAAGCTCTTGCTTACCCACAATAGTAAGAGCAATACCCTCATCCAAAATCTTCCTAGCATGTAACACAAGAGCTAATACATTCTCCCTGAAACTAGCACTATTACCCAAAAAAGCTTGATGATAATCAAGCAACTTCTTCTCCGACCACTCAATAATCGAGCTCAAAATAGAAGCTAAAGTCTTAGCATAATCTCCTTCTCTTTCTTTAAGCTTCTTAGCATCGCTTTCAACCTCAACAAGCATAGTCAAAGTCGCATTCAAAAGATCCGGCTCCGTTTGCCCTGTTAAGATATACTGCTCGAAAAGCACCCAAGTAAAACACACATTGTGAATAGCTCTATTGATCCCTAATGTTGACCATGTTTTCTTCATTAACTCGACAAGTTCATCCACCTCGTCTAACACACAAGTTTCATCTTTAATATCGAACACTGAAGTAAGTAGTGCGACATAGAGGTGTAAGTTAAGTGGGTACCCGTCTGCCCAATGACAAACATCAGTCGGATGGCTATTAGACCCGCGCCATGCTAAGGATAAGACAATATTTGAAAGTTGCTTCATGGTTTCGGAGTTTTTGGATGTGTCGATTGGTTTGTCTTTGTTTTGTTCGATGATTTCTTTGAGCTTTAATGCCAAGGAGTTTTGGTGCTCGAGTGGGATGGATGGATGATGGATTAGGCCTGTTTCCAGGATTTTTAGCTGTCGTTGTTGCCAGTAATAGTACTCTGCATTGTCCCGGAATTCAGTTGGTTTTAAGTGGCGTAATAGCTCTAGTGGAAGGATTATTGTCTCTGCTCGTCTTCCCATCTGTGGAAAATCACACCAAACAAGTCAATTTCATTCTCGGGTAAGTAATGGAGAATAGGGAATTTGTACGTAATGAGAATCGACCCATATCACAAAAGCGAAAAGTAAAGCTCTCAACCACAATCAATTCGATATCGTATATACGTTCTTGTTTTAAAAGACTATTTTCCTTTTAATTTTAAATCTTATAAAATTTTAAGATTAACTCGATCAATAGAAATCAAATATGACCCGACCCGGACTGAAATAACTCGTATATGAAAACCAAAACATACGCAAGAACTAAAGTTAACCAAAACCAAAATATTGTATTTGAAACTTGTCTGAACACCCAGATATACGTACACCTCTACTTTTGCTTTGATTGCTTTTGATCTTTTTAACCCATAATATTATTGTCACGATTTCTTCTTATCAAGTCATTTGTTAAAAAATCAACTTAACCAAAAAGTTAAGTTTTAAGATGAGTTTGTTCTTTAACAATATCCCATCTGATAGTTTGATCCAACACAAATTGTTGAATGAAAGATCTTACAAAGAAATACGTGTCATATATGAATTAAATAGTCTATCTAATATATTTACTGAGAGACAATCTCTCACCAAAATAGCTCTAAGATCCATTATTTACAAGGAGAATTTAAAAACATGATTAACAAGAGACAATTGACATACTTGGCCAACAAGAATTCTCATAAGGGTCTTACGAAGCCGATTATCACTTTGTTCACTAATCCTCATTTGCACCCTCATTATCTCTGCTAATGTCAAAGGCCTCCTTGTTGTTCGAGTAGGCACCGTAAATGAAATCCCTGGACTACTCTGACTATACGTATGCCCATCGTATCCATACGTATGCCCTGAAAATGAGCTTCCGGGCCCACCTCCTGAATTATGGGAAGGGCTCCCACCAATAGAAGATCTTCTTGATGGAATTCTCTTTTGACTCCTCAATCCCAACGCCCTTTTTATTCTACTATGTGTCACCATCCCCACCCCGGTCCCACGTGATGGAGAGCCCGGCGAACCCAGACAACCCGACCCGTTATTAATATTGTCTCCATTATTATCATTATGTGAATAAAATGCAATTGCGGTCCTGCCCCCGAACCCAGGACAGGATCGACACGATGTGAAAAATACTTCGTATGCAGTTTCACATATATCATCTTTATCGACTCCATTAAGTTTACCGAATGGATATGATATGTCGATTTTGACCTCTGATTCGAGAACCATGGCTCGTAATCCTTAATGTTGGTGGGTGGGTCAGGTTCGGGTTTGGGTTTGGAATCCCAATAGAGGAGCTAGGGGAGGGAGAATATCATTTTCTTGAAAAATTACAGGGTTGTAGTATTATGGGAAATGATAATAGTTTTTGTAAATGGACATCAAAAGAAAATTGTAATAATAAATGGTAGGTGGATAATGTTAATGATTAATTTAGAAGATTTAAAAATAAGGTAAAATTTTTTTTTGGGAGGAAAATGAGGTAAGTAAAAAGGGTGTTGATAATTGTATTAATAGTAAATATGATGTAGTTGTATGTTTTTGTGTTTGTGTGTTCTCCTTAAGTGTAGGATGATGTTAACTCATATGGAATTGTTTGTGACTTGTGAGGATCCATTTGGTGATTATTGATTGTAAAACATAACATCTATTGAGTCAAAGAGATGTTGCTATTTGTGGAGAATTATTGATAAGTAAAAATGGCAATGGCCTTATTAAGTAATTTGATCGACAATTTTCAATTAATATTAAATTCACTTCATCGACAAAAACATGTTTATGCACTACATAAATAATGCTTTTAGTTGGAAGTTGGTCGGTATTTTATATTGAATTTTTATGGTCGATATTATTGATTATTTACCGACCAATGCAACTAGTTGATCAGACATTATCGACTATATTACTTGGGAAACAAAATAAAAGCTAAGAGGTCTTTAAAAAAATGGACAATAACTAACAAAATAATTTTTGTCACAAATTGCTGAGGAACAAAATAAAAATTAAGAACTTTGCCCCACAACCCTTAAGAAAAAATGAAAGTCGAGTGCACTTATAAAAGAAAATGGAGAAATGCTAGGAAAATTGTTTTGTCCCAATTAGCTAAGTGCTCTTTTATAAGAAATATTGTTTGTATTAAATTTCATCTAAATTATTATGACTCTATTTGAGACTTAACCTTACAAAAAATAATGATATAATTATTATTTTTATATCAAAATATCCCAATCAAACTAGTTTTTGATATGGCAATGTATTGTGGACTCATGACTTCTATAAATGATGTGGGATTTGTGTATTCTATATTAATGTGAGACTTTATCAATTTATAAATAAAATATTAAGTTGTCCTTACTTTCACCATTGAGAATATCATACAAATAAGTTGTTATTTGCAATCTTAAATAAAGTCATTTAAAATTGTTATAGTTTGGTAGCAAGGGCTACGAGATTCATTATAAATGTATTTTTTTTTATTGTAATCCAAAACTCTAGAAAAGTGATAAATAAAAATAAGTCATTCGAAATTTTAAGGGTCGGAGAGAACCCTAACGGTAAAAACGTAAGCTATTAATGACTGAACTCTACAATTGCTAGTTTGATAGCAAGCTTGATTAATACAAGCTCTAGGTTCCTTTCAAAAGGAAGTTCAAAAGAACAACTTTTTTTAATTATTATTATTTTTTTTAATTTTTAATTACTTAGAAAAATGAATTTCGCCCCAAACTATTTGGAAAAATAAGCTTCTAATAAAAATGTTAAAGGAAGCGTTTTTATTCTCTAATGGGATGGAGACTAGGTTTTAGGTGGAAGGGAACAACATTTTAAAACGTTGATTTTTCTTTTTTTTTTTTTTGTAAAACAAATTCAATAGTTTGTACAGGGATTTGAACCTTGGTCTCCTGAAAAGTCATGGCATGTACTAAACACTAACCCAACTTAGCTTATTTGAAACAATGTTACCATTAATGTTATTTAATATGAAAATAAGTTTCAAAATGTAAGTTTTCAAAAGACTATTTACAGCAAACTTTGATTTTTATTGTAAAATTAAGAATAATATTAGTATCATTTAAGTATATTTTTATTTTTCTTTACTTATATATTATTTTTAATTTTTAGTTTTAATATCCTCAATTTTTATCTTTTAATATTTATATTATTAATATTCTTTATATTCTTAATTTTAAAAATATTAAAAATAAGAATATCAAAAATATTCAAAATATATAAATTAAAATTAAGAATATTAAAGAATATTAATAATATAAATATTAAAAAAAATATAAATTAAGGATATTAAAACTAAAAATTAAAAATATTATATAAGTAAAGAAAAATATAAATATTCTTAAATGATACTTATATTACTCTTAATTTTTACAATAAAAATTAAAGTTTGATAATATTAATAGTCTTTTAGAAACGTTTATATCTGCAAATTAAAAATATTAAAATTTAAATGATTACCATTATTCTTATAATCACAATTGTTTAATTTTATCTATTGATTACTACAAGTAAAGAACATCAAAAAATTAAAAGTTAAAATACTAAAATTAAAAATTAAGAATATTAAAAAAGTAATGAAAAATAAAAATATTCTTATATGATATTAATATCCTTAATTATAATTTATATTTTTTAATATGCTTTTTTTAATATTGTTTAATATTCTTATTTTTTTTTAATATTCTTAATTTTTATGAGCATTAAAAATTACTAATAATATAAATATTAATAATTACTTGATAATGAAAACAACTCATCAATTTCGTTTCCCTTTTAAAAAATAATCTAACCAAAGTTATATAAGAATATTAAAAGAGTAAAAAAAATAAATAAAGAATAATAAAAGTCGAAAATTGATATTAATAATATTTTGGAAACTTTGAATTTGGAGATTATTTTCATATTAAATGATGTTTTTGTGTTTGTGTGCTCTCGTTAAGTGTAAGATGATGTTAACTCATTTGACATTGGTTTTGAGGATCCATTTGGTGATTATTGATTAAAAAACACAACATCTTTTGAGTTTAAGAGATGTTATTTGTGAAGCATTATTGATAGGTAAAAACGGTAATGGTGTTCTAGGGAGACAACCTCAAAACAAAAAGTTTATATCTTTATTATCTCTTTAATGTGTATTAATTGAGTTTCAGCCCATATATTTAATGTATTTCTTAAGGAGATCGCCTCTCACAACAATTTGTGTTAAGTAACTGGATTTACATTTACATTTATTTTTAAAACACAAAGACATTTAAGCGATTTAAAGTAGAGAATGGTTATGTTTGCTTTCTAATCATGTCTCTCAAATGATCTACGTAAATGATAGTAAAAAAATGTAAAGTCTCAGAGAACTTATTGAGGTTAGTTTATGCCATTTTACAGAATATTATAATAAAAAAATGTAAAAATTATTAAAAAAAAAACATTAAGATATATAATTCATGAAGAAAAACTATATCAAAACATAAATCTAAAATATGTGTACTTAACATGCCAAATTACAAAATAAATTTCGAAAAATAATTAAGCACCTAAAAAAAAGTTTAAAAAACCATCAACATGTGAATATAATATCCATGTGGTACACATTATGTCGATATGATATAAAGAGATGCACAACTTTGATATTTCTAAGGACAATAATGGGCTGATGGAACGATTGCATACGGCTCATTGAATGCAACAAAATTTTCTTTGCGTGAGAATACAATCTGCGTCACACAACATTGCGCCTTAGTAAATATGTCATGATATATAGAAAACCTTGTTTTAAAATATTATTAATTGTTCCATTAAAATAATGATATTACAAATTATTGGAATGAAAATACATTTGATATATTGAAAAACACGTTTAAACAATTTGAAATGCTACATTATATCTATGAATCTCTCAATAGAAATACCTGATAATTTCCAAGGGTACGCATTTTAAATCCCGCTGCACAATAATCGAAATAGTATCTCCATGTTCTAATAAAATTGTCATCGAAGCCAAGTGAAAGAATTTTGCTGAAATGTATAAACATATATGTTAGAGTATATATAATATTTTCTAGTGATTTAATTTACTAAAATAATAAGTGGTACAAATGACGACATTCCAACTCAATAGCAATAGTGGTAGTGGATTTAAGTCGGCGGGGCTGAAGGCAGTAGGTAGGGCTGACGAACGAGGGGTGGTCGGAGATGGTGGGGGAAGTTGGCTTTTGACTTTTTTTTAAAAATTCTTTTTATTTAGGAAAAATTACCTTGAATAATTCAACCTTTTTATGATTTTCCAACAATAATGTAATCTATTGATTAACCATGAATAATTTCAAATTTGGATGGTATTTTTCTAGAGTAAACCCGATAATCGAATGACTAGTAATAGCAATTTAAATTTTTTTAAAAAAGATAAATTAATATAAAATATCGAAAAAAATGTGAAAAAATATTTTTAAAAATTTTTGACTTTTTAATTATTCATAATTTTTAATGTGAATTTTCAAAAATTTTCTCTAATTTTACATTAATTTTCAATTCTATTTTTTTGGTGAATTTCTTGCTATAGCAAGTCATCGGGTTACTCTTACCCAAGCTCACTTTAGAAAAAAACCTCTTAAAGTTGAGATTATTCATGGTTAATCAATAAATAGAATTATTGTAGAAAAATCATAAATATGTTAAATTATTCTAAGTAATTTTTTTCCGGTAAAACAAGAGTATTACATAATGGAAGTCATACATAGACTAACCTTTTATTCTCCAAAAAGTTTTTTCTCCATAGTCTAAGAGTTTGATAGTAATGGTCTCCAATGTTTTCTACGTGCTCCACACTAAATATATATTGAGAAGTTGTAAGATTAATAAAATGTCCTCTTATTTCTATTATCTATTATTATAATTTTTATTGTTAATTTTACCAAAGTTTGGATGCAGTAGCCATAGCTGATGTTACTCGGCTTAAGGAAGGTAGACATCCACCAGGAAAAATATATTCCTTAATGAAACCTGCACTTTTCCTGAATTCATCATAGCATTCATCTGCTATAGATATGAACTGCACAGTAAAAAACCATAAGTAGCCTCGACATCTCTTAGTACATAAGTAGTGAGCAGTGCATTAAACTCGTGACAAGTATGTATATATATATATATATATATATATATATATATATATATATATATATATATATATATATATATATATATATATATATATATATATATATATATATATATATATATATATATATATATATATATATATATATATATATATATATATATATATATTCTTTTGTCCTACTCATTTTGCATTACTTAAAAGTAAAAATCTCTCACATTATAATGCACCCGGAAAGAACAAGTAAAGTTTTACATTGTTGGGAAATTAGTCAAAAGTTTTGGGAATAATTTAGCCTTCTTGGTTTTTGACCTCAGAATTTACACTTATATATAATATATAAAGTTTGTTCAAATTCATTAGGGTGGAAGGGCGTTGCTGTAACACCTCGGCCCCTTTGAAATATTTGCAACTGATTATGATATATTATGTGGAAAAAAGTAATTGCCAATTACAAATATAATAAAAGTAGAAAGGAAAACAATTATACTAGTTGTTTTTACAACAAGAATATCAATAGTTCAAACTTTGGATATCTTATTTTTTAACAAAATTTATGGATGATTTTATTTAGTAATGGTGATTAGTTCAAAACTCTATTTATTAATCGGCCTTAGGACAAATCAAAATTTTGAAACTTTAAGATGAGTTTTGAAACTAAATTTGCACCAACATTGTTTTAAATAATACCAATTAAATGAGGTGATGGTTGGCATTACCTGAAGGACAAATAGACCATTAGTTGCCAAAAGTGATTCACAGCAGCGGAAATACTCCTCCACGTATTCATGTCCAACGGCTTCAACCATTTCACTGAGACGTAACCAAGTAAACAACCCGAGGAAAAACAATTACGGTCTGTTTGATAATCGGTATTAAACGCTAGAAATTGTAATGAAAAGTTAGTATAATTTTGACGGTGGTAATGAAAAATTGTGAACAAATTTTTTACCTTATAATCAATCTTTCATTACCATGAAAATAACATGATATATATCATTAATATTTATACTACAAATAATTACCATTACTACCAATTAGTACCGTTAATTAAACGGGTTATTAGTATTCCCGATTAAGGAATAAACTTAGTTTGTCTAGTATTTGAGGGTATTACCAGGAGAAAATTCTATCATATTTGTGTATATCTTTCAACTGTCTATAATCACATAGAAGAAACCTTATGCGATCCTGAAAACATTGTATAAAATTTATTAGTTCGATCAACAGAATTGCACTGCTTGAAAAAAATGGTCATTGGAGTTAGAAAATAAGATAAAATATAAATAAATTATAAGAGTTAATTATTTTCTAGATTTTATATGATATCTATTAGTTTAAGAATATATCTTTTCGTTATTTATAGAAATTGTTATTATCTTCTATCTTTTAGTTTGTTAAGGAAATATATTTTCTAAATTAACTAGGACCGTCATGGAATAACCAATACTATCAAAAACTTAAGTCAACGGTTAAGGCTCCAAGATATGTTATATACTCTAACACGCCTTTAAACATGAGAGCCAATTGGGCTAGCAGCGTAGAAGTGTGGATGCACATAGGCGCTGAATATTCCATTTTAAATGAGAGGTGATTGAGTTTCGAATCCATATCCTCTAGTCACATTGCCTTCTGATACCATGTTAAAAACCAACTCAACCAAAAGCTTAAGTTAATAGTTTAGGCCTCAAAATATGTTATATACTCTAACAAAGACATTCTATTATAAATAGAGGTCATCAAATGTTAATTAAAATAGAAACGTCAGTAATAAAAAATATTATTTCTAGAGTTTTCTCTTTTTTATCATTGGCACTTCAAAAACATTAATTTTTTATAATCGAAATAAAAAAATCAAGAAATGTAAAATTTACCTGTAAGCCAGCCTTGTTGACCCTATCCTCAGCAAATTTGAGTTGTTGTTCAGAAAGAGTAATGCCAGTGTATCTACAACCTGTTTTCTTAACAACTTCCATAGCAAGTGTACCCCAACCGCAACCAATCTCAAGTACTTCATGATGCTTCTTTACTCTTGCCTATACTAACGTTAGATGATACTCCATGAACAGGGTTGAACAAAGTTTAATCTAAACTGCAAATTAAATTAGACCATTCACCAAATTGTAGTTTTACTACTTGGTACGGTCTAGAGTCTAAATGGTCTGTTTGGTTTTTTTCAAAAAAACATATTACGATTTTCATTCTGGTCTTCGAATCAGATTAGACTGCAAATCGCACTTTTATAGTAATATATACTTGAATATGTTGATGCAATCAACTAATTACAAAGTATCATATTTAATAACTGTAGATGCAAAATATTTATATAAACACAAAATTTAAAACAATAAGCCAAACTAGACTAGACCGTTACATTTAAAAAAAATTACATAAAGTCTTTAACTTCTCACTATTCTAAAACTAATTCTAATCAAGAGCTATATTAGCAATGACATATTGATTATTCCGTGGTTGATAGTATATAATATATGTTGTATGTTCTACTAAAAGCTTAAGCTGATGTTTGAATAATAAAACATACCTTATCAATTAGAAGGGATATTTTTCTCATTTGTGCTACCTTTAAATCTTCATTTTCTGACTACAAGGTGTCAACAATCATAAATTAGTTAAATTGGTTGAATGAGATTAATTTAAGCTAGGGTAATTTCAAGCTTAATAATGCTCTTCCTATTCTAATAAAAATGCAAAAAAGCTAAAGTTTAAATGTTGCATTCTAAATACTACGGAGGGAGAACTTTAATGAAAGATTAGTACCAACCTTAAAAATTGCACAGGACTATGTCATCGTCTCATCCAAAAACAAGGAAAACATTTCGTTACTCTGTGATTCAAATATAGGAGTATAAATATAAAAAATTAAATAAAAGTCAACAATTATCAATTAAATGACTTGCTAAAATATAATTAAGAGCCAAAAAAAAGTTAAGATGGCTTAGTGGTTAGTACATGCTTTGAATTTTCAAGAAACTATAGTTCGAATTCTTGTACAACTAAATTTAGAAAAGTTTTTTTTGGCCATTTAGGGCAAGGACAAAAAATCACATTCCATAATCATGAACAAAAAATCAATTCTTCTAGAGGCCTCCCCTACTCAGCGATGCGCTACATTTCTTATTAGATAGTCATTCAGATGCAACACGTTACATTGCCCCTAGTGTGGTATCGATGAGCAAGGACACCTAAATTTTAAGCATAGGAGGTTAGGGAATTCAACTATCTTAGTATGATGACGATTTAGTCTAAAAGCACTTAGCCGCCACCATTCTAGGCAAAGCGATTTGGTTTAGGTATAAGTTTTAAAATACGTTTCAATTCGAGAATAACAAAGGTCTAAATTTGAATTGAAAATATAAATTGAAAAAAAAAAAAGTCAAAACTATAAACCAAATTTTCAACCATACAAATATTATTAAAGTTTTGTTTGAGTATTCATACCAAGTCATAATGGCGAGAAATATTAATACGAGCTTGGGTAAGTGTATTTCGCCTACGACGGTGACGGTCGATATATTTAGCAGTGCCAATCCAAGATGTTACAGCAAACAGTGATGCCCACCAATCCCTGTATTCAGTCATTGAACATATATTATGGTTACATACTTAATCCATTTCAAAATACTTGCAAAATTAGAAATACTGCTTTATTCATTTATCACATTTGATTTGTGATTAGTTTTAAATCTATAATTTAAAATATTGTCAATGAGATCTTATTTATTTCTCTCAATGTAAAGATTATTACAACAAATTTTTATAATTTTTGTTATACATAATTAGAGATATTAAAAATTAAATTAATGCATTTGACTGCATGAAAAGTCCAACGTAACAAGTATTTCGAAATGAAGGAAGTATAAGACTGTTAAAGAATCATTACTTCATAATAGAAAAATGTGACATAAAATTATAGATCCTACTCCTCTGTTCTCTAATGCTCTTTTGATTTTGAATATTTCATTTTAAGGAGAAAGGAATTTGACTAAAGTTTTAGGAAGATATATAGATGTAAATACATATGCATATTAGATCTTGTTAGATTTATCTTAATGTATATTTATTATAACACATTTTTAATAATATCTTATGATTTATAATATATTGATATTGAAGCTTTAAAATTGCTTTAAAAATTTTGCAAAAAGTAAAAAGGAAAAACAAAAAATTAAAGAATGATGGGAGCATTATTTCTTATCTGATCAACTCAAAATGTGTTCAACTATGATTCATCATAAACCTAAGTAATCTTTCCATTTTTTTGTTTGTCAACTTTACTTTTTACACACATTTCAAAGCAAATTTTGAGTTTTAATATTGTTCAGTATGCATCATAAAAATTTATAAAAATTATATTCTTAAAAACAAAACATCTAGACAAATCTAACAAGATCCTATATAATTACATTTTATTTTCAATATATATACTTCAAAAATCTAGTTTAAATTTCCTTCTCCTAAAGTGGAACAAGATAAAGTGAATAAATAAAAATAGAAAAATCTCTAAGGTTGTATAAGTATTTTAGAAAAATGAACCAAAATTAAATATGTACACTATAAAAAAACGCGGGTCCACCGACTGACACCATCGACTAACCATAAAACAGTCGAAAATTACTGACTGACGCCATCGACTAACCATAAAACAGTTGAAAATTACCGACTGTCTTACTGAATAACCATGAATACTTGTTAGTCGGACATTCAGACTGATCTCCTACTGTTTTGCATGTAGTCAGAAATTCCAAACGTTTTCCTACTAAACTGAAATACCGACCAATGTTATTTCGACTTACAAATTTAGTCGAAATTCAGTCGGTATAGAGCTTACCGACTAAACTCCGACTGTATTAGGTAGTCGGTAAACGCGCGGTTTTTTTGTAGTGGAATAAATAAAAGATTATTGTGATTCAATCTGAAATACAACTATAATTTTTAGGTTTATATTAAATTAATTGATAATGTATCAAAAATGAAAAAAAATTAAATTTATTAATATCAAATGTTCAACGTTGGCCTTTTATTTTATCACTAGAATGATTTTAAACAAGATAAGATATTAATTAGTGTACCTTTTACTAATACTAGAGGCAGATGAATTAAAATTTGTACTGGCTAGAAAGATCTGTGTGAGACATTTCAAAAGAAGTTGCAAGAAATTAGTGTAATAATTGATAAAAAAACAGGTGGACATACTTATAAACAAACATAAACCATCTCAAAACCAAGTGTGTATACAATATTTTAATCAATGATATGGGACAAACCATCCTAAACCCCTTACATGCAAATTTAACCTTCGTCAAGTTCGCATGTGGGAGCAATCAATTAGGATAGAAACACCATTCTCTTTCTGGCCTACAATTCAATTTTTTGATCGATTTTTCAACTCTAATGCCATATTAAATTGTAATGGACTAATTGCTAATGTAAGCATATAACTGAAAAAATACGAGTGCACAACTGCACACACTTTACACCATTTTTAATTTATTGATACGAGACAAATCATCTCAACTGATCAACAAATGAAAAAAATAATTTTTTTACTTGAACTAAGTGAATCTTATTTCCATTAGCGAGTTATTCATAGCTTATCAAACATTTCATTAAATCAAAAAATTAAACAAAATCAGCTCTTTTTAAGTTAGGTTTTTCTTCATCATCAATCCCAACCCAAAACCATCAAATGCATACTTAAACTAGTATTGGCCTCTTAATGTAATGGACCATATTGTTTAAATTAGGGTAATTTCATGTAGTAGCATTTAGTTTTTATGAAATGTTAGTGGTGGCACTTTTGTAAGATTTTTCCACATGGTAGCATTCAATTTATGCACTATCTAACTGCCGTAGCATTTTCCGTTAAATTCTTATTAATTTTCGTTTAATTCATTATTTTGTAAGATTTTTCAACATGGTAGCATCCAGTTTTTGCTCTCAAATGTTTAGTTCACCATTTTAACGTTTAATTCACCGCTTAATTTATTAACGCCCTTAAATGTTGTAACAATTTTATTTTCATTCAAATTCTTGGCATTATAAAGTTCGAAACGTACATTACAAATACTAATAAATAATTCAAAAGCGCATTTTATAAGCTTAAAAGGTGCATTTCATAAGTTCAAAAGGTGCATTCCAAGCACTAATACATATCGACTTAATTGTTACAACATTAAGGGCGTTGATAAATTAATCGGTGAATTAAACGTTAAAATGGTGAATTAAACATTTGAGAGCAAAAACGGCGTGCTACCATGTGGAAAAATCTTACAAAATGATTAATTAAACGAAAATTAACAAAAATTTTAAGGAAAATGCTATAACAGTTAGATAGTGCATAAACTGAATGCTACCATATGGAAAAATCTTACAAAAGACTACCATTAATATCTTATGAAAATTAAATGCTACCATGTAGAATTTTCCTTTATATATGGAATGATCAAACATAGTGTCATCAATGAAATTTTATAGTAATTAGGTTTAGCTATCAGCACGTGTTAGTTTGTTGCATAAACAAATGTTGTTTAGTTTGTGCCAGCTGTCCCTAAGTTAGTTATAACAGATTATTAGATTTGTTATGCTATCTTGGATTAGACTTTCTTTGTACTCTATTTCTTGTAAGTTCAGAATACAATCAATAAAATTACTCTTTTAAAAGGTTTTTTCAATCTCCTCTAATACTTTTATCAAAAATTAATTATTATAATAAAATAAATAAAATAGTATTTACATAGAAATTATGTATTTTACCATTATGACATTTATAAGGCCTTGATCTTCATCAACGAAAGAAAAATCTTCGTTAATATATGCATCTGCAAAACCTAAGTCTGCTTCCATGGCAACCTGTTTTTTTTAAGATTCTTAATATTTTTAAATGCGTTTAATTAATAACTATAAAATTTAATTAAAATATGTAATGCTACGAATCATTGACTATGAATTGTCTTATACATAAAGAATAAACATCAAAGAAACTTTATTTGATGAATAATAGCAAAGTGTACGAACTAATTCTAACAAGATGTCGTGCAATTAGTTTCATTGAGATCATCCAACTTGATGTAATCATCATCTTCATTTTATCTAGTATATTTTGCTCATAAAAATTATGAACAGAGTCTGAAAAAGAAAAGAAGCCAGCATCTCATACTCATAAAGGAGAGCGCGGTCAATAAGTCTCTCAATTCGAGAAAAATCATGAGTAGTTCCTTGCAACTTAGTGTATTGGGGCGTTCATTAACAAGGATATAAAAAATTACTTGCGTTATAGGTGATGGCTAGGTGGTGTATATGAAAATTTTAAGTAGGTATAAGTTATGACATATTGCACCCGCTCGCTCAAAAGTTTGCCATCCCTAATTGTGAAGAGGTATGTGAAAACTTCACTAGAAGTACACTTACAGCCCCAATGGCTGTGAAGAAGACGTGATAGAGTATATAATATATTATGAGACCTCAACCATCAATTTAAACTTTTAATTGAGTTGATTACTTTACATATTGATCTTCAAACAAATGAAATTCTTATTTATATAGTAGTTTATACATTGTTTAAATAAAGCATTCAAAAACTATTTTCATTCAAATAAAATATTTTATTGTGAAAAAAATTGCTCTTTATTATGACTAAGGAAGGCGTAAAACATAAAATATGATGGAAAAATGGTTTTTATAGACCACTAAACAAGCTCAAATCAAAGGAAGATACCTTCCAATAAAATTGCTGGTTGTGAATCTTCAGAGTAACTGATAATGGACAAATTTCCAGGGAGCCCTCAAAGCTTAAAATAGTGCCATCCACTTCTATAAGACTATTAAGCCATAAAGTAGGAATAAATAATTAATATTATTTTCTTTATTTTCTAATAACAATTGTTCATATTTTTTTAAAAATACTCTACTCTAAAGAGAGAAATTTGACTGATTAAGGTTTAATGTATACTTTTTTATCAAGTTTTTTATAATTTTTTTAAATAGGTATTTTAAAATATATTGACACTCAAAATTATCTTTGAAAATTGTGTAAAAAATAAATAGGAAGAAAAAAAAAAGAAAATAATAGCAAATACGTAGAAAAAATAAATACTTCGAGTATAGCACCAAGACACTTTTTTATATTTCCAAGGCATTTATACTTAATATAAAAAAAATATATTTCCATATTTGATATGAATAATTGTTTTAGCAAATCAAACACTGCCTTGGCAAAATCACTAGTCAAAAATAATTAGAGTGTTAAAATACTCAAGACACTTAAGGGTAAGGGTATGTTTGCTATGCATTTTTTTGGATCAAATAAAGGAAATGGATAAGTAAAATTATTATTTTGTATTTGTTAAGATAATTAGGTAACTATTTTCGTTTCCTTTTGGATAATTGATTCTCCAATTTATTTCGACTCTCAAAGCTCTTGTAACACTTTTTGTAAAAAAGCGTTACCGTTTCATAGTTATACCAAACAACTAACAGCAATTATCTTTATCATTTTTTTACCCCTCTTTAAGAGTTCCCTTTCCATTTCCTTTCCGATTTTTATACCAAACACCCCTAAATGTCTAGATCAACTAATACTTTCTCTCAAAAAGAAAAGCAATCATACTCCCATTACTAGTAAGTTGTAAGTCTTATGTAAGTTTTAGGGTTTCAATGTGAGCAAAGCTTAGGGAGAATGGGAGAGTAGAAATAAAGACTGATTTTTGTGTTTTGAATACTTAGTTTGTATTATTCATAATTAGAGGAAAAAACACCCATATATATACAAAAGCTCAAGAACTTAAACATAGAAATTAAAATAACACAATATCTTAAATTCCTAAATTAGAGGGATAGAGTTTATTTTGTTCCTTATTTTCCTACACTCCTCCTCAAGTTTGGTCTCGGGATGACTGAAACCAAAATTGCCAAAATATTTTTCAACGCTTTTGAGCCAATTGCCTTTAATAGAAGGTTTGCTGGTTGATCTTTTGATTTTACAAAGAACATTTTGGTAATATCTTCGAAAAATTCTTCATAACTTATTTTCCATTTTTCGGGGATAAAAGATCAAGAAACAAATTGACTTGATTGATTTTATTATATGGGTCAAAACTTTGGACTTTGGATTTTGTTCTCCATGTCAATTTGGAATTTCATAATTGAAATTTCTTACTTGCCTTAATTATTTCCAACCCCATTTCTCTCTCCATAACTTTCAGTTGCTTTTCTTCATCTCCTTCTAATATCAAATATTTTCTTTTTCCCTTTTACCTTTGTTTTCTAAATTCTGGTGAGGGCCATTATCACTTGAGTTCGATTTTGAATATGGGTTTTCTAGGTTTGCTTGTCTCGAATTTTCTGGGTTTATTTTTAAATCTGGGTTTTGATTTTCTGAGGGATTAAATCCTGATGATGTCATTTCTACCATATTTCTTCCCCTCACGGCCTCACGTTGATGGTTTCATCAACGGGAGGTAGCGAAACGGGTCCGAGAATGAAGTGGATTCTTGTCCATAAATCTCAAGCGGAGGTTGTGTTTTCAAGAAAATATTCCACAAGGTCGCGGTTGATATTATTGATGATCCATGAGATCACCATACAATCATTTTGAACCTATTGTGGATTTGTGGTGGATGGAGATATGACGGTGATATGGTTGAGGGTCCCCCGATCACCAATTTGTGTTTCAATTTGTTTACACCACGTGGTGTAATTTTGGTAGTTTAGTTTTTCAATTTGGATTGGTTGTTCAAGTTTATAGGTCATATTTTGAAAAAGTTGGAACATTCGTTCCATTTGTGCTATGGAAATCATGGTCCTGGTTTGGTTTTATTTTTGATTTGGTTTGGTTTGATTGGTTTTGTTTTGATTTGGTTTTCGTTTGGATCGATTTTGGATCGGTTATGATTAATGATAAAATACCGATAGAGTTTTTCCGTCCAAGAAAACCTTACAGCTCTGATATCATGTAGAAAATCATAATGCGGAAATAAAGATTGATTTGAGTTTTGAATACTTGGTTTGTATTATTCATAATTAGAGGAAAAACACCCCTATTTATACAAAAGCTCAAAAACTTAAACATAGAAATTAAAATAACACAATATCTTAAATTCCTAAATTAGAGGGATAATATTCTAACACAATATTTCCTAAAATAAAAAGATAATATAATATAAGAGTTTATTTTGTTCCTTATTTTCCTACAAGGAGAAAACTAAGAAAGATATTCTTTTTTTTACGGAACTCGAAATATAGATGTTAAAATTTTATTTTATTTTTTTGAAAATTCTCCTAGGGGCACATTCCCTATGGCTTCCAAACATAGATCCGCCTATAAATATGGATAATACTATATATACTCTTCTCCCATATAATACTAAATATTATTCCACTTAAAATATTAAAGATTATGGTGGATAAGATTCATTTTTAATACATTAATACCAAGAAAGATTATATTTTCTTTTATGTTCTCTCACACAAGAGTACTTCTAATTAGAAATATGAATGTAGCACATACGTTAGTTGTTCTTATTGTAAAATATTTGACTTAAAAAGGGTAGTAGATCATGAGATTTTAACATGTGACCTTTCCTAATACATTAGCTCTGATACAATATAACATATTTTAAGGCTTTAACCAATCTCTTAAACTTTCAACTGAGTAGGTTTACTAATTAATATGGTATTAGAAACCATATATAACATAAGTTAACAAGTTAGAATCTTATCCACCCTTGATGCTTTGCCCTTCATTATATTTTAAGTGAATATTTAGTATCATGTATGATTAGGTGGACATCTATTGCATCCACACTTGTATTCCAAAGATTCACATCATCATCATCATACTCAGTATATCCCGCTCATAGAAAGCTATAGTCAGCGTTTCAGTAGAGAAGAAAAACGGCAGCTCATATCCATAGAGGAAAGTGCGGTCAAAAAATCTCTCGGTTAGAGAAATATATATATATATATATATATATATATATATATATATATATATATATATATATATATATATATATATATATATATATATATATATATTTATTGGCCAAATGAAAAGTCTTAAGGTAGTGTTTGGGAACGATTATTTCAATTGAAATTTTAGAATTCAATGTTGGAAATTCCAAAACATGAATTTCAAAATCAAATTTAGTGTTTGGGAAATATTAAAATTTTAAAATTCAAAATTTCAAATTCTAAAGGTTGTTTGGTAATCTTTGTATTTACAAATCTTTGATTTCAAATTCTAACATTGTTTGGTAAATGTATGTAATTGCAATTACAAAATTCAATCAGCCTTGCAAAATGACCTAACATATGAAGTACATGACAAGGTAAAATATAATACTAACACACTGATTGCAGTCAAAATTTGAGTATGTGATCACCCTAAGAGATTGCCCATAATTGGCCCCACAAATTAGTTCCTTTACAATTGCTATTGAACTTTAAAATCTAGCTAGAAAGACTAATAGACTATAGTATTACTAATGAACTAAAATTCCTAGAAAATTACTACGACTGAAGACATAATATTACCCAATCCAACTTTTCACTTTCAGGTAAAGTCTTAAGCATTTCAAACTCTTCTATATTGTTCAAAAATCGCTTCACTGCCTTCAAAACTTCATATCGATCAAGTCCGACAACTCTTGAAACAACATCGTAGACCTCTTTAGAATCGGGCTTTGGAGGGTTTCTTGATATCATATACTCCTTAAATGTCTCCGCAAAGCTAGTAACAGCATCAGCAAGACGATCCCTCTTTAATTTCTTGATTGAAGACTCTCCCGAAGTTGCATCTGAGATGTGGGCACCTTGATTTTCAGTCTCCAAAGCACCATCACCAATCGCTCTATCCACTGACACCAAAGCACAAATGTCATCCCAATTCTCAATCCTTTTGTTCATATATGCCGAGGCATTTGGATTATCCTACATAACATTGGAAAAGAAAGATGCAAACATTAATCAGCAGTGGTCAATCCATATAACACAACAATATCACGATAATTCACAGTTAATCCATTAAGAGCAACAGCACAAAGTTTCTAACATAAGGATATAATCTCATTGTGTTTAATTGACAATCAGAAAAGCATACCTTACAATATTCGTTCCATTGTGCAAAATCATTCATACCAATTTCAAGCATCTTTTTCTCATCATTCCACGTAAACTTAGTGTAAGTTTGAATATCGGTGATGGTTGCATGATGTTTCTTCCATACCTTAATCCTATTTTTGGCATGATCCATCATAATAAATATGCCCAACTCATTCCTTAACTTATCAACAACAGCTTGATAAGCTTGAGGCTTGAAATCACCTTCAGCTTTATTCCCCTCGTTTATTTGGTCAATCAATGTTGAAGCGAGAATTGCATCCATTTGGGGAGTTCAAGATACGTAACCTCTCTTTGATGTTGAGCTTGAACACAATTGCCTTTTCATTTGTTTGTTCCTTATCATAAATAAACTACAACATGAGTCAAAATAATTAGTTGAACATACAAATAAAGATTCCCATAAAACTACTACTCAAGTACTGCCATATTCAAAACTATTTAGTAAAACCCTACAAAACCATCCTAAGCTTCAATCAAACACAACAATTCTTTGTATTATCTTCGAGATCACATCTGATGGCTCCTTAAGTAGTTTAATGCTTGTTCGATCTCTCCCACTTTAATTGTTCCTAGGTTGTGCCCTTCGCCTTTGGTAATCCGCAAACATTTTTCTTGCAAGCTCATCTCTAAAATTATTCCACTCGGGTGATGAACGCACAAGTGAAATGTAAGCTTCTTCCCCTTCTTCATCAATTCCGGGTACATTTGATAATTCATTATCTACCTCATGTAATAAATTCCCTTCTTCTAGTTTCTCTTCCCTCAAGAAATTGTGGAGTATGAAACAAGCATTTATAATTCTAACTTGAGTCATCTTTCCAAAAAAACTCGGATGTCTAAGAATACTCCAACGTTTCTTTAATCCTCTAGAATATGAAGGAACATTGCGACAATTTCTTTCACCGTTACATATCTAGTAGTCTTTAATCCTCCATTGATTTGCAAAACGTTACATAACTTCTCAAAGCAGTGTGTGTCAAAACGCAATTGATCGCGACATATCCTATCATTTTTCAAGTCTAGCATCCAAAAGGCCCTCTTTTGAGCACGAAAATTTTCATCCCAAGAGACCTCTCTCACCCTATACTTCTGACTATATTGTGCTCCTAAAACTACTAAAACGAAACTCACAATTGACAAAGCATTATCTCTATCATCATCATTTTTTCTTGCACGCTTTCGTGACTCTTGAATAATTAATTCTTCTAACATATTCTACAATTTTCAGAAAAAAAAAATGTAAGACTAAAACTATCTCTTAGCATTTGATATTTAAAGGATGAAATATTCACAAATCACACCACAAATGAACTTTAGTGGATAGTATGGGCTGTATGGCTCACAGCTGAAAGTGACCATCTCAGTTTCTTGTCTATTTGGGCATATAAAGGATCATAACTTAGTATTGTTTTAGCATTCCATGATACACTAGTCAAGTTTAACTACTATATGGTCAAAATCTGAAATTAAAAAAAATTCTAAATGACACCAGCTCATCCGTATTCAAATAAAAAATACCAATCTATCAATCCAAACTAAGCAGGATCCATATAACTTCTCATTAAATTAAGACTATCCAACAATGAACACACAATTAGACAAATTTAACAAATTAATTACATCTGAAACATACACAAATCATAAAAATCACTTTACATAAACCCAAATCAAGCAAAACATTAGTATTATTCTTTTGACAAGATTCTGGATCCTACCTTAAAATCAATAAAACATTCATATTAGATTGGATTGAATATTTGCAACTTGATCTAATTCTTTAGAGATTCTATAATCAATTAACAGAATCTATCATTTACACTATTACATCTTTTCTTTCATTAAGAAATTAAAATTGTAGAAATATAATACAACATAAGAAATAAATACTTAAAATAAAAAAGCATAAGTTCAATCATCAACCATTAATGGCAACAAAGTTTAGAGAGGAAATTAGAGAACAAGTACCTTCGTCAAAACAGCTCCAATAAATTCACAAAAATCCAAGAAATACCTAGGTTCTAATGATTTTTAGTTGGATGTTTAAGTGCTAATGGTTTTTGTAGCAATTTGCAGACATCAAAGTGTTCGTGAAGAGTTCATAATATTGTTGAGTAACAATGGATATCATTGACTCCTTTTATATAGCTCTAGATGAAGAAAATAAATAGGAAAACAACAGAAATTAATCAAAATTAACTGTAGATGCGAACAACTTGAGTAGATGCTGCGAATTTAGGTAACTATAAGAGGAAAAAAATTAGGGTTCATAGAAATTGAGAGAAATTATACAGAGGCCAAAAAGTTGAGATACAAAGTAAGAGTGGTTTACAAATTTGTAAATGATAGGTCTTGAGGGGGTATTTTGAATTATAAAAATTTGGCCCACTAATACCTATTCTAAGATTTCAAAATAAAGGAATATTCTCTTCTCTTATGTATTAGCTTAAAAGCAATTTTCATGTACAATGCAATTTAAAAAAAAAAAAAAAAGAGCTTACGTTAAACTACCAGCGGAAATGAAGCCCTTTAGAAATATCGTGACAGACTGACGAGCTGCTGCTTCTTCCCAACAGAGAGCCATGAAGCCAAGTGTAGACTATAGTATAACTATATATTATATAATATATATTTATATATATCCTGAAAAATTAAGCAGACAATAAAACTAAGACAAGGAGGATAAAAAGACGATGACTTGATAATTGTGGTAAGGGCACGTGAGTCTCTCTCTATAAATATCATACTTCAATAATTATTAATATACTCCCTCCTTCTATTCAACCTAATTGTCCTATTTGTTATTAGTCGCTATTTTATTTAGTCATTTTAATTTGTATTTTATTCTTAATCTATAAGTTAAAATATAGTCAAGCAATCTTGTTTAATTTATCTCAATGCAAGGATTATTTACTTTTTATAATTTTTAATTAAGAGTACCTAGAGATATCAAAAGTTAGGAAAATTCCACATGATAGCATCTAGTTTTCATGAAACACCAATGGTAGCACTTTTGTAAGATTTTTCCACATGGTAGCATCCAGTTTATGCACTATCTAACTGTCGTGGCATTTTCCGTTAAATTCTTGTTAATTTCCGTTTAATTCATCATTTTGTAAGATTTTTCCACATGATATCATTTTGCTCTCAAATGTTTAATTCACCATTTTAACTTTTAATTCACTAATTAATTTATCAATGCCCTTAAATGTTGTAACATTTAATTCACGATGGGTCAAGCGAGCTCACTCGGTCAAGCGGAGCCTTTTTTGGTGACTGCTCTATTTTTAAAGATCTTGACCTGTGTACCTAATGCTCGCTCGGCCAGGTCGAGCGATTTGGGCAGTTAGAAATAATCACGCTTCTAAAAGCTGCTGATTCGATGCCCTACCCATTTTTTCAACCTCTCATACTCTACTGCTTCATCACCCCTATTTGCCACCCATCTATAGTCTACCTATGTCACACATAGGGGTGGTGGAGAAATCATGAAGCCACCACCCACCACTTGTCCTCCCTCCTATAAATAGAGAAGAAGAAGGCTCAAGCAAATCATCCATTTCTTCTACAACTCATGTTCTGAATTTTAAGCTTTCATTAGTTAGTTTTAATCTTCCTTTATTTATTTCCTTGATTTATTCTTGTACTCTTAGTTGCAATTTCTATTCAAACACTTATTAGAAGGTTCAAGCTTTTGATTAGTTCATTATTGAAGATCATTTGATATATTCATGTAATTGAGATTAAGTCAATCTATTGAAGCATTTCATCAACATCTGGGTTGCAATTGGAGCTTATGGAGTTTATCATTGGCATTCTTTAGTTCTTCAATTGATTATTATCTCTGGATTGAATTCTAAGCTAGTAATTTCTATTCTCAACATTTAATTGCTTTTGATTTTTGTTATTAGTACTTATCATGAATTCAATGTCTTTAGTTATGTTTAACTTCAATATGAGTGAGTAGTTCATTTTGGCTTAGGCTAGGTATTATCACCATGTATGTAGTCTAAAATTTCTTTCTTTACCTTTGGCTTGGTTGTTTTGTTTATGGTTTGAGATGGATTTTGCTATTATCGTAGTGTCATTGGATTGATGGCGAGAGTCGATTTCTAATGATAGTCTATACTTGAAAATTGAATCATCTCCATGAGAATAGTGGATGTTTTGATTGGAAATGATGAATGTGTGCTCCATGTTTTAAAATATGCTTAGCTCCATGAGAATAGGTAGTTGAGTATGTTTTAGGAAGCTTTTGTTGCCCGAGAGAGAAGATTAGTATCCAAGATGCGTTCTTCCCCATAACCCATATCCATGACCTTAGGTTGAAGATTAGTAAATATTTTGGTGAGAAAGCCTAGCCTCTACCTCTTCATCATCATATTACCTTTTAATGTGTTTGTATTGCCTTTGATCTTATATTCTTGGTTAATTAGCATCTTTACTTGTTTTACACTTTGTTTTAGCTTTAGTCTTTATTTGCTTGTTTTAGTTAATTACATCAACAAACATCTATATATACGTTATTGAACCAACTAATTGATTGAGAATCTCTTGATATACACCCCACTCCCTGTGGATTCGACCCGTACTTGCCGATGTACTACGTTACGCCGTGCAATTTTAAAATCAATAATTAATAATCAATCACTTGTTTTTAAAGTGAGAAATGTCATATGGGTAAGATGTTTGGGTATGGGCAATTACACCAACAAACATCTATATACTAGCAGAAGTGTCATATGGGTAAAATGTTTGGGTATGGACTGGTAGATAAAAGTGAGAAAAAGGTGAATTGGACTTGTTGTTAAAGTGGTAAGGGAAGCGATGTTCTTGAAAGACAACATCTCGTGAAACGAGAATTTTGTGAGAGGTTAAGTCATAGACCTTGTAGACCTTTCGTTTGGTGGAATAGCCACGAAAGACACAGGCATTAGTTCAGGGTTGAAATTTGGTACGATTTTATTTGAGTGTGGACACAAAGCACAAACACCCATATGCTCTGAGATGGTGAAGATTGGGTTTGAGATTATAAAGTTTTTCGTATGGAGATATATCATTAAGACATGACAGAGGGAGGCGATTAATGATATAGGCTGCACAAAGAATGCATTCTCCCCAAAATCTTGAAGGGAGGTTAGATTGAAAAAACAATGCTCGGGCAGTTTTTTTAAAGTGGCGATGCTTGTGTTCGATAACGCCATTTTGCTGTGGGGTCTGGACACAACTAGTTTGATGTACAATCCCTTTTCCATGATACCATTGCAATGCTTCACCTTCACAAAGTTCCCTGGCATTATCAGTTCAAATAGACTTGACACTAGTATGAAAATGATTTTCATTATAACTTTACAAATGCTGCATAAAGGAAATAGATTGACTTTTGTATTTCATGAGATACAACCAAATACATCTTGTATAATCATCCACTATAGTGAGGAAATAAGTACACCCATCATGTGTGGGAGAAGAATAAGGTCCCCATAAATCCACATGTAACATCTCAAAAGGTGTCTTAGTTTTGATAGTATTTGAAGGGAAAGGTAACCGGGTTTGTCTAGATGAGGGCAAGCATGCTTCATATTAGGATAAAGTATGTATCCAAGTCGGATATGCCACAGCTTGGCTTCTTCATGTCAAGATTTAGGAGTAGCAACATTGGCTGTATATGTCTTATTGTCAACTATAGTTGTAAAAGCTTTATGTATGGTAATAGCAAGAGTGTATAGACCTCCATTAAGTTTACCAAGAAGCAAGGTCTTGGTCATCAAAGTATCCTGTACCAGGCAACTATCATTAGTAAAAGAGAGCTTAACATTATTGTCTCTACAAAGTTTATGAACGAAAATCAAATTGAAACAAAATTAGGGTACAAACAAAACATTTTTTAGCAAAAGATCTGGTGTGAGTTGTATATCACCAAGTTGGTTCACCTTGACTTTATTCCCATTTGGAATAAGAATTTCATGGCATCTACCTTGCATATATCGAATATTTGCACAACAAATGCAAAGAATTGCACATGTGGTCTGAAGCTCCATTATCAATGACCCACGTATCTTTGCCAAAGAAAAAAGTAAGATAGAAAGTACCTGCGGCATTTGCTGTGCTGGGGTTATCAAGAACATCCAGGGGAGTGTGGTCTTGATTAGTTTCCTTTTCACCAAGAAGAGTACAGAGTTGATGGAACTGATCATACTCTCAATCTCTCTCTGCCCAACAGAATCAGTATTAGCAGTTGCTGCAAAGCGTTTGGTGTTGGAGCGAGTTTTGTTGGGGTACCCATGGAGCTTGTAACAACGATCTATAGTGTGTCGCTTCATATGGAAGTGGTTACAATAGTAGGTATTGTTCCTCTTCGTTCCAGACATTTGGTGATTTCTATTGTGAGTACTTCCCCTTTGAACATTCCCATTCCATGTAGGGCCATTGCCTTGATCATAATGTGCTTTCTCCACTGTAAAAGCAACAGAATCTGTGTGCATACCAGTAAGCTTACCCATATTGTATTTCTTTTCTTCTTGTAACAGCAACCAATATACAAGGGAAGGGTTTGGTAAGTCCTCCATCATCAGGATGTTGGATTGCACTTGATTGAAGGGCTCGAAGAGCTTCATTAAAAAAACGTATAAGCCTCTGGTTTTTTTGAGACTTAAGAACCTTCTTGGTAAGATTACATGCACAACCTTGACAAGAGCAAACTGGGATAGGATCCGGAGCATCAAGTTGATCCCATATGGATTTAATTTTGGTGAAATACTCATAAATACTCATATCAGTTTCTTGAGTGACATCTAAGAGTTCAGTTTGTAATGAATATATTTGAGCAACAGAAGTTTGTCCATGATGTGCTCATTTATGAACACATTTACTACCGCTTTATTGTGCCAAGTTTTATGCTTTTCAATCGTTATTATGCACATTACGCACGATTTTACCTTGTTCTTGTCTTTGGGGTTGTTTTGTGGTTATTTCAGGAGATTCGAAGACAACAAGGTCAACATCGATGCGTTGTGAGACTTTGGCACGCAAAGCGAAGACTTTCCCGGAGGACACACTGAGCTTGGAAGCCTCTAATCACTAGCTGTTACTCCATTAGGCTAACCAAGACACCATTTAAGAAATTGGTGTTGATCTGGAGGCAAAAGAAGCTGAAACTGCTGAATCAAGCTCCATTCGGCCGAATAAAGAAGTCATTCGGTCGAATGGATCCTATTTTCTCAAAGAAGACTCACCGAAGCTGCTGGAATACGCGAATGATGCACCGTTCGGGCGAATGGTCCCGTTCGACCGAATGGACCCTTTATTCGGGCGAACCAACCCCAGAGAAAGTTCCTGAAAGTATTCAAGCGTCGAGATTCGGGCGAATGGATCCTTCATTCGGGCGAATAGACCTATTTTCTGCGGAAACAATATTTCTTCTCAAGCCAAACTCAAGGGCATTTTTGGGTATTCGAATTTCCTTTGCTTAGAGGGTATAAATACCCCACTCTCTGTAGAAACAAGGGGGAGAGCCCTAATACATTCTCTAATGTAGTTTTATTACTTAGCCTTTTTAGTAAAAAAAACCCTAGTTTATCATAGTTTTATTTCCTCAATCTTTTATTTCAAGTCTTTACTTTCTAGTTTGGATTTCAATCTTGATTATTGAATCTTTGGCACCTCTAGCATTAACATTTGGTTGTAAGTATCAATCTCCACATTGCTTCGAGTTCATTTAATGCATTTACTTTGAGTTCATTTATTGCATTTATTGTCTTGCCTTATATTTATTGCTCATTTAGGATGGTTTTTGTTCTATTGATTTTCATTGTTTCCTATATTTCAATCATGTGTGAGTAGTTCTCCTTGGGGATTGATTAGTGAAACCCTAGGAATGTTTATGTTCTTTATTGTTTAGGATTAGGGAAAGATGATAATAATTAGTTCTCGAAACCCAATGTGAATGTTGTCCTGCAACTCCTCCGGAGACATAGGGCGATTATAGGTCGTTCGTTGTGATTTGTGGAATCACCAACTTCCTCTCGCACTCTCAGGTGTCTAGACTAGTTATTGTTTGATTTCCTCTGACCCAATATATGCTCTTTTAAGATCGCCTTCTTAGGGTGAATCTAATCTCAATCCCTTTTTCTCTCCTTTGATTTATTTTGTTAATCAACCGTGTTTGTTATTTCCGTCATTAGCTTTAGATGCTCTTCAACCTACAAAAAAAATAGTTATGTTGAGACGCGGAGTTTATTGTCAACCTTGTCCTCGTGGTTCGATCCCCTACCCCACTATACTTGTGTAGTGCGTAGGTTGTTATAAGTATTGTTTGGTTCAAGGTTTAGCATAGACGACTGTGAAAATCTTGCTATCAGTCCTTAACGTTTTTCAAGATCTTGCCACATTTCCTTTGCTGTGACATAATACATCACACTGTGAGCATTGGATCTCTCTAAGGATGCGACAATTCAACCTTTCACCACATTGTTGCAATGTTCCCAAGCCTTTGCATCTGAAGACTTGTTATCTGATTTTTCCAAAGACCCATCTATGACATTTTGTTCTTGGCAGTTAAGCCTGTAATCATGCTTCTTTTCCAATCTGAATACCCACTCCCATCAAAAGGAAGTGAAACTAGTTTAGCACTAGCATGATTAGAAGGGTGTAAATAATAGGGCTTGAAGGATTTTGGGTGGGATCAACTTGAGATGTTTATTGCACTGTATTCGCCATTTTCAAAAAAAAAAAGAAAGAAAAGGAAACTAGGGGTACAACAATGGTAGAAAAAAACAAAGCAAAAAAAGAATAAGAGAAGAAAAAAAAAGAGAGGGATCAGAAGGTACTCTGCTCAGATACCATGATAATCTCAGCACAAATAGCCAAGATCAGTCTCCATTAGTGCACGCCATTAACAGTAGTTACCATACAAAGGAAAGGAATCTTTATTCATTACGTAAAGAGAGGAGCAGTACAACCTTTTATATACAAACTACTACACATGCAAGGGACCACTACATAACGTGGCAAAACAGAATGAAAAGAAATAACAAACTAAAGGATACAGTCATCAATACTTCTAACAAATTTCTTGTGCAACAAGGCAAAGGGTAAAAATGTTATTTTATGCAAGAGTCTGGTTTAATAAATATCTATATGTTCTACATTAAGAAATTTTTTCTCTCGTAAATTTGTAATAATGATGTCATTATTATTACTATTGTCATATTTTACATCCTTAATAAATGTTTCCTTCGTTTGTTAAAAAAGTTGTCACTTTTCAATTTGTGTGTTTCATTTGTTGTTTTCATAAAGAATCTTTCCTTTTAAATCACAAATTTTGGACAAAAATAACCTTGTTTATTCTCATTTTAATTTTTTAATAATGCTTATGGTCCCGTATATTTTCCATTAACTTCATTTTAACATTATTATAATCCTTATGATCCCTACATGTTTCCACTAACTTTATAAAATTATTTTTTATTAATTGTGGTCTCTATAATTTTTTCACTAACTTTTTTTTAATATTTTTTTAATATTTGTAGTTCCCATTTTTCCTCCATAAAATTTATTATTCAATAAATATATTTTTTATATAGATCGATAAGAAATAATATTCAAAAGTCTGTGAATAAAGTTCTTAAATTTTATTTTAGAATAACGTATAAAACAATGAGGGTAATATTTTCTTTGTTTAGCCGCCGCTTGAACATACAATATATGAAGTTTAAAATGATTGAAATACCCTTACTAAATCCCAAAACTACATTTTGCATCTACAATTTCATCTTCAACCCATCTACCACCATAGAAATTAATCTTAAAAAGGTAGCTATGGGAGAGTATGATTTAGATTTCAAAGGTATATATGGCCTTAATGACTTGGTCATTTTGAAGGTTTAATTTAGAAAATTAGAAGGATAAGAAACAAAAATTTTAATTACTTCCCCAAACAAGTCTGACCCTAATGACTTGGAGTCATTTGAGGTCTAATCTAGAAGGGTATGATTAAATTTTCAAAGAAAAAAATTGTCAAAATGTCTAATTTTAATGACTTATATAAATGATTTGAAAGTTTGATTTGGGAAAGTAGATATAAAATTTTTAAAGACTTTTTCTAAAAGATCTGACCTTAATGATTTGGAGTCATTTGAGGTTTGATAATGACGCATGATTGCATCCAAGAAAATGATCTCGGACGGGTGTCATTCGGTTCGGTTGCATTTCGAATCGGTTATTTTTCGGCTGTGTGTTACAACGAGTCACACTTGGGTCGAGTCGGTTAGTCACGGTTCGGTTGGAGATCGGTTATTCAAGCTATCGGGTTAGCATCAGTTCGGTGTCGATTGACGTTCGTGTCGAGTGTCAATCGGTCTCGGGTTGTCATCGATTACTAATTAGTTCGGTTTTGTCGGGTACAGATCGGATTCGAGTTTTTTTTTTCAAAAGCAATATTCGGCTACGTATTACTAATTACTATCGATCGAATCAATATTAAATTAAGTTGTTAGTCAATTTTTAATTGATGACAAGATTCCCTTTATTTAAAGCAAAATAGTTAAAATGCAAATTAATTGGTAATCATTATTATTTTTTTACTTTTACTTGTTGGACCGGAAATTAATATTATAAAGTTCTATCAATATTCATCTAATTCGATTAAAAGTAGTTAAATAAACATTGACCATTGATTATTAACTCTAAATATAGGAAACCATGTATTTATAAAATTTAATTTATTAAAATATCTAACACTTTATTAGCTTAACAAATAAGATGATTGAATATGAGTTTATCATACTTCTATGTTAAAAATTGGTTCAAGTTTACAGCAGTTCAATCTATAATTCGTTCGGGTTAAGTCGGTTTTAGCCGGATAAAACTCGGTTTCGAGCATGATTCGGATCGGATATGACTTGGGTCAGTCATTATTAGGTTCAGGTAATCTCGGTTAACGGTTATGTGTCAGTTACAAAAATCGGTTACAGCTCGGATTCAGCTTTCCCATTTTCGGTTGTCAACCGGTTCGGGTACAATTTCGGTTCGGGTACTGTCGGTTCGATAAACCAAAAAAAGGAACACATTTTCGGATCGGTTTACTTTCAATTTCGGTTCGGATTTTCGAGTCGGGTCACTTTTGAACAGCTCTAGATGCAATACACGCCAAATAAAGTAAATCTCACATGGTAATCCTAAGGTTTTGAGTTTTTTACGTGGTAATCAAAACTTTAAAAAGTCCACGCGATAATCGTAAGGTTTTCCAAATTGTTTCATTGTGACATTTTTGCACATAAAACGTTAACAAACGTTAATTTCAAAGCTTTAATGGTGTTGTACGCCTATTTATAATACTCACCATTTCAAATGTCATTAGTTTCAACATTTTCTCCAAAAACATAAACTCTAACTCTATCATATTCGGGTTTGTGGGAAAAAATATGATTTGGGTGAAAGATGATAGAGTTAGGGTTTATGTTTTGGGGGAAAAGGTTAAAACTGGTGACATTTAAAATGGTGAGTCGCATAAATACAGCCTTAAAGCTTTGAAATTAACGTTTACTAACGTTTTTATGTGCAAAAAGGTCACAGTGGAACAATTACATAAACCTCAGGGTTAATATGTGAAATTTTTAAAAATTTTGGTTATCACGTGAAAAACCCAAAACCTCGGGATTTACCACGTGAAATTTTCCAAATATTTTTCTATAATTTGCAGGTGATTCAAGCATTTTGATGATCAAAGATATAAATGTAAAATATGGAGTATTAACTAACGAAGAATAATACCTGATTCATTAATAAGAGTCATACGACATCTATATCAAAGATATAAATGTAAAATATTAAAGATATAAATGTAAAATATGTGTATTTAATTAGCAATTACAACTAAAAATTTTTTTTTAAAATAACCAACCATTGAAAAGTTTTAGAAAATATCAATATGTGATCATAAAATACCCTCCTCTTCTTTTTAAAATCAATAATTAATAATCAATCAATCAATAATCAATAAAATATACTAATGAAGAAACAACTTGAAACATGTGTCACACTGCCATTAAATATTTTCCTTTTTTTCCATTATTGACAAGGAAACTTTTTGATATTTGAATTGATATTTGGAGAAATAATTTACCCATTAAAGCATGTAATAGTTGTTGATTGACTATAACTATATGTGATGATATATCGAAATACAATATTTTCTTATATAAAACAAAAAAAAAATATACATGTAAATCTTTATTTGAACTTAGAAAATAAATCATCATTATATAATGAATAAGCTAACTATTAATTTGGCTATTTTTTCAACTAAATGCTCCCACTTATCTATCATGACTTTTTTTAAAAAAAATCACGGCTATTGTTTTAGAAAAAAACTAAATTTTAAGGCTATAGTTAACAATTAATCCAAATAAGAAAGAATATTTCTTTTAAATTGCATAAACAAAATAAAAAGAAAAAGAAATTATATGAAGAGAGTTAAAGAAAATAGTGGCAACATTTTACACAAAACAAAATATAGTAAAATAAAATGAACACACAAAAACTAAAAATGTGGTATTTTCAAAGATACACAATGAAATACAATATAACTTTCGTTCTAGAATATATTTGATACAAATTTTGACATATTTTGTGGAGAAAAATATAATTATGAGTACCAAACAATTATTTTTTATTATATAAATAATATATTTTGTGAAAAAATATCAATATCAGTATTAAATATAAAAGAAAAACTATCATTGCTATGGTAAACAACGCGCTGATGGTATGATTGCATAGGGATCATCAAATGCAACGACATTTCCTTTGCGTGAGAATATCACCTGCATTATTTTAACATTATTTTTTGTTATTCAACTTTTGCTAATATTGTGAATTGTGATTTTAGTAAGTAATCATGATTTATTATAAACCTTTTTTAACATACTAATAATTCATTTTTATTTGATTGAAAGATACTCTCCCAATTTTATTTTTATCTAAGAATTTGTCCATATGATGATTACCTGGTAGTCACCAAGGGTGCGCATTTTGAATCCAGCTGCACAATAATCGAAATAGTATTCCCATGTCCTAATAAACTTCTCATCAAAGCCGAGTGAAATAATTTTGCTGAAAAAAATATATTTATGAGCTTAATTCACAATAAATCCTTATTAGGGAATTATATATATCCAAACATTTATATACACCATATTTTCTATAAATTTTGCTAAATGTATATTTCTTATGTTTTGTTATATATACTATATTTCACTCTATTATGTAATTTAAAGCGTTATTTTAATCATTTAAAAATTGAGTTATGCAAAATTACAAATTATAAAAACTAAATATTTTCAAAATATGTGATTTAAACGATTCAAAAAAGATACACCTTTCGTTCATCAAAAAGTTCACATTTGTTATTTTGGGTATTTTATTTATTGTTCCTATAAACAATCTTTTCATTTATATCACAAATTTTGGACAAAAATAATCTTTTTAATCCTCATTTTATTATTTTAATAATGTCTGTGGTCCCCACATATCTTTGACTAACTTTATTTTAACTTTTTTATATTTCTTACAGTCCCTACATACTTCCCACTAACTTTATAAAAATATTTTTTTATTAGTTGTGGTCTTCATATTTTTTTCACTAATTTTTTTTAATATTTTTTAAGTTTATGGTCTCCACTTTTCCTTCATCAAATTTATTATTCAATAAAATAATATCTCCACTATTTAAAAGATTTTATTTTTCTTAATTTCCATGAACATTCTTAATGGGAACTTAATTAGGAATCAGAGGCAACACTATTTTAATTTGACTATATTTTTCTTAATACATTATTTGTAATATATAAAATAAGATTGAATAATAAACGATCTAACAAGGAGTATTTCATAATGGAAGTCGTATTGACTAACCTTTGATTCTCCAAAAAGTTTTTTCTCCATAGTCTAATAGTTTGATAGTAATGGTCTCCAATGTTTTCCACGTGCTCCACACTATATTCAAAATGTTGTAAAATTAATAAATTATTGTCATATTGTTATTTACCTTTAACTATTTCTTGGCGTGTACCGTCAAATTTCCCTATAATTAATACTTGATGAGAAAATCAAAAAAAAGTATGAAAATGATATATTTGAGAATGTGGGAAAAAAAATGAGTGAAATAAAAAGATAATTTAAATGTCTCGATGAAATTTAAGAAATGAATACAGGTAATGATAAAGAATAAAAGTTAAGTAAATTCGGTGAGAAGGATTAAAAAAAAGTGAAACAAATTTTATGAAATACATGGATTATTAAAATAAAACTATGTAAATATTATCTCCTTTTAAAAATGTATTTTAAAACTCAAGGATTATGCCATTATTTATCATGCCCTATTATTTATAATATTTACAATCTATTTGAAAATTGTTACTAAATGATTGGAATTAGAATCATTTATAGTGTAAATTTTAAAAATATTTATCATGTTATTCCTATAGTAATGAAAATTTGATTATAAAAATATTTTTTATTTCATAATTTTCATTATCACCTAATAATACATGTTTAAATGGTAATACATTGAAATAAATTTTGTGGAAAAAATAAAATTGTTGAACGAGAATTAAGAATGACCATTAAACTTGTTAAGAGATATTCTAACTAAAATTACATTAAATTTTATATTACCATTCCCACGGTTTAGTACCGATACCAAATGGACTGTTAAGGTATTAGAAAACACAAATGAAAATTTTTTCAAAAACTATTTGTAAAAGCTCTTCAATTTCTTTCATTTTTATACCTTTCAATTAACTACGCATAAAAGAAAATTTAATAATTTTTTATGGATTCAAAATTTGACATCATGTTTCATTTTCGTTAAAAAATTTATTACAGTATATTATATTGATAAATATTACTCCCTCCAATTTACTACTAATGTCCCATTTGTTTTATGCACTCTATCCAATGCACTTATTTAATTATTAATATCTCTAATTATACAAAATTAAATATGGAAAGTTGATATGAATAATTCTTGCATTGCACCGAATCAAACAAGATCCCACTTGACTATGTTTTAACTTATAGATTAATAATAAAATACAAATTAAGAATAAGAGATGAATAGTATCAAAAAAGCGAATAAAACGTTAGTGCTGAAATGGAGGGAGTATTTATAATATTACCAAAGTCTTGATGCAGTAGCCATAGCTGATGTTACTCGGCTAAAGGAAGGTAGACATCCACCAAAAAAAATGTATTCCTTAATGAAACCTGGACTTTTCCTGAATTCATCATAGCATTCATCTGCTATAGATATGAACTGCATATTAACAAACATTAAGTCACAACTTCGAAATTATGTGTTTCTTTGATTTTACAATATATGATCATGTGACATTTTTTCTCATACCACGTGCAGAAAATATTATTAATATACTTGTTAATGTAATAAATCAATTATTAATATTTTTAAGGAAAAATTAATATTAATAATTTAATATTTTACCCATTTGCCGTAAATAATCTCATCTTTGGATTATATTTTAATAATTCAACCATTGCACTTACTTTGCTATCAACATAACCTTTTATCTTATCATAATTCAACATTTGCTTTTAATTTGCTATCAGCATACCTTATTAGTATGCTGACATCATTAACTTAAGGCAATGGTTGATTTATTAAAAAAATTTTAAAGTTGGGATTATTTACAATAGATGGGTGAAAGTGGGAATTATTTACAATATTTAAATGCACTATCATGTTTATATTATGCTAGTATGAAAACTCGTACAATGTATGAAATTGTTAGAATAAAAATATATAAGTATAAATTTTAAATATGGATGCAATTACATGTTTGGGAGATTGATGCCCCACACGCCCTAATAATGTTTAGTTTGACTTGTATGAAACTGTCTCATAGAATTAACTTATTTTTTTAATTATCATTTTAAAATTATAATTGATCACTTTAACGCACTAAATATATAAGGGTGGGTCTAATAAAAACCGTATCCTTTAAAATTTGTAAATAATGTTTCGCAATTGCCAATAAAATAAAGTGATGGTTGGCATTATTACCTGAAGGACAAATAAACCATTAGGTGCCAAAAATGATTCACAGCAACGGAAATACTCTTCAATGTATTCATGTCCCACGGATTCAAGCATTTCACTAAATTAAACATAAACAACACAAGGAAATAACACTTAATTAGTATTGCTAATTAATTAATTAATGAATATAATCTACTTTTATGTTTAATTTAATTTATTATTACATGGTTTTTATTAGAAAATTACCAGGAGAATATTCTATCATATTTATGGACATCTTTCAACTGTCTATAATCACATAGAAGAAATCTTATTCGATCCTGAAAAAATCGAATAAATTTTGTTAGTTTGATAAATAAGATTGACCAACTGTTAATCTTTTGCACTTCCGCTGTGAATAATCTCAGTTTCAGATTATTTTCTAATAATCTTGTAGTTGCTCTTAGCTCGCTGTGAATAATCTAGTTTTTGTCTTAGTTTGCTAGTAACATACTCTATTATAAGTGATATAGTATTTTGTGGGCAAATATATAACAAAGATTAGATTATAAAAAATAATCCAAGAATAAAATTATTTACAACGTATGAGTGAAAGATTAGATTAATAATATAATATTGTATTCAATTATTTAGTGAGACGAATTAATTATCAGCTCTAATTTTTTGAGCTTAAAGATTTAACATTATTATTTGTCTTTTGTGGACCCCAATTTACCTGTAAGCCAGCCTTGTTGACCCTTTCCTCAGCAAATTTAAGTTGCTCTTGGGAAAGAGTAATGCCAGTGTATTTACAACCTGTTCTCTTAACAAGTTCAATAGCAAGTGTACCCCAACCAAAACCTGTCTCAAGCACTTCATGATGCTCCTTTACTCTTGCCTATATTAATATATATTAGAATAAATCAATAAACTCAGGGTTTGATATATAAAATAAATAAAATAAAATATTTAAATATTTTTTTTTTAACTTCGAGATTATTAATGGTTACATAATAATATTTATTAATTTATGATAAAATATTAATTTTTTAGAGGTTATGTGTTATTTTTCCATATTTTATTTGTATTCTATAAATTTTTAACTAGCAACAAATTAAAATGATATGCTTTCTATGGATTATGTGTTTCATAAAATATATTAAAATAAGTCTGCATTTTATTCGTTGCATTTACTATTGTTATTTTTTATTATAACCATATGCTTTCTATTTATATTTATCTTATGTCTAAGGGTCACGTTTGGGTGTGATAAGATGTAAATTTGCGGAATTCGCTTCAACTGTACTCGGTTTCATTAATTGTAGAATCTTATCTTATTCTTTCTTGTGTCGGGGAATTCTATGGCCGCGCTCTCCTTTATGGGTATGAGTTGTCGCCGTCCTTCCCTTCTCAGACCTTGGCCATAATTTTTTATAGGCGGGATACATTGAGTATGATGATGATGATGAAATTAAAATGAATAATGACTAAGATCTTATTTTAAGAAAATTAATGGTTAAGATTAGATGATTGTGGTGATTATTTTAAAGAGTAAGCTACTATATATAGAATTATCTGTACATTCAAGTCTAATCCAACTTGTTTTTTCAAAATTAAAAGAAAATTACAGTAATAGAGAAAGTCTTGTATGAACTTGGTCCACAACTATTTAGAAGAAAATCAAAAATTGACAAATTTTTATAAGGCCCTATATAATTTAAAAAATTATGATATTTTTCTATCAAATTTGTATATATCTTTAAACACTTAAAATATATTACGTAATTAAATTTTGAGGCCCCCAATTTTCTTTGGTCATTTGTGGTCGAACATGTTAAACATGCTCAGAACCTCCCTTAACACTATTTTAGGGTTGGATCAATCTTCAAAAGTATTAAAATAGACTAATAAATATTTTTACTGGACAAGTATTATCAAGTATAATCATGGATAAATACATGTTATTATTAGGTTTGTGCACACTAAAATAGCATGACCAAGTCTATACGCGACTTTTAATTTATAGAATGTCAGAAACGGGCTTGCTCGTTTGCTTTTTAATTAAGAGGTGTTAGCAAACGACTGATAGCTGATTATAGCGGCTGATTTGACCAGTTGATATTATAAATAGGTTTGACCAGACCAACTGATTTTGAATCCGTAGCTATGAGTAGCTAGTTCAAAAATAATTTATTCATAATAATAAGCTGTTTAAACTAGCTAATTTATTAAACATTAGCATTTGATAGTTTGGCCACTCAAGCCTTTATTTATATCAAAGAAGTTAAAATTATCCAATTAACTATTTTGCCAAATACCCTAAATTTTCTCCAAATTAAACCACAATAAAACAAAAGTATAAGACTTAAAAAAAAATACAAGAACCAAAATAATAAAACATACCTTATCAATTAGAAGGGATATTTTTCTCATTTGTGCAACCTCTAAATCTTCATTTTCTGACTACATTGTATCAACAATTGTAAACCGATTAATTGATGAAATCATATTAATTCAAATCAAGCTAATTGCTAGAGGGATTCATGTCATCAGGTTGATTTCAGATTAAGTGTTTCGATTCGGTTTAAAATCGGATTTGTGTCAATATTGGTTTTTACATCATCGTAAATCCATTTTTAAGTCGGTTCAAATCGAATTAAGTTACGACATTGAGTGAATATCAAGTCATCAAGTCTGTTTTGAACCCCTCTAGTAATTACAAAACTTAAAAATACGAATGAAATTGCATGGAAAATGAAATCTGACCTTAAAGACCGCACAAGAGTACAACATCGTTTCATCCATGAAATACGAAAACATTTCGTTACTCTGTCATTTGAATAAGAACTATATTAAATTTAAATAATTTAATTAATTTACTTTATTTATTTAAAGCGCCTAGTAGTCAACAATTAAGATATCTCAAACATTTTTGCACGAAAAGTTAAGCTAATTATCAACTAATAAATGACTTGCTAGATTGCGTACTTCAACAATAATAAACTAAATATTACGACTATTGTAGAAACGCACATTTGCTTATAATGTTAAAAATCAATCAATTTTTCACCAAGAATGATTGATTATGATTTATAATGTATAATTATAATAATTATATAGTCATATTCTTTATAATGTTCAAATCGTCTAACTACGATCTTGCCTTGAATTGAATTCTTAGTCGATTTATTGGTTCATTAAGCAGCTAAAAACGTATTGGGTAAATAACTTTAATATAATCGAAAAATTGCATTAAACAAATAATTAAGTAGATGTAGAAAAACTACAATGATAATTATTTAGTGGAAGTCTTGAAATTAAATTTCATTTAACTTTACTATCTTTTCAGTCTATCCTATAATAAAAAAAACTAAAAAAAAAAAAGCAAATTTCACCAAGTGGCCAAAAATAAAATTTAAATCTACCAAATAATGGCCAACACATTCTTGTATTTACTTGGACAAAGGATTGGAGAGTGATCTTATAGGAAAATAAATAAAAAAAAAAATAAGACAAAAATTAATAATCTAAATACCACATTTAATGAAATTGTAATTAAAATTACAATTGATTTTTTCTTGGTTTTTAGTGTGTTTTGCTTTTTGATTAGTTAAATAATCAAAGATAAGTATTTGTAAAATATTTTATAAATCAGCTGAAAAATTAGCTTTTGAGTCATATCGAAAAAATACTATTCATATTAACTTTTATTTTCATTGTTTTTAATTTTTACCAAAACATTTCAATAGCAAATAACTTAATTAAACAGTTAGCTAATTTATTTTAATTTGTTCAATCAATCAATAATAAGTTTAATAACAAGCATTAGTCAAAGAAAGGCTAAAGTTGATTTGATTGGTACCAAGTCATAATGTTGAGAAATATTAGTACGAGCTTGGGTAAGTGTGTTTCGCCTTCGAAAGTGACGGTAGATAAATTTAGCTGTGCCAATCCATGATGTTATTGAGAATACTGATGCCCACCAATTCCTGTTTTCAGTCATTCAACACATACAATGGTTACGTTACGTATAAGACCTTAAAAAATATTGTTGCTTATTCATAGATTCGAACCTCTAACTTATTGTCACATTGGCTTCAGATACCATGTTAAAGAATCAAATTAACCAAAAGTTTAAGCTGATGGTTAAAACCCCAAGATATGTTATATTCTCCGTTAAGGTTGATACTGAGTTAATTGATGATGAAATGTATTTCGAATGGACAGAGTAATTAGTTTATGAATATTAATGTTTTTATTGATTTAAGAAAATAATGTAAGGGATTATATCTAAAGGATGATTTTAAATAAGATATAATTATGTACCTTTTACTAACATTAGCTGAAGATGAATTATAATCTGTACAAGCTAGAAAGATCTGTGACACATTATGATGGAAGTTTATTAAAACTAATTAATAATGTGAAATTTCAAGCGATGACATCATATTAAAAACATTATTATGATGCTTGTATTATTAAAATCTGATCATTGTATTAAAATATATGGATATCTTTTATATAAGCATCATAATAATTTTTTTAATAATTAACAAAAACTAATTAATGGACCAAATTTCAAGATTAAAAAATCAACAATTTTGATTGACTTTAAAAAGTAGAATAATCTAGAGTGTTTGTTTTGAGGGAATTTAAAGATGTGAATAAGAATAAAAGATTGAGACTGATTACTTGTTTATTTATTTAAAGGGAATGAAATTCACGAGATGGTAGGGGAATGAGTCTAACAAAAAATGTCTTTTGAAGGGTGGTAGTTAGATTGAGATTAGGGATACGTATGGGTCTTAGATTTTAAGAATCTAGACCTAATTCGACTTTAATTTAAGGGTTTAAATTCATCTATTTTTAGACCTTAAGAGTTCGAGTTGGATTTAGATTCATGATCTTAGGGTCTAAGTCCACACTTTTAAAACTCAAGTCCGACCCATTGACCCTTTGCATTTATTTTTTTTAAAGAATTATATAAAAACTTTTATATGTATTTGTTTGTTTAATTTGAACCTTTGTAAATTTATGTAATTTGAAATGTGATTGTTGCATATATACTTTGAATATCAAAAGATTTAATAAATATTTCGTTATAAGAAATTGAATGGTCGAAATTTTGGTACATTTAATCTCTCAATTAATATAAAGTATTACAAAATCTTTGTTAATTGAAAATGTATAAAAAATTTATACAAATTAACGAAAATTGCATAAAATTATTTTTATAATAGTTTTGAATCCAGATGCAGACTCCTTGACCCACAAAATCATAAGTATTTAGGTTTGGATCCAAATTTTCCATCCTAATGGATACAAGTCTACATTTGGATTTATAAAATAAAAAATAGGGTTAGGGTTTGGATCTGAATTTAGCTGCACTCAAGTCAGATTTGATCCTAGTGCATCCCTATTGAGACTTAGAGAGTTATGCAAAATGACATAATTACCATTAATGTAAACAAAAGAGAAAAAAATAAATAAGGTTATAGTTGTAATTTTAAATTCTTTTTGAACTAATTTTCATCATATACATGTTCTTCACTTTGATTACTTTGATTACTTTAGTTTCGTAAATAATCACTTTAAGGTTATAAATAATGGTCTAAATATTATAATAGTGATCGTTTAAATATTTTAAGTGCTCATTTTAAACTTAAATTGGTTGTTCTAAGATTATATGTGATCAATTTAAAATTATCAGTGATAACATTTATTTAAAGCTATAACCATAGATTAGGCTAGCCCAATATAGTTATAGTCACACCGTAAGACAGTCTCACCAATAAAACTCAGCAGTTTTTAATCCCTCAAAACAAACGAGTCCTTAGTGTCATGATAATATAGTAGTTGGTAGAGTAGCATAGGAAATATGTATTTTACCATCATGACATTTACAAGACCTTTGTCTTTGTCAACGAAAGAAAAATCTCCATTAATATATGCATCTGCGAAACCTAAGTCTGCTTCCATGGCAACCTATTTTCACCAAAAAAGATATTAGAACATAAGCTTATTATGGTTATAATACCAACTCTATCAACTTTATTATGTTATAATACCAACTTTAATAAGTTATAATACCAACTTCAATAAGTTATAAATCAACTCCAAATAAATTAGATAGTGCCTTTTTTTTAGTTGTTTTTTTAGTAATAATTAACCGGCCCATTTAATACACATCTTTTATAAAGACGGTCTCAAATAAGAATTTGTGATATATAATACTTGTATATTATGAGATCTCTTTTACTGGTTTAATCTTTTAAAAAGCCGAAACAATGAAAAATACCTTCCAATAAAATTGTGGATCGTGAACCTTCAAAGTAACTGATAATGGACATATTTCCAGCGAGCCCTCAAAGCATAAACTAGTGCCATCCTTTTCTATAAGGCTGTTAGTTTGAAAAAATATAAGAATATTGTAAAGACTGTACCCATTTAAGGCAATAACTAGGATTACTAATTATAATTAATGAACGAAAATCAATTTTTTTATAATCATTTCTTTTTTAGGGAAATTTCCAAAATAGTACATAGGAGTATATTTTAATGAAGAAAAATATAATTAGCACCATTTTAATTATATGTAATATTATAATAAAGCACAATACCTTATGTTGTAATATATCATTGAACGAAGTTTATCAATAGCAAATATATTAATTATTGTATCATACGGTATCACATAGGCTTAATAGCCCATTAAAATATATAATGAGAATGTTAACTTTTAATTTGACATTTTCTCATCGAGAAACGGGTCTCTCACAAGAATAGCTCTAATAAATTCATTTTGTTATAGTATGTGAATTGTGATACTAAGGGTATCATGATACAACAACCGTTGCTTATTTTATATTTAAAAAGTTTTAACTCCACATGTTATTCTTTTCTTGTTAATACTTTTACAGAAGTAGTTTTTATAAAAGTACATATAAATTCCATACATTTATGATTACCATAGGACGAAATTTTAAATGTTTAACGATAAAAAATATCAAATCACAAAAAAAAATGAAACGAGTATAAAACTATCATAGGACTTTAAATACTTTTTTAATTTTTTCATGATAGGATGAGTATAGTTGTTCACTTTTTGCTAATTTTAATATTTCATCAAAATTGGCGAGAAACAAAATAAAACTTATTGGTAAAATTACAGAGAAGAAAATTATTTTGATGCTCGAACAACTTTATTAAAATAGTGGCCCGGCATAGGGTGCATGCTCGAACAAATAAAAGCACTATTGGGCTCAAACAAAGCACAAGGAGTTGGAGACTTTCTTATGCATGTTTTGCAATTAGTGTAGTTTTGGGGACACGTAACGTCCTTTAATAAGATTTTATTTAGTGATTTATGGCCATATGGGGATATAATATAAGGGTCTAAAAATAATATTAAGGGTTAAATAATGTGATGGTTCTGATGGCTACTATAAAGAGAGAAATAACATTAAGAAAGTCTAAGAGGGTTTTTTGTATTATTTTTTTTAGATTTTATTAGTTGTTATAGTTAATGGTAAATAATATAAAAAATTCATATTTATGCGATATTAATGATTTTATTTATGACTTAATTATTATCTTTAAAAAAATAAGTTCAAATAAAATGATTAGTTTTAAAAAATATTTTTAATGCTTTCAGATATGTTTAATGAAGTTTGTTAAATCATAAAAAATAAATTGTAACTGGTTCATCTATCTTATTAACTTGCTTAATCACTTAATTGTATACTTAAAATATTGGCTGTTGAGAATGTTAATTAAGTGATTAAGAATTTTCTTTTCATCGTAATAATAGATAGAGACGCAATTACAAAATAGACATTAAATGGGCCGAAATATTTAATGTCTATGCAAATCTAGTGAACCATGAGAGTAAGCAGTGGGGTTTGTATCCTTCTTGGCTCCCATGTGGCTTCACTACTGGCGAGTGGTGACAGTGGTTTGATTCTCTTTATATATTAGAAAATTTTTCCTCGTTTTTAGAGATTTTCTAATCTATGCAAATAAAAGTTTTTAGGGTCTTTTATCTTATTCTATTTAGAAATATTATTATTAGTTCTATATAATCTTTAAATAATTTTTTATTTGCAATTCATTTCAAATATATTAATGCAAGATGTTAATCTCAAAAGAACGAAATCAACTTCATAAACCAACATATAAAATGATATGACGGTTCACATAATTAAAAATATACTCAAATAAAATCATATCTAAATTCTAAATAAAAAAATATGCATGTAAAAAAAATTTAAAGAAAAAAAAAATAACTTACGTTAAACTACCGGCCGAAATGAAGGCCTTAAGAAATGCCGTAACAGACTGACGAGCTGTTGCTTCTTTCCAAGAAAGAGCCATGAAGATTGAAATGTATACAAAGATGATGAAAAGATAATTATCAATTATGGTTAAGGGCATGAGTCTTTGATTTATATAGACCATGTCTCATCATCACTCTTCAATTATTAATTAAAATATACTGTAGTATGATATAAATAAAATTGGTACAAGTTGAAAAAATAATATTAATAAAATTGGTTCAAGTTGAAAAAAGTTTTTTTTTTTTTTTTTGTCAACACTTTTTAATAATATTCCAATTTTGCGCCTCTATTTAAAAAGATTTGATTTTTTTCCATTCACCAAACTCAACACGTGTTCAACGTAACGCATCTCATAATATGATTTCGTAAATATTCTAAACACAATTATAAATTTTTTGTTGATTAATTTTTGACAAATTGCATTAAAAAAATTAATAATATTGTTTTGAGAAAGGGCCAAATCACACGGATTATATGACAATACCTTAGTGCAGTCGTATAAAATGTGTGACTGCACCTAGATCCTGTCGCACTTGTTCAAGTTGAAAAAAATAATATAAATAAAATTGGTTCAAGTTGAAAAAAATAATATAAATAAAATTGGTTCAAGTTGAAAAAAATAATATAAATAAAATTGGTTCAAGTTGAAAAAAGTTTATTTTTGTTTGTGTCAACACTTTTTAATAATATTTCAATTTTGCGCCTCTATTTAAAAAAATTTGATTTTTCTCCATTCATCAAACTCAACACTTGTTCAACGTAACGCATCTCATAATATGATTTCGTAAATATTCTAAACACAATTATAAATTTTTTGTTGATTAATTTTTGACAAATTGCATTAAAAATAAAAAAACAAAATAAATAATATTCTTTTGAGAAAGGGTCAAATCGCACAGATTATATGACAATACCTTAATGCAGTCGTATAAAATGTGTGATTGCACCAAGATCCAGTCGGACATTTTATGTGCGTTTACCTTTTTTATAAATATACATCATTTTTGTGTTTTTAAAGTTATAAATTTGATAAATTTAAGATAATATATATTAAAGATTCTATAAATTATTTTTTTACAATGTCATCATATATTAATTAAGAATTCAGTAAATTAAATATTCCATAATTTGAATTAAAAGTTTCTAGAGCGTTTCTCCAAATTAAATCCCACCAGAGGACTCCCGTTGTTTCCTAGACCCCTGACTCGCTAATCGGGTAGCGAGATCCCTACCTCCGAATATTTGCGAATTGAGTACTGGAAGGTATATAAATCATTTCTTTAAAAAAAATCTTTAAAATTGAATTCACCTTTTACATTTTATTAATGTTGAAATTTAGTTAATACTCTTTCCGTTATTTTAAGTTCTTTCACTTTGGATTTTTCACGTATATTAAGAAAAAAAGAATCTTTGGTTGTAGTGGGTATTATTTTAATTAAATAGTAGTGTGAAATAATGATTGTATTGAAAGTATAAGAGAGAAAATAATTATAAATAAAAGTAAAAAAAAATTGATTTTATAAAATTAACTAAAAATGAAATATAAACTTATAATGGAGGTACTTTAACCAACTTTCTAAATTGGGAAAGTTTGGAGCTCTACAATAAAAAAAAAAGGAGGGAACTTAATCTCTCCATACAAAAACCAAAAAAATCAGAAATTTACAATTATAGATCATCAAATTACATACATTGGCCAAATTAAACTCACATGGATCACCAGTTACATGTACTCTAATTAGAAATTACATCAAATAATCTGAAAAATGACCTTACAACTTCCATTTTAGCCTATAACGGCTCCTGTTTGTGAAAAATCAGTAGCCAAACACAATCTGGAAAAATCAGTAGCCAAATACAATCTGGAAAAATCAGCATCTTCTTCCAAAATTCAGTAGCCAAACACAATCTGGAAAAATCAGCATCTTCTTCCAAAAATTAGTAGCCAAACACAAAAATCAGTAAGCTTTTCTTAACAGCTTACAAAAATCAGCAACATTATCTTCCAAAAATCAGTAAGCTTTTCTTAACAACTTACAAAAATTAGTAGCCAAACAGTTTGTAAAAAAGATCATCGCATCATTAGCCTTCAATGGCTTCAGGAAGTGAAGATGAGCAACAGGGGGCTTGGTACTTTGGATCGAATTCATACGTTCCAGAGTCTAGTTCTGAATCAGAAGAAGAGCCACATAATATGGAAGAAATAAGACCACAACAACAAAATCAACATAAGCCAAGACTCACGAATGAGTTAAGGCAACTTATTTTCCAAGAGATGTTGTCACTAAAAGTTAGTGACTCACTTCCTCATGGTACATTCAAACGCATAGCTCAAAAATACGGCTACACTCATAGGAGTATGCTCATACAACAATTGATTCCGGCTATGCTAAGAAAATGGCCAAGTGAAGGACCTTCCATTATTTTTATTCAACAAGATAATGCAAGGGTTCATATCACAAACGATGATCCAATATGGCAACAACACAATAGGCAAGGGGGTTTAACTTTCATTCTTACTCAACAACCTCCAAATAGTCCGGATTGTAACATTCTAGACTTGGGTTTCTTTAGGTGCATACAATCACTTATGCATAAAAAGATACCCAAAAACATTACAGAATTAATCACAGCAGTTGAGGATGCATTCGGAGAGTTACATCCAAAGACCTTAACTAATGTGTGGATCTCATTACAACACCATTTAAATGAGATTTTAAAAGTTAAGGGGTCTAATGATTACATACAACCACACTTTGGAAAGAAGGTTGAAGAAGACAATTAGGGATGCAAACGGGGCGGGGCGGAGCAGGTATTGGCTTTACCATCCCCATCCCCACCTAGTAAATCAATCCCCATCCCCATCCCCATCCTCGCAGCGGGTATAATTTTTTTCCCCGTCCCCGCCCCGATGGGTTTGTACCTAATACCATCCCCATCCCCATCCCCATCTGGGTATCCATCCCTATCTAATACCCATTTTACCCGCCCCACCACCCGTTAAATCCCCGCTTAATACCCATCTATGTCACAAATAATATATACAAATTTAATATATACTTAAAAATTGTTAAAAAGTTCTAAAATATTTCTATTTTATAACACTCCTACAATAATTGACATTCAACCTCAATACAGTGGAGAAAAAAGGAAATAAATTCGAGCCACAAACCTAAAATTTATATTTTAAAAAAAATAAGCAATATTATACTGTTATGTTTATTTATGGAGTATATATTAAAAATCTAATTACCCTCTAAAATACAAATTTTTCTGAAATAACCCAATAATTAAATTAAACTAAAGAACCCAAATTAAATAACTTTTTGTACAACAGTAGTGGGGAACAAGTGAAATAGTATTATAAATTCAAAAAAATAATTAAAACCAATTTTTAGCACAAAAAGATAATTAATCAAGAAATTAAGATCCACCCACTAATCAAATCCAAATTCCAAAACATGGATGGGGCGGGGCGGGGATGGGGCGGGTTTCACCTAAAACCCATCCCCATCCCCATCCCCGCGGTGGGTATGAAGTTTATACCCGTACCCGCCCCATGACCCATCAAACCGGGACCCATCCCCGCCCCGATGGGGCGGGGATGGGGCGGGTCTCCTATTAGACCCGACCCGCCTGCATCCCTAAAGACAATGGCAGGTTAAGGATTCAAGTAAGAATCCCAACACAATTGGTTAGAGAAGCCGTAGCTTTTCTTAACCCAAACAGGGATCAACAACAAACACAAGCATTAACAGAAAATGAGGATGCTGCACAAACAACAGAGATCATTCAAGAAGCTTATGATCAGGCAGTTGAAGAAACTCAAGGATGACAAACATAATAGCCCTTCATTTTATTTTGTTCAAATCATCATTAAAATTGTAGCTTTAAAAACTTAGGAGCAACAATTTGTTAATCACAAGATTCACAACCCATGATAATGATTAACAAGTCACTTCACTATTTACATAATTTCAGAAAAAAAGCCTCCTGATTCTTCATTGAGGTTATGAAACCTCTTAGATTATAATTGATCATCAACAGATGAAGTAACTGAACATGCTAAAAAATCAAGTGATGGATTTTGGTTTACCAAATGCTACTCAACCAAGTAATCAAAGTAAATTATTCAAAATTTAGAGGTTCAACAATTTGACATCACAGGGGCTTGTACACATAAAACCAGCAACAAACATCAACCCTAAAACCAGCAACATAATACCAACAGTAGAACGAAAAAAACCCCAAATAAACCAGAAGAACACAATATCAACAACAACACATAAAAAACAAACGAAAAAACAAACATCAAACATAAATACAAGATCATCATAATCCAGCATCAAACAACAACACATAAAATCAGCTCCAATTTTTCAAATTTAACTAACAAAAAAAAAAAACGAAAAATCAGAACAATCTTACAGTCATTAAGCACGTTTTTTGTGGTTCAATTTTGGCCTAGACGCAATACATCTTCAGGAGTGTTAGGGACAACCAAATTGATTTCATCTTCTTTCACATTAATTGGAGTTAATGGATATAATTGAGATGGTTCCTTTTCAACAGTAGGAGAAGTTGGTGGAGATTCATGATACACAGATGTGGCATCATCTTTAAGTACCTTTTGATATGCCTCAAGGTCTTTTTTTAATCACTTCAAAATTTCGTTGGAGTAGGAATGGGAACGACCATGGATGGAACACGAACACAACTCACCATAATCGCGTAGACCGTCATAAAGATATGAAGGAATTGTGGAGTCACTCTTAGATTCATTGTTTTCCATTGCAAATACTTAAAGGTATGACGGATTCCAGAACAGGGGGCTTTAAATTTTGAAACTTGGCCAAAACAAACAAAACGAACCTCAAAATGATGAGAATAAACCGATCTACATTTTAATGCAGTTAAAATGCACTAAAAATGAAGAACAAACAGGGGGAAAGCCATGAAAATGGTGTTCATGAAGAGAGAGAAATGACCGTTCAAGAGGAGGAGGAAGAATAGGAAAGGAGTAGGCGTAATAATGCAAAATGCAAAGCCCAAGAAACTAATAAATATATCCCGATGATTCCGGGTACATTAAAAGAAAAAGAGGGTTTTAAGGGGTAAAAGTGGAATAAAAAATTTCTAAAAATAGAAAGTATTCTAAAGTGGAAGAACTTATAAAACTACCCATTATAATAAGGTGGAAGAACTTAAAAGAACGGAGAGAGTAGAGTTTATTTTAAAGAAAAGTTAGAGAAAATGAAGTGAGAAATTGGTTAAGGCCAATTTAGGAATTTCAATTTATAAAAGTGGAGCGTAGAGTCACAATGAAAAAAAGGTGAATATGAATATCATTTCCCAATTTTCATCTCAATAAATCTGTTTACTTTTTTTTATTTCTCTTTCAAACCGTTATGGTCAAACCTTTATGTTTAGCTTCTACGATTGGTTTCAATATACTTATACATTTGATATTTTACGCGATCCATTGTATTATTTTAATTATTTATATATTTAATCATACACTTTTAAAAATTATAAAAAGTTAATATTATAAAAATATATTATTAGACGATTCAAATAAGATTTCACTTGACTATATTTTTTCTAACACATTAACAATAATATATAAAATAATCTTAAACAATAAATAGTGTCAAAAATCATTATATAGCAAGTATTTAAGAAGAAAAAAGGTATTTTTATTATACTCCCTCCTATTTACATTATTTGATATTTTAGTTAGTGTAATTTATTTTATATATTATTTAATCACGTTAGTTATTCTGTATAAGTAACGCGAAGATTTCATCGCAATCAGGGCCGGGCGGCGGGGAGTGTTCTGCGTTCTCTGAATCTGTCTAATTGTCTTACAAGCTGCTTTTGTCAAACCTTCATTATTAGCTTGTCTAGTCTGCCATTCATAATCGATCAGCGTATCTGTTAAAAGAAATTTGATTCGTTTTATTTATTTATTAAAAAATCCTAAACAATAACAGGTTTTTTGCAAATAGTTACTAAAAAACAAAATACATACCATTAAAATAAATAAAATAAATAAATAAAATAAGAAAAAAAATAAAATAAATTCTCAAAAATTTTCTATAAAATTAGGATTTATAAGCATAATTCACTATTTTCTTAAATAGCATTTATTTATCAATACATTCTCATTTATTTATACTCCATCATTTAAATTTTCTATAAAAAGATAAAATAAATTCTCAAAATTTTCTATAAAATGGTTTACTACTTTTTCTAAAATTACAAATTTATTTTTAAATTTAATATATGAATAATGGTTTACTACTTTTTCTAAAATAAATTCTTTGTTTTAAAGTCTGTTCTTTTTATTTTAATTTTTTGAAAAATTTGCTCAAAATAATCTCAACTATTGGTCAGAGAGGAGGGTGAATGATGGTGATCGATTGAGGTTCGAGTAAGGTGGTCAATGTTGTTGGCAGTTATTGCTGGCGTGCCTGGGGGAGGCTAGCTAGTGGTGGGGTGGCCAATTGGTCGTGGAGGAGATCGGTTATGGTGTGAAGTGTTTTTTTTCTTTTTATTTTTTAGAAAAATGAACGTAATCTATTATCCCAGGTTATCTGGTTACCAAGTCGTAGAGTATATCATGAACAAATTCAGGTAAAAGTTGAGATTAATTAAAAATAATCGATGATTGGAATTATTTCTGACTAATGGGTGATAATTGGAATTATTTTGAGCAAATTTTTCTAATTTTTTAATAAAAATATCCAACCATATTTTTATATTCTTATCCACATATTTAAAATCTTTTTTAATATATTTATATAAAAGACGAATTAAAAATAGCTTTCCTGAAGCCATCGTAACCCATTTGTACTAATAATGCCTATACGTCATATAATATCATCTTCCTTTAAAAATATCTACATTTATATTTTCCCTAAAACATCATAATAAAGTCATCATTATTACTATTATCATATTTTGCATTCTTATTAAATATCATATAATAATTAATACTTCATAATTTAATGGTTTCACCATTATTCGTATTGAATGATTACTAATTAATTTATAAATTTATGCAGTGTTAATAGTAATAATATTTTCTTAATTTTTCACAAGTGTTTAAAAGAAACTATTATGACCGTCAGACCGTGTATCACTCGATACTAACCAAATGAAAGTAATATTAATATATGTTTTGATAGATATCAAAATGTTAATGATTTATTGGAAAGTCAATGGTTGTATCTTTCTTGTCCACAACCTAATCAATGTTATGCAAAATTAATTCACCTAACATAATATACAATAATTTTAATGTCAACTTACATCATTTTTAATGCCGACTTATGTTATATATAAACTCAACTTACATCATATTATGTGCCAATTTATATAAAATATTATTCATATCGACTTTTTAAAGGCTTCTTTATGAATATTTGATAACACATTAAATTTAATAATTAATACCAACTTAGAACATAATTAATTTCAACTTATATTATGGTTAGTGCAAACTTAAGTTAGACTTATAGTCAAATTACATCAGAGTTAATTTCTACTTACATCAGACTTCATACTAACTACAGTCGACTAAATGCCAACTTAATTCAAACTTTATGGCAACTTACATCAGACTCAAAACCAACTTAAACTTTATTTGCCAACTAAAAAAACATCATTCTCTGTAAGTTGGCATTAAGTATGATGTAAGCTGGCATTAAGTTTGATGTATGTAGGCAATAAGTCTGATGTAAATTGGCATTAGGTATGATGTAAATTGGCATAAAGTCTGATATAAGTAGATATTAAGTTAGCATTCAGTTTGATGTAAGTAGGCAATAAGTATTAGATATGATATAAGTAGTTATAAAGTATGAAACGTAAATATAATATAAATATACATTAAGATGATATAATTAAGTAGATATTAAGTGTACTATAAGTAGGTATTAAGTGTACTATAAGTTGGCATTAAGTCTGATGTAAGTAGGCAATAAGTGTGTTGTAAGTTGAAATTAAATCTGATGTACATGTGCATTAAGTCTGATGTAAGTAGGCAATAAGTGTGTTGTAAGTTAGCATTAAGTCTGATTAATTACGCATTAATTATACTACAAGTAAGCATTAAGGATGATATAAGTAGGCATTAAAACACAAAATCCTTAAAATGTAAAAGGATTTAAAATACACAAAATCTTTATCATAACATATACAAATAATAATAATAAACGATATCACATAATTTAATACATCACAAATTTTCTTAATACACACAATTAAATTTTTTTTTATTCAATCCCCTATACACAACTTTCTTTGAGATGCATTTTTTCGCTTTGATTTTCTTCGAACCATTAACAACTATTGAAGCCTATTTGATTCACATCAACAATCTAAGCAAGTGTAAGCTTTTTTTTTTTTTCCATTACACAAGAAGAGATGTGGTTTACAATTAGTGTAGATGTCTTTGTCAACCTTGTGTATACAAAACACTCATAAAAAATAGCATTAAATAACATAAGCAAATATTAACAAGAATAATCATAAATGTAATATTACAATATGATTAATGTCAACTTACAGTATACTTAATGCTTACTTACAACATCCTTAATGCCTACTTACAGAAGGCTTAATTCCTACTTACAGTATACTTACATCATCCGCCATTGATATGGTTATTCTACAATTTCAATTTAATCGTATTAAATGACAGTATTCTTAATGCTAGATTACATCAGACTTAATGCCAACTTATATCAAACCTAATGCCAGCTTATATCAGACCTAATAACCACTTATATTAAACTTCATCCCAATTTACATCTGATTGAATACCAACTTATATCAAACCCAGTACCAACTTACAATAGATATAAATCCAACTTACATTAGACCTAATGCCAACTTACATCAACTTAATGTCAACTAACATCAGACTCAATGTCAATTAATATTAGACCTAAAATCCACTTATATCAAACTTAAAACCCACTCATATAAGAATTAATGTCAACTTACATCAGACTAATGCTAACTTATAACAGTTATAATGTCAACCTATAACATATATAATGTTAACTTACAATAAAAATAATCCCAATTTACATCAGATTAAAATCCAGGTTACATCAACTTAATGCCAACTTACATCAAAGAGAAAATAGGTCGGTCTCTAAACGAAAAAAAAAAAAGCCATCCAATAAGTCATCCAAATTCTCTACTAAATCAAAATTTTTTTCCATACACTAAACCCAATTATTCATTATCATATATTACCTTTCAAAAACATAACTTGATAGAGAATATATAAAAATGTGAAATTGAAAAAATGAATCAACAAATAACGTGATAGAGAATACTTTTAATTACATATTATTAAACAACAAGAACAATGATAAATATGTCAAAAATACCTTAAAAACGAAAAAAATGAATCAACAAATAAATGGATCAAACTTATTTACCTGTGAACAAAGAATATGAAAAGATGAAAAAATTAATCAAACTTGTTGATTTTAACACATAATAATTTGAATTTTGAGAAAATATGAGAAGAGAAAGCTTGAGGATGGAGAGAGGAAAAAGAAAGATGATGAGGTTAATGAAAGAAAAAGATGACTGACATAATTAATGCTCAAATAATGAGGTGTCTTTTTGAAACTCATAATTTTAGTTTTAGCTGGTCTCTTGAGAGACCGTCTGACCGTATCTATGAGAGACGGTCCTCAAGCCTAAACCCTTTTCATTAATTATAAAAAAAAATTATAATAATAACAGCAGGCAACAACAAGCTGTCAGGGCTCCTTTCTAAAAAAAAGCTTTCATATTCCAATGACCATCATTAACACCTCTTGAAAACTGATGCAAGCTAATTTTTGAACAACCACTTTATTCTATTATCAATGAAAATTAAAAATTCATATTCAAATATCCATTCATTTTTCAATTTCGAATTTATTCACTCACTTCCATAAAGAAACACTATGGATGCTTTGAGAAGGAAAAAGAAAGGCTAATATTTGGTTCTTGATTTTTTTTGAAATTAAACCCTCAATTATTGTTTTGTCTTTTAAAATTGTTTTATATAAAAATTAATTGAAATAAAACACCCAGTTGATGTTTTAAGGAGGAAGAAGAAAGGCTAATATTTGGTTCTTGATTTTTTTAAAAATTAAACCCCCAATTATTGTTTTGTCTTTTAAAATTATTTTCTATAAAAATTAATTGAAATAAAACACCCAGTTGATGTTTTGAGGAGGAAGAAGAACACAATGACGTAGAACATGATGATGAAAATACAATATGTATTAAGTGTACTGTATTTTGGTATTAAGTCTGATGTAAGTGGGTATTAAGTGTGTTAAAAGTTGGCATTAAGTATGATGTAACTTGGCATTACGTTTGATATAAGTAGACAATAAGTGTGATGTAAATTGACATTAAGTATGAAGTAAATTGACATTTAGTCTAATGTAAGTAGGTAATAAGTGTGCTGTAAGTTGGCATTAAATATGACGTAAGTTAGCATTAAGTTTCATGTAAGTAGGCAATAAGTCTGATGTAAGTTGACATGTATTAAGTGTATGTATTAAGTGTAATGTAAGTTGGCATTAAGTCTGATGTAAGTAGGTACTAAGTGTGATGAAAGTTGGCATTAAGTATGATGTAAATTAAAATTAAGTACGATGTAAATTGACACAAGTTTGATGTAAATTGGCATTAAGTCTGATGTAAATTGACATTAAGTCTAATGTAAATTGACATTAAGTATACAATAAGTATGTTGTAAGTTAGTATTAGATAAGATATTAGTAGGTATTTTAGTATGAAACGTAAATATAATATAAATATAGATTAAGATGATATAAGTAGGTATTAAGTGTACTGTAAGTTGACATTAAGTCCGATGTAAGTAGACATTAAGTATACTATAAGCAGTAAATAAGTGTAGTAAATTGACATTATAAGTTGGCATTAAGTTTAATTAATTAGACATTAAGTATACTATAAGTAAGCATTAAAGATGAAATAAGTAGGCTTTAAAACACAAAATCCTTAAAATGTAAAAGGATTTAAAATACACAAAATCTTTGTCATAGCATATACAAATAATAACAATAAACGATTTGACATAATTTAATAATCATAAATTTTCTTCATACACACAATTAAATTGTTTTTTACTCAATCACTAACACACTACTTCTTCTTTGAGATGTATTTTTTCGCTCTGATTTTCTTCAAAACATTAACAACCATTGAAGCCTATTTGATTCACAGCAATAATCTATGCAGATGTAAGCTTGATCTCTTCTTTACCATCACACAAGAAGAGGTGTGGTTTGCAATTAGTATAGATGTCTTTGTAAACCCTGTGTATACAAAACAATCATAAAAAATAACATTAAATAACATAAACAAATATTAAAAAGAATAATCATAAATGTAATATTAAAATAGATTTTAAACCAAACTTAAATATAATATAAATATAGATTAAGAAAAACCAAACTTAAATATAATATAAATATAGATTAAGAAAATGAACTTTCAATATATTTAAATCCAACTTACATTATATTAGACCTAATGTCAGCTTACATGAACTTAATGCCAACTACATCAGACTCAATGCTAATTTATATTAAACTTAAAATCCACTTTTATACGACTTAATACCCGTTTATATTAGAAGTAATGTCAACTTACGTCAGACTGATGACAACTTATAACAATTATAATGCCAACCTATAACAGATATAATGTCAACTTACAACAATCAAAATCTCAACTTACACCAGATTAAATGCCAACTTATATCAACTTACTACCAACTTACATCAGACTCAATGCCAATTTATATTAGACTTAAACTCCACTTATATCAGACTTAATACCCACTTATATCAGATTAATGTCAACTTATATCAGTTATAATGCCAACCTATAACATATATAATGTCAACATACAACAAACAAAATCCAAACTTACATCAGATTAAAATGCTAATTTACATCAGACCTAATGCCAACTTACATCATACTTAATGCCAACTTACATTATACTCAATGTCAACTTATATTAAACTTAATATCTACTTATATCGGACTTAATACCAATTTAAATTAGATTTAATGCCAACTTACATCATATCAAAAACACTATTACACCCGAAAGATTGTAAGTTGGGTTAAATTTAAATTTTGCATGACCCAGAGAATTACAACAGTAAATTCAACTAAAAATCAAAATTTGAAAAAGTTGGGTTAAATTTAAATCCACCATATACATCATCAATACCTTTCCAAATGATAGTAATGTGATTTCTCAAGTTCTACATGCCAGAAGCTAAAGTTTGCTCATCATCCACACCCGGAATCAAAAAAATTTACAAATTAAATGCAAGAAAACTATCTTAATTTTCGTTTAAATTAATAAGAACAATTCAAAAAGTTATGTCAAAAACACTTACCCCAAATGAATTTGGTAACCTAGAAAAATAAATAAACTTCATAATTATAATAAATACCTGAATACTTTGACGAAATTGAGCGAGATTGTTGATGAAGATCGATGAAAGAGATGAATTTGAAAATGAAAGAAGCTAATAATTCATAAAGATTGGAGATCGTAGAAGAAACTGACAAAAATGAGAGCAAGATAAGAGAGAAAATCTCATGAAAGAGTAAGAAAGTTCAATGAGAAATTCAAAGAGTCATTTTGGTTTTATGATAAAATTGACATAAATGGCATGAGAAACAAGGAGCAGTTCAAAAACACTAAATTTAATTTTTTATTATTGTTTGGGTTGGCCCATTTAAGACAGCCTCTCAAAAAAACTGTGTTCTATAAGAATTTGTGTTTTAATTTTTAATGAAAACCCAACTTTTAATTTTTAAAAAAAATATATTATATAAACGGTCCCTTGAAAAATGGTCTCTTTGAAATTAAAAGTTAAAATCAACATTCTCAGGTTCTCCCATACTAGCACAGTTATACGTTCATATAGAGTACATTCATACAATCCTATACAAGTATATTTTTAAAGTAGCACCCAATTTATCATACATCTTCTCTGAATAATCATTCATTTTCTCTATTTTCCTAATAATGAATCCAAATTCTAAGAACAAAGCTGATGAAATAATCCTAGATCTTTCACCAGCAATTCGCCTATACAAAAGCGGCTACGTAGAACGACTACCAATTCTAGATCCACCTCCAGTCTCTCCAGGATTCCATCCCCAAACAGGCGTAAATTCCAAAGACATCAAAATCTCCATCAATACAAACCTCAAAATTCGAATCTACAACCCTAAAAACCCACAAATACTCAATAATCAACCCAAATTACCACTCATATTATACTTCCATGGCGGCGGATTTCTTCTAGAAAGCACGTTTTCAGCCAAATATCACAATTACCTCAATCGATTAGCTTCGGAAGCCCGATCAATAATTGTTTCAGTTGAGTACAGACGAGCACCAGAACACCGACTTCCTGCCGCTTATAATGATTGTTGGGATGCGTTAAATTGGGCGATCACTACAAACGAACCATGGATTAGAGATTTTGTAGATTATTCTAGAATATTCTTGATGGGAGATAGTGCAGGAGGGAATATCGCTCATCAAACAGCTATTCGAATCGGGATTCACAAAATGAGGTATGAAATTGACGGTATTATTTTGGTTCATCCCTATTTTTGGGGAAAAGATCGGATAGGTGATGAGAAAAATAAACGAAATTATTTTTCGATTCGAGATTTGCCGTATAAAGTATGGCAATTTGCTAGACCAGGGATTGAGATTGGGGTGGATCATAAATGGATTAACCCAGAAAATGAACCGAATTTGGGGAGATTAGGGTGTAAGCGAGTATTGATTTGTGTGGCGGAGGAGGATGTATTTCGAGATAGAGGATTGTATTATAAGAAGGTTCTAGAAGAAAGTGGATGGGAAGGGGATGTGGAGGTTTTTGAGTCTAAAGGAGAAGATCATGTTTATTATTTGATGGAACCTTCTTCTTCTAATTCTCTTGAGCTCATGGCTAGAGTTGTTGCTTTTATTAATCCTTCATTGTCTAAACTCTGAATATTTTGTAAAATCCCAAATATTTGTATCTAAATATTGTACTCTTGTTCTTTTTGTTTAGAATATTTTATTTTGTAAAATCTCAAATATATAGATGGTAAAATGCATTTAACGTGAGATCTTGTTAATTTCGTCTTAATGTATACATTTTTATGGAAAAATTATCCAAAATAATCCGACCTTTACTCGATTTTCATACAATAATCTCAACTATTGATAAAGATATTTGCCAAAAAAATAAACTATAATGACAGGTGACTTGTACAAGAGGTAATTTTTTTAAAAAAATTAAATTAAAATAAAATCAGAAAATAAAAAAATTTAACTAAAAAAACTAAAAAAAAAAATAATTACTCAATATCCATGCTCCTCCCAACCTCCACCACTCCATCCCATCTCTTTACCCCTCCAAACCTGCCACCAACCCCTCCCTAATAGTCACCACTCATCTTCTCTCCAACAGCCACAAACCCAACAGCCTTTGTTGGGTGGTCTTTATTTGGATGATAAAGATCATGAAAATCAATTGAAGGTGATGAAGAAGAGGGGAGGGTGTTATTGAGTGGGGGTGAAAGATGGAATGGTAGTGCGTGAGTGAGGAAAGGGTATTCTAATTTGTTTTTTCAATATTTTTGTTATTTTATTTCATTTTTCCTTTTTTTGTTTATTTTACCAATAAAATTAAGTCATAATTTGCACAACAACATTTTTGGATAAATGACGTAATAATTTAGATTATTCATAGTTAATCAATAGTTGAGATTATTGTAGAAAAATCAATTAATGGTTGGATTAGTGTAGGTAATTTTTTCCTTTTTTATTATATATTTTTTATGATGTCTATTTAGAAATATTAAGACTCAATTTTTACTTTAAAATTTATGCAAAACGTGAAGGGGAACAAAAAAAACAGAGGAATATCTTATTATTTGTTATTTTTTTTAAGTACAAGATAAGTTGAGGCCTTGAGGGTAGAGAAGTCTTGCAAGGAAAAGTATCGAGAAGTCTTGGAAACAATAGTGTGAAAAAGTAAATGAGACATTTTCAGTAGAATAAATGAAGTTAGGATTTAAAAATTAAGATCAAGATGTTAGATTATTTTTTGAAATTAAGATCAAAGACCCTTTTTCATTGTTTTTAGCGGATCAAGTAAAAGTTAATTTATTTTTGACTATTTTTTCTTTATTTACACGTGTAGATGAGATTAAAAGAGGTAATATGCTTAATTTTCAAATAACAATGTATAAAATAAATAGAACAACTCAAAATAAAATATGAGGCTAATTAAGAGCAACTTAGGGAATTACACAAGGTTGGAGTAAATCAGCCAGCCTATAAGTTGAACTTTGCCTAAAATTTAAAGTTACAAACCATCAGCAAACAACGTTATGGGTATAAACACAAACCTTATAGCAAACTTTACTCATGTCAAAACACAAAAACGTAGTTTACCCACCCATACGTAGATGCAATTGAGCTTTAACTAGCGAAAACTGCCTATGACTAAAACAGTATGATCTAATTATTAGCAAGAAGCCAAGAACTTCCTATGAAGCAAGCAAACAAAATCTAATAGAAAAGTAGTACAAATGACAGGGAGTTTTCGAGGAACAAATACCAACCATTCTCCTTATATTTCATAGGACAAACCAAGTTCTAAGATATTAAGGTATCGTGCTCATTCTACGTATGAGGTTATTCGACAAAAACCTCATTAATCTAAGATTTTTGGGTTATAAGTAAGATGAATGCTTACAGGTTCAACTTCACTCGGTCTTTACTGTTATAAGAATATCTATATCTTAGGGTTTTTTTCGAGCCGAGAGACTCTTTTACCACATCCTTCATGTTGGGATTTTGTAATTCGAACCGAGTCTAAGATCGGATTTTAAGATGAAATCAAGAGATGGGTCGAAGTGCGCGGGGTGCGGAGTACTACACGGGGCGCGGAGTAGCTACTGGATTGGAAGACGCCCAGGTCGCGAGCTATACGTTTGATTGCGTGTCGCGAGTTTTTGAAGGAAAAGCTACTATTTTGGAAAATAGGTTTCTTTTGGTAGGTGGTGGGCCACGACTTTAGTTTTTTTTGCGGGTTTTCAGTTTTTGCACGTTCTTTTGACAGTTACTTAGTTTTTGGGTGGGTTTCTTTGTAATTGTTAACCTAATTTCATTATATTAAGTGGCATACTATATAAACCCCACTTGTAATTAGAATTAGGGTATGATGCATGCAACACAAAGTGAGGAAAACAAAGAGAGAAAAAGCTTGGAGAGCCATTGTTGTGGCTTCTCGTTCATCTTGTAATCTCCCGGTTTATAGTGAAAAGTTTATTCTCGGTGCCATGGATGTAGCTATCACGTTGATAGTGAACCACATTAATTTCTCGGTGTGATTTTCTTTATTGTTTGTTTGTATCTTTATTGCTTTTCGTTATTGTTTTCGATCTTTGTTTCTGCTGTCGCACAACACTCTATTTATGGAACTGGGTTACCATCTTCTATCCCTCTCTTGCCCTGATCATACTTCTTATGAGTAGAGTATACTGGGTACGTTGATGATGACGATATAAAAGGGATGGTGACACAAACAAAACATCAATTATGCAGCTATTGCATCAGAATTCAGGATCAAACTATTAGCATCAGATAAACAAACCATAAATTTCCAAAATTTAAAAAACATACTCCTACAACTTTAACGAATGAAAGGATCATCAATTCAACATACCCAATAGAGATCAACTTATTTTCATCAGCCCACCACAATTGGATAGAAGATTAGAGCCAAATTGGACCTTAGCTTGCTTGGGTTGATCTTTCAATAGAACTCATTTGAAAAAAAAAAAACATCTTTTTTTTTTTTAAAACGTCGGCTATCGAGATCATTCTTTTACATGGAATCGAAGTTTTGGATTTCGAGTAACTTTAGCTCTAATACCACGTGTAACAGGAGCAGCATTCTCGATACATAATTAACATTTAATAATAATGTTTAATACAAAAATATTGCGGAAGTCTCAAAATGCCTAAATGTTAAAAACTTTAAATCATAAAAACTGAAACTTTTTAAAACAAAAGTAAAATATTACATCTAATAAGAAATATTGTTTGTTCAAAAAGAAAAAAGATACATCATCATCAAGTCATCAATAAAGATACAAAAAACAGCTAAGTTCTCAATAAATAGTAATTGTTGCGGCCTGGATCGGAACATGAACTAAATCCTGCAAAATGCTGCCATCCATAATACGGATGACAACCGATTGAATCAGTTAGCGCTTAATGCCGAGCATAACTTCCTATCTAGCTCATAATATGGAAATTATACGCTACATTTACAACATAATAATTTAAGTGCGAACTTATAATTAATTGATACTACCGTACACTTTTACCATATTCTTTTTCTATTCCATACTTTTAAATCATTAAGATACCATTCTCGATCCTGACAGAAGTACGTTACTACCACTTATACAATTCGGTAATCTTAACACTTAAGTAAGTTCATTTGGTTAATACTCATAACCGTACCATGCATCATAGCATCAATACTAATCAAGTTTATCACTGATCAACAAGCACATCAATACGACAACTGATATAATTAAGGGTCTGGTTAGGTGAGTACCGTAGTCCTAAACCCTAACTGTGGTGAGAGTCGTCACCCCTCCAATACAATTTATGCTTGAGCTCTACAGGATAAGAAGCTAACCCTTGTCTTACATCGCATTTTACGTGCCGGCCAACACGGGCGCCAGGATTTTACATGCTGATCCATGGTTCGACATTACCTTACTATCAGGGTAATTCAATCAATATTCATTTACACGAGTACATCACATTTTTATTACTACTACTTGACGTTAACTTTGACTTTAATCAACTTAGGTGATAACCTCTTTTATTTAATAAAATTCTTAATCATAACGTAAAATTAACCTTTATGTCTTTATACATTCATTATTAAATTTTTACACATTAAATTTTATTTATAACTTTATTTTTAATAGTTCGCTAAATTCATGCTAATAACTTAATATTCTATCAATAGTCTCCAAATTAATATTTCCACAAGTAGCTACTAAAATCTATTTCTCTTTAAATAAGTTTCCAAAATCAACATTTCCAACTTTACAATAAATAAAACTTTTATTCTCTTAAAAAAAATCAAATATTCTAATTAAAATTCAAGTTAAAATGCATCCTTTTGATAAGTTTCCAAATTCAACAAGTTCACCTAAAATCAATATTTCAAGTTTAAAAAAAAAGTAGACTTATTAGGTTTGAAAATCAACATTCTAATTATAAAACAAATGAAACTTATAATTTCACAAAAATCAATATTTCTAGTTTTAAAACAAGTCGAACTTATAATTTTCACAAAAGTTAATATTTCTAATTATAAAACAAGTAAAACTTATAATCCCACAAAATCAATATTTCACACATAGTTTGAGCGGCAAGTATACTAAAAATACTTTTACATCATTTTACATAAATTTTGGTCAAATAGTTAGCCAATAAAATATTTTGTATTAAATAGTGATTAAAATTTACTTTTATTATGAAATCTCATATATTCAAGAAAAACACTTTAATATTTAATAACTTATAAAAATTTCTTAAAAATATCTTTTTAAATTGTTATTTAATTATTATCACAAAAATAGTTGTAATAATTCAAAATAGTAAATCAAACTCTCTTTTTTTTTATATGATAGTGCTCGAAAGGCCTATGAGTGTTTTGGGCCCTTTTCACATAAAAAAAACAACTTAATTTAATATATCATACCAAATCCTAGATTTAAATAATTAACATAACCACTTAAAAACAATAAAAACTTTATGCAATAACTTAGAAACTTACTATAACTTTAAGGATAAACTTAAATCTCAAAATAAAGTATAATAACAATATTCTTAATATAATCATACTTAATAAAAAATAAGTTTATAAAATAACTTACTACCTTATAAATCAATTTAAAGGCTAACATAAACATATTAATACAGTTCTAACATAAAAATTCTTAAATATAATAACATTCCTAATGTACCACATAACTTATAAACATACTAGCACTAGTTTATAATATGAATCATACTTAATATTACTAGAATATAATTTTGCACCCAACTTTCTAAACTTGTTCAAAAATTATTAAATTAACATACTAAAAATACTTTTAGCGTACGCATACTTAATATAATCTTGAACATAATTCATTAAACTAACTTCCTACTAAAACATATCAGCATATTTCATACTTTGCATATTATAAAGTAAATATAATGTAAAATTCCACAAAAAGAGTAGGGTCAAAAGTTATACCATACTAACACCAAGGATTAGTACTAAGTACTAATTAGGAAAATAATAAGAAATAAGACCCTCCAAGATAGATAATAATGATCCAAAGTATCCAAACTCCCAAAATAATGATGATCTTCTAAACTCCCAAAATCATTAAATTCAAACTCCAAAAATAATGATACATTAAGTACCCAAAGTAATAACCTAATAATGCTCCACAATGATGATGATTTTAACCTAAATAAAGAAGGTTCTAAGCTCCATCTTCTTGAATTTCTTCAACTAATAATAAAGGTATTTAGGTAGTAAGATTTTAATGAAATGAAAATATAAGAAAGAATATTAGAAAGATTTGATGATGGTAGTGTAAGTGATCTCATGGCTAAGAGGGTATTTATAATGGGTTTGGCAAACTTTGTAGTTCATTAGATTGTATGAAAAAGAGTATTAGGAATATAGAAGAAGGTTAACTTGTGTAAGTGATTTAGAGTGTGTAAGTGAATGTGTAAGAGTTGGAGTGTGTAAGAGTTGGAGTGTAGAAGAAGGTTAGTTTGTATAAGGAAATAGTTATAGCTTGTGTAAGTGATGAACATCATGGGTTACTATAGAAAGGATTTTGATTCATCAAATTTTTGTTCTAGTATATACAAGTGAATATACTTTAACATAATTGATAAATTTGATCATGTAAATATGTAGTTTACTTAGAAAATTTGCTTAAACTATACTTAAAGTTAATAATAAAAATACGACTCATTTTTATGTATGAAATAATTAAATCAAAGTTATAAGGTTAAAATAATAAGTAGTAATGTTAGTTTAAGTAAGAAAGTTAAAATGTAACGTTTTACAAAACCGCGAATATAATAATAAAATTTTATTTTTCGTACTATAAAATAATATTTTAGTGCTTATAAAAAGATTTTAAACAAAATAATATTTTAAAGTTTAATATTTGAAAGAAATTACAAAATCGGAAAAGGTTTAGGACTTAAAGATAGTTTGAAATGGATAACCAAAGGATTAGAAATTTGAATTGAAAATTCGAAAGATTAAGATTAAGAATTTTGAGTCTGTTACAAGAGCGGAAGCTTAAGATTAATTAGATCACGTTTAATTATGCCAAAGACTCAATTTCATACAATTATGAGAGTAATTGACTCCCATGTTAGAATTAGATGATTCCCAACATCCTAGATTTGCTTTATTATCATCATCTTCATATTAATTATTATCTTAACTTTATTTATTAGTTTGATTTGCATCATTTTGATTTTTGTTCATAGTAGTGTTAGATTCTCAAATCGATTATATTGTTTGTCCGTATCTCGTAGTTATAAACTGAATGAATTTGTTAAATCCTTCCCTGAGTTCGACCCATATAGCTACACGTACACCATGTGCTTGCGATTAATTTAAAATTTGCACATCATTCATACCCAGAGGCTGCACTTGAAGATTGACCAGTCGGGCCACCACTTCCTGCACCACTAGCACCCCCAAGGACCTGCATTTCTATATCCGGCTGCACCATAACCAGAAGCCGCCTATGCATTCCAAGAACTCCTTTGAGTATTAGGATTCCCATACATTGCACTGGCAGGGTCTCCATATCTAAGATACCCACCATAGCCCATGCCAACATTGGAAGGCCCATATCCATAACCCGCTGCACCATGCCCTGAAGAATTATAATTGGGAAAACCACCACCTACATTCTGACCCTGCATATATCTATTAGAACCCATCCTATTATCATAAGCATTATGGCCGCCACCACCCTCACGGTTGCCCATACCAGGGTTGGCATCCTTGGGTAAAGCACGCTTAACCTCAACTTGCTTCCCGTTTAAATCATGGAAGGTAATCTGAAAAACTATATCTACTACATCCTCATTGTCAAAAGAAATGAATCCGAAACCTCGGGGTCTATTTGTATTCTGATCATACATTATAACGACATCAGTTACACTACCATAGTTCTCAAAGTACTGCCGAAACCCTTCATCAGTTAAAGTAGTAGGTAATCTCTAAAAAATATTTTTTTGGTTCTAATGTTTCCTCCTCCACCTAAGTCTTTACCGCCATTGTTTCCTCTTTCAGAGCTTTGCTGATCTTCTCTTGACATCGCTCGCTTAGCCTCAACCTGAATTAAAAACCAAAACTTATACAATGAAGAAAGTACAAAAAAAATTTATTGAAATTTACAAGCATCAATCAATTATCCCAAAATAATCCCAATATACGATAGATTTACAACCAAATAAAATAACAATTGGCACTACAATTCCAGTACACAAGCAATCCCAAATGTAATGAATGTTAGCACACTCCCTTAGTCCCTCCCACCTAGGTCAAAGTTTGGAGGGATTGGATCTAAACACCCTAAACCCTAACAAAAAGGATTGTCGCAAACGACTCAAATCCATTAATGCGTAATAAATTTGAAAAAGGGGCATTAAAGAGAAACAGTAACATTGAAAAGGGTTTATCCACATATATACCAAAAACATTAAAAACAATAAACCAATACATAATTAAAGAAACAATACCATAAATTGAAGGAAGAAAAAAGAGAAGAGATAGGAAAATACCGACATACCGTTGTACCATCGATGGTATGTTTATCCTAAAGAACTCTATCAACAACAGAAGGATCTGAAAATAGAACAAATCCAAATTCTCTTGGTCTACCGGTAGCTTTATTTCTCATAATATTAGCCTGATAAACATCTCCATACTGCCCAAAGTATTCTTTGAGCTTTTCTTCATCTGTTTCCCATGAAATCCCACCTACAAATAATTTCCCTTGATTTGAATCCATCTTTATTTCTATGTAGAGCTTTTATCTCTCTTTCCTTTCTTCAATTTGATTTATGAGGAGAGAGAAAGAGAGGTTGTAGAGAGAGAAAGTGAGGAAGAATTGAGAAGGGGTGATAGGTGTAACATTTGAGAAATTAATAAGTTAAGAAATTTAAGAGAATTATTAGTACAAGTATGACCTTACCTTAAATATACATGATATAAATTTATTCTCAAGTTAATTCTTCCATCATTTCCTTTTCATTTATTTTAATTAAAATACCATAACCCTTTCCCAAACCCTAAAAATCGAATGCCAAGAACCCACACACACCATCCATTCGAGAGCGTTCTCACCTTCTCAATCTTCAAGCCTTCTTCCCCTGATTTTTGTTCAAAAATAGCAAGCCACTACTCCTTCTTCTCTTAAAATTCAGAAATCAACTACTGGCCACACTTCCTTCTTGTTTGTCCCTTTGAGATTTTAAATGGCAATTGGTAAATTTGTCGCCTAAATTTCAAATGCAATAATTCTTTCTTTTGAACTAGCAGGCGTCCATTTTCCTCGTTAACTCTATCATTCAGAAATAAAAAATTAATAACAAGATCATTGCCAAATTGTCTCTTGTACTTTGTTTTTCCAGGAAGTCTTAAAGGAAAAGGTAGTACAGTCTTTTATTAATTCTAATTTTATTATACACATATACATATAAATACCCTCCTTCTTTTCCTTGCAATTTTATCACTGTTTTATTCTTCTGCCTTTATCATCTAAGTGTCTTTAACCATGAGAACAATTTATTATTGCAAGATTTGTTGGATACTTGTGGATTTATTGTTAAAGTGGACCTTAAATTGATGAGTCTTAGAACTTTATATGAGTTAATTAGATGAGTTCTTAATTGGGAAACTTATGGAAAATGTGTTACTAGTGAGTTATGTGATGATGAGGATTTAAGTGTGGATTGTAATTTTTGTAGTAGATTATTCTAATGACTTGGTTTTGTTTAGTTTAATGTTCTTGGATGTGATAGTAGTCTTTTCGAATAATGATAATAGGTTAAATAGTTTATGTTTGTTAATTTGATGGCCAAGGAAGGAATCCAATGGAGTTGGTATATGTAATATTATCATAATGATTGTGGGGATACAAATTCAAAGAGATAGGGTACGTGTTATTGAGAACTGTTGATATTGGTGAATGTATTGAATAATTATTGTTTTTTGAATGGGTTAGGAGAGCCTTACGAAAATCATTATTTTATTTAAGCGAATAGTTTGACATTAAGGAAGAGATTATTGGACTTGGATTATGGTTATGAATGCATATATTGTGGTTAATTGGAAATATTAAGAGAATTTTTAAGATGAGTATCTTTAAAGGAATATGAATTAGTATGTATCACAATTATAATATCTTGATGACATATTAAGAGGTTTGAGTTAGAACGTGCATTATTCATTAATAATTAGATTTGCTTGAGTAGACTTTTGGTTTGATTTATAGACACAGGAGGAAATGTAATAAGTTATAGGTTAGTAGTTTAATATCGAATGCTCTTTTGTGATGTTGTGATTTGTTATTCTTCAGGAAGCGACATCATCGAGGTTCTAGTGATCGCAGAGAACCAGATTTAGCTCCTTAAAGCATCTTTGGTGAGTAGTAGTAGTTTCTTAAAAAGGGTCTGGCCAGACTATAATTTTGAAAATCGTTTTATTAAAGTTTGTGAAATTTATATTGTTGAGATAAATTTGTTATGAATGATTATATTGATATTGATATAGTCAATGGATCGGGCTTACGAGCTGGTCATTGACGGAGTGGTGGGACATTGTCTCCTATTCCGCTGTTTTAAGGTGAATTGTCATTCAAATATTGACTAGCCTCACCCGAGAGTGACATAGCCTTAGAGCTATGGATGTTCCTCTCAACTAGACTCCCTGTGCGCACATAGTTCTAGGAAAATAATGTTGCTTTTAAATCTTTGTTTAGAAATTACTGTGTTTTGTTGTTTTGGATTGTTGCTTCTCATTCAGTTTAATCTGACCCTCTGTTGTTTTCAAATTTTAGTTTGATTACAGATCGAAACCAGCCGGGAACGATAGGTTAGCGGTGTTGATTAGAGTGTCAAGGATTTCATATTGAGCTGAGCATGGAGGAATTTTGTAGTTTTGTATTAGGTTTTTGGATAAATGTATATTAGACTTGGTTGTGTTGGTTATATTGAACTTAAAGTGATCTGTATGTTTACGTTGTGTTTTGATTAAACGTTTGGTTTGAGAATTAGCTGAGTTAGTTACGTTAAAGAGCTGGTGGCCCCTTTTCTCAAGTTTTGAAAGTGTGATGCAGCGGCTGTGGCTGCTGATTGGGTAAGTTATAGATTTTGGGGTTTTTATTTTATGAGAGAGAAAAAAGAGGGGTAAGAATTCTGATTCGTATTTGTTATGAATAGTGTAACTTGAGTGCACAAATTTGATGTGTGCATTCATGAGTAGAATTGATGGGATGGAATCCTATAGCATTGGTTAATTGGAGAATTAAGTGAGTGACTTAATGTTTATAGTGTTTAAGTGTGATTTATTTAGTGAAGTAATTATGGGAATTATTGGTTTTAATGGTGTTTAATGAAAAAGTGCAAAGGGTTTTGGAAGATGCTTTGCTCGAGCAGAAACTGTCAGAAGGATACTGAAGGTAGCTCGACCAGCTCGCTCGACCAAGCGAGCTCTTGGGTGGGTCGAGCGAATAAACAGAATGTATCCAGAAGCTGCCTGTAGCCCGCTCGACCGAGCAAGCTCTCTGTTCTGTTGCATATTAGTCTCTAGTGTAGAAAAGCTCATTGATAATGTTGCAAATGATCCTATTGATGCACACGTGCAGGTTCAACCTCCCAATATTGATGAAGATGAAAATGATGATAGTGTTCAACAAAGATCTCCTCCTTTGTCCACAACTAGGCAAAGAAGGAAAATAATTAGGCAAAGAAGGAAGATCGTGGCTCCAAGGATGTACATTGAAGAGTGTGATTATGTTGCATATGCTCTTAACATTACTAGTGAAGTCGAAGGATTGCATGAACCAAGTACGTACAAGGAGGCTATGGCCTCAAATGACTCAAGTAAATGGTTGATAGCCATGAAGCAAGAGATGGAATCTCTTGCAAAGAATGAAACTTGGAATATCGTTAAAGCACCAAAGAAAAAGAAGATTGTTGGGTGCAAGTGGATATTCAAAAGGAAGGAGGGTCCTTCTAGTGGTGTTCCTCCCATCTACAAAGCAAGGGTAGTAGCAAAGAGATACTCTCAAATTGAGGGTGTTAATTTTCATGAGGTATTCTTACCGGTAGTGAACCGGTAGTGAAGCCCTCTTCTATAAGGGCACTACTTGCATTGGTGGCGATGGAGGATTTGGAGTTGCGTCAATTAGATGTAAAGACGGCGTTTCTTCACGGTGAGCTTGAAGAAGAGATTTTTACGAAGCAACCGGAAGGTTTTGAGATCGCCGATAAGGAAAGCATGTGTGCAGATTGAAAAGATCATTGTATGGGTTGAAGCAATCGCCAAGGCAATGGTACAAGAGGTTTGATTCTTTCATGATTTCACATGATTTGATTAGAAGTTCTTATGATAGTTGTGTTTATCTTAAGAAACTTAAAGATAGTTCTTTGTTATATTTGCCCTTATATGTTGATGATATGCTAGTAGCATGTAGTTCTTTGTTTGAGGTGGAGAACTTGAAAGTGTTGCTTTCAAGTGAATTTGATATGAAGGATCTTGGTGAAGCCAAGAAGATTCTTGGAATGGAGATTTTGAGAGACCGGGCTAAGGGTGTCTTATACCTTAGTCAAAGGAAGTACATTGAGAAAGTTGTGCAACGTTTCTCCATGGAAGATGCTAAAGGTGTGTCTACTACTCTTGCCTCTCATTTCAAATTGTTCAAGAGGTTGTGTCCACAAACAAAGGTGGAAGAAGAGCAAATGGTAAGAATCCTGTACACTAGTGCTGTTGGTAGCGTGATGTATGCCATGGTATGTTCTAGACCCGATATAGCTCATGCAGTGAGTTTGGTAAGTAGATATATGTCTAATCCGGGAAAGGGACATTGGGAGGCACTTAAGTGGTTATTGAGGTATTTGAAATGTACTTCTAATGTTTGTCCTATGTATGGGAAGGATTCAAGCGAGCTAACCGGATTTTGTGACTCGGACTATAGAGGTGATCTTAATAATAGAAAGTCCACAAGTGGATTCGTGTTCACATTGGGTGGTTCGGCGGTAAGTTGGCAATCATCGTTAAAAGATGTAGTTGCTCTTTCAACAACCGAAGCAGAGTACATAGCCGTTGCCGAGTCATTCAAAGAAGCAAAGTGGCGCAAAGGTCTTGTTGGTGAGATGTGCAATAAGGTGTGTTCGGTAAGTGTGCATTGTGATAGTCAAAGTGCAATTCACTTGGCTAGAAATCAAAATTCATTTCATAGAAGGTCCAAACACATTGATATCAAGTATAATTTCATCTGGGATGAAGTTGAGCACAAAAGGGTGATTTTAAAGAAAATTGATACTAAAGAAAACCCGGCCGACATGATGACAAAGCCATTGCCAACAACTAAGTTTGATTTATGTGTTGACTTGGTTGGTCTAGCTTCTTGCTTGAAGTAATGCTCTTTGAGGCATTTGAGGTGTGTATGTTATTTTTTTTTATATTCTTGTAAGATGAAGTGGATTGATGAATGCTTTGACTTGGATGAACTCAAGTCAAGATGGAGATTATTATGAATAGTGTGACTTGAGTGCACAAATTTGATGTGTGCATTCATGAGTGGAATTGATAGGATGGAATCCTATGGCATTGGTTAATAGGAGAATTAAGTGAGTGTCTTAATGTTTGTAGTGTTTAAGTGTGATTTATTTGGTGAAGTAATCATGGGAGTTATTGGTTTTAATGGTGTTTAATAAAGAAGTGCAAAGGGTTTTGGAAGATGCTTTGCTCGAGCAGAAACTGTCAGAAGGATACTGAAGGAAGCTCGACCAGCTCGTTCAACCAGCTCGCTCGACCAAGCGAGCTCTTGGGTGGGTCGAGCGAATAAATAGAATGTATCCAGAAGCTGCCTATAGCTCGCTCGACCGAGCGAGCTCTCTGTTCTGGTCGAGCGGTTCCTTTGATACACTTAGGATATTTTTTTTTTTCCAAATCCTTGGGGTTGTTTCATCTCATTCATTATTCAGCATTAAGTATTAAGTGAGCAATTATCATTGAGTGTACTTAGTACTATAAATAGAGCTCTCATACTCTTCTAAGAGGATTATCAAACACAACCCTTAAACCAAACATATAGCCTATTGTTTTATCTCTTACTCAATTGTAATACTTCATTTGTAAGAGTGTTTTACTACATTGAAATAATATAAACAAGAAACTACACACCACGGAGGACGTAGCCATCATTGGGTGAACCTTCTTAAATCATTATGTCATTTTGCAAATTTTATTTTATCAAGCAATTATTAGTTCATTGAAATTATTATCGTTCATCAAAGTTTTTAACATCGTATCGATTTTAGCAAATATTTCAGTATTGCAAATAGCAAGCATGTCTTCGCCATTCTTTCCAAACAAATTTCATATTTTTTAAGTTTTTAAAAAAAATGTCCCTGAGGCACATGCCAGGGGTACCCATGGTAGATTTACCCCAGCCTGTTATGTCTCCGTTTTAATGATGAATGTAATTAGGCATGGCCACGGTCCGGGTTGGTCCGGTTCCGTTCCGGTTCCATCCGGTTCCGGTTCCACCCGGTTCCGGTTCCATTTGGAACCTGTCGCGAACGGTTCCGGTTCCGGTTCCGGTTCCGGGCGGTTCCAAACGGTTCCTTGGCGGTTCATGAGGCGGTTCCGGCGGTTCCAACTCACGGGACGGGCGGGTCGGACCATCGGTTCCATTTTAATTTTTTCTTTAAATTTTTGTATAATAAAAAAATACTATAATATCGCGGACGTACCTTTGATGATTACTTGATTATTAGCGAAATTCATTGCATGTCAAGTTGTCATCGTTATTGAAATATTTACTAAAAAGAATGGAAAAAAATAAATTAATAAGAAACGAATCAATGATAATGTCGATAAAGATGATTAATAAAAAAAGAGGGAGAAAATGGACTTGAACCTAGTACCCAAATGAATACTAAGCTGCCTACGTATCCCGAAGGAATCAAAGCCCACGTAGTTCTTTGTCATACCTTTTATTTATAGTTGTTGAGTGTTGATTCATCGTTGTCGCTTGTCGGATTGATCCTATTCGTCTTCGTCATCATCATGTGGTTGATTAGATGCTTCCGCTGACTCTCCTCCTGACGATGATGAAGTTGTATCCATCATCATCCATGGATCATCATCGTCGTCTTGATCATCATCGTTCCTTAGTCCTTGTGTTCGAATCTCAGCTTGATCCCAATCTTTCTTGCAAACACATATTTGAATACTATGTGGAGCAAGACGAGATCGCTTTTCATCCAAAACTCTTCTACCTGCACTAAAAGCAGACTCCGACGCAATAGTTGACGCGGGAATTGCAAGGACATCCTTTGCAATTCTCGATAAAATGGGAAATTTAACAGATTTTTCTTTCCACCACTCCAAAATATTATAGACACTTGGGTCTATTTCAAAGTGGTGTTTAAGATAACTATCTAGTTCTAAATATGTGGTCGAGGAAGAAGAAGATCCTACAAAACTATCATCTTGAGTCATTATGTTAGCTATTACTGAATTATAGAAAGTGGGACGAGCCGAAACGCTAGCACGCCTAGACATATCGCGTTTCGGGTTATATACACTAGCGTAAAAATCATACAGTTCAGCTAAATATTTTTTACATGTTCCTACATAATATTGTACATCAGAAGACGGGCGATCTAACGATTGATAATAAAATCCTATTACTTTAGTTAGGACCTCAGTTTTAAAACGTGGGTCCAAAATGGTTGCGATTCCATAAATATAAGGAAAATCGGTAAAATATGATTTCCATTTTTCCATCATATCTGCAAGAATCGGCCTTAATTGTGGGTTAGTATCTTCATGTGTATGTTTAAGTAGATGATAAAAAATAGTAATACATTCACTTATTACTAAGTGAACGTTCGGTTCATAAACATAAGAAAAAATCTTAGTCGCGTGGTCATACGCTTCTAATATGTTATGTACACCTATTGCTAATTCCCAAGTTGCATCAGCTATGAAACTATCTGTATACTCACTATATATTTGTGTTATTACTGGGCGATAAGCAATCGCCTTTCTTAATAAATCGTTGGTTGAGCCCCAACGTGTAGGAGTATCTAATGACCAATACACTTTTTTAAGTTGGTATTGGTCACATAATTGTTTATATCTTCTTTTTATCTTTCCGGTCCTAAGCCATTTCACTATATCCCTAATTGGTTCTAATAATTCACTTAATTGTTTTATGCCTACTTGACAAGATAAGTTAACTATATGCGCACAACAACGTATGTGTAATAAGCTACCCCCAAGGATTAAACTAAAGGCAGGTTCGTTAAACAAAAGTTCTATACATTTAATGTTTGCGGTTGCATTATCAGTTGAACAACAAAATATTTTATCTAATAAGTTCCATTCTCTACATATCTCTACTAATCTATATTTTATGTTTTCACCGGTATGTCTTTCTGGCATTGTCTCAAAAGCAATTATTCTTTTTTGAATAATCCAATTTCGATCTATCCAGTGTGCTGTTACACACATATAAGGTTCTAAATGTGGGGGAGCAGACCAAATGTCAGTTGTTATGCTAATCCTACCATTAAACGATTTAAACATTTCAACTAATTCATAGCGCATTGATTCGTATAATTTAATTGTGCGTCTTTTAAGAGTGCTCCTAGGGATTGCTCTATATTGTGGTTGCAATTGTTGTCTAGTGAGACGCTCGTATGCCCTACTTTCACCGTGGTTAAAAGGCAATTCATCACAAATTACATACCTAGAAAATTCATCAATCATGTCATTACGATTATATCTAAAAGGCATACCTGTGTTGGGAATGTCCCATTGTGTCTGTCGGCTTCCACTTGTGGTCCCGCTGCCGCTTGCTGCATGAGTTTCTTTTGTGATTCCATGCTTCTTTGCCAAATGTTTGTTAAAAGATCCCGTTCCACCACCTAACACGTATTCACAAAACACAGTAAATAAATGTTTATAAAATATGAATATATAATGTATGAATGTATTATGTATGTATAAAAAACTTAAAAAGTATTTACCTCTGGTGAAACTGTATGAAACTAAGGGCTTTACTCCTTGACTTTCACAAATTTGACAAGTGCATAAGAAAATATCTGGATTCTCGGTTGGTTCTTTTGTGAAATACGACCACACATGTGAAACAGCTCTACCACTAGGAGGTGGCATTGCCGGAAAAGGTTGTCTTACTGGTTCATCTTCATCTAAATAAATAATTTAAAATTATAAAACTAAAATTAAATAAATAAATAATTTAAAGTTTAATTAATTTGAAGAATAAAATTATAAAACTAACCGATAGTTTGAAAATTGACTCGTTTACCACGAGCTTGTCTTTGTTGTTGTTGTTCTCCTTGTTCTTCATGTGATCTTGTTGATGACTGTCGAGATATATTTATCCCAATTGGGGTCGTTGGTTCCTCTTCTTGTTCTTCTTCTTCATCAATTAGTATTTCTCTTTCCATTTCTTCTGCATAATTATGTAGCTCCGGGTCGTACCCTTCCGGATAATTATGTTCATAATTATAATTACTAATGGAGGGTGTTGTTGATACCGACGGAGTAGAAGTGGCCTTTCTTTTGGACGAACTGGAACCTCCCAATGATTTTGCCACTTTAGTAACTTTTTTTGTGGCTTTTTTCAAAAATGAAGACATGATTGATAATATTGAAGTAATAATAGAAATATAGAATTAAGAAATAAATAAATAATTAATTATGTAACTAACTAAATTAAGATATAATTAAAAGACTAATTATTTAATTAAGAGAATAATTGCGTAATTAAAGAATTAAGTAGAGAGAGTAGGAGAAGAGATGAGTTGTGAATGAAAATGATTGAAAGTGATGAGTATATATAGAGTATATCCCAACGGCTATAAACGGTAACAAACGGCTAGTTTTTTGGCGAACCGGTTCCATGGAACCGGTGGTCCGGTTCAACCGGACCGGTCCCGGTTCCGGTTCCACGGAACCGTTGAGCCGGTTCAACCGGACCGGTTCCAGAACCGGTTCCATGGAACCGTTGGACCGGTTCTCCCGGACCGGTTCCGGTTCCAAACCGCGGGTTTTTTTACCCGGTTCACGACGGTTTTTTCCGGCGGTTTCACGGTTCCGGCAATTTTTTCCGGCGGTTTCACGGTTTCGCGGTTCGGGGCGGTTCGGAACCTGTCGCAAACGGTTCCGGTTCCGGATCCGGTTCCAAGCGGTTCGGGACCGGTTCGGTTCCGGGTAAACCGCCCCGTGGCCATGCCTAAATGTAATAATAATCAACATATTTAAGCAAACTTTCTTATAAGCACTTGGATACATTAAACCTAAACTACTTCTTGTTATAACACGACGTACTTATATCGGCAGGGAGTAGCAACAAACGATATTTAAATGTGAGATTTTTATTTGTATTAGATTAGATTATTCATATATGATAAATGTGAGGTTTTTAATTTTGGTTTTTTCTATGGAAAAATTGAGTTCAATTCTGACCATAATAGAAGTGTGTGGGCAAAATTGTTGGCGGTAGAATAATCAAAAGCCGTTGAATCGTTAAATTAAAGCTAGATCTAAACATCAAATCATCAACAAACATCACGAAATGATGGTTAGAAAATGAACAAAATGCACTCTTCAATTATTCATGAAAAAGTAGAAATGGATAATGGTTGTTGAAATTGTTTTTTTATGGTTTATGATTACAGTGTTGAACCAACATGATATATGATCTTATGTTAAATTTTTGTTCTTGTTTGGTTGGAGAAGTGGGCTTGGATTTTGATTAAAGGTTTATAAATTGTTGGTTTAGAAATGGATAATGGTAAGGATACAAAAACTGAGACACTTATAAGTAGCTTGAAGGTTAAAAAACAAGCAGCTTTGGAGAAGATTTTGGGTAAGGAGGATGAATCTAAGAGGTTGTTGTCACCTAAAAATGATGAAATTTCCTCAAATTCTAAGAGGAAAGTTCAATGGAATGATACTAATGGTGGGCATAAGCTTGCAGAAATTGTGGAGTTTCTACCAAGGTAATTTGTCCATATTAATATCATTATTATTCATGTAATCTGTACTGTTTTTTGGTGTTCTGTTGGAAACTGCAATTTGTGATGCTCATAATATTTCATGTGCATTTCTTATGCATTTTTTTCAAGTGAAGTTGCATATGATATTTGTTGTCAAGGGCTATCGAAAATAACTTTTCACTAACATATTCTCGGGCCTCAACCATTAGCTTAATCTATTAATTGAGTCGGTCTAAATGCTATATCATAAACCAGCGTGACAAAATGTCACAAGTTCCAACCACCCCACTTTTAAAGTGGAATATTCAGCGTCTATGTGCATCCACACTTCTAGTCTAATGGGCTCTCACGTGAGGGGGCAAGTTATAGAATATACTAGTGTTATGAAATGTTGATTCCATTGGTTAGTGATCTTATGTTTTGCTGGTATACTAGTGTTATGTACATTTTGCTAGCTGTGGAATTTCCTTTGGCATGGTGTTTTTGGAGTTGAAGTGAAGTATGAATCATCAATCATCATAGCAATGTTTCAATAGAGGCACTAAACCAGTTTAATCTTCCAGTGTTCGGAGGGGAAAGAGGGGTGTTAGGCTTATAAAATTAGATTAGCATGAAGCTTTTTAGTTCCGTCATCATGAACATATTACATAGATCTACATAATCCGATTCTAGTGCACAAATTCTTGGGAGGTTTTCAAATGGACACCAATCTTGAGGCAGTAGGTTCTCGGCTTGGCGCTGATTGAGGGAAAAAGTGAAGAGAAAGTCTTAGTAAATAACGGTTATTTACGAAGTTAACAAATTACCTTTATGTGGTAGGATTTGTTAGGGTGAGGGTTTTGTTATTTTAATTTATCTTTTTTGATTTTATTTATTTTATTTATTTTTTGTCTTTTTATGGTGATTTACAGATCACGGTAATTAATTAGGTTTTTAAAAAGTGAACTTGCGAATTAGCAACGAATTTTCTGGTGCTTTTATGGCATTTTAGCATAGCTAGCTTGTACTATCTTACATCTAGTTAGTGTTCTAATGATAGGAGCTAGGACTGTTTCTAGTGCGCATAAGTTTTCGATTGGAGAATTTGGAATTGGATACGAGTTATGTTGATTGGATCCTGCAAGCTTGCTTAGCATTTATCTTGTGAATTAGTTACTTAGCCGCATTTACGCACACAGTCGTAACCTATATGTACGGTCATTAGTGTTAGAGTTTATAACATATTCAAGGGCTTCAACCATCAGCTTAAATTTTTGGTTGAGTTGGTTCCTTGACATGGTATCAAAAGCCAACGTGACAAGAGATCACGGGTTCGAATCTCAACCACCCCTCAAAGATAAGTGCAAAATTAAGCGCCAGGTATGAGGAGGGCCTATGTCGCATCCGCACTTCTAGCTCAAAGGCACTTGTTTGAGGGGGTGTGTTAGAGTATATAATATATCTTGGGGCCTCAATCATCAACTTAAGCTTTTGATTAAGTTGGTTCCTTGGTAGTAAGAACAAATTTGTGTGTGTTCTTTGAGAAATCTTTTTATTTATTATTCTTCAAACTGAAAAACTTGTTTGCTCATAATTGGGGAAGGTTATTGTTGATTTTGTTTTGAAAGAGCTTGCTTTAACTGCTAATATCAGTATGTGGTTGCTACTTGCCAATATAATTTCAGGCAAGGATAAGGCATAGTAGTAGCTTTTAAGTTTTACAGCCTTCTTCCTAGAGTTGATATGAGTATCAACAACTACAAGAAGAATCTGGTTGCACACAAGTAAATCGATAAAGAACCAATATCAGTCAATGAAAATAGTTCTAGTTTTCTAGAATCTTCTTAGCCATAAGAGGAGGAATAATGTATTTGATGTAGAATTTGTTTGTTATTGGTGTTTGTGTTCTTGTTTAATCTCATAAGAGCTGCTCCTGTGAGAATATCTCTTGGTGAGACGACTTTAAAACAAGAGTCTAGATGCTAATAATTGTAATAATTGGGCTACCCAACCTGGAGAGCATCTCACGGTGAGATTGTTTCACTCAAAAATTTGTGCACTCATAATTATGTGCTAGTTTCTTCAATTATTTGTGAACTTCCCATGTCTTATTATCTTCTTTGATAGTATAAGTTATATTTTTCGGTTGTCTTGCCTTATTCGTCGTCAAATACTTTTGCTAGTGAAATCTTTTTTGAGCTAAAAAACTCTTTGGTTGCATCCTTCTTTATGGGTATGGGTTGTTGTTTTCCCACCCCTCTCCAGACCCTGGTCATCATTTTCTATGATCGGGATTAATTGGGTATGATGATGATAGATGCTTTTGCTAGTGATGGAAAAGGTTTATGCATTTTTTTTTCTAATGTTGCGCTGGTTTAGTTCTTTTATAGGAGTAGTTGTGTGGTGAAGTGAGGGATGCCTTGACTGTATATATGTTCTTTATGCTTCAGCAAGTCTTTAGTGCAAGTTTAGACAATTTTGCATTTTCCCAAGAGCACTAAATGGCTTCCTTCTAAGCATGGTTTAAGAGTCAGAATATAAGCAATTTTACTTTTATAATAACAAAAGATTGTTTCCTTTCTTGAGGGTCGGAGGTCCAAAGGGCTCGGTCCCCCTAAAAATTTGTTTAGAGACTTCATATAAAACCAAAATAAATACTTGGACAGCAAATATCGCTTTATAAGAAATGTTTTGATTTTGAGTCTCACCTAGTTCTCCCCTTCTCCTTAACTTACCCTCTAATCCCAAAAAAAATGTTAGTTAGTAGTTAAGACTTAAGACTATACTAAATACTAATAGTATCATTAATTATTAACATTCTAGATGGTTTTCTTTTAGTTTAGATTTGACACATTCAGCACATGAGATTGTTAACAGATAGTGTTTGAAAATTCTGTAGCACTCGTTGTCCTGATTAGATAATGAATCAGTTTTAATGTTGATGCAATTGATATACCAAATCATATTTTCACATGTTTTGTATAAAATACAATCCGGATCTCATTTGAGAATCTTTATTTTTTTGCAGTGATGTGAGCGACGACAGTGATGACGATGATGATTCAAATTCTTGCTTCTGTACAATTATGTAGATGTTAGTTCAATACTGAATATATTACTCGGATGTATTTTCCGACTTTAAAGTAAGCTTAGAGGAAGAAAAGACTTCGTAAAGGATACAATGAGAATCAAACTCAAAATCTTATTTAAGAATGAGGATGTAAGTTCTAACTAGAATAAGCTCTGATTTTCGTATTACAATATTATACGAAATTCTACAAATTTATGTGATTTTTGTGACATAGATCCAACATTTCTCTTTTGCTTATAGAAATATTTGGTCACGAGTTACACTTACTAAAAATAGTGCAAAGCATATAAAGGGGTTTTGCAAATAAGTAGATGATTTTAGTGGTTGATAAGAACAATTAGTTATAAACATGTTGCTGGATTAACTTGTTAAAATATAATTTATTCATAATAATTTATAACATTAAATGGTCTGACCATACAATCTTCTATTATAGTCAAATTAAGTTAAAATTGTCTATAAACTATTTAACCAAATATTTTACGCTCCATAGTCTTTCTTGACAAGAGGAAGAAAACATTCGAGCTCCGTCAACTTTGCAATGACCGATTTAATTTGCCTCTGCATTTGAAAATGTCAAAAAGGTTGAGAATATCTTTTCTTCACTATTCGACAATTTCAATCAATTTATGTGTAATTCAAGCAACTTGTTAATATTAACTTCAATTAAGGGTCAATTAATAACTTCCCTTTATTAATTTAGCATATATTTTCAAGACACATAAGCACATAACTACTCAAGATACACCTTGGGCAGCTATGCCTGCTAAGAGGCTTTGATACATTCAAGCACATAAATTGAATTTCATGTGTATATATGTTTCATTACATAATAGACTGAGAGAAAAGGAAGTTAATTGCTCCAACAAAGACAAAAATCATTGCTTTTTTATCACATGCTAGACCGAGGGAAAAGAGCTAGTAAGAATTGAACCTAAAACTTGCAAAAAGGTCCATCCCATCACCCATGTGTAATGCAAACAGTTATTCAGCTTTGTAAAACCGATCAGATTAACATTCAGTGCTGAATATTGAAGAAGGTGGGTAATTGTTAAAAACTGGAAGTTACCTACCTAATATAGTACTCAATTTGCTACAATTTAAATGGCCGACCGATGTAAAATCCAACCAGGGAACCATCCAAAGGTAACAGGACTTTACGAAGGGATCCGCCCAGAAAATTGTGCATTAAAGTTCTATACTAGTCTGTGGATCTTCTAAACCAGAATAATTCAAGTAATTCCATTATCACAACACATGAACTATAATCTGGTCTAACCATAACTTGCACAGTTGCACTACTCTGACCATATTTCAAGGGCTACAATCGCGCTATGAAACTGTATCAATGGTCAAGTACACAATTCTTAAATAACTTGCCCACAGGAATATATACTCTACTTCAACTTCAGGAGCCTAATTCAGCTCGAGAAACCATGCATAACAAATAACAATTCTCATCCTTTCTATTTGACAAACCAAGATTTACTAGTCAAAATCTCCTAATTTAACAGTCAGAAAGGATCCTCAACTCAGTTTCAACATACCCAACAGAGATCAACTTATATATTTCCATCAGCGCACCACAACTGGATAGAAGATTAGAACTGAAGTGGACTTCCTTGGGTTGATCAATCTCACAAAATGCTAACCTTCCGCAGCAAACTTGCATTTAGTTGTGTGAAAGCCCCTCACTTCAGAACCTGAGCAGCTCTCCTGTACAACACAAAGGGCAAATACAGGGAGAAATGGTTATGCCAACTTTAAAGCTTCAACTACCACTACGTTATCTCTATCCATTACCAACTGATCAACCCAACTTGTCTACGGCTCCAATGTCTACCAGTACGAGAAATGAGATGCTCGACTAAATCTTTCTACTTCATGTTTCACACGTCAAACACAAGGTAACTACAAGAGAACTATGCTTATCAGCTTATCAAACACCATGCATAGGTTTTCTTCCTGCTAAGCAAATTCAATAAGGTAATTATATAAAAAAGCAATTCTGTAAGCCCAAGGTGGAAAGCAACCAAAGAAACAGATCAATATAAGCTTATACAGCCTAGACACTTAAAGGACAGTAATAGAGCAGCAGTAATAGCAAATAAACAACAATCAGCACACCAAATACATAACTAAACTCAAAACGACAGTAAAATGAACAGCTAGTACTCTGATAAACTAATTGTTTAAAAAAAGACCATCAAGAACGATAAGGTGAACTACAGCAAAGCAACAAGCCAACCATACAGCAGCATGCTTGAGACAGAAAGAGGATTCCCTCATCACAGGAAAACAAACTTCCAAGGTCCATGATAATTCAGCTACTGTGCTTGTCAATTTTAGGCACCACCATATCCACTATTGTAACCCATTTGTGAACCGGCCTGAGTCCCATAACCACCAGCACCATATCCACCATGACCATTAGCATCACCATATCCACTACTATAGCCCCCTTGCCTCTCTCCTGCACCACCAGATCCATTGTTACCAGTGGCCCCTCCAGAACGATTACCTCCGTTACCATATCCATCACCACCGCCGTAACCCCCATATCCATAAGCTTGACTCCCATACCCAGAGGCTGCACCTGGAGATTGACCAGTCGGGCCACCATTACCTGCACCAGCAGCACCCCAAGGACCTGCATTTCCATAACCAGCTGCACCATAACCAGAAGCTGCCTGTGCATTCCAAGAACTCCTTTGAGCATTTGGATTCCCATACACAGCACTGGCAGGGCCTCCATATCCAGGATACGCACCATAGCCCATGCCAGCATTAGCAGGCGCATATCCATAACCCGCTGCACCATAACCAGAAGAACTATAAGGTGGAAAAGCACCACCTGCATTTTGACCCTGCATATATCTATTAGAACCCATCCTATTATCATAAGCATTCTGGCCGCCACCAGAATTATAACCACCACCACCCCCACGGTTACCCATACCAGGGTTGGCGTCCTTGGGTAGTGCACGCTTAACCTCAACTTGCTTCCCGTTTAAATCATGGAAGGTATTCTGTAAAACTCTATCTACTGCATCCTCGTTGTCAAAAGAAATGAATCCAAAACCACGGGGTCTATTTGTATTCTGATCATACATAATAACCACATCAGTTACACTACCATAGTTCTCAAAGTACTGCCGAAACCCTTCGTCAGTTAAAGTAGGAGGTAATCCTCCAACAAATATCTTCTTGGTTCTAATGTTTCCTCCACCTACGTCTCTACCACCATTGTTTCCTCTTCCAGAGTTCTGTTGATCTTCTCTTGACATTGCTCGCTTAGCCTCGACCTGAAGTAAAACTAAAACTTATACAAGGAACAAAGTACTGAAAACATTTATTGCAATTTGCAAGCATCAAAAATCTTAATATAAGACAGATTTACCACCAAACGAGATAAGCAGTCCCAAATGTAACGAATGTTAGCACACTCGCTTACCCTAATGCATTAAGTCCCTCCCACCTAGGTCAAAGTTTGGAGGGATGGGATCTCCGCACCCTTACCCCTAACAAAAAAGTAGGTTCCAATTGAGTCTGGTAGCAAAAAAACTCAAGTCCATTGATGTACAAGAAATTTTTTTAAAAAAAAGAGCACTAAAGAGAAATAGTAACAATTTTCTAGGGTTTGTCCACATACATACCAAAAAAGCAAAATTAATAAACCAATAGATTAACAAATGAACAACAATATAAACTGAAGGGAATTAAAAAAGAAGACAAAGAGATAGGGAAATACCGTTCTGCCATCGATGGTATGTTTATCCTGAAGAACTCTATCAACAGCAGAAGGATCTGAAAAAAGAACAAATCCAAAACCTCTAGGTCTACCAGTTGTTTTATCTCTCATAATATTAGCCTGATAAACATCTCCATATTGCCCAAAATATTCTTTAAGCTTTTCTTCATCCGTTTCCCATGAAATCCCACCTACAAACAATTTCCCTTGATCTGAATCCATCGTTAATTTGTATTACGATCTAAACCTAATGTAAACAAATTCAAAACTTCTCTCTCGTTTTTCTGTCACCAATTAGATTGATGAGGAGAGAGAAAGATAGGGTTGTAGAGAGAGAAAGTCGGGAGAACTGAGAAGGAAAGATGATAAGGGTTTTGTTGGGGGCGGAAGGAGGGATGGAACTGGAAGGTTTGCAAGTGACTAAACAATACGGGGTTTTTGGCTATTTTGTGAGAAGGATGGATCAGATTTCCTTGTTTTAACGGTTAGGATTTTTCATCTTTACATTTGTTTTTTTTTTTTTCCCTTTCATCATCATTTGTTAATGGGGTGTGTAGGGATGGCAATGGGTACCGGATCCGACCCGGATCCGTGGATCTGTATCCGTTTTTACGGATCTGGGTCTTAAAATATAGACCCGTCGGATTCGGGTTGGATCCGAATCCTGTTAAATTTCACGGGTCCGGGTTCGGATCTGGGAAAAATACCCAGATCCGGACCCGCGGATCTAAAGGACCCGTTTCTTTTTTTAAAAAAAAATTTATTTTTTTATATCACTAGTTCACTACAGTAACCCTTAAGGCCCTATAACCTTACCCCTATTTTCAGTTTAAAACTTTGAAATTTGAGATTTTTTTTTTCATTTTCAGTAACCGTAGCCTTAGGCAAATTACGAATTGCGATTCTTCTTTCCAGCTTCCAGTTTCCAACCTTCTCCACTCTCCACTCTCCAGTGTCGTAGTCTGCGAACTGCGCTTCTTCCAAGGCCGCCTCCAGTGCCGCCGCCTCCCATACAGCCGACTCCATTGTCGTAGACTCGCAAGTCGCAGCCAGCAGGTCGATATATGTCTTATATTTATTTTTTTTTCCTACATTACTTTTGATTTATGTTGAGTAGTAGATATATGTCTAATGTTGAGTTTAGTGGTTGATTTATTTAAGTTTGGTGGTTGATTTATGTTGATTTATTTGAGTTTAATGGTTGATTTATGTTGAGTTTAATTGTATGAAGAACATGAAGGATTGACTTTTATTAACAAATTTTGAATGTGTTTGTTGGTTAAAGAGAATTTTAAGTTGTATAATACTTTTTTGGGTGATTCATTGTGAAATTATATGTATTATTAGCATTAGTCCATAAATATCGCTTTATTGCAATCTAAATACATTTTATAAAAAAAAAAAAAAAAAAGGACCCGTTTTTGGACCCGGATCCGGTACTGGATCCGTAGTACCCACGGATCCGGATCTGGGTCTTGTAAAATTGGACCCGCGGATAAATGTGGCTTTTCGAATGGGTTTTGTGTTAGTAGTCATGGTAACTTTGGTGGTCTGGGTCTGTGGTGGAAAGACTTACGTGTTAGCCTGAAGTCTTATTCGGATAAACACATCTCGGTAAAGGTAGAACTTTATGAATATGGGAACTCGTGGATTGCTAATGGCATTTATGGGTGGCCAGATAGAGCTTATAAATTCAGAACCTGGGAGCTTATGCATTCGTTAATGGATGTGGTACAAGTCTCATATGTTTTCTTTGGGGATTTTAATGAGATCTTGAGGTCTAAGGAGAAGGAGGGTGGTACTCAAAGATGTGTAAGAGATGTAGAATCTTTTAGAAACTGTGTTCATAATTGCGATGTGGTTGATTTGGGCTATCGTGGTAGCTGGTTCACTTGGCATCATGGTAATTCTCCGACTATATATGTTCGTGAACTACTAGATCGTTTCCTTGCCTCTCCAGGATAGGTTGATTTTTTTCCAGGGATTGATGTCAGACATTTCCCAATCTACAAGTCGGATCATGCTTCTATCTTTCTTTACACGGAGAAGCGCAGAATGGAGGATTATCACGAAAAATTATTCAGGTTTGAGTCTTACTGGCTATCGAAGGAAGGGTGTAGAGAGGTCATTTCGGATGTTTGAAACTCGAGTCTGAACACCCCTGTTCATGCTAAATTGGAGGAATGTGGCATCTCTCTCAAAGAGTGGGCAGCAACGGAGTTTAGAGAAAACAAAAGTTTGATCAAAATCACAGAAAGAAAGCTAGCTAAAGCCCAAAGGCAGTCTCCGGATGCTCACACACTTGCCTCTTGTTCGAAAATGTCAGATGAGCTTCATGGGTTACACAGAGTGGAGGAAGCCTATTGGCACATGCGATCTCGGGTTAATGAATTGAAAGATGGTGACAAGAACACTAAGTATTTCCATCACAAGGGAAACTCGAGACGGAAGCGCAATACTATACGTGGGTTAAATGATGAGAATGGACATTGGAAGACCTCTAAATCAGACATTGAAAGGTTGGTTGTGGCCTACGTCAAGAGTATTTTTGCATCTACTTCCCCTTCGGGTTTCCCAGAAGCTCTTGAGGGCATCAACACTGTAGTAACTGGGGAGATGAACTAGATGCTTGACTTGAAGCCAACCCGCGATGAGATTCGTATGGCACTTTTCCAGATGCACCCTACGAAAGCGTCAGGTATAAATGGTTTTCATGCTCTTTTCTTCCAAAAATTCTGGGATATTGTTTGTGATGATGTTGTTGGTCTGGTTTGTTTGTGGTGGAGGGGTGAGGTTGACTTGAAACCTATAAATAAAACATGCATTTTCCTTGTACCTAAATGCAAAGAACCGAAGAACATAACTGAATACTGCCCCATAAGCTGTTGCAATGTTATCTACAAAATTATATCGAAGGTGATGGCTAACAAACTTAGAGCTTTCTTGGAGGATATCATCTCAGCTAACCAGAGTGCATTCATTCCCAAAAGATTGATCACAGATAGTGCACTTCTTGCCTTTGAAGCCTTTCATGCGATGAAAAGATGGGGGAACAGTGGTAGGGACACTTTTGCGCTGAAATTGGATATGAGTAAAGCTTATGACAGAGTTAAGTGGATTTTTCAGGAGAAAGTCATGCTGAAAATGGGTTTTAGTGTCTCCTGGGTTCATCATATTATGAGTTGTATTTCTAGTGTGTCGTACTCCGTCAAGATCAACAATATGGTATGTGGAGAGGTTGTTCCTTCTAGGGGGTTAAGACAAGGTGATCCGATATCGCCTTATCTGTTTATCATTTGTGCTGAGGCTTTTCTCGAGGTTGATTTCCATTGGTGTTGAGAGGAGGTGTATCCATGGCATTCGTATATGTAGAAGAGCCCCTATTTTATCTAATTTGTTTTTTGCAGATGACAGTATCCTCTTTGCTAAAGCGTCGGTGCAGGAATGCTCAGAGGTAGCTAATATCATTAGCACGTACGAGAGAGCGTCCGGACAAAAAGTAAATTATTATAAGACTAAGATTTCTTTCAGCAAAGGGGTTCACTACGAGGTGCGAAGAGCGATTGTAGATACTCTGGGGGTTAAAGAGGTGGACCGGCACACAAAGTACTTAGGTCTTCCTACTATCATTGGGCGCTCAAAGAAGGAAATCTTCACTTGTCTGACGGATCGAGTTTGGAAGAAACTGCAGGGGAGGTGTGAACCATATTCGTACCCCTCAGAACATGGTCCAAGCCCAGAGGAACTACAAGCTGTTCCCAGCGGACAAGCTGTTCCTACTGTTCCTGTTCAAAAGCATATTACTAAGCACCCAAGTCTTGAGCATGATAAGAACAACAAGACACGCCATGATCAAGATGTCCAAGCCCGAGGAATACAAGAGAAGCCCAGAAATCACAAAACATACTCAAGCAGCCAAAGTACTGACCAGCAGACTGTTTGCGACAAGGCCACTTTGCACCTGTGCCTGAGAGCTGAACACACGTGCTCCGAGACAAGTCAACCTGGAATTGGCATCTTTGCACCTGGGCCTAGCCATCATGGACCTAGGACCCTCCTAGTGATCATCACAGAACTCATAAAGTGTTGTCCAAGGTGCCCCTGTCAGAAGAACAACTCGAACAAGCCTTCCAGCACTTAGCCTAGTTTCTGTTTTCTGTTTTTAATAAAGCTTGTGCTAGTCACGTGTGTAAACTAGCCGTTAGACCTTAGAAAGCTATATATAGGTGCATAGGCCTCGTGTAATGACAATCATAGATTACATTCAATAACTCATTAGTGATTAATCAGATTTCATTCATTTTCATTCATTTTCAAAGTCCATAACTGAGATTCTCTCTTCTTTTCATCCTTGTGTGTTTGTATGTTCATTATTCAATCTACCTGAACAAAGAGAGCGTGGAATGCTCATGAGCAATAGGTTGTGGAACAACTATTGTGTAACCTTCAATCTTCGGGAGTGAAACTCCAAGGTGAGGGCGTGGGAACATCCTGAAGGTGAGTGAAGCCGGAAAAAGGAACCCACAGGTTGGCCTGAGAACCAAGAATTGGTTTCTTGGGTGTATTTTGGTGATCGTGAGTGTTAGGAAGAGTCGAGCAATCTGTCTCCGAGTGAAGGGGTTGATTGTGTGCAAGTTCGTGAATCCAGAGAACGCAAACTTGGTGCAAATTGGTATCAGAGCGTAAGTGACGAAAGGGCACAAGACACCATAGTTGAATAAGAACGAAGAAAAATCGCACAGGAGTTTCAGAGAAGACTGAATTTTCAGCGCACACGAAAATTGGTAAAATCGTTCCAAACTTTGTATTCAGGTTACATGCAATTGTTAATCTGAATAGAGGTGATTTCTAATTAATCTTTGCGATAGTTTTCATCATTCAATTCAATTTCTAATTGACGCAATCGAAGTTTTAAAAAAAAAAATCTGGGAAGAAACGTATTCTGACGTTTTGATTTTCGATTTCTGGTTAAATTGGATTACATTGATTCCTTTGTTGATTGTTTACGTTTTGTTTTGCATCATTCAATTACGTTCTCATACATTTGCATTGATAATAAAGCATTACACGATTTTGATTTCAGAAAAAGAAGTTCGTATTATTGCATTATCTAGGTTAACATTGTTTGGCTTTTGTCTACGAATCTTGAATCAATACAATTTGTTGTTCGTCTGTGAATCTTTATTCCTTTTATGCTATAATCTCTGTGTTGATCTTGGATTTAAATTTTGTTTGATTGTGCTTTCGTGCTGGAACATAGCTGGGAGACCTAGAGCCTGTTGTGCATTGCTTGCTTGTGTGTGTTTGCTTTTGTGTTGGTATCTAGCTGTAGAGACCTATACCATGGATGTCAGGTTAGAGTCCATTGAGGAAACCCCATATGGTATCACCCAACTCTTAGCCCAGGCTGGAATAGGCAACCAAAGGAGACCTCCTGTCCACCACCACGAAGACCATGAGGACAGAACAGTGAGGATTGACATAAGTGATTTTGATGGCCAGTCCAACAAGCCTGAAGAGTACATAGAATGGGAAGCGAGTTTGGATAGATATTTTGAATATAAAAACACCACACCTGAGGGACAATACAAACTAGCTAAGATCAAGCTTACAAAGTTGGCTGCTATATGGCTCGAGGGTATGCAGAGACAGAGGAGAAGAGAGGATAGACCAAGGATTGATACATGGGATAAACTGAAAAAACATTTGAGGAGGAAATATGTGCCAACCAATTATAGCCATCAACTATATATTAGATGGAGTACCTTGCATCAAGGGGGGAGAAGTGTTAGTGAATACTTCCAAGAATGGGAGAAACTGATTGTGCTTTGTGAAATAGATGACACAGAGGACCTGAAGTTAGTTAAATTCATGGCTGGTTTGAGGGAAAACATTAGAGAACAGCTTATGACTATACCTAATCTTGACCTACAGCTAGCTTTCAACATGGCCCAAACCATTGAGCAATCTTATGCCAAAAGGAATATGTTTAAGAGCAATCAACCTAAGTCCCCTAAAAGCCTCACACCCAGGAGCAACAGCCCTAGCCCACCCAGAATGCAGAGGAAAACAGAACAGCTCCTTAGTACACCTGGAAAGGCCACTGTACCCATGAGGAATATAGTTTGCTTCAAGTGTCATGGCCATGGGCATTACAAAAAATGATTGCCCTAATGCTAGAGTGTTCACTGCTCAAGAATGGAAGGAAATCAGGAAGGATACTAAACCTAAAGTGATGTTGGTAGCTAGAAATGGCAGAATAGAAGAGGATTGGCCTCCTGTACCTGAGGATGAACCTGATGGGTCATATAGAGTGAATGAGTTAGGAAGATTGGTCAGATATGAGCATAGCACTGAGGAGGAAGAGTTAGAAGAAGAAATAGAGAGAGTTATGCCAGAGGATGGCCATTATAGTTTGATCATAAGGAGGAGCTTGCACTCAGCATTTGAGGAAAGAGAAAGCGATCAAAGAGAAAACATTTTTCAGACCAAGTGCAGGATTGAGAATAAAATATGTGATTTAATCATTGATGGTGGAAGCGAGTCAAATTGTGTTAGCATTGACCTGGTGACTGATCTTAACCTCAAAACTAGACCTCACCCACATCCTTATAAGCAGTGCCTTGTGGGATTTGCCATTGGATCATACAAAGACAGGGTTTTATGTGATGTTTTAGATATAAGTGCTTGCCATATGCTCTTGGGAAGGCCGTGGCAATATGATAAGAAGAGCATACACAATGGGTTCACTAATACCTACACAATCAGACATGAGGGGAAACTCAAAGATTTGATTCCTTTGCCATCTCATCAGTCCATACCATCTACTGCGAGGAATCCTGTTCATTTGATGAGCAGGAAGAGTTGTGAGAAAGAGTTCAAGGGCAAGAATGAGGTCTGTGTGTTGAACAATAAGGAAGCAGACCAAGATACAGGCACACCAACTGAAATTAGACCCCTGTTGCAGCATTGTACTGTTGTGTCTCTGGATGAAATGACTAAGACACCTAAACCATTCTTACATTTGATCTATGGAAGGAAGCGTGATAGAGAGGTTAAGGGAAAGAAAGAGCCGTATCTGGTATCCATTAAGGAGGACAGTAGCCATACAACGATATCACCTGAGCTGAGAAAACTCAAGAATCAGTACAGGGACGTCTCTTCTAAAGGGCTACCACCTGAAAACCTACCTAACAATACCACACAGCACTCATCCCTTCAACGTGTATATAGGGAAAGCCCATTGCTGACATTTAATCTCACACATGTTAGTTTTTATAGCAGGAAGCAAAGGGATACCAAGGAACAAGCTGAAGGATTGTTGGAGCTGCATCAAGTAACCCAAGAGAATATCAGCAGGACTAATGAAGGATACAAAAAGGAAGCTGATAAGAAGAACATGGGCAGAGAATCATTGAAGGCTGGAGATCTATTCTGGGTGCATTTAAGGAAAGAGAGGTTCCCACAACTGAGGAGGAACAAACTCATGTCCAGAACAGCAGGACCCTTCCACATTACTGCTAAGCTTGGTGACAATACCTACCAGGTGGACTTACCTACAGACTACAATGTCACCAACACTTTCAATATTGGGGATTTGCAGTTATATACAAAGGAACAAGAATTAAGGTCAATTCTTTCCCAAGAAGGAGGAGTTGAACCATATTCGTACCCCTCAGAACATGGTCCAAGCCCAGAGGAACTACAAGCAGTTCCCAGCGGACAAGTTGTTCCTACTGTTCCTGTTCAAAAGCATATTACTAAGCACCCAAGTCTTGGTGTAACATCTCGGAATAACTCGGATCGTACGAAAAGAGAAGATGACCTTTTAAAAACAAGTGTATATCGTCCGAGTCAAACCAGGATGTTAGAAGGCAGTTAAAAACGGATTTTAAATTAAGGGAAGCTTGCGGATCGAGTTTTATTAGTGTTATTATGAACTACTAGATATAAGAAATTCTTAGCAGCGGATAAGAACGAAAAATTAAATCAACTTATTACAACTTGAGAACAAAATCGCCTCATAAAACCAAATATTCTTTAAACTTTATTAGAAGTTCTTATCAAGACTTCTGTATCCTAACGGTTTATTTCTCCAAGGGACAATCCTCATTCCCCAAACCTGCAACTTAACTTACTGCTAGTCATTGCCCAGATAGGAAACAACATCATTGCAGGGTCGTTAAGACCAAAAGTACACGTCAGCAATCGTCGCATACCAAATAAATAATAACACAAGAGAAAGTTTTAATTTAATAGCTGACAATTCACAGAACCGTACGCTTCAATCATGCTAATAAAGAATAATTATTTTCATGTAAAGATTAGTCAGCCATACTGCTGTACTATCCAGCCATACTGTCGGTACACTCCAATCTCCATAAGTGAGACAATACATTAGGGGGAGCTAACCCCTAAGCAAGTCTCTACCATAGACACTCGCCTTACTTCGGTGCCTATGGTTAAGTATGCATACCCCCGCGGTGGCTCATAATGCCCCCATATACCGCGAGTAATTCATTTCCACCAATTGACGTTATACTACATCCACTTTAAGGTTAGTGAGGTCATACTACCTCTGCTTATCAAAACAATATATCAAAATTATTTATTCGAAAAGATAACATTATTCATACTATATATCCCTACTTTACTTTTGTATACCATTATTATATGATACATCGGTCTAAATGCGAACTTCGCTGCGTGTACATACCTTAAGCAAGATAACCAACTCACAAGCGTCTTAATCAATTCCCGGTCACGAATCAACTTCCTACAAGGTTCAATCGTATTCGGGAAATAAGCACACATACACATTTTCCTCAAATCATCCATAACACATACATACAATTACATCCATACCTTTAACATCCATCACATACTAAAACATGGCAAATACACAAAACAGGACAGCCTATACAATCTGTCCAGAAACTCAACTTAAAGCTGTCAAACTGAAAATTCGACTTCACCGTTGCGTCTGGAAGGCATCAAAACCCCCGGGTACCAATTTCCATAATTTATAACATAGTATAAGTATTTTTAACCTAATTTCAAAGCCAAAAATGTTCCAAAAACACTTTATTTTCACCATTTTCCAAACCTACGGGATTTTGTCATTTTATTTTTTTTCATCACAAAAATATAAATTTCAATGCTTTATTTCCTATTAAATCTAAACGACAATATTTACATAATTTCATGACCATCTATGAAATTAATTTTTATTCCTCAAAAATAATTCTTTTTACACAATGTACACACACACACTTCACATATATATATATTTATATATATTTCTCTAGCAACATTATAAATTCCTCCTATTAATCAATAAAATAAATATCTAACACCACTTACATTTTTCTATGAGCATCCATTTTTTATATATATATATATACTTTACAATCATCCATCAAACAAATCCTTCACACACATATAAACATATCTAAATCCCTAAAAAGAAACATTCTTCATCAATTTAGATAGAAAAATACATCTCAAAATCATACATGAAATTTTAAATTCATAAATTAAATATGAATTATAAGATAAAACATATAATAATCATAGAATTTTAAATTAAAACTGAAGATTCAACATAGATTAAGAATTACACTTACAATTGTAAAGGAAAACACCAAATGATGAAGTGTAATGGAGTTAGGAATGTGAATTAGGAGAAATTTTGAAAGGATGTTAAAATGAAAATGATTAAGGAATTAAGAAGGGTTAATTATATGGGATTAATGCCTTGATCCTTCATTAACCTAAGGGAGTTACAAGCTCCACCAAAAGTTTCTCTTTTATTTATTTATTTTTTTATTTGAAAATAAAAGATGGGTTAAGGAAAAGTTTGGGCCCAAATAATTCTAATTGCCAAAAAGGATTGCAAATCTCATGACCAAGCCCAATAATAAATAAAATATATATATAGAAATAATATTACTAATGAATTATTAAATATATCGGGAAGAAAATATCGGGGTGTTACACTTGGGCATGATAAGAACAACAAGACACACCATGATCAAGATGTCCAAGCCCGAGGAATACACGAGAAGCCCAGAAATCACAAAACATACTCAAGCAGCCAAAGTACTGACCAACAGACTGTTTGCGACAAGGCCACTTTGCACCTGTGCCTGAGAGCTGAACACACGTGCTCCGAGACAAGTCAACCTGGAATTGGCATCTTTGCACCTGGGCCTAGCCATCATGGACCTAGGACCCTCCTAGTGATCATCACAGAACTCATAAAGTGTTGTCCAAGGTGCCCCTGTCAGAAGAACAACTCGAACAAGCCTTCCAGTACTTAGCCTAGTTTCTGTTTTCTGTTTTTAATAAAGCTTGTGCTAGTCACGTGTGTAAACTAGTCGTTAGTCCTTAGAAAGCTATATATAGGTGCATAGGCCTCGTGTAATGACAATCATAGATTACATTCAATAACTCATTAGTGATTAATCAGATTTCATTCATTTTCATTCATTTTCAAAGTGCATAACTGAGATTCTCTCTTCTTTTCATCCTTGTGTGTTTGTATGTTCATTATTCAATCAACCGGAACAAAGAGAGCGTGGAATGCTCATGAGCAATAGGTTGTGGAACAACTATTGTGTAACCTTCAATCTTCGGGAGTGAAACTCCAAGGTGAGGGCGTGGGAACATCCTGAAGGTGAGTGAAGCCGGAAAAAGGGAACCCACAGGTTGGCCTGAGAACCAAGAATTGGTTTCTTGGGTGTATTTTGGTGATCGTGAGTGTTAGGAAGAGTCGAGCAATCTGTCTCCGAGTGAAGGGGTTGATTGTGTGCAAGTTCGTGAATCCGGAGGATGCAAACTTGGTGTAAGGTGCTCATTAAATCTGTCATCCAATCGATTCCGATCTACATGATGAGTATTTCCAGGTTGCCATGTCTTATTATTGAGGAACTCCACTCTATGTTTGCCAAATTCTGGTGGGGCTCGAGCAATGAGCAGCGGAGAATTCATTGGCATAACTGGTCTCATATGTGTCTACCTAAAAGCAATGAAGAGATGGGATTTCGGGATCTTCAATGCTTCAACACAGACTTACTAGCCAAGCAATCATGGCGCTTACTTGTAGGTGCCAATCCCTTCCTATTAAGTATTCTCCAAGCTCGCTATTTCAAGCATTCGTCCGTTTGGAAGCTCAAACCACGATACTAGTTTCACGTGGTGTAGCATCTGGGGAGCAAAATCATTACTCATCGAGGGTCTTGTATGGCGTGTTGGTAATGGTGCAAACATTCGGGTCTGGCTTGATTTATGTGTAACACCCCGAGATTCTAATAATGTAATTATTTAATATTTTAATAGTTTTTAAAGATTTTACAATTATATTTAATTATTTCCGAATTAGTTTTAATAAATTTCTTTCATGTACGGATTTAAATGTTAACTTTTATATATATATATATATATATATATATATATATATATATATATATATATATATAATATATATATATATATATATATATATATTATATATATATATATATATATATATATATATATATTATATATATATATATATATATATATATATATATATATATATATATATATAATATATATATATATATATATATATATATATATATATGTATATATATATATATGTATATATATATATATATGTATATATATATATGTATATATGTATATATATATGTATATATATATGTATATATATATATATATATATATATATATATATATGTATATATATATATATATATGTATATATATATATATATATGTATATATATATATATATATGTATATATATATATATATATATATATATATATATATATATGTATATATATATATATATATATATATATATATATAAATATATATATATATATATATATATATATATATATATATATATATATATATATATATATATATACATATACATATACATATACATATACATATACATATACATATACATATACATATACATATACATATACATATACATATATATATATATATATATATATATATATATATATATATATATATATATATATATATATATATATATATATATATATATATATATATATATATATATATATATATATATATATATATATATATATATATATATTAAAAATATAGTTATGATTTCTCAAATAAAGAGGTTTGAATTAAAATGACTATTTTATTAAAATGTCTGAGCCAACGAAGGGGAGTCTTTTAGTCGGTTCTCGCAAGAAAATGAATCGAGATAAATAAATAAATAAACCTAATAATAATAATAATAATAATAATAATAATAATAATAATAATAATAATAATAATAGTAATAGCAAGTATAAAACCCGTGAAAACCCTAAATACTCAAGCTTAGCCGTCACTCCCTCACTTCCCTCTCTCAATTCCTTTCCCTTACTCACGGGTCAGCCACGAACAAGCAGCTGCTCCTCACTTCCCTTCTCCTCTCCTCTTCTCCCTGTGAAGCCGCCCCCTCCTTCACTCTAGCAGCCACGGTCGAGCCCCTACGAGCAGCCTGCACCGCTAGCTATACCTCCTCCCCCGCAGCCGACAGTAGCCACCAATAGCAGGTGGTGACTCCCTGCAGCCACCCGCAAACAGCAACAGAGACAGCCGGTTTAGGCCCTGTGTCACCACCACACAACCTCCACTTACTTCTTCACTCCTTTTCTAATTACCCCATTGTAATAATTTTCCTAGTATCTAATTAGAATTTTACTAAGTTTATGAGTTGGTGTTAATTTTGTATGATTTTCATTGAATCTTGTTATGGTAAGAATTTGATTGATGACTTGAATGTACTTATGAATTGGGTTTTTAAAATATGGATGAAAAATGTTGAACTTTGTATTATTTTCATTGAATCTTTTATGGGTAAGAGTGTTTTTGATGAATTTAACATATCTATGATTTAGAGTTTGAAGTATGAATGGAAATAATGGTTGTGTACTATTTTGATGGTGTCTTAGTACATGAGTAACTTTATTTGTGTTGAATGTGGGAGTTTTGTTAGGCATGGTAATCTTAATTGGCCTTATTGAATTAAAAGAAATTATTAATGTGGAATACAAAATACTCTCGTTAGAATAACGAAGTTATAATTAAATGATATTAGTAAGGCTATGAACATAGTGTCAACTTGTTGAGAATTATTATTAAAGTTACTTGTATGACGTTTTGATTTTAGTTCCTTCTAACCTTGGAGAATATAATAAATGATATTGCGATATGATAACTTTAAGACTCGTCATATTAGCACTACATCAACATTAAGTGTGAATCATCACTTTATATTAAGATGATGTGAGCCGTTATAACTCAAAGTTAGTTGGTGTAATGAAACAGTCGAAATAATCCTTTTATTCCTTGCCGATGGAAAAACTTGTGTTATTGTTGAATTGACGATTATGTTTGGTGTTGAATGAAATGTGTACGTGCTAAAAGTAATTGAAAACTTGTCGTGAATGAATGATAGTGGTTACCTTGGTTTCTAGCTGGTATGACAAAGTAGTTAAGAGAACTTATAAGTCCTATTCCTAACTTGTATAGGTTCCCAGTTTATATGAGGAAAGTAGACCCTTAGTTGGGTGATTTTTGTAACTTGTGGTCGTGCAGTGACGCTTGCAGGTACGTACATGCAGTAACCAATTATCATATTCATTGTTTCAAAGTATTATCAATATTTCATGATTATATACATCGTATTAGAATTATAGAGTGCCAGAAAGTAAATTATGCTAGAGTATAGTCATAATAGTGATATAGGCAAGTAGAATGAAAACATTAGGAGACTATGAGAACAGACTTCTAAATTGTAGAGAATGCACCCTGGTTGTATGTGGTATCGAAGTAACTTTCTACTTATTGAGTCTTGATATATGATTAGTTGGCGTGACTCAACTGGATTATGTCCGGTTGATTTAATAGTCCCCTAGGTGAGGTTCGACGGGACCACCGTAAGGGGGGTATGAGCATGCTTGGGTCACTGGGCGCCGGATGGCCGATACCGCCCCTTGACCGAGGTGATACCATGCGGGCCTTGGAAACCCCAATATGGTGGCCTCTTCACTGGTTTAGTACCCCAGTGTGTTAGTTTTTCCCGAAGTTAGGACCCGAGAGGGTCAGCTGGAGGGGGCATGAGCTCATACTTTGCCATGGGCGTCGGATGGCCGATAACGCCCATGGCCGTGTCACTATGCCATGAATAGAGAAAGGATCCACTACCCTTGAATATATTTCGAGAGATTAGTAGTTTGAAGGAGAAATTATGAGTAAATAGAGGTGTTTAGACAGATGAGTAGACTCGCTATTGCCATACTATATTGTTGTCTATAGTTTTGTTCAATGACTCTAATTGTTATAAGTTCATTAATTACTGACGTGTATGTGTTTGTTGTTGTTTGCTCATGACTCTCTATGATGGTCCTGCTATGACACTTCTGACTATGGTCATTATGTTGAGCAGCAGGAGGATCATATCTTGACATGACAGGTATAGGAGCTTCTTTTGCCTTGCATTGGGGGAAAGAGCGGAGTACGGTCGTATCAACTGTATACAAATTGTCTAATGCTTGTAGCTTCTATATTACTTGTAAAGTTTTCTTTTGGGATTGTATAATTTCCCTTGTATAGAGCCATGTGACTCCTTGTATGATTTATAGTTCCGCAGCGTAGTTTTTGGATGTACAGTAGTGAGAATACTCCTTTAGTATCCGTTAGTTCGATGCGTTACCACTGGAACCACGATCCTTATCAGAATTGATGATTTGAGAAGCCGACTGTAACATTCGGGAAAATAAATATTTTAAGACGAGTAAGTTTAAAAGAATTATCAGTGCGAGAATGATCTTAAATACACATGACATAAAATAATCTTAATTTAACTTCTTCTTAACTTTTCCTTTTCTTAAAAAAAAAAAGAATAAAAAGAAAAACAAATATCACGCGTTTCACTATTCATCACCATCTTCAACACAAAAGGAAAAAAAAATCAAACCCTTCTTTGCCTTCCCAAAACCTTCGAAAACCCATACCTCATCCCGTTGTTCTTTACCTTCGATCTTCAAAGAAAACGCAACTCTACTCATCTTCTCCATCTGATTTCGCTCCTGCTCCTTCAACAAACGCAATCCTTCGCTTGAATTGTTTTTGAAAAGTAACGAACTAAAGCTAATCAGGTATAATTTACTCGATTTCTTCTTTGATTTTTTCGACACATTATTTCAACAATCTCTTTATCTTTTCTCTAATTTCGAACCACCATAAGTGTAGAAGGAGCCGAAAACTTTGTTCCTTGACTTGAATTCTGCCGATTTGGGGAAGATTGAGTGAGTTTTGGTCTTGTTGATTAAACATCAAATCCAAGTCGAAAAAAAAGTGTTGAATCTGAAATTTTCTTCGTTTCTTGCTGCTGCAAACAGAAGGTAGTCCTTCTTGAATTCTTTCTTTGTTTTTCTTTAATAATCATACTCTTATTCATATAGAAATTAGTTCCATTGGCATACTTTCACTTGTTTAATTCTTAACCATGTATGAAGCCTAAATGTTGATGAATCTTGGGAATGTGTATGAGTTAGTAGATGAGTCGTTAAATTGGAAATTCATGGAAAATGTGATTTTAGTGAGTTATGTGATGATTGATATGTGTTTATAAGAGATTGTGATTGAGGAGTTTTGGGGAAGAATTCTAAAATTAAATGTAATTTGGGTTTTATAATGTATGAATGGTAGATTGTGGAATATTGAAACAATTTGTTGGAATTATTGATTAGTACGTAATTTACAAAGACTAGAATATTGTTAGATGTTAGATGTAGAAAGATTATGGAAATTTGATGTTCTTGAATATTAGGAAACTCTTGTGAAACTACTAATGTGGTTAAATCTTGTTGTTGTTATTAAGCGAATAGTTGGGTAAATGTAAGTATTGGATATAATCCTTTGTTATGTATGATTGGTTGTTCTTGAGAGTATCTAGGGTTGTGTGGAAATTATTAATTGAATGGATAAACTAGCTGAATCTTGCTTTTGGATAGTTTGTAAATCTTGTTTAGTTTCTTGGTTTTGAGTTTAGATGAAATGGAAGTGTTTGAATTAGAATACAAGGAAATTGTGGAGACATATAATCTTTACAAGAATATAAGCTAGACTAAAGCAAGGTTAATAATTTTGATGATATTGAGGGTTGGAGTTAGGACTTGCACAATCGCTGAAATGAGAAATATTAGAATAGAAGGTGGAATTAAGATGCATTATTAGGATGAGATGCAATGAGTTATATGAACCTAGTTGTAGAATCGTATGCTTTATCGAGGAGCCCTTCTAGTGATTGCGGAGTACCAAACTTAGCCTCTTAAAGCGTTCTTTTTGGTGAGTAGTAACAGTCCCTTAAAGGGTCTGGCCAGACTACTTTCTTGAAAATAAATTTTTTTATTAAAACTCTTTGATTTGAAAATTGTTGAGACAAATATTGTTGTGAATGCTTATGCTGCTATTGAGATATGTCAATGGATCGGGCTTGCGAGCTGGTCATTGACGGAGTTGAGGAACATTGTTCCCTACTCCCTGTTTTTGAAGCGAATTGTCATTCAGATATTGACTAGCTTCACCCGAGAGTGACATAGCCTTAGAGCTATGGATGTTCCTCTCAACTAGACTCCCTGTGCGCACATAGATCTAGGGAACTGATGTTGCTTTTAAACCTATGATTTGGATTACTGTGTTTGTTGTTTTGGATTGTTACTTCTCATTCAGTTTAATCTGACCATCTGTTGTTTCCAACTTTTATCTTGCCTACAGATCAGGACCAGTCGGGAATAACGGATTAGCGGAGGAGAATAGAGATTCCAAGGATTCTAATTGAGCTAAGCATTTAGGAATTATAGATTTGTATTAGGAATTTTGGATAAATGTAAATTTGATTTGGCTGTATTGGTTATTTCGGACTTGTAGAGAATTGTATAATTACCCTTGCTTTAGTTAGATGTTTGTTTTGGAGATATAGCTGAATTAGTTACGTTAAAGAGCTGGTGTCCCTTTACTGAAGTTTTAGAAGTGTGATTTCGTTTTTTTCTTGGGATATAACCCCGTGATGACTCTGTTTACTCAGTCAACGGTAAGTCGGGTTGTTACACCAACGATGATTCTTTCCGTCGTGACGTATTCTTGAAAGCATTAAATGCCTTAGATTATTTTGTTATGTTATCCATTTATATATTCTTGTCACATTCTCAGTTTTCGGCAGAGATGCTGCCGAAATTTCCACTCACTCACCTTCTTAGTTAATCTCTAGCGTTTATGTTAAGTATGTTCTCTTTTCTTTTTATATAACACCCGAATTTCCTCCCTTTCTTTACGATTCTGATTTTGTTTAAGGGGTTGGAAATTCAGAGGTGTCACATTATGGATCCCCAAAGAGTGCAATCTAACTGTCCCTAACCCCCCAACAAGCTTTCAACCCAATTTGTGTGTCTCTGTTTTAATTGACTTTGATTCTGGATGCTGGGACACACACGAGCTTACTTGATACTTTGATGCGACTACTGTTGCTGATATTCTTGCGATACCTCTCTCCAATAGATGGCCTACTGATACATTGTTTTGGTGGCTTGAAAAGAATGGGTGTTATTCGGTGAAGAGCGGTTATAGACTGGGTCTTCTTTGACAAAGAATAGGTGTTGATACTTCCACAGTAGATAGCTCGAGACTTTGGTCCTCTATTTGGAAGGCTGATTGTCCTCCTAAACCCCAACACTTTCTTTGGCGAGCTTGCAAAGGTTCCCTTGCTACGAAACACGGGTTATTCCAAAGGTACTGTGTTCCCTCCCCCTCCTGTGGTAGATGCAACAATGCTCCAGAGACTGTCCTGCACGCCATCATTGATTGTCCGAATATTCAGCCCATTTGGAATATGCACCCGGATCGACAGCTGCTCCAGGATGCTCCCCGTACGTCACTAGCTGATTTTGTTTTCTGGATTCTTGGACATGCTGCAAAGGACAATTAGAGCTCCATTCTTGCTACAATGTGGGCTGCTTAGTATTTACGAAATAAACAGGTATTTGATGGCTTTGATGGGGATCTAATGAGTATAGCCCGAAGTTTCAATATCTTGATGGAAGACTACAATCGCTACAATATGTCAACTGCTATCCCACAGCAGCAACCTTCCTCCATCATCAATCTTGGCAGCCTCTTGCGAATGGTTGGGTAAAAGTGAATTTCGATGCTTATGTTGCAGATGGAGACATCCGTGGCCTTGGTACGGTTTTTCGTGATAATCATGGCAAGATCCTCGTGGCGGGAGTTCGAAGAATTAAGGCACGTTGGCCGGTTGACGTGAGTGAAGCAGCAACTGCCCTTTTTAGTTTACAGATTGCCATTACGTTTGACTTTGAGTATATCCATCTCGAAGGCGACTCTTTGTTGTTTATCTCTGTCACTCACAGTAGAGAAGATGGCAGGGCTCATATTCACCTCTTCTATGATACTATTTTTGCATTTTGCTCTAATGTTAGGGGTTTTAATTGTAGCTTTGTTAAAAGAGATGGGAATTCACTTGCCCATTTAGTAGCTCGATGGGACACAGGCGTAGCTGATGAGAATATTTATATGGGACTGTTTCCCCAAGGCCTTCAAACCTAGGCTGATATTGATCTATGCTAATGACAGGTTCAACTCAAAAAAAAAAAAAAAACTATCGACTTTCTAATATTCTTATATAACAAATCTAGTAGTATACAATAAAAAAAAGAAGCGCACATGTCAAACTAAGATATTAAGCCGTAAAAGTGCACCATGAGAGTAAGCAGTGGGGTTTGTATCCTTCTTGGCTCCCATGTGGCTTCACTACTGGTGAGTGGTCACAGTGGTTTGATTCTCCTTATTTATAAGGATATTTTTCCTCGTGTTTTTAAAGATTTTCTAATCTATGTAAATAATAAAAAGTTATTTTTAGGATCTTTTATCTTATTCTATTTAGAAAAATTATTATTTATTATATTTAATTTTAAAATAATTTATTTTTTTACAATTCATTTCAAATAACATTAACGTCAGAGTGTTAATTCTAAAAAAATAAATCAACTCCATAAACCAACATATAAAATGATATGATCGTTCACATAAATTAAAAATATACTCAAATAAAATAATGTCTAAATACAAAATAAAAAGTATGTATAAAAAAATTAAAAAAGGAATAAAACTTACGTTAAACTACCAGCAGAAATGAAGGCCTTAAGAAATGCCGTAACAGACTGACGAACCGTTGCTTCTTTCCAAGAAAGAGCCATGAAGTGTTTTTAAAGATGATGAAAAGATAATTATGTTAAAGGCCTGAGTCTTTGATTTATATAGACAATGTCTCATCATCACTCTTCAATAATTAATAGAATATAATATAAATAAAATTAGATCAAAGTTCAAAAAAAATATACTTTCTCTGTTCTGAAATACTCGTTACATAATTATTTTTAATACTATTTATTATTCGAGTTTATTTTATATATTGTGGCTAATGTGTAAGAGATAATATAGTAAAGTAAGATCTTGTTTGAATCATCTAATCGCATTCTTTCATAATATTAAATTTTTATAAATTTTGATGTGCATAATTTAATATATAAATAATCACAATAAAAAATTGAATTGCGTAAAAAGTCAAATATAGCAAGTACAATGAAACGGAAGAAATATTAACTCTGTTTTGAAATACTTGCTAATAATAGTGACATATTCAGTGGAGAAATGTCACTATCAGTAGCAAGTACTTCTATAATAGAACGGAGGAAATATTTCCTCTTAGCTCTTACATCTTGTTCTTCATTTTAACTACTCATTTCTATCACTTTAGGAACTATCTTGAAACAAGAGGTTGCAACCACTAGACTGTACCACATGATTTTAATAAATTATACTTATTTATCCGTTTTGAAATACTTGCTGCATTACGGTTTTTACTACTATTTATCGTTCAAGCTTAATTTATGTATTGCGACTAATGTGTAAAAAGAAATATTGTCAATTGACTTGTTTGAATCGTCTAATTGCATACTTTCATAAAATTAACTTTTATAATATTTAGATGTGCATATTTCAATATATAAATGATCAAAATAATATATTGAATTGCATAAAAAATATCACAAGTATAATAGAACAAAGAAAGTAAATTGAAGTATATTATATTAACTTTTTGTTTCAATTTTTTTCTTCATAAACCAAAAGTAACATCCATATTTTGATAATACGACAATCATTCAATTCATTTGCCGATCACAATAACCGTGCACTCAATCACAATATCTTTTTACAATTCACCAATTCATTTTCCAATCTTATGTTTTAAATCTTGAATCCGCCATTGTGATCATTTGTTTTATTTTTCAATTTAATTTTCTTTTTCTTACTAATATTCACCTAAAAATCACATAATGCTAATTAAAAGATACATAGGGAGTTTGATTGTTACGTTGAAGCACTTAGTAGTTATTCAAGGCAAAGTTTTCACCCCGTCTTATTTGTCGCCACATCTTTCATTGTGTCGACACTTTTTAATAATATTTCAATTTCGCCCCTTTATCAAAAAAGTTTTGATTTTTTTCTATTCATCAAACTCAACGCTTGTTCAACATATCGCAACTCATATGATTTTCTGTAAATATTCTAAACGCAATTATAAATTTTTGTCGGTAAATTTTTGACAAATTGCATAAAAATAAAAATAAAAAGTAAATAATATTCTTTTGAGAAAGGGTCAAATTGCACAAAAACATGAAATATAAGATTTTCAAAACCAATTACTCACATATTCAACTTTTTTTTTAGACAAAACTTGTTGTAGATGTAGATGTAGGATTAACAATTGCATGATCACCATGGTGGCCAACAGATCTAAGTCTTGGTAGTTGAGTTGTAAATGTAGGATTAACAGTTGCATGCAAATCCTCTTAATGACTTCACATTAATCCAATCACATCGAAATACTACAACAGTTGCATGTAGTCTAACTCAGGGTATTTGGCATCAAATGCTTGCCAAGACAATTCATCAGCTGGGTGTCGCAATTTACCATATTTTGTACGCCATCTCATGTCTTTAGTTGTCTTGGATGAGGAGTAAAGTCTTCTCAATCTAGGAATCAAAGGAAAATAACGTAGGAATTTTGGCTTATTTATAGGCTTTTTTAGTGTGGCAAACATAACATTCAGTATCATTTTCTCTTGAACCCCAATAAAGCATGCAATCGTTAGGACAAACTTAATTTTTTCATAATCAAGACCCAATGGCTTTGTCTCTTCTTGACTTCATAAGTATTAGAGGGAAGAGAATTAAAAAATGGGAAGACATCTATCAACAATTCTAGTAGCATTTCAAAATATTTGTTAGCAATGCCACCCAAACATTTGATGAGGTATAGTTGTAATACAAAGGCCAACCTAGAATAGCTACTCCCTTTATATAACTCTTGATTAGATTCGTCAAGTAATTTTTGAAACTAGGCAGCCTCATTATTGGGCAAAGGGTTAGCTCCGACATGTTGATCGACATTCTTGGTAGCACATCCTACAATTCGACTCATTTCCCTATCTTCATTTATAGGCCCTATGACATCTTGAAGCAAAAGGAGCCTTTTGAACACTAGTTGATTGCAAATGGGACTCTAGATTTCTCATGTAAGGTGTATCATATTTGGATGAAGTCATCAGTTCTCCATGAAATGTCCATGTAGTGTAACCAACTAAAAAACCATAAACAAGAATATGACCATGAACAGTATCGCAATCGAACTATTATTGTAAACAACACTTGTTACATGGGCAAGGAATCTCCCCGAGCAAAATTAATAAAGGCCTTAACACCAACTTTGAAATTTTCACTTCGATTCGAGCTTTTATCCAAGTTTTGTCCATTTCAATGTCTAGCAATAATTAAAACATCGTATGAAAATGACATCATCCCCTCATCTATGTTACCCATATTAATATTTTAAAAGAAGACTAAAATGGAACATATAATATCTACAATGTATTCAAATTGAAGAAACTAACATTAATTAGACTCAATAAAACCTAAAATACTTCCTTCAAAAGGCCTATAAATGGAGAGACTGTCTATCGGTGAGACTACTTCAAAACAATGAATCTAAATGCTAATAATTGTAATAATTAGACTACACAACCCATTTATAAATGGAGAGCATCTCACTGTGATACTGTATTGCACAACAATTTGTGCACTCATAATTATTTGCTAGTTTCTTTCTTCAATTTGTGAACTTCCCATGTCTTATTATCTCTGATAGTATAAATTATATTTCTCGATTGTCTTACCTTATCCTGAATCTTTCTCGAGCAGAGAAATTCTTTGGCCGCTTTGTCTTTTATGGGTATAAGTTATCGTCTTCCTACCCTTTCCAGACCCTGATCATCATTTCTTATGAGCGGGATACATTGAATACGATAATGATGGATCCTTTAGCTAGTGATGTAGAAGGTTTGTGTATTTTTTTTTCTAATGTTGTGATGGTTTAGTTCTTTTATAGGAGCAGTTGTGTGGTGAAGTGAGGGATGTCTTAATTGTATAGATGTACTTTATGCTTCAGCAAGTCTTTAGTGCAGGTTTAGACAATTTTGCATATTTCCAACGATACTAAATGACTCTCACCTAAGTATAGGTTGGTGTAACTTTACTTTTATAATAACAGAAGATTGTTTCCTTTTTTGAGGGTCGGAGGTCCAAAGGGCTCGGTCCCCCTAAAAATTTGTTTAGAGACTTCATATAAAACCAAAATGGTTTAAAACTTCTAAAGTAAAAAATGTCGGTGGGTTGAGAATCGGGTCTTACTTCAGTTGTAGAGCAGGTATCGCTTTACAAGAAAGGTTTTGGTTTTGAGTCTCACTTTGTTCTCCCCTTCTCCTCAGCTTACCCTATAATCTAAAAAAATGCGACTAGTTAGTAGTTAAGAGTATACTAATAGTATCATTAATTATTAACATTCTAGATGGCATTCTTTTAGTTTAGATTTGGCATATTCAACTCAGCACATGAGATTGTTAACAGATATTTGAAAAATCTTTAGCACTTGTTCTCCTGATTAGATAATGAATCAGTTTTAATAATGTCGATGCAATAGATATACCAAATCATATTTTCACATGTTTTGTATATAATACAATCTAGGTCTTATTCGAGGATCTTTATTTTGCAGTGATGTGAGCAATAGTAATGACGATGATGATTCAGATTCTTGCTTCTGTACAATCATGTAGATGTTATTTCGATACTAAATATACTAGTTTTTAGATAATATAGATGCTTTTTTTCGACGGTAAGGTAAGTTGAGAGATAGAAAAGACTCTAAAAAGGACACAACGTCGAACGCAGAATCTTATCTAAAAATGAAAATGTAAGCTCTAATTAAGATAAAATTTAATTCTCGTGTAACAATGTTATGCTACATTCCACGAATTTATTACTTCCAGTTGTGATTTTTGTTACATGGAGCCAACTTTAATTTTTGAGCCATGGAATAAATATTTGGACATAGGCGGATGGAGGTTGCGAAAGTTGTATAGCTTTTCCCAGCTAAATCAACTTTACGGAGTTTTCATGGCGGATGGAGGTTGTAAAGCCATTTTTATTTGCTAGATTAACTTGTTAAAATATAATTTATTCATAAAAAATAAATTATTTCATCTAACAAAATTAGATAATGGTCATCCAACCATCAATTACAGTCAAATTAAGAAATTAAGCTAAAATTGTTCAATAAGATATTTAACCAAACACTTATACTCCATAGTCTTGTTGGACAAGAGGAAGATGAATGATAATTTGTGTTAACGTTAAGAAAACGTTTGAGTTCCAATAAGTTTGCAATGACCGATTGAATTCACATTTGCATTTGAAAATGTCAAATTATGTGTGTGATTCAACCAATTTGATAGTAATAACATCAAATAAGGGTCAATTAAAATAACTTCCCTTTATGAGCAATTAAAATAACACACAAGCACAAAACTACTCAAGATACACCTTGGCAAGCTATGCCTGCTAAGAGAGGCTTTGATGCATTCAAGCACATAAATTGATTTTTATGTACATATATTTTTTATTACATAAGACCAAGAGAAAAGGAAGCTATTTGGCCCAACAAAAACGAAAATCATCTCTTTTTGATTTGTGTAATGGAAACAGGATATTCAGCTTTGTAAAACTGATCAGATTAACATTCAATGCTGAATTTTGAGGAAGGTGGGTAATTGATAAAAATTGAAAGCTACCTGCCTAATATAGTACTCAATTTGCTACAATTTAAACGGAGACCGCACACGGCAAGGATGAAACAAATTGGCAGGTAAAATCCCACAGGTAACAGGACTTTACGAAAGGATCTGCCCAAAAAATTGTGTATTAAAGTTCTATACTAGTCTATGCGTCTTCTAAACCAGAATACTTCAAGTAATTCCATTATCACACAAGACAACTATGAACTATAATCTGGTCTAAACATAACTTGCACTACTCTGACAATATTTCAAGGGCTACAATCGCGCTATGAAACTGTATCAATGGTCAAGTACACAATTCTTCAATAACTTGCAGACAGGAATATATACTCTACCTCAACTTCAAGAGCCCATTTCAGTTCGAGAAACCATGCATAACAAATAACAATTCTCATCCTTTCTATTTGACAAACCAAGATTTACTAGTCAAAATCTCCTAATTTAACAGTCAGAAAGGATCCTTAACTCAGTTTCAACATACCCTACAGAGATCAACTTATATATTTCCATCAGCGCACCACAACTGAATAGAAGATTAGAACTGAAGTGGACTTCCTTGGGTTGATCAATCTCACAAAATGCTAACCATCCGCAGCAAACTTGCATTTAGTTGTGTGAAAGCCCCTCACTTCAGAACCTGAGCAGCTCTCCTGTACAACACAAAGGGCAAATACAGGGAGAAATGGTTATGCCAACTTTAAAGCTTCAACTACCACTATGTTATCTCTATCCATTACCAACTGATCAACCCAACTTGTCTACAGCTCCAATGTCTACCAGTACGAGAAATGAGATGCTCGACTAAATCTTTCTACTTCATGTTTCACACATCAAACACAAGGTAACTACAAGAGAACTATGCTTATCAGCTTATCAAACACCATGCATAGGTTTTCTTCCTGCTAAGCAAATTCAACAAGGTACTTATATGAAAAAAGCAATTCAGTAAGCCCAAGGTAGAAAGCAACCAAAGAAACAGATCAATATAAGCTTATACAGCCTAGACACTTAAGGACAGTAATAGAGCAGCAGTAATAGCAAATAAACAACAATCAGCACACCAAATACATAACTAAACTCAAAACGACAATAAAATGAACAGCTAGTACTCTGATAAACAAATTGTTTAAAAAAAGACCATCAAGAACAATAAGGTGAACTACAGGAAATCAACAAGCCAACCATACAGCAGCATGCTTGAGACAGAAAGAGGATTCCCTCATCACTTGGAAAACAAACTTCCAGGGTCCAAGATAATTAAGCTACTGAGCTTGTCAATTTTAGGCACCACCATATCCACTATTGTAACCCATTTGTGAACCGGCCTGAGTCCCATAACCACCAGCACCATATCCACCATGACCATTAGCATCACCATATCCACTACTATAGCCCCCTTGCCTCTCTCCTGCACCACCAGATCCATTGTTACCGGTGGCCCCACCAGAACGATTACCTCCGTTACCATATCCATCACCACCGCCGTAACCCCCATATCCATAAGCTTGACTCCCATACCCAGAGCCTACACTGGGAGATTGACCAGTCGGGCCACCATTACCTGCACCAGCAGCACCCCAAGGACCTGCATTTCCATAACCAGCTGCACCATAACCAGAAGCTGCCTGTGCATTCCATGAACTCCTTTGAGCATTTGGATTCCCATACACTGCACTGGCAGGGCCTCCATATCCAGGATACGCACCATAGCCCATGCCAGCATTAGCAGGCGCATATCCATAACCCGCTGCACCATAGCCAGAACTATACGGTGGAAAAGCACCACCTGCATTTTGACCCTGCATATATCTATTAGAACCCATCCTGTTATCATAAGCATTCTGGTCACCACCAGAATTATAACCACCACCACCCCCACGGTTGCCCATACCAGGGTTGGCGTCCTTGGGTAGAGCACGCTTAACCTCAACTTGCTTCCCGTTTAAATCATGGAAGGTATTCTGTAAAACTCTATCTACTGCATCCTCGTTGTCAAAAGAAATGAATCCAAAACCACGGGGTCTATTTGTATTCTGATCATACATAATAACCACATCAGTTACACTACCATAGTTCTCAAAGTACTGCCGAAACCCTTCGTCAGTTAAAGTAGGAGGTAATCCTCCAACAAATATCTTCTTGGTTCTAATGTTTCCTCCACCTACGTCTCTACCACCATTGTTTCCTCTTCCAGAGTTCTGCTGATCTTCTCTTGACATTGCTCGCTTAGCCTCGACCTGAAGTAAAACTAAAACTTATACAAGGAACAAAGTACTGAAAACATTTGTTGCAATTTGCAAGCATCAAAAATCCTAATATAAGACAGATTTACCACCAAACGAGATAAGCAGTCCCAAATGTAACAAATGTCTCGCTTACCCTAATGCATTAAGTCCCTCCCACCTAGGTTAAAGTTTGGAGGGATGGAATCTCCGCAACCTTACCCCTAACAAAAAAGTAGGTTCCAATTGAGTCTGGTAGCAAACGACTCAAGTCCATTGATGTACAAGAAATTTTTTTTAAAAAGGGCACTAAAGAGAAATAGTAACAATTTTCTAGGGTTTGTCCACATACATACCAAAAAATCAAAATTAACGAACCAATAGATTAACAAATAAACAACAATATAAACTGAAGGGAATAAAAAAAGAAGACAAAGAGATTGGGAAATACCGTTCTACCATCGATGGTATGTTTATCCTGAAGAACTCTATCAACAACAGAAGGATCTGAAAAAAGAACAAATCCAAAACCTCTAGGTCTACCAGTTGTTTTATCTCTCATAATATTAGCCTGATAAACATCTCCATACTGCCCAAAATATTCTTTAAGCTTTTCTTCATCCGTTTCCCATGAAATCCCACCTACAAACAATTTCCCTTGATCTGAATCCATCCTTAATTTGTATTACGATCTAAACCTAATGTAAACAAATTCAAAACCTCTCTCTCGTTTTTCTGTCACCAATTAGATTGATGAGGAGAGAGAAAGATAGGGTTGTAGAGAGAGAAAGTCGGGAGAACTGAGAAGGAAAGATGATAAGGGTTTTGTTGGGGGCGAAAGGAGGGATGGAACTGGAAGGTTTGCAAGTGAGTAAACAATACGGGGTTTTTGACTATTTTGTGAGAAGGATGGATCAGATTTCCTTGTTTTAACGGTTAGGATTTTTCATCTTTACAATTTTTTTTTCCTTTCATCATCATTTGTCAATGGGGTGTGAACTCTCATCTCTACCCTCTAGATTGAAAGTAGGCATGTAAAACTAAACCAGTTGGATCGGATTCGGGTTTAGGTTCAGAGAATATATAAATAAGTTAGAAAATTAGATAATATAATATACTGCATAATATGTAACATCCCGTATAAATTCAATTCGATAAAAGAAATATATTTTAAATAAAATAAGAGTCCGAGTTAATCAAGAATGTTATATTAGAATAGTAAACTAAAGTTTAAATTGAAAATGACTTAGCGGATCGAGTTCTACTAGTGTCATCAAGGTTGTATTAAAATTTAAAATCTAGCAGCGGAAATTAAAGTAAAATAGTATGAGGCATTAGTTAACGGTAAATGAAATACAACTCGAGAGCGTTGACGCCTCTTATCCCAAAAATGTTTAAGGACTCAAAATGAAAGGTTTAAAGTTTGATCCTCCCACTTAAGCAAATTTTTATTTTTCACATGTGTAAACCTCACTTCCCGACCTGCAACTTAATTAACTACTAGTTGTTAACCCCAAGATGAACAACATTATCGCAGGATCGTTAAGATCAAAGGTGCAAGTCAGCAAAAATACCACCCAAAGTAAGCCATAACATTTCTTATAAGCTTGACCCATCATAGTTATTTTAGTTA